>NC_138993.1:3600000-4200000 GCF_964341445.2 Mesoplodon mirus | reverse complement strand
TGGAATATTACTCAGCCATAGAAAGAAACGAAATTGAGCTATTTGTAATGAAATGGATAGACCTAGAGTCTGTCATACAGAGTGAAGTAAGTCAGAAAGAGAAAGACAAATACCGTACGCTAACACATATATATGGAATTTAAGAAAAAAAAATGTCATGAAGAACATAGGGGTAAGACAGGAATAAAGACACAGACCTACTAGAGAATGAACTTGAGGATATGGGGAGGGGGAAGGGTAAGCTGTGACAAAGTGAAAGAGTGGCACTGACATATATACACTACCAAATGTAAAATAGCTAGCTAGTGGGAAGTAGCTGCATAGCACAGGGAGATCAGCTCGGTGCTTTGTGACCCCCTAGAGAGGTGGGATAGGGAGGGTGGGAGGGAGGGAGACGCAAGAGGGAGGAGATATGGGGATATATGTATATGTATAGCTGATTCACTTTGTTATAAAGCAGAAACTAACACACCATTGTAAAGCAATTATACTCCAATAAAGATGTTAAAAAAGAAAAAAAATTGCTAACATAAAAAAAAAATTGAGCTGTTCCAAAGAGTTAGAATTGTCAAACATTTAAGAAGTAAACTAATTTTTTTCCTATGAAGAATAAAAATGTTTCTATTTTTTGGTGAGTTCTGTTTTTATCAATACGTTAATTTATTCATTTTGTTACATATACCCTTGTTCTATCTTGATGACCACTTACCACAATCCTTTGATATTATGGGAAAAAAATGGAAGCAATGTAAGCATGGTGGCCAATGCACTCTTTTTCAATTTTTTCAATTTTTTTTTTTTTTTTTGCGGTACGCAGGCCTCCCACTGCTGTGGCCTCTCCCGCTGCGGAGCACAGGCTCCGGACGCGCAGGCCCAGTGGCCATGGCTCGCAGGCCCAGCCTCTCCGCGGCACACGGGATCCTCCCGGACCGGGGCATGAACCTGCGTCCCCTGCATCGGCAGGCAGACTCTCAACCACTGCGCCACCAGGGAAGCCCCAATGCACTGTTTTTTTTCCTAGTAGTAATGCAATGGTTAGAGATGCTCACTAGATGTTGAGTCCTTGCGAGAATGGACTGATTAATTCATCTTTATATCACATAGATATATATATAAATATCATACATCACATTTGAACTTCTGCAGTGGTGAAGCTGAGAGCTGGTAGATGCAGAGATAAATTGATCATGGTTACAGGAATTCAAGAGGCCGTAACTGGAAAAATTTAGAAAAGAATGCATGTTTCATTGATATATTTTTTAGCATGCTACCTCTTTTTTTTTTAGCATGTTTACCTCTTCAAATGATCTAAGCATTAAGGATTTCATTTGATCCATGCAATTTTATTAACAGATTTATTTGTTCTCATTTCTCTCTGCTGATTTTCTCCCTTACTGCATGTAACCTTACAACATGAGAGTGTTCATACAATTTTTCTAATCATGCGGATTTTAGATGGAAGAGAGAGGTGTTTCAGTCTTAAATTGTCACTATCAGAAGCACTTTTGCTAATATTGCCTAGGTTGCAAACAATATTCTTACCAGAGGAGGGCACCATTATCTCATCAGACTTGCAGGAAGATTTATATTTTGAAAAAGATATGTATTTGGAGGGTAAAACTTGTTTGTGATTGGGAAAATGAGTTATTCTGTGAGATGAATACTTTTTTCCTCAGGTAAGAATATGTTGTCTTATCTTCCTGTAGATGGGAGAGGAATTCACATTTGAAATTCTTAACGTCCTGAAATTTTCTAGGTAAGCTGCCTTTTCATTCTATTTGTGTATTTCCCAGGGCTCTTTCTGTGACTATTCAACTGAGATTTGGCAATGTAAATCAAAACCTTAATACAGAATCCTGAAATTCTAGTTAGCTTCTACCCACCCTTTCATCTCAGCTCAGTTTTCACTTCTCCAGTAAAAATTCCCTTTTGTAGTTGGCGCAGGTTCTTGACCTCTCCTTTCTAGCACTTGTCAGAGTCAGAGCTGCAATTTTAAATCTGGGTTACAACTTAACAACTGTGTCGCTAACTAGACTGTAAGTTCCAGGAGGGCAGGAGTCACCTGCAGGGGCTGGTATCCAGCAAATATTCAATAAATATTTGGTGAATAGATTTTTGCCTTAAAAAGCAAAATTCAATGAGTAGATTTTAAAGATCTTACTGGCTTTATTCAGTGATTCATGAGTTGGGCAGCATCCCATCGAGCAGATAAAGTAGCTCTGAGGAGTTGTACAAAGTGGAAGACTTTTACAGGAGGATGGGGCGGGACAAAGAGAATACGAGCAAAAAGTAGATTGTTTGGGACAAGGTCATCTTCCTTTGGGGGACCCCTGAGGTCTGTCACTCAGGTTACCTCAGTAGTGCTGACCAAGTGATTCCACACTGACTGGTTAAGATTAGATTCCTGGGAGAGTCTGAAATTGCAGTTAGGTCAGGTACTGAGTCTCGGTTTGGGGATGTGGGCTGAGCACACACCTCCATTTTGGGCCTATTGTCTCTTTTTTAACAAATGGATATTGAACATTATTTTCACAAATAAACCAAAAACTGTTTCTTTGAAAATAGACATGAATTGATTAATTTTTCCCCAAACAATGTGCCTCCTTCTTTCCTCTTACACCCCAGCATCTGTGGCCTGATTCCCCAAAGCATGTTGTCAGGATATTGGTGATGATTTTATTTCCATTGGATTTTCCTCCAGACTCATGAAGTCATATCTCTTGGACCATTTCACTATTTCTAATGTGAAATTTGAAAAATTAGAAAAGGAAATTAATAAGTAAATCATTCGTTCTTCCTAAAGCCAGATGATTTTTTTAAATTGTATTTTTAAAGCCTCGCTTCCCAATGACATTAAAAAAAAAACCCTTTAGGGCTTCCCTGGTGGCACAGTGGTTGAGAGTCCGCCTGCCGATGCAGGGGACACGGGTTCGTGCCCCGGTCCAGGAGGATCCCACATGCCACGGAGCGGCTGGGCCCGTGAGCCATGGCCGTTGAGTCTGTGCGTCCTGAGCCTGTGCTCCGCAACGGGAGAGGCCACAACAGTGAGAGGCCCGCATACCGCAAAAAAAAAAAAAAAAAAAAAAAAAACCCTTTAAATCTCAGAAAAGTTGTTGTTACCCCCTCTCTAGGAGAGATTTTGGGGTTTTTTTTGGCCATGCCAGGTGGCATGCGGGATCTTATTTCCCCAACCAGGGATTGAACTTGTGCCCACTGCAGTGGAAGCACGGAGTCCTAACCACTGGACCGCCAAGGAAGTCCTAGGAAAGATTTTTCTAAGAACTTTGTTACAAGAAAATACATGTCAGTATTCACTCTAGCTTTCTTCTGTCTTAATACTTGACCACTGCTACCACTGGAGCAGTCATTTCCTGTCATTAACACCTGCTCTCCTGGTTAGGTAACAGGTAACTGATTCATTTGCTTTGAGTAGTGTTCTAACAGCTTTCTAAGTATTTAAAACAATTGCTAATCCTTTATCCCTGTTGGAAAGTCCCTTCTAGCTGAAGCATTCCACTGTAAGGTTGGTCACCGGGACCATCCTTGGAGGGTAGGAGCTCTAGCTTAGACTGTTGGCAGTGAGGTGGGGACAGATGAAGACTGTGTTTTCAGTAGGCATGGCCATGGGGCTCCATGGCGGGTGGGAACCATATTTTCTTGCTGGCACTCTCTGCTTGGTGACCTGGCAGAGTTGCCGTCTCAGTGGCTCATTTTGTTCCTTGGTGGCTATATTGACAGGGGCCAGTGGACCAGAGAAGGAAGAAGGGGAGAAGGAAGATGACAAGCATGGGTGCATGTGGAGAGGAGGGTGAGAGGGTGAAAAAAGCTTGGGGGACAGAGGCGGGAAAAGGATCACTTGTGGTCGTAGTTGTGGTTCTGTTACTTACTAGCTCGTGACCTTCCTGGTCACCTAACCTCTCTGTGCCACAGTTTCTTGATCTGTAAAATGGGGCTAGCAATGGTGTCTGCCTCACAGGATTGTTGTGAAGATTAAATCACAATGCCCGGCACATAGTAAAAACTGATAGAGCACGTGGTATGAGTGTTTATTATTACTATTATTTTAATTGGAACACTCTTCTCTGAGGCTTGTTTGGATTTCACTAGGGTTTTCTTCTCCCTGAAGGAGATCTTCCTTCTCCCCTTCGGCAATCATCTCTATGAACCTCTTACTTCTCTTCCAAGCTTGAACATCCTTTTCTTGATCAATCTTATTCCTGAAGAAAACTAAAATTCTTTTTGTTGGAAGAGCTTGAAAACGTGGAGGAACTAATGACTGAAAGCCCAGCTGGTCTGCTGGACACACACAGAGCAGTCCTCTGAGGCCAGTGGTGGTCACTGCACTTGAAAGACTGGCAGCTGGGGCTCCATTTAAATGACCTTCCCCACGTCGCTAAGCAAATAAGTGGCAGAATCAGGGTTCAAATCCAGGTCTATCTGGTTCCAAAGTCCTTGGTATTGTCAACCAATCTGTGCCTCCAGAGGTGAAAGAAAAGTTAAAGAATGTAAAAAAAAGCAAACAAAACGTATTTTCGTCTTCATGGGGAGAACTGCAGTCTATGTAGCTACAAATATTTTTCTAGAATACTGTTCTAGGACGAGGGTGGACACCTGTTTGTGGGGTCCCCTGCTTTAGTAAACAAACAAGGTAATTCCCAGTCATTACGAGGGTGATAAAGAATATTGAAGAGTATCTGATGGAGACAATGGTACCACTGGTGGTGGAGGTTTATCTCTGAGCGGCCTGGGAGCCTTTGTGGGGAGGTGGGACTTGGGCTGATAATTGAACGATGACAGGAGGGTTAAGCGTGGGCGAATGAGATGGTGAGGAGGAATTTAACATCTCTGTGCAGCAAAGTGGGGGCAGGAAGTTCTAGTTGATAAAGATGGTGTGAGGACTGAATAATAGACAGACCCAGGGCTGCTTTCCCCTTCCCTCATCAAATTTTAATGATTATATTATATATATTACATGTATATAAAATTTATGTATTATATTGTAAGTAATATTTGTACATATAAAACATAAGAAAGATATTACATTATATATATATCATGTGCTATGTTATAATAGTACATATTAATATAAAATATATATGTAATTATATTAATATAATATATCATAATATAATCTATTACATATTTTTGTGTCAGTAAACTTCCATGGAAGAAAAGAATAGTAGGAGAAGAAGGTGGAGATTTAGAATTAGAATCTCAGTTAAAGGACGCAGGTAAAGAAAAAAGAAGAGGCTGGCAAGAAACATGCTGGCCTTTTCAGCAATGGGCAACTGAGGACTCTATTAGAATTCTTTGGACTTTGAATTTTTGTGTGGGTATTAGTGTCATGTACTGAGGAAAATAGAAACTAATAATACACTCTATTGTTTTAGTACTAGAAAGAGGGTGTCTGTAATTGTGTGAACTCCTACAGGACAGCTCCGGCTCTACTGCAAAGGGGCTGTAAGTGCTGGGATTCGTTTTTTTGGGGGTTTTTTTGAACAGTTTTATTGAGGTTTAATTTCTACACCATAAACACTCATTTTAAGTGTACAAGTCGATGATTTTTAGCACATTTGCAGGGCTGTGCAACGATCATCAGAATCCAGTTTTACATCTCCATCACCCCGACAAGATCTCTCCTGCCCGTTTGTAGTAACTCCCTAGTCCTACTTCCAGCTCCCAACAGCCACGAATCTACTTTTTGTTTCTATAGATTTCTTTCTTGGACATTTCATATAAGCACAGTGGGATCCATTATTCATGTAACTCCTTCCCTCTATGTTCCAACAACTTACAGGAAGCCTCTTAAAACTTCACAATGTTTTATTTAAAAAAAAATTTTTTTTTTTAAGCAAAGAATGGTTTATTGCAGGGCCAAGCAAGGAGAAAAGTGGCTCGTGCTCAAAAAAACCCCCAAACTCCCACAATATTTTAAAACGTTGTTACTTTGTATGCTCTGTTATCACTGGTTGTTGACAGCATTACCCAAGATTGAAAAGTCCATCTCAGGGCAACCGAGAAGGATACCCCCCGCCCCATCGCCCAAGCTGAGCCCATTGAAATTTGTGGTGGCTCACACCATAATTTTACTAAACTTTTATGTCAGGGAAAACTTGCTGTCACTGAGTTGTTTTTTTGAGAACCAATCATTAGATGGTTGATGCTAAGGGTTTGTAGCAGGAATTTTGATCCCAGTTCCAAGCCCAAAGTGCTTGGATTTGGTGTCTCAGGAATTTGCTTTAACTCTGTAAATCTCTTTTTATAAAGCACTTATGTATTTGTTCACTACCATATGTACCTTAAAAAACCCAGCTTTATTGAGGTAAAATTGACATAAAATAAATGGCACATATTTAAAATGCACATTTTGTTAAGTTTTGACACTGATCTGCTTTCTGTCACTATAGATTCATTTCAATTACTAAAGTTTTATACAAAGTCATATAGTTTATATGACTTTCTGTCTGGCTTCTTTCACTCATAATTATTTTAAAATTCATTCACGTTGTAGCTTGTACCAGTCATTCATTTCTTTGTATTGCCGAGTAGATTCCATTGAACGGATATACCAGCATTTGTTCGTCTGTTCATTTGTTGCTGGACATTTTGTTTACAGTTTGGGCTACTACAGATAATGCTCCTATGAACATTTGTTTGCAACTCTTTGTATGGACATATGGTCTCATCTCTATTTGGTAAGTATCTAGGAGTAAAGTTACTGGATCATGCGGTAGGCATATTTCAACTTCTTAAGAAACCGCCAAATTAGAGTTACATTCCTACCAGCAGTTGTCACCAACCCTTGGCCTGGTTAGTCTATTTAATTTTGCCCTTCTAATAGGTGTGTACCTCATTGTGAATGTAATTTACATTTGCATGCTCACTGATGATAGCAAACATCTTTTCATATGTTTATTTGCCATCTGTGATGGGGGTTCCCAAGACCACCCCTATGCTTTTAGTGAATCTCTAAAAGGATTCATGGGACTCAGCATATAGTTGTGCTCATGGCTAAGATTTATTACAGCAATGTAATAAGGATATACAGCTAGATCACAAAAGAAAAGACATGAGCAGTGTCTGGAGGAATCCCATGGAGGTCACACAGGGAAAGTTCATATCAGTTTAGAGAATTGTTTACCAGCCAAATTCCTAGATGCCAGCCAAGGGCCAATTTTGTAAGTAGGTCTTTCTAAGGATGGCAGTCTCTGATCTGCCATGTCAACTCTTTTCTACACACCATCCACTTAATTTCCTTGTTAAAATGTGTTTAAATAGTTAACCTTTTTTTTTTAAGTAACTTTTTTTCTTATTGAGTTTTGAGAGTTCTTACTTATTTTGGCAACAAGTCCTTTATCAGATATATTACTTGCAAATATAACCCAGCCTGTGGCTTAACTTTTCATTTCCTTAACTGTGTCTTTTGAAGATCAGAAGTTAGTAACTTTGATCTAAGTCAATTTACCAATTTCTTCCTTCAGATTTCTTTTGATTAGTATTAGTATGGTATAGCTTTTTCTTTCCTTTTAACCCATTTGTGTCTTTAAAGTGTGTTTCTTCTAGGGATCATGTAGTTGGTTCTAGTGTTAAATAACAAGAAAAATAATGTATATATACTCATGTGAATACCATTTTCAGTGCTCTTCAGACCCATATTAACATTTGGTATAATGATTTTTATCTGAAGGGGTTCCTTTACCATATCTTATATAGTAGATCTGGTGGTGATAAATTTTTTCAGCCGAAGTTGGAAAAAAATCTTCATTTCATCTTCATTTTTTTCTAATCTTCATCTTGAAATCCATTTTTGCTGAGTATAGAATTCCAGGCTGACCATTTTTTCTTTCAGTGCTGTAAAGACTTTGCTCCACTGGCTTCTCACTTGCATTGTTCCAATGAGAAATCTGCTGTGTTCCTTGTCTTTGTCTCTCTGTATGTAGCATATTTTTTTCTGGAATTGTGCCTTCACTGGGGCTGCTTGAGCTCCTTCACATCTATTAGCTATAGCAATAAAATTATAGAACAGTATTTATAATTTAGACTGTCATGCTTAGATGTTAATCACAGTGTGTGTATTTGTGTGTGTGTGTTTTCTATAGGATTCAGTGATTTATGAGAGACTTTCAGAAGATTCTCTCTTTGTGGAGGAGACTTTAGCCCATCTGGAACGTTTTGCCAAAAACGGTAAGTGAAAATTGTTTAGAATCGACTTCCCTTTCGTAATTCTGTTCTCAACTGTTGAAATTGTAGCCTCAATGCATGTCGCTGCTGCTCAGGCCCACAGGTAGGCAAGGGGGAGCTTGTTGGTATGTGAGACCTTGTATGCCTTCTGTTTGCTTAAAAATAAATGGTTCCCCAAACAAACCCTGTCAAGGCATTACTATTATTTTCCCTTCCTCCCACTTCCAACGGTATTTTGTGCTTATGCACAAACAGTAAAATGTATGTTTTTACTATGTGGCTCTTCCTTTATTCCTAAGGCAGTGTCTTCAGTCTATTATCCGTTTCTATTTGCTAAGCCTTACCTTTTATCAAGCTGTAGTAGGAACTACGCCTATAGTCGGAGAAAAAGGGAGGTTTTTCCGGTTTGTGTTGTGTCTTTTGAAGTTAATTATTTTGTGCATATAACTCAGAATGCTGACATAGTTGATATTTTCCTGCCATTCTCTTATCCTTCTGATTTTGACTTATCATCCATCTCTTAAGGAAATAAAATTCCTTGAGTGAGTTTTGAATAAGGACAACATCTACTGAAAGGTTTATAGAAGCTTTGCAAAGCAAGGTGTAATATCAAATAAGGGTAAAGCTAATAATACCTTGAAAGCTGTAGCCCACTTTCTCCTTTTAGTTTATAAGCTGCTGCTTCCTACAGACACATGTGTCTTGTCTGAACGTATGGATATTTTGCAAGTTTGCATTTTGGGCCTTTTACTGCTATCTGAAAATATACCTGTGCTGTAAGCAGGTTACAATAGGTAGAAGCATATGGGAACTATATTGCAATTGAGCTCAAAGCAGAATAACAACTTCTATAGCTCTTCTGCAGAGAATTAGTTTCTAGGGAATCCTTAAGTATTTGAATGTTTTACAGGAGTTAGCCTAAAATATTACAGTCTGGTTTAAGGAAAAAATGTTTTTCAAACCAGTCCTTGCAAAATGGGATTTACATTCATTTTCTGTTATTTTGGGGACTTTCTGGCTTACTGAATTGGAAACCGAAGCCTCATTTGTTCTTTCCTTCATTCAACAAATAGTTACCGAGCATCTATTCAGTGCCATGCACTGTTCTCAGCTTCCAGGACAGAAGTGAACAAAACATAGAGAGCTAATGCCCTGTGGGAATTTGCCAGTAATAGATGATGTCGTGGGGTGATGAGTGCTATGGAGAGGAAGTAAGCAGGATGAAGGGAACAGAGGGATGGGGTGCTCTCTGTATGGGGTGAGTTAGGCAGAGACTGCAGGAAGGGAGGGAGAACCACGGGCTCTCCGGGAGAAAGTGTTCCAGTGGAGGGAAGAGCAAGTCCGAGTGTCGGGAAATAAGAGGACTGGCGGGCGCCACCGTGAGCAAGGAGGAGGGGATGAAGGAGGATCAGTGGGGAGGCCAGGCCAGGTCCGGGAGGGCCACACGAAGGCCTTCTCTGTCACACGGGCTCTGAAACGCTTTTGGATTTTGTTTTCAATTTCTCCTTCTCCCTGATCCCTGGAAGCCTGTCCAGGTTATCCCTCTCTCGCAGGTCTGAGAACTCTGTGTGTTGCCTACATAGATTTAACTGAGAGAGAGTATCAGCAGTGCTTGGTGACGTATAAAGAAGCCAGTACAGGGCTTCCCTGGTGGCGCAGTGGTTGAGAGTCCACCTGCCGATGCAGGGGACACGGGTTCGTGCCCCGGGCCGGGAAGATCCCACATGCCGCGGAGCGGCTGGGCCCGTGAGCCATGGCCGCTGAGCCTGCGCGTCCGGAGCCTGTGCTCCGCAACGGGAGAGGCCACAACAGTGAGAGGCCCGCGTAACGCAAAAAAAAAAAAAAAAAAAAAAAGCCAGTACAGTTGTACAAGACAGAACTCAAAGTTTGGAAGACTGTTATGATGCTAGTGAAAAGGTAACATACCCTCTATGTGTTGTATATGCCAAGATAAATACGTGAAGAAAAGGCACTTATCAAGGTATTCATATCTTGATGTAATTTTAAAGCTCAGTTAAATTTTTTTCAGAAGTATACATCTGTCTTATTGTATTGAAAATTCATAAAATGTCTTTTTGTTTGTTTGTTTGTTTGCGGTACGCGAGCCTCTCACTGTTGTGGCCTCTCCCGTTGCGGAGCACAGGCTCCAGACACGCAGGCTCAGCGGCCATGGCTCACGGGCCCAGCCGCTCCACAGCATGTGGGATCTTCCCAGACCGGGGCACGAACCCGTGTCCTAGGCATCGGCAGGCGGACTCTTAACCACTGCGCCACCAGGGAAGCCCCATAAAATGTCTTTTAAAATATTCAAAATATTTCTCCCTCTTTTGAGTTGTATCCTAATCACCTCAATCTTGGTATCCTTTTTATAACTTTTCCCATTTCAAAAGAAATGCATGTTTATTATAGAAAAATCAGCTAGAATAATAAATAATAATCATCTGTAATGTTGGGCTAATGACTAAGTTCGTCTCTTTTCCTTCTTCATATGTGTGTGTTGTATATGTAGTATTCCATTGTATGTATTTAACACACAGAGAAATTTTTCCCATAAAAATTAAATGTAAAAATCCCCCCATCATTTTTCCCATAAAAGTACTGCTTGAATCATGAAGTCTTCACTGTAATAAATTGGGAATATTTTCCCATATCACTGAATATTCTTCTATGTTATCCTCCTTGATTGTGCCATGGTACTTCACTGTGTGGATGAGTACACTTTTATTGTGCTCTCTATTCTCTGGTGGTTGCTTTTCCAGGGGAATCTCATGTACCCCGGGCTGTCGAGTGTCACTGGGAATTTCAGCTGAGGCTTCAGGGATTTAATGGGTCCTGGGCCAACTTTTGTTTCTTGGCCTGATTTCTCTCGCCATTTGGTCCCATGAACTGTGCATTTCATTCCTGCAGGAGCTTGGCCAGAACAGATTTAGGCTGAGGGTATTTCTTAACATCACTGGGTCCATCTTTTTTTCACAGTCAAATATTGGAAGACTAGGAACCTAACCCAGCTTCATACCAAGTGCATGAACATGCTGCAGTAGCCCTCATGGGCGATTACTCTGTTGACAAAGCACAGGAAAGGGGCTGATTGTGTAACCTGCCTGTTCCTTATGGGAGATGGGTGGGTCTGTTACTCCCACACACTGAGAAGACATCTGGACAATAGAAAATTGGCCTCTTGAAGGACTGTACACGTATTAGTGTGGCAATTCTGTTTTTAATCAAACTGTTATAATTTATATTTTAGATTTAATTTTAATCTGGAAGTCGTATGTGGGGAAAGAGAAAGTCATAGGATGAAGAAAAGAGTAAGTTTTCCTTTCCCAGGGAATGTGAGGTGGGAAACAAGGTCAGGGAGCGCAGTGGCCTTAAACTGACTGATTCCTTCATCAGCTGAATGCTCGTCTCCAGCAGGTACACAGTGCCTGGCATGCAGTGGGTGCTCAGGAAATATTAACTGTACTCAGTTAATATTGGGGGTTGAAGATTTCAAGTGTGTCTGCTGTCCAAGGAAAGTAGGTGACCTGTATAACTGGCAGGGCTCTTTATTCTCTTCCTTAAGCTTCAGAGGCAGAAATAACAGGCAGAAGAACTATCCCAGGCTGGCTTTTCCTGTCTGGTCTTGGAGGTTGTCTGGCCTAAGTGAGTGCCACACTATATTCTAAAGGTTACCTGAGTACCCAGAGCTGCTAAGGAGCAGCATACAGTGCTTGGAAGGTCTGAGTGGAAATCTTATCATTCTTAGATACTTTAACAGAGCAGAATCATGTTATTTAACAAAACACTGATTTTTTTTTTCTCTCAACGGCTATAAGCTTTAAAAGTTCAGGAGTCAAAAATACTGAATATCCCTGTTTAGTGTGGATGAGAGGAGATTTAGCCCAAGTCATGTACGCAAACGATCAGGCTCTGTGATACTAAAATCACATTGATAACTGTCAGATTATTTGTTCATTTGTGTCTTACCACCATCCCTTCCCTGTTGTTTATCTATTTTGTTATTATAGTGTTTGTTAATCCCAAACTCCTCTAAAACATACATTTATTTTTTTAGAATAGTTTTAGGTTTATAGAAAAAATGAGTAGGAAGTACAGATAATTCACATATAACCTTCCTCTCCCCCTTACAGTTTCCCTTATTATAAAAATTTTGTATTTGTGGTACATTTGTTACAGTTGATGAACCAATATTGATATGTTGTTATTAGCTAATCTCCATAGTTTATATTAGGGTTTGGTTTTACTGTACAGTTCTGTGGGTTTTGACAAATACATGTGACTGTCCGCTATTGCAGTATCATATAGAGTAGTTCCACTGCCCTAAAATCTCCTATGCTCCACCTACTCTGCTGTTGTTGGATGAGTATTCTTTAAAAGTCAATTAGATGCAGTGGGTTGATGGTTCTATTCTGTTCAACTATATCTTTACTTATTTTCTATCTGCTGGATCTGTTAATTATTGATAAGGAGGTGTTGGAGTCTCCAACTATAGTAGTATATTCATCCATTTCTCCTTGCAGTTCTATGAGTTTTTGCCTCATATATTTTGATGCTCTGTTGTTAGGTGCATACACATTAAATATTGTTATGTTTTCCTAGATAATTGACTCTTTATCATTATGTAATGCCCCTCTCTATCACTGATAATTTCCTTGCTCTGAAGTCTGCTCTGAAATTAATATAGCTACTGCAGCTTTCTTTTATTAGCATTAGCATGGTATATCTTTCTCCATTCCCTTTATTTTAATCTATCTGTGTCTTCATATTCAATGTGAGTTTCTTACGGGCAATGTAAAGTTAAGTCTGTGTCATTTTTTGTTCAATCAGACAGCCTCTTTTAGTTGGTGTATTTAGATCATACATGTTTATCATGATTATTAGTTTAATATCTGCTGTATTTGTAACTATTTTTTATTTGTTCCCCTTTGTTTTCTTTTTCTTTCTTTCCTTTCCACTTTTTTCTGCCTTTGGTTCTAATTGAGCATTTGGTATGATCTGCTTTCTCTCTCTCTCTCTCTCTCTCTCCTTTTTTTTTTTTTAAGCATATCAATCATACTTCTTTTAAAAATGTTTTTAGTCCACTTTCAAATAACACTACACCACTTCTCTCTAGAGGTAGGGAGATACTTCACAATAGGAACAAAAACTGTAAACCATCTGGTGATGAGACATTTATGGAGAAAATTACAAAATTTTTCTTAATGACAAGTAAGGACCTATATACGTGGAAGGGTGTATACAATATGTGGGAAAACCAGGGTAATAAACATGGCAGTTCTCCTCAACGTAATCTATGAATTCAGTGCAATGCAGGAATGCATAAAAGTACCAACAGAATTTTCACAGAACTTGACAAGTTTGTTCTAAAATTCATTGAGAAGTAGGAGGAGGCTAAGAATTATTGTGATATTTTTTGAATGAGAATAATAAAGGAGGCTTACCTCTCTAGACATCAAGATTTACCTTAAGCTTATAATAATTAAAATAATAGATAATATTTTTTGACCATTTATAATCTGCTAGATATTATTCTAATCACTTTCCAAATATTAACTCTCACAATAATTCTATCAGTAATCTTATTTTCCCCACTTCTCCAGTAATAGATGAGGAAACTGAGCAACAGAAATTTAAGTAGTTTGCTTATGATCACACATCTAGTAACTTGTAGAGTTAGGGAATGAATTCAAAAACCTAGCTCTTAACCATCATGCTACACTGCCTCATGCTGTAGTGAAATACGGACAAACAAATAGACGAGTGGAAGAGACTAGAGTAAAAGCGTGTGTGTGTGTGTGTGTACATATATGGGACTTCATGTAATAAATTATTAGACTGTATATCTTTTGTCAGAATTTGCTCTGTTTATTCCATTTAAAAATATTTTTATCTTTAATTAGTAATAACAAATACCTCTTTCAAAAAACATCTAGAGGTTCCTGCTACTTGGAGCCACAGCCATTGAAGATCTCCTTCAAGCACGTGTTCCAGAAACGATGACAACTTTACTGAAAGCAAACATAAGAATATGGATCTTGACAGGAGATATACAAGAAACTGCAATTAACATAGGTAATAGACACAAAGAATGTTTTTTTAAAAAAATATGGTTGTACGTGTCTCCTAAATATGCCCTAGAGTTTAGAGTGTATGGTTGAGTTTCCCTCAGTAATTGCTTTATATGCCTTCAGGAAAATGTAGTGCAATGAAACCTTGCCGTCATATGGCAGAGAATTTGAACAAACTAAGCAAAGCAAACTCTTATCTTTCCTTCACATTCTTGAAACATAGAATGCAGAATGCCCACATGAATAATATGTAATTTCTTGTCCTTTTCCTCTGATGCTTGAAGTTATCTTATGACATTTCCCCCCCCAATGATGTATATACGTATGCTTGAATTATATACGTCTATTCATAAACATCTTGATCATTAGTGAGAATATTCAGTTAGCGTTTTTTTTCCAGGCTCTGATGTCACTTCCTTGCCTTTATAGTTTGTTATTTTTTAAATTTCACTGTTTGATTGTATGTTAGGGTTGAGGTATGCAGAAAAGGAGTTGAAAAATCAACTTTTAGCTGTGAATGTGTACATTTTGGTAAGAAGGAATTGACATTACTATTTTTCCATGATCATCATGGTAGCCAGCCCTGGGTAGATTAACACGTATTATAAAATCACTCTGTATTCATCAGACACCCTTTAAATGATATCTCCACTAATTTGTCTATTCTACATTCATTCACTTAATAAATATTGAATACTTGCTACATGCCAGTAAATTCTAGGACCTCGGAATGAAACATTGAGTAATAAGGTCTCTGTCCTCATGGGACTTACATCCAAGCAGACAAGGCAGAATTAACAAGCAAATCACTGTCTGTTGTAATATTATTGCAGTAAGTGCTAAGACTAAAAACAGCAGGGCATAGCCATGGGTAGAGGGGTAATTAGACAGAAAACATGTTAAGGAGGTGACATTTGAGGCAGAGACCCAGATGGAAAGAAGGAGCAAGCATTGGGAAGGTTCCGGGCAAAAGTATGGTGAACACAATGGCCCCGGTGTCCTATTTGAGGAAAAGTAGCAAGGCCGGCGTGGGTGGAATACGGGGAGCACAGCAGGTAAAGAGGACATGAGAGCTTGTCAGGCCACAGTAAGAAATGTGTAGAGTTGTGAGCAGGGGAGTGATATGATCTAATGTGTGTTTTAAAAATACCTGCTGGCCGTTGTGTGGAAACTAGACTAAATGGAAGCCAGGAAATCACTTAGGAAGCGTTTGTAGGAGTCTAGACAAAAGATGACAGTGACTTGTACTAGGATGTGATGGGGAATGTTGGGGAGGGACTCCAGCTGACCCTTGAATGACATGACTTGAACTGCATGGGTGCACTTGTACTTGGATTTTCTTCAGTAGTGCCTACTGCAGTTCTGCAGGATGCAGAACCACAGATACGGACGGCCAACTGTAAAGTTATACGTGGATTTTTGACTGTGTGAGGGTTAGTGCCCTTATCCCAGCGTTTTTCAAAGGCCAGCTGTAAATTTGGGATACATTTGGTCGGTTGATCTGTCAGCCCTCATTGATGTGGGTGCAGTGGGTGCAGATGACTGTTTATAAGAGTTTTGCCGTGAAGGGAGCAGAGATCTAGGGTGGTAGCGGAAGAGAACATATAGTTGACGAAGGGTTGGTTATTTCTGAAGGAGCTACTTTACCTCTCTAAGCGTCAGTTATCTTGTCTGTAAAATGGGATGATAATAGTTTTTACTTCATAGGGTTCTTGTGATGATGCCTTGAGGTAACCCCCGTGAAGAGTTTAGCTTGGTGCAAAGCACTTAGCAAGTCCTGCAGGAATGTTAGACGTTAACGTGATTAATAAAGACTCGCAAAAGGGGTCCAGCCATAATGCTGCCACTCATTTATCCATCTGACAAACATCTGGAAACATACCATGCATATGCTCTCCTTTTTCCAGCTCTTCCACATTTCTGCTTTAATGTGACTTGCTATGTTTCTTGAGTACCACAAACTCAATGACCACAGTAACTTAGTGCTTGTCTTGTGAAGAGGCTCAGATGACCCAGCACCATAAAAAAGGACAGTTGCTTTCTCTCCACCTTGCTAAATTACGTCTTTGCCGAGCCCACTACCTGACACTGTTAGTTTTACCTGAGCCTTCACCTGTCTCTTCAGCTCAGGACTGAAACACAACCTAGATGAGACCCAGCAGTTATTGTTAAGAGCAGAATTTCCTTATCGAATGAGACTTACTTCTGTTACCAGACGTCTACAATTCACCTGAAGCACCCTTTGCTCAGAATAAATGGATTGGGTTAGCTAATTGCTATATTGAACTGCACCCATTTCAAACAAGTGTTTAGTAACTGTGGTGGATTTGAAAAAAGAAAGGAAACAAACTCGATTTCTCAGAGTAGGGTTTGAAAACCCTGGGAAGAACCGGCAGGCCTAGAATGAAGAGCAGTACACACACATAGTGGGCATAGGTCAATCATACGTGTTTAGGGGAAAGGGCAACACACGCCTGTTGTAGCGGGGAGTCCACAGGGGCAGCACTGGCCCACTGGAGGGGCAGCCAGTGCATCCGTGCCTTTTGGAATCGAGTATCCACCATTGGCACAGGTTTTTAGTTTTTAAAAGATAATTGTGTTTTGATATAAAATATCCTGATTTATAACTGTTGCTTAATGTATAAAATGTTGTAAGGGCAAAGCAAAACATGTCTGATGGCTTAGTGCAGCTTGCCATCCCCCGACCCTTTCTGAGTTCTGGGTCCTAGATTGGACTTCACTGTCTTCACTTAGAGGCTGCTCAGGAAGAGGAGACCAGCTGAAAGACAGTCAGTAAACTTTGCCTGGTATAAACTGAAAACTGTGCTGACATAATTTGTTTTCGTAGAGGCTTTCTGAGCTCTTGCTTTTTTCCCCAGAAAAGCAAGAGCCTTTGGTTAGAGAGCTTTCAGGTTACTTTCATGGGTTTGAATGGCTGATGAATGATTCAAAGAGAAAAAAGGTTGAGAGCTGGTTCTGTGAGCTGACATCTTTGCATCTTTGAAGAGAAATGTATAGCAGAGTGGTTGAAAAGACAGGCTTCAGAGTTATAAAGACCAGGGTTTGAACCTGAATCTTCTTCTGCCTCTACATTTATCAGCCGGAGCCTTTGTGGACTTTTCTAACCCCCAGTTGTCTCATTAATAAAATGGAGATGGTCGGGCCTCCCTGGTGGCGCAGTGGTTGAGAGTCCGCCTGCCGATGCAGGGGATACGGGTTCGTGCCCCGGTCTGGGAGGATCCCATATGCCGCGGAGCGGCTGGGCCCATGAGCCATGGCCGCTGGGCCTGCGCGTCTGGAGCCTGTGCTCCGCAACGGGAGAGGCCACAACAGTGAGAGGCCCGAATACCGCAAAAAGAAAAAAAAAAAAAAATGCAGATGGTCATGATACCTCTGTTTGTTGTGATGATTAGGTGAGATGGTGTCTGTGAAGTTCTTTGTAAGATGTTGTATTGGGCAGACTGAGGGCTTTGTAGATGTTAGCTGCTGGCTTTATGAATATTGTGACTGTTGAGATTACCACCATCTCTCAAGGAGGTAAAGCTGGCTGACATGGTGCAGTTAAAAGACTACGCATAGTCTTGACACAGGTTCCAAACAGAATTTGGCTAAGGATTTGGCAGTAGGTTTACTTTCAGGAATCAGTTTGTCAGGATTGTTGTTTGTCAACAGCAACAAGTGGAAATAAGGATTACCGTCACACATTTTGGGGGCACATTTTCTAAGACCAGTTTCTCAGTCTACTACCTTCTGGGAGTTTCCTGAGAACATGACTTGATATGCATCTGCTGCCTCTTGACCTCAGTAGGACACGTATCATTACCTTTGGTTCACCAATGAATTTGTGTGTGGTTTGTTCTCGTTTGTGTTAGCTTTGCTTCCTTAGGTTTTAAGAGGCTTATCACATATCTGTTGTAAATCTTCCTTTGCACCCAGTGTAAGGCTGGGTACGAGTAGAAGCACTCAGAACTTGCACGCTGATTTGATTTGCATTCTCATCATAATGCATGGAGACTTTTTAGCCTTTGCTTAGAATCAGCCAGTGGAGTCAGCAGTAGCTTCTGGAGAGAGGAAGGCTCCTCACGGGGGCAGCGCCAGGACCCTTGATGGGAGGCTGGCTTGCCCTCTGTGTCTGGTTTCTGTCCCTGAGCAGCTGCACAAATGTTAACTTTCCAACCTGAGCACTGGGTCAGGAGCTGCCAGCATTCAGGCAGTTAACTTCGCCAGTAACTTATTACAAAATATAAGTGGACACGTGGACATTACAATAAAACATGTCAGGAAGTCATGAGAATTCTTTGAAAAGTTTAGAATCTCTGGTTTTGAAAAAGCATTGCAACAATGCAAAGCAAATATCCACATGCTCCAAATAGAACTTTAATTTAAAGATCATCATATTTGATGGAATAGAACACTGTTTACCTAGGAAGCATCAGATAAACCAATAATTCATGAAGAAGACAATTTAGAAATGATTCTCTCCTTGTAATTGAACAGACTACATACATAAACAGGCATTTTGAATCACATACATATGAAGCTACTTTTGTTATTTTGTACTACATCTACAAGTTTCAGGAAATTTCAATGGAAACATTAAAATGATATTGTATAAATTTACATTTAAATTCCAACTTACATGAAATTGATTTGTAGGAAATCATTTTAGAAAATTTGTTCCATAGGAATCATCAGTTATAGATGTACAAAAATTTAATTTTCAAAATTATTTATCAGAAATTTACCACAGAGTTCTTACAGCCTATAAAACTCTCTTAGTAGTTGTAGCAATAGTTATATTAGCAGAAAGATCCTGCTCAAAATTAAAAATGATCAAAAATTACAATCTTGCATTTGTCAAGAGTAACATTGCTTTCAATTATATTGCTTGAAAATTAAGTTGCTAAAAGTAAATTTTGATGATCTAATAAATGAATCTGCAGAAAATTAAGGCAGAAGAATCTTATGATCAATCAAGATTTCACATTAATAAAGTATTTCTTGCATTATATAAAATGATGGCACCAAAATATAACTTTTTGCAGTTTGTAAGTTTATGTTGTTATTCACCATTACACCTGTTACGTTTTGTAAGTATAAAATATTTTTAAAGAAAACCTTTATATTTTTGTATCTGTGATGGCATTTCCTCCTTCCTTTTTTTTTTTTTTTGTGAACAAGGGGCCCACATTTTCATTTTGCTGAGAAGGAAGCTGGAGAGGATATATTGAAGATTCGTGGGGAGAAGAAAGAGTGTGAGAGGGCTGTCTGGAGAGTGGGAGGGTGCGTGGACCAGTGGGCAGCTGCTGAATTATATGCACACACACCATCTCCTTAGGACAACCATTAATTCTCAGAGAGGAAAACTGAGCCTGTGAGATGGAGGAGAAATACTGTCCTAACTTGCTTAACCTGTGAAGAGCTCGCCTCTTAACAACTGAATCACTACTTCCCATTATTTTCCACAGCTGGGTTAGTTCCTTTCATTTATCCAAGAGCTTTCATATCATGCCCCTTTAACCCTTTGGGAGGAAAAGAAAGTGACCTATCATTGAACTATCTGTTTGTTAGTGGATGTCTCCTCAGCTTCACACAGCTTAAAATGACTGCTTTTATAAAGACTCAACCTTTCTGGTAAGGGTTCATCTATCTCAGCGATGGTTTCATTCTTCTAGATACAGATTGTATTTGGGCCCACTTAGGCTAATTCTGTATATGTATTTATTTCTCTAATTTTAAAAGTGAGAATGACTTAAAATTTTCAAATTGGAAAATGCTTCCTGAGATGTACGAGAAATGTACACATTTATTTCTTTTGGTCATACCTTGGATGATATTAATAGTAGACTAGGTATCATACCATTGATATAGCAATTTGACAGAGCAGAACTTGGCTTCCTCCAAAACTTGGAATTATTATAAAGCATAAACTGAAGCTCATGTCGTAAAAAGATAATAAAAATAAAAATCTATAGACATTGAAAAGTACAGATTTAGCCATTAGTTATATGCACCTTCCCAATCTTTTCTGTTTAAGTTGCCTTTTGAGATTTAAATGAACCAATTTTTTTATTCCTTTTCCTTCTACAACCCCTTGCTCAGTTTTTGTGATGAGCTACTGGGGTTTGAAATAGTCGTGAGGCAGAAAGTATGGTAAAGGAAGAATATAAATAGATTTTTAAAATGAGCTCATGCAAGGCATTGAGCCATCAAATATGTGACATCTTTCTCTTTTTGTAGCATATTCCTGTAAACTGTTATCAGGTCAAATGCCTCGTATTCAAATTGAATGCAAATTCATTAGAGGTAAGTGATTTTTAAAATTATATTTAATATGAATGTAACCAACTTGTTACTTGAGGGTTACCCAGCTCCTTTAAAATCTACATAAGATTGCCTTCAACTCCCACTCAAGTCCATTGGAGAGTCTAGATTTGCTCCAAGATGCTTTCCCAAGACTCTGAAAATTCTACTGGTTTTCTGTTCTATGTCAGCCCTGGTTCCCACTTATTCCTCCCTCTGTCTGAGGCTAGTCCTTTATCAGCCCCCTGGTGTCATACCAAATCCAGGATTCAGATCCTTCATTTTTAAAATGGAAAGAGGAGAAAAAAAAAATCTGTCTATACAGCAGTCGTTATGAAAAGATTGAAAAGACAGACGGCATTTACCTTGCAAGAATGAAAGGACTTTGGAATTCAGTATTGAACATCCTTGCCCTTAAAAGTTAAATGGCCAGTTCTGTTCAATATTTTTTACTGTATCATTTTCTTAGACTCATTTTTAAAGAATTTTAAATAGATTTCATTTATTCCTTTTCTGACACTCTTCCTTTTAAAAAATGTAGGTCTGAGTTTCTGATATGATCATTCTTCTCTACGAAAAACTTTAAAAGGTATTTCTTACAAGGCAGATCTGCTGGTGATGAATTTCCTCAGTTTTTGTTTGTCTGAGAAAGTTTTTATTTCTTTCACTTTGAAGGTTAATTTCACTGGATATAGAATTCGAGGTTGGGGTTTCTTGTTCTTTCAGTACTTTAAATATTTTACTTTCTTCTTGACTGCAAGGTTTGTGATGAGAATTCTATCATTTCTTATCTTTATTCCTCTACAGGTAAGGTGGATTTTTTTCCCCGCTCTGGATTCTTGCAAGATTTCCTCTTTGTTTTTGGTTTTATGCAGTTTGAATATGATATGCCTAGGTGTAGATTTTTGGCATTTACCCTGCTTGGTATTTTCTGAACTTCCTGGGTCTGTGCTCTTGTGTCTGCAATTAATTTTGGAAGATTCTCAGTCATTAGTACTCAAACTTTTCCTCCTGTTCTCTATTTCTTCTCCTTCTAGTATTACAATTGCTTGTATGTTAGACCTTTTAAATTGTCCCACAGTTCTTGAATATTCTGTTGTGGTTTTTTTTTTCCTCTCTGAATTTCACTTTGGGAAGCTTCTGTTGACATATCTTTAAGCTTGTTCATTCTTTCCTCAGCTGTGTCCAGTCTACTGTTGAGCCCATAAAAGACATTCTTCCTTTCTGTTAGTGTTTTTACAGCCCTGTGGGTGTGGTGTTAGGGCATGTGGGAGGGGAAGTGTTCTGTAATCTTACAATTAAATCTCAGTCTTTAACTGAAACTGTGCCACTTGTGTCTTCATAAGTGTTTCTTAGTGCTTTCTTTCTCCCCTTAGGTGAGACAGGGAGGCCCGAGGGGGCTGGAGTTGGGTACATGCCTTTCCCTCCAGGTGGGATAAGGCTCTGGTAAAGTCTTTAACCTGGGAGACTAGGCTTTTGCAGTGGAGAATGCTCTGGGCATATTTCAAAATGGTTACTTTTCCCCTCCTTCTGCTGAGCCATGAGGGGAATTTTTTTAGCTTTTCACCATGAGAACCTCACTGTGAGGTTCTCAGAGGTAAACGCACAGAAGTGTGAGGGCCACCCGCTAAGATTGCAACCCAAGGAGTTTCTCACTTTTGTGCTAGTCCACACTCAGCCTCCAACAATTCCTCAAAATCACCATTTAAGTGTTCCTACTTGCTTATGGCTCCAGCTTCTGTTCCAGATAAACAGATTTCAGCTGTAATTCTCTGTGTTCACCTGTCTCTCCAGATTTTGGGGTGGCAGTTAGTCCTGTAACCTCAGTTCTCTGATGGATGCAAGCGGAGTTGATATTCAGTACGTTCAGCTTTTTTTCTGTAACAATGGCAGTGACATTCTTACAGAAACCTAGAATCATAGAGGTTTATTTCTTACCCTCTACTGAACTTTTATAGTTTTCCTTACACTCATTTAAATGTATTTTTCTTAGTACGTTAAATCCTCATAAGCCAATGGTATAATTTTTGCTTTAAACAGTTCAGTGTGTTTGAAAGAAATTAAGATAAAAATAGTCTTTTATACTTTACTCATAGATTTACATAACTTTAGATTTTCATGGGTTTTTTTCTGCTTTTCATGTTATATTCTATTTCACTAAGTGTATATTTTTAATCTAAACCATTTTTCCCCAGCTCCTTGATTTTTATGTATCAAATAATCACTTTTTATTAGAACTTTAAGTTTTCTTCTGAGTAAATACTTTTATTACATGTATAGCAGTCATGGTTCTTAACTGGAAGCAAGTGTGTGTGTGTGTGTATAAAGATTTATTGAGCTGTACGTTTAAGATTTGTGCGTTTTACTGTCTGCCTATTATACCTCAATAAAGTATTCAACGTAGTATAAGAAATCTCATCATGTTAAAGGAGTAGTTAATTCATGTCTTACCTCTTCATAGCATATAATAGTGATGGTATCTTTTCTATCATTTTTCTTTATTTCTCAATTTAGTTTGCATGTGTTTGGGGTTGTATATGGCTTTTGTACTATTAATAAGGCCTTTAAAAAAATTAATTAATTCACTTTTGGCTCCGTTGGGTCTTCATTGTTGCACGCAGGCTTTCTCTAGTTGCAGCGAGCGGGGGCTACTCTTCATTGCAGTGTGTAGGCTTCTCATTGCGGTGGCTTCTCTTACTGCGGAGCATGGGCTCTAGGCGTACGGGCTTCAGTGGTTGTGGCGTGTGGACTTACTAGTTGTGGCGCGTGGGCTCAGTAGTTGTGGCTCGTGGGCTCTAGAGCGTAGGCTCAGTAGTTGTGGCACATGGGCTTAGTTGCTCCACGGCATGTGGGATCTTCCCGGACCAGGGTTCGAACCCGTGTCCCCTGCATTGGCCGGCGGATTCTTAACGACTGTGCCACCAGGGAAGTCCCATTAATGAGGGTTTTAAAAGTATAACATAGAGCAGCATCTTCTTATGTTTTATAAAGCCCCTCCATTGTTAAATATTAGATGAAAGCTGAATTATGGTTTTTATTTCTCCAAATTATATACACCAAAGGAAACTGAGACATATGTTCAAATTTGTGTTTACAAAATTTGTGAACATTTTGGTCTCGATTACATAGGTAATTAGAATTATCCAGAAGCTAGTCTTAGTGTAGCCTACTTTGGAAGGCTTTATTTCACTTAAATATTGTGGTTTAAATAGTGATCCTTGGTACTTTGTCTAAGCTTTTCTCATGTTTTAAGTTCCTGTAAACTTTAAAGTTATATCATTTTCAAAGCTCGTTATCCCTAAATAATCATTATGAAATACTGATGTACTTGTTTTACATGATTGAAGCATATAATGCAGTTTTCTCGTATAATGTGCTGCCAGTGACCAAACTGTATTTTTTTTTTTTTTTTTGCGGTACGCGGGCCTCTCACTGTTGTGGCCTCTCCCTTTGTGGAGCACAGGCTCCAGACACGCAGGCCCAGCGGCCATGGCTCACGGGTCCAGCCGCTCCGTGGCATGTAGGATCTTCCCGGACCGGGGCACGAAGCCATGTCCTCTGCATCGGCAGGCGGACTGTCAACCACTACGCCACCAGGGAAGCCCCAAAACTGTATTTTACGTCATTAATTTCAGAAAGTCAGCCACAAAATCACATTCTAGAATGAACTATGTCAGAATTGGCTTAACTCCTGTTGGTATTGGCAGCAGAAGCAGTGGAAAAGAGAAACAGATAAATAAATTAGGGACAAGAGAAAAAAATTAAACATTAAAACTGACAGTTTTAGCTTCAAGCATCTAGTGTTCCTAAGCAATTGTAAAATTGAAAACAATATGGTAGTTAGAAAAGCACCAAGTTTTGGGTTCAGTAATCAATGAAATGTGGGAAAAGTTATGAAAGTAGAGGCAGCCTTCAATTTTGTCAGATTCCATTTGGGGGAGAGGACAATTGCAGCCACCATTCATGGGACGTTCAGTCAACCGTGTGGGAAGAGTAGAGGTGGAAATGTTTAATACGATGTATACGTTATGTTACACTTAATAGTTCTACACAGTGTGAAATCCAATTTCATGCTTTTGAATTCCATCTGTTATTAGACCTTCAAATTTATATAAAGGCCTCAGTAATTCAAGGGTTATTAAATTACCTTTTAATTCAGGAAACACAGTTATTGCATTTGAGTAATAAGTAATGAAGGCCCTTTAGGAAAAGAGGCTTGAGGATTATTTTATTAAATCTTTTGGTGCTTGATACCTGTTGTGCTTTTTAAAATTTTCCCCCAAGTGGCACATTTTGTTAAATTTTCATTTATTAATATGTTAAGGAAAGTAGAGATCTTAAATCTCCTCTATTGATCATTGAATATAAGTGAAAATTATAGTTCAGAAAAATAAATAATAAACTTAAATATGATTTACTACTTTATGGCATTCATTTTAGCGAGTCGTAGAAATAAAGCAGATACCTCAATAAATATTTGGTACACTCATCAGGTCCACCAGTCTTTCAATAAATGGTGATAACTGATATTTTTCAGTTTTTTTTTTATTCTACTTGCATTTGATGAAGGAATTTTCTTTACTGTTAATCTATATCACTTAAAATTTCATTACATGTTTTGGTTGAAATACTCCACTACTTGAATGTTTGACTCTGTCACTGGCATGGGAGTCATTTGTGTAAAAGTTTGAGCTTTCAACAGTTTATGTGAATTTTGAAGGAAAGAAAGGATGGGGTAAAAAACAAAATAAGGTACAGGAGGTGACTCCTGCATCTTAAATCGAGTCTCTACAACAGTCCTTCTCTCTACAACAGTCCTTCTCTCTTAGACACCTGATACCCAGTTTTACAGAGGTCGACCCCATTATTCTGTTCCCATCTTTTAAAGTTTTTCCAAAATTTCCCCAAACTTCCTCATCTGCTATTAGCACCCTTCCGTATTTTCCAGCTAAGAATTCACTCCTACTTACATACCTTTTCAAAAACAGCTTTATTGAGATATAATTCACATGGCATAAAATTAATCTGTTTAAGATAATTCAATGGATTTAAATGCATTTACAGATATACGCAACCATCCGCAGAATCAATTTTAGAAACTTTTCATCATCTCTAAAACAAACTCTGTACCCTTTAGCTGTCATCTCCCTCACCCTCCTTCCCCCCACCCCTAAACAACACTCACCTACTTTCTGTTTCTATGGATTTGCCTCTTGTGGACTTCTATATTAATCAAGTCATATAACAGGCAGTCTTTTGTGACTGGCTTCTTTAACTTACCATAATGTTTTCTAGGTTCATCCATGTTGTACCATGCATTAGTATGTCATACCTTTTCTTATAGCTAAAGAATACTTCATTGTATGGATATACTGTATTTTGTTTATCCATTCATCAGCTTGTTTCCACTTCTAGGTTAATTATGAATACTGCTGCTGCTTGTACATTAATATACACATTTTTGTGCAGACATATGTTTTCATTTCTCTTGAGTGTATATACACTAATGAGTGGAATTGCTGGGCCATTCAGTAATTCTACGTTTAATTGTTTGAGGAACTGCTGGACGATTTTCCGAAGTTGCTGCACCAGTTTACGTTCTGACCAGCAGTGTATGAGAGTTCTGACTTCTGTACATCCTCACCAACACTTGTTATTATCTGACTTTTTAACTTTAGTCATGCTAATGGGTATGAAGTGGTATCTCATTGTGGTTTTGATTGGCATTTACCTGATGACTAATGATCTCAAACATCTTCTCATGTTATTTATTTACTTTTAAATTTCAATTCTGTGAGATTTTCACAGGGAAGAAGGAAGTAAACATACGCCTTAATCTACCATCTAGACTCAAAAGGTCTTTTCATTTATATTTAAGATGATAAAGATAAAGTAATTTTCCCCTCTTTGTTTTAGGCAACACAACAAGTGATTAATCAGAACTGCCAAGATCTTGGAGCCTTGTTAGGTAAACAAAATGACCTGGCCCTAATCTTTGATGGTAAAACATTGAAGCATGCCCTCCACTTTGAAGTTAAGAAGAGCTTCCTTAATTTGGCCCTCTCATGCAGAGCAGTATTATGTTGTAGGTAAGAATATATTCACTCTTGTGTTTTTTCCTGCTATATTTAATATTGCTTATGTGAAGAAAATATAGACATGGAAATATAAGTTTTTGTAGAGACAAAGTTCCTTCCTGGGAAAATATTTGCTCAAACTGAAATGAAAAGTCTGAATTTAATTCATATTGTCAGGTTTAAGATTTATTCAAAAGCAGTTTATAATTTTTCAGTGGTACATTGTTCATTGATGTAATGGCCAAATGAAAGAAGTCTTTCAGGTAGAACAAAGGCCCTCCGTTTATTTACAGTGAGGGGCAAATTTACAAACAATTCACTGACACCTAGAGGAAAATGAAGTTATGAGTAGGAGTGCAAGCAAAAACATTGTTTTTTTAAAAAAAGCAAATCATCTACAACCAAGATGCCTGGAACTGAGAAAATCCTGAAGCTATGTACAGAATAGTTGTTCCTTGCTCCTCAGTAAAAAAAGTAAATGGACCAATTCTTAGAGCATGTTAGTGCATTGGACTCGTCAGTATTATCACAGGCGTGGTCCTCAATCAGTGCGGTCCACTCTACGCTTCACACACCTCCCTTAAATGTCCTTCTGTGTTCACTGTCATTCAGCATCTACTAAAAATATTCAGCAACTTCTGTTCTTCACTCTGCTTTCCCCTGAGCTGTCTGTAGTTTATTTAGCCTTCAGGATTCTTTGTGACCTAGTCTTCTATCAGTTAGAGCTGACAGACATGATGGAAAGCTGAATTCAAATCCAGCTTAGGTGAAAAGGGAATTGATTAGGTCACATAGCTGAAAACTCTGCAGGTAGAACTGACCTCAAGAGAAGCAAGCAAACTCATCAATAATCAGTTCACCAAAATGGTTTCTTTTAACCGTTCAGATTTGATAAACCGGTTTTTATTTTGCATCATAACAGTATTTTGAGGAATTCTCACTTTTTCTCTGCTCTCACTCCCTACCCATGCTGGTGGAAACTGGAAGGGACAATGAAAAGATGTACCAGAGAGGCAGGGAGGGGAAACACAGGGGCTGATTTTGCCACTAAGGATGGATATTCCAGCAGTTGGCTTGTGTGGACTATTGGTGATTTGTCCTAAATCTGGCTTCACTTATGGTTTGATGTGGGCTCAAACAGTGTCTCCTGTGTGATTCATCTGGTGCAGGCTTTATCCCCAGGCTGGTTCCCATTTGGCAGTGGCAGACCCGAGCCTCACATCCTCATAGGTTTGTGTCCAGGGGAAGATTTACATACGCTCTCTCCCAGAAATGGGGCATCATCTCTCATTGGCTCTGAAAGTAAATACTTGCTGTCAGGAGCCTAAAATGAGAAGCAAAAACAGAGGGATTATTTACATGCTGGTAACCGTGAAAGTGCTGCTGTACCCCTAGGTCTAAAGGGATCAGAGGAGGTCGTGGTCACTGGGACCTGAAAGGAGAGGGTCCTGCAGAGTGGGCTGCCCTGAGAGGAGCAGTGAGCTGTGGCAGACAGACAACCAGATGGGGAGGACATTGCAGGGAGGAGCAGGGAATGACCAACCTGACCTCACTCTCCTCCCCTTCCAGCTTCTGCAGGGGTCACTCACCAGCCGGCACAACTATGACTCCAACTCAATTATCAGGCTTATGTGATCCGGTGCCTTGGTTTCTCCGTGTCCTCACTCTTAAGTGTCCCCATCAGATGAACAGTAAACATAAATGCACGTAAAAGTGAAGTCTGCTGACTGAGCTGTATGCTGAACTGGTGAAAACAACTGGGTATGGAATTGGCTGAAACTGTTACTTAAAAGAGGAGTGGAGGGCAGTAAAAAAGAAGAGCAGGCTGCATCTCCCACATCCTTCATGGCTTTAAAATTTTATGATTTAATTTTATTTTTCTACACATTCTGCTAAAATTTCATTAAGAATTTTTAGTCTGTGCCCCTGAAGGATACTTCTTTGTGGTTTTCTTTCCTTTAATGTCTTTGACCAGCATTGGTATCGGGACAATCCCAGCCTGATAAAATGAGCTGGGAAGCGTTCCTCTGTTCTCTGTTTTCTAAAACACTTTCTGTAGCATTAGTAGTATTTCTTCCTAAGATGTCTGATACATTCACTGTTGACACAATCTGGACCTAGACTTTCCATCTGACAGATTTTGATGAATCATTCAATTTCTTCAGCACATGTTTAGGTATTTTCTACTTCTTCAGTTAGTTTTGGCAGTTTGGGTCTTTCAAGGAATTTGTTTATCTAGTTGTCAAATGTGTTGGCATAAAGTTCTTCACAGGGTTATTTTATTTTTTTGCTGTTGTGTGATTTGTGGTAGTATTCCTTCTTTCCTTCCTCATGTGGATAATTTGTGTTTACTCTCTCTTTTTTTTTCCTTGATTAGTCTAGCTTGGGCTTCACCCATTTTGCTGATCTTTTCAAAGGGCCAGCTCTATGGTTTGTCCAGTTTCTATTTGCATTCTGATATATATATAGCATATATAATGTGTACATATATATTATATATATAACATATTAATATATATTATATAGTCATATAATGTATAATCATAATATATAATAATATTCCAATATATAATACAACATATTCATATCTGTATTATTTTCTACTTTCACCTTACTTTAGATTTCATTTATTTTTCTTTTTCTAGTTCTTTAAGGTAGAGGCTTTTATAGTTGATTTTAAGTTTTTCTACTATAAAGCATTTCAAGACATAAATATTTCTTTAAGCAATGATTTAACTACAGCTGACACATTTTGATATGTTGTCATTTAGTTCAAGGTACAGTATTTTCCTTGCAATTTCCTTTTTGACTCATGGGCTATTTAAATGTGTGTTGTTTAATTCCCACACATTTAGGTATTTCCTATCTTCCTTCTGTTATTGATTTCTAACTTAAATCTATCATCAGGGTAAATATTTGGTTGTTTTTTTCTCTCCATACTTTGAATTTGTCATTCTGTTGTCTTCTGGCTCCATTGTTCCTGACGAGAAGGTCATCTTATTGTTGTTGCCCTGTATGTGATGTATCATCTTCCTCTTGCTGCTTTCCATATTTTCCCTTGTCACTGGGTTCCTGCAGTATGCCTATGTTGCCACTAAGTGTAGTTCTCACTGTGTTTATTCTACTTTGGATTCATTGTACCCAAGTTAATGTGTTTTAACCAAATTGCAATGTTTTCAACTGTTATTTCTGCAAGTATTTTTCTGCTGCTTTTGTTTTCCTTTACCTTTACTCCAATTACATATATGATTGAATGCTTGATGTTGACAAGAGATCTGTGACACTGTGCATTTTTCTTCAGTTTTCCTCCCTTTCTTCTTTGGAATAGATTTTTTTTTTTTTTACTGGTCTAACTTCAGATTAGTTGATTCTTTCTTTTCCCATCTCAGATCTGAAGTTCATATAGTATATTATTTCTTCCCTAGAGTTTCTATTTTTTAATAGTTTACATTCTTCTTTTGGGATATCCTGTTTTTTGTTGATTTATAATTGTCATAGTTTCTTTGATTTTTTTGGAAAGTAATAATGTCTGTTCAGTTGAAAAGGGTAGGAATTAGCTGTTTAATGTCTATTTTGATTTCCTACTGTGTTTTAGGATTATGTTTTCTTATTGCATTATATAGCATATTCACTTTTTTTTTGTCTATCCCTAGTAGATTTCTCCCCCTTATTTCAGATATTGTGAAATAGACCACTTTGGAACTTCTGTGCTGTTTCGGCCAATAGAATGACAAAATGAACTTTTCCAGACATGACTGTAAAGACTATCAATTAGGTATAATCAATTCCAGGATTAGGGAGATTTGGCTTAATGCCCACATATGGAAACATGACTTAAAATATTTTATTGATTGAAGCTCAACTAACAGATAGTTGTTAAGACTAATATTATTTTAGGCTGTATTTTCATATATGGGTGGGGAGCTCCAAAATCAGAATAGTGATAGTCCAGTGCTCTTCTTAACTGGTCAGAGCTGACTTGGAGCTTTGGTAAAGGGTGCAGGACTGCATGAAGAAGTGCTTGAAGGACTTGAGGGTGTGTGGCAGGGGGCAGAGAAGGCTTACTAGGTTGGTCCCTGATATTGGGAGAACTTGGTTGCCAAGAAGATGGAATTAAGATTTGAATTAAGACATGAAGAGTCAGACTTGAGATTAATCAAACTGAGTTAGTTTTTTTCCCCTTCACAAATATCACAGTCTAAATATGAAAGTGATCATCAGTCTAAATGGTGAAGTTATTATCATTGCAAGTATTTCAGTAAAAGAACCAGTATCTCTTGATGGGAACTAGGCTTACAAATGGTTTCTAACATCCTCTACTTCAGAAACTTTTCATATTATACCTACAATGTAGTGATGGTAATGCATTATATTCTCTTCATTATGAAGCAAAAGTTTTTACCAACAGTACTTCTACCTTAAAATTTGGAGTGTGTTCTAATCAAGGAACCCTTCTCTCTCCTCAGTTTTTAATAATCTCACCTGAAGTTTGAAAAGGTTAAATTTAAATGAATTTTTAGGAGCTGTTCTATGGGAAGAGAATGATAACTGAGGTCATTTGCTTACTAGAATGTAAAACCCTTGTGTGCCCTTATCATTTTTGATGAAATGCATGTCTAGCTTGCTGAGTGAATGAATAAATGAGTGAGAATTAGAGGTAAAGTTTTGCCCTCCTTCCTTGGCATATTTGTAAATATTTTATGGGTAGACAGGGTCTGCTATTCTGAAATTTTTTAGGAATATAAAATTTGCTTCTGTAGCTTGTCTCTGAAAAAACAAGTATCAATGATGTACCCTAATCTGCATCGGACACATCACATGAGAAAGAAACAAACTTTTGTTAAGTCACTTAGCTTTTGTTTGTTGCTGTTGTTTCCACAGCATGACCTTGACTCTCCCAACTGATAACCTTCTCGTTTTTATGTCTCCTTGTATTTTTCAAGTAGTTTGATCTTCAGAGGCTACTCTGTGTTCCAGTCTTTGGGTACATGCCTTCATACAGTTTCAGAAATAGTAGCCCTCCACTTCTTCCTCTCACGTATGTAGATAATGTAAATTAATATAGCAGGCCAGCATTAGACAACAGGTAGTGGTGGGGAAAATGGCAAACTCCATGTAAACTGGTCAAATAATATTGTGTATTTCTTTGGGGATGTTAAAGCAGTGAGTGTGTTTTTTTGGTTTTACTTTTTATTTTGCTTTTTGGTTTTGGTTGGGGTAGGTAGGAACTTTCTTATATCTGTAAAAAGCTTACTTAATGAATTGGGAAATTTACCAGTAACTGCCATTTGAATGTGGCTGTATGTAGATTATTGCTGACTCCTTTGTAAAGCCTTTTAGAACAGGATGAAGTAAAATGAACCAAAACAGAACACTAAAACATGGTCGTTTGTCTTTTTTTTTTTTTTTTCAGGTTATCTCCCCTCCAGAAGGCTGAGATAGTGGATATGGTTAAGAAACATGTAAAGGCCATCACCCTGGCCATCGGGGACCAAGCCATCCATGTCGGAATGACCCAGACGGCCCACATGGGTGTGGGAATCCATGGGAATGAGGGCATGCAGGCCACCAACAACTCAGATTATGCCATCGTACAGGTCAGTGGTGTGGGTGGTCAGGTGGGCAAGGAGAGGGTTGAAGACCTCGGATTCATCCCCCGAGCTTTACCCCACTCTCTAAGCTCCTTTCTCTAAGAAGCTACCAGCACCTTGTTACCGAGGCCAGGCTCGTGCTGCTCGCCACATACAAGCCAGTAAATGGAGAGACAAGGTGTTGGGACAAGGAATTGCAACTTTATTTGAAAAGCCAGCAGACCAAGAAGATGCTGGACTTGTGTCCCAAAGGACCACCTTGCCTGGGTTAGAATTCAGGCTTCTCTTATACTGAAAGGGGAGGGAGTGAAGTCAAACACTTCTGGGTTCTAGTCAGCCTCTGGAGGGGCTGTGTTAATTTCTCCCTCCTGCAATCATTCACAGATGGACCTGCTCAGGATGTTTCCTGTGAGCTAAACAAAGGTGTTTTAGCCTAATGCTCATTACCTGGGGGGCAGGGGTCCCAGAAGATGTGCCATTATGTGTAATTTAAGCTTCTAGGCAACATCCCTTCAGTGATGAACTTGACATAGAATACAAAGATTCTTTCCTATTACACCATTTGGGGTTCTCTTTAGTTTTGTCCGTACGCACGTTGCATAAGTAAAGTCTTCCCGTTACCAGCTCTGGAGTTGGCAAAACTGCTGCCAATGAGAATCTGTAGCTCCACTAATATAACCTCCAAATCCCCAGTCTCTCCAGTCTGTACTGTATGCTGTGCTTTGTGGTGTCTCTTGGTAAAGACTTAAAATATCCCTATTTCCTTTTTTTTTTTTTTAAAGGAGACACTGCCTCTTGGCAGGCATTTTTAAAAATTGTGTTTTTAGAGGAGTTTTAGCTTCACAGCAAAATGGAGCAGAAAGTACAGATATTTCCCATATATCCCCGTGCCCCCCTACACAAAGCCTTCCCTGTTATCAGCATCCTCCACCAGAGCAGTACATGTGTTATAACCGATGAACCTACACTGACAGGTCATTATCACCCAAGGTCCATAGTTTACATTAGGATTTACTCTTGGTGCTGTACAGTCTGTGGGTCTGGACAAATGTACAGTGACACATATCCACCATTACAGTGTCACAGAGTAGTTTCACGGCCCTCAAAATCCTCGGCACTTCACACGTTCATGCCTCCCTTTGCCCTAAACCTTGGAAACCACTGATCTTTTTACTGTTTCCATAGTTTTGCCTTTTCCATAATGTCATATAGTTGGAATCACACAGAATGTAACCTTTTCAAATGGGCTCCTTTCACTTAGTTATATGCATTTAAAGTTCCTTCAGATCTTTTAAGCCTTGATAGCTCATTTCTTTTCAGTGCTGAATAATATTCCATTGTCTGGATGTATCACAGTTTGTTTATCCATTCACCTGCTGAAGGACATCTTGGTTATTTGCAAGTTTTGTCAGTTATGAATTAAGCTGCCATAAACATCAGTGTGCAGGGTTTTTTTTTTTTGGCTGCATTGGGTCTTTGATGCTGCGTGCGGGGTTTCTCTAGTTGTGGCGAGCAGGGGCTGCTCTTCGTTGTGGTGCGCAGACTTCTCATTGCAGTGGCTTCTCTTGTTGCGGAGCACGGGCTTTAGGCATGCGGGCTTCAGTAGTTGTGGCATGTGGGCTCTAGAGCACAGGCTCAGTAGTTGTGGCACATGGGCTCAGTTGCTCCACGGCAGGTGGGATATTCCTGGACCAGGGATCAAACCCGTGTCCCCTGCATAGGCAGGCAGATTCTTAACCACCGTGCCACCAGGGAAGTTCCAGTGCGCAGGTTTTTGTGTGGACAGAAGTTTTCAGTTCCTTCGGGTAAACATCAAGCAGTGCAATTGCTGGGTTGTATGGTATGTATAAAAGTATGTTTAGTTTTGTAAGAAACTGCCCAACTGTCTTCCACAGTGGCTGTCGCATTTTTTGGAAGGTGTTTAAGAAGAGTGCATGGTCCTATGATTTAAACCTCCTGCATGTTTATGCACCATCCTTTGCTGTTAACAAGAACACCTGCTGTTTCTACATTTTAATATTTTTACTTTTGAAGAATATTTTAATGAACAATTAAGATATTTTGGAACAATGTTTTAATATTGGCTTTTAATAGACGTAATTTTTTTTATCACATTTGAGCAATGAGCAATAACACTCTCATTCTTGCTGGATTCAGGAGCCACATGTAATTCTTGAGCAGCTCCCTAGGAATCACCCTGGGGCTCTAGGTAGGCCATCCCTAGGGGGCTGTTCTTATGGTGGCTGTCCCTGAGAGGCTAGCTGATTTAGTAGTCTGTCCAAAGGTAAGTGGATGCCTAAAACTAGAGTGGTAACAGCATGGATTGTTAGGGCTCTGCCACATAGATGGAAAGCATACAGTCTCAATGTCTGAATCAGGTCAGTTCTAGAATCTTCTCCTTACTCATGGATTAAGTGTCCTGGTTTTATAGATGGGAAGACTGGGGCTCCTATGTACGAGGGGTCTGAGTTAAGGAAAGTGTCAGTGGATTACCGTCAAAGCACCTGTCTGTAAACACAGAAGTGTTTGCACCACACTCACCTGTTTCCTTCACTGCTCAGTGCCGTTGGGATGCATGCTTCCTGTGGGCTCAGCAATTACATGTGCCCTAAACACTGACCTAGTAAACACCCCAGCTGCACACAGCTGGCCGGAATCAGGTGTCCTGGGCCCCCGGGGAATATCTGTTCACCATTTTCTCTAGGGAAGGCAATTCCAGTGTTCTCTTCTTACACCAAATATTAAAAGGTTTAGAATTGCAGCTGCAGCTGTGATCAGGCAGATGGTATAGGATTCCAGGCTTTCTTTTCTTCCTTCCACCCACCCTAAGTCGCCTCACCAAGCCAGTCACTAATGCGGGAGACTGATCTGACTCATGCTTTGACCCCTTTTTATTAAAATGCTATTTCAGGTTGATGGAAACACTTTGTGCTCCATCCGTTTTTCTTTTTGTTTGTTTTTCAGTCTCGATTTTACCTGAGAGCAGCTCTTGGACTGGAGCTGGGCAGAAGGGTGTCCTCCACGCTGTGGGCTGTTTCATACTCCTCCAGGGTGAGTCTTGTCCCCAGGGCCGTAGTGGCCATTCTCCCATTTCCGCCCCATCTGCCCCCCCACAGGTGGGCTGGAGCCGAGGGTCCAGCCGTCTTTCCTTTGCCGCCTCTTGCAATGCACGACCCTCCCTTCCTCAGAGAGGTTCAGTGTAACATTCTGCTCACAACCTAGATCTTTTTCCTCTCAGAAAAGAGGGGCTTCCCTGGTGGTGCAGTGGTTGGGAGTCCGCCTGCCGATGCAGGGGACACGGGTTCGTGCCCCGGTCCGGGAAGATCCCACATGCCACAGAGCGGCTGGGCCCGTGAGCCATGGCTGCTGAGCCTGCGCATCCAGAGCCTGTGCTCTGCAACGGGAGAGGCCACAACAGTGAGAGGCCCACGTACCGCAAAAAAAAAAAAAAAAAAAAAAAAGAGCAGAGTATTTGTTTCTTCCTCTTAAACTTCTTAATATTTTAAAACCATCCCAGGAAATACAACTTTGACTTCAAATGTCTTTTTTCCCCCGCAAATAAATCAGTGCAAAGCTAACAATTGGGGCGATAGGAGTGTTGTCTATAATGATTGGTTTAATAGCAAGCTCTAGGTAAAAACAAACGGTGGCTGCCTTCTTGAATTCACTTATTTCAGTGTAGCTGTGCATTTTATGACTCAGCATCTCCCTCCCCATCCTGACTCTCATGTTCCAAACTCTTAAGCAGTCTTTTTTGAAAGGCTCTTTTTTCCCATATGTACCACCTTATGCCACTTTGAGGTCAGTATTTAATTTTTGTGGTCACAATTACTGAATGTCTCGTTTTGTGGAATAATTCTCCCGAATATTCATCCCCCAAAATGTTTATTGAGTGCTTCCCACATCTTAGGCATGAATCCTGGGTGTAAGCAGTGAGTGAGCAGTGAGCCCTGCTCACTTGTTTGAAGGTGCAAAGTGCTGTGGAAAAGGAACACATAGATGAGGTAAGGCAGCTGAGGCGTGCTGCAGAGATCACACGTTACCTCCTTTTTAATTTTACTTTTTCTCTTTATATATTTATTACAGGAAATGGGGGAAGCGATTCCCATAAGTCTTACGATTCCTATAAGACTTGATCAGACAGAAAAATCCGTGACAGAGATTCTTGTTTCCAGGTTCTTACTTCATTAAATAATTCTGACCCCCTTCTCACGATTAAGGTCCTAGATGTGGATCAGATTAAATTCAAAGCCTTGTAGGTGACAAGTGAAAATCCAAGCAGAATCTCCTGGGCAAAAAGGTGATGTTTATTCATTTATTTTAATGATATAAGTTAATTTTATAAAGCTTTAAAAAAATTCCTTCACAGTGAACAGTCACGTCAGGTTGTCTGGGAACAGGTTTCATTCTGCTTCTGTCCTCCAGAGTGGGAACTGCTGAGGTGGGAAAACAACGTTTTGTGGAGTTGGTCAGTAAGTGGTAGGTTCCTTTGAACTCCATTGACCATTATTTCTGTCTTTTAGTTTAGCTACTTAGAGAAGCTGCTGTTGGTCCATGGAACTTGGAGTTATTTTCGAGTGACCAAATGCATATTGTATCATTTGTACAAGAATGTTGCGTTATATACATCATTGAGGTAAGAAAGGAGATAACACTTTCTTTACTTGAGGAGTTAGATCTTACCTTTGACATAGAACTTGATAGTTTAGTTTTTTTCGTATTTATCTCACTTAAAATACTGTTACATAATCCTGCTTTAAGCTTTTGCTCACATAAAATCGATTTAACATATTTTGCTTAACATTTTTTTGTTATGATATCATGATAACTTGTTGACATAATCTGTGGTTAAAAAAAAATATCCTGTTTGGAACCGAAGTGCATCTCTGCCGGCTCCAGAGCCTCCTGGTGATTAAAGGCACCAGAAATCTCTGGGCTTCTGAGCTGTCTTCCTCCTGACATGGGAAATCTTGTCCCAAGGCTATCGTTGCCTTCCTGACATCCCATTAAGGGACAGGAAGGGCCTTGTTCTCGCAGACGCACGCTCTTTCCTTTTGTGTCTCGGCTGCACTTAGCACTGGTGGTTGAAGCAAGTGCAAAAGAAAACTTTTCACTAGCATTGTCTCCACATGAACAAAATAACATGAAAGAAACCCGTCCCCGCCCTCGTCCCCGTGTTGGGGGCAGCGGGGCTGTGGCTTCCACACTGCAGCCAGCCTTGCTGCCCCTGGTGGGCTGCCATCCTCACAGCCACACTGGCACAGCGCCGGGCGGCAGGGCCCCTGTTTTCCTGAAAATGGACCCACGAAGAGATCCATAACTGCAGTTTTCATGGGCTCTGAAAGTTTGCCATGCCTTTATTGCTTCTGAAAAAGCATGTTTTCTCTAGTATGTAGTGTATAAGGGTTATGGGGTATGGGAAGTGAATCTTCCTTTTTTTATTGAAGTATTGTTGATTTGCAATATTATATTAGTTTCAGGTGTACGACATAGTGATTCAGTAGTTTTACAGATTATACTCCGTTTAAAGTTATTACAAAATGACTACTGTATTTCCTTGTGCTGTATAATATATCCTTGCTACTTTTTAAAAAAATTATTATTTATGTATTGGTTTTTTTAATTGAAGTATAGTTCATTTACAATACTATATTATTTTCATGTGTGCATGCTTAATTTTTTTTATACATGGTAGTTTGTGTCTTAATCCCACACCCCTATCTTGCCCCTCCCTCACTTCCCTCTCCTCATTGGTGACCACTAGTTAGTCCTCTCTGTCTATGCCTGTTTTGTTATATACATTCATTTGCTTTATTTTTTAGATTCCACATATAAGTGTTAACATAGAGTATTTGTCTTTCTCTGTCTGGCTTATTTCACTTAGCATAATACTTTCTAGGTCCATACATGTTGTCTCAAATGGCATCATTTCATTCTTTTTTATGGCTGAGTAATATTCCATTGTATGTATATACCACATCTTTATTCCTTTGTAGATGGGCACAGTATTTACAATAGCCAAGATATGGGAGTGAATCTTCTAACTACCGTTCTGACTTTAAAAATACCTGTGTAAGCTTTAAATTTGGTTGTGGAAATATGTTTTGAAACATTTTATTTTGAAGTAATTATAGATTCACAGGAAATTACAAAAAATATTTACAGGAGATCTTGTGAACTCTTCACCCAGTTTCCCCCAAAGATAACACTGTATAATACAGGTGTTAATATGAAAACCAGGACATTGATACTGGTACAACTTACAGAGCTTATTCAGATTTCATCAGCTTTACATGCACATGTGTGTATGTGTGCATGTGTGTCGCTCTATGCACTTTTATCCCTGTGTAGATTCACATAATCACCAGAGTAATCAAGATACAGACCTGTTCCAATAAAAGGTAGAAACCTGCCCCATCACCACAGGATCTGCCTTGTGTTACTCCTTTATATCCACACCCACCCCTAAGCCCTGGCAGTGGCTAATCTGTTCTCTTTTCCTACAGCTGGGTTCTTGCAAGAATGTTATAAAAGTGCAATCATGTAGTACGTAACTTTTTGAGACTGGATTTTTTTTCACTCAGTATAATTCCCTTCAGATCCATCCAAGTTGTCACACAAACCATCATTTTTCCTTTTTATTGCTGTGTAGTCCTCCACCTGTTGAAGGACACGTAGGTTGGTTTCAGTTTGGAGCCATCATGAATAAAGTCCTGTTAACATGTGTATAGGCTTATGTGTAAACATGAGTTTTCACTTATTCAGGGTAAGTGTCCAAGAGTACATTTGCTGAGTCATATGGTAAGTGTATGTTTAGTCTTAAAAGACACTGCCAAACTGTTTTCCAGAGTGACTTTACCATTTTAAATTGTCACTGGCAAAGTATCTGTTCTCCTGTTTTTCTAGATCTTTGCCAGCGTTCGGTGTTACTACTATTGGTTATTTTAGCCATTCTGATAGGTGTGTAGTAAGATCTCACTGCGTGTTTTTTTTGTTTGTTTTGTTTTTTGTGGTACGCGGGCCTCTCACTGTTGTGGCCTCTCCCGTTGCGGAGCACAGGCTCCGGACGCGCAGGCTCAGCGGCCATGGCTCACAGGCCCAGCCGCTCTGCGGCATGTGGGATCCTCCTGGACCGGGGCACGAACCCGCGTCCCCTACATCGGCAGACGGACTCTCAACCACTGCGCCACCAGGGAAGCCCTCACTGCGGTTTTAAATTACATTTTGCTAGCGGCTGATGATGTTGAGCAACTTTTCATGTGCTTATTTGCTCTTTGCATATCTTCTTCAGTGAAATGTCTCTTCATATCTTTTGTCATTTCTAACTGGATTGTTAGGTTTTTTCACTGTTAACTTTTGAGAGTTCTCCACATATTCTAGATATTACTCCTGTGTCGGAAATGAAGTTTGCAAATATTTTCTCCCAGCATGTTGTGTTTTCATGGTATAATGTTAGCTGTAGGTTTTTTATAGATGCCCTTCATCAAGGTGAGGAAGTTCCCCTCTTTTCCTAGACTGCTGAGAGTTTTTTTGTTTTGTTCTGTTTTTTTAACATCTTTATTAGAGTATAATTGCTTTACAGTGGTGTGTTCATTTCTGCTTTATAACAAAGTGAATCAGTTATACATATGTTCCCATATCTCTTCCCTCTTGCATCTCCCTCCCTCCCACCCTCCCTATCCCACCCCTCTAGGTGGACACAAAGCACCGAGCTGATCTCCCTGTGCTATGTGGCTGCTTCCCACTAGCTATCTATTTTACGTTTGGTAGTGTGTATATGTCAATGTTACCTCTCACTTCGCCCCAGCTTACCCTTCCCCCTCCCTGTATCCTCAAGTTCATTCTCTAGTAGGTCTGTGTCTTTATTCCCGTCTTGCCCCTAGGTTCTTCTGACCTTTTTTTAAAATTTTTTTTAGATTCCATATATATGTGTTAGCATACGGTATTTGTTTTTCTCTTTCTGACTTACTTCACTCTGTATGACAGACTCTAGGTCCATCTACCTCACTGCAAATAACTCAGTTTCGTTGCTTTTTATGGCTGAGTAATATTCCATAGTGTATATGTGCCACATCTTTTTTATCCATTCATCTGTCGATGGACACTTAGGTTGCTTCCATGTTGCCTATTGTAAATAGAGCTGCAGTGAACATTTTGGTACATGACTCTTTTTGAATTATGGTTTTCTCAGGGTATATGCCCAGTACTGGGATTGCTGTGTCGTATGGTAGTTCTATTTTTAGTTTTTTAAGGAACCTGCATACTGTTCTCCATAGTTGCTGTATCAATTTACATTCCCAGCAACAGTGCAAGAGGATTTCCTTTCTCCACACCCTCTCCAGCATTTATTGTTTGTAGATTTTTTGATGATGGCCATTCTGACCAGTGTGAGATGATATCTCATTGTAGTTTTGATTTGCATTTCTCTAATGATTAATGATGTTGAGCATTCTTTCATATGTTTGTTGGCAGTCTGTATATCTTCTTTGGAGAAATGTCTATTTAGGTCTTCTGCCCATTTTTGGATTGGGTTGTTTGTTTTTTTGTTATTGAGCTGCATGAGCTGCTTGTAAATTTTGGAGATTAATCCTTTGTCAGTTGCTTCATTTGCAAATATTTTCTCCCATTCTGAGGGTTGTCTTTTGGTCTTGTTTATGGTTTCCTTTGCTGTGCAAAAGCTTTTGAGTTTCATTAGGTCTCATTTGTTTATTTTTGATTTTATTTCCATTTCTCTAGGAGGTGGGTCAAAAAGGATCTTGCTGTGATTTATGTCATAGAGTGTTCTGCCTGTGTTTTCCTCTAAGAGTTTGATAGTTTCTGGCCTTACATTTAGGTCTTTAATCCATTTTGAGCTTATTTTTGTGTATGGTGTTAGGGAGTGATCTAATCTCATTCTTTTACATGTACCTGTCCAGTTTTCCCAGCAACACTTATTGAAGAGGCTGTCCTTTCTCCACTGTATATTCCTGCCTCCTTTATCAAAGATAACAGAAGCCTAAACTCTTCACATGTGTTTTCAATCATAGCAGATCATTCTAGGGTAACTACATGACATTTGTACCCAATGTATGTTGATAATATAATCAAAATCTCTTTAAATCTGCCTGTACAATGTTTTCATATTTTTAAAATTAATTTATTAATTTATTTATTTTTGGCTGCGTTGGGTCTTCATTGCTGCGTGCAGGCTTCTCATTGCAGCGGCTTCTCTTGTTGCAGACACGGGCTCTAGGCACGCGGGCTCAGTAGTTGTAACTCGCGGGCTCTAGAGCACAAGCTTAGTAGTTGTGGTGCACGGGCTTAGTTGCTCCGCGGCATGTGGGATCTTCCCGCACCAGGGCTTGAACCCGAGTCTCCTGCATTGGCAGGCGGATTCTTAACCACTGCGCCGCCAGGGAAGTCCCTGTTTTCATATTTTTAAGCCAAGTAAAAACTGCTGAACTCTACCTAAACCCGTTCCATTTAATACATATAATTTAGAGTTGTCTACCTTTGTGTCTATGTGGGTATGTGTGTATGTTTATAGTATAATTCCATGTCCTTTTAAGCCTCTTGGTAGAAAATTTGTACTTGTGGAAATATCACACTGTGTTTGTACTAAATGATGAATTTTTATATCAAGCCTACAGTAAATACTATTTTCCATTTTAGTGGAATTTTCTAACAATAAATAATCCCATACCATTACTTGAGTTATTCTGAATTCAAAAACTAGATGGAGGGACTTCCCTGGTGGCAATTACTGGCAATGCCAGAGATAGACTCTGTCTACTTATTTGATAACTAAATTTGAATGAGTTGTCATACTACTTCTAGAGGTTATACATTATTTCTGCTACTGCTCCTGCATGACTAACTGCTATCAGAATTACCCTCCTACCAGAAAAAAAATTGAATACCAGAAAAATACCAGTTTTCAAGCATTAGACACCAGGCTGCTCATTGCTGTGATCTCTGAGAGCAGGCCTGTTTCTAGGCCACAGTGAAGAAAGATGGGCCCAGAAGAAAGCCCACCTGTCTTACTGAATTGAAGATACAGACTGAATTCAGTGGGCCAAGAGGGCTAGAATTTGCCAGATGGAGTATCAGAGATAGACAAATTGTACTGAGACATGGAGAGAGAGAAAAAGAGGTGCAGACACAGAGAAATACAGAGACAGAGTGTTTCTGGAAATCTGTGGAGAGCCCCCTTGAGCCTTTGGCTGATGATTTATCTGTATGTGCATGAGGAAAGTCTGCCCAAAGCTAAGGAAAAAACCACCAGAAAGCAGTAAGCTAGACTCCTGGAGCTCATTCAGGGCTGGGAACAGTTTGTATTCCTATCAGCCAGTTTGGGAAGACTTACTACGCAGGATATTGGGGAAATTCCTTACATAAGTCACACTTTTAAAAATAAGGATGAATTAGTCCCATAATAAACACTATTCTGGACCCATCATAACGAAACTTAAAAGCACACCTCAAAAGTATTAAGCTGATTTGCAAGTCACTTACCTGCATGTTAGAACACAAACAATTTTTTTTTAGTTTTTAATTTTTAAAAATTGAATATAGTTTCTTTAAATTCTATAGTGCTTTACAATTTTCAAAAGTTTCACACACATGATTTCACATAATCCAATAATAACCCCTTTTTTCCCTATTCCCATATTGCCCCTACCCACTTCCCTCTCCCCACTGGTAAGTACTAGTTTGTTCTCTATATCTGTGAGTCTGCTGTTTTTTTCTTCTATTCACTAGTTTGTTGTATTTTTCAGATTTCACATATAAGGGATATCATACAGTATCTATCTTTTTCTGTCTGACTTATTTCACTTAGCATAATGCCCTCCAAGTCCATCCATGTTGCTGCAAATGGCAAAGTTTCATTATTTTTTATGGCTGAGTAGTATTCCATTGTGTGTGTGTGTGTGTGTGTGTGTGTGTGTGTAATCAAATATATGTATGCGTATATTGGGTTGGCCAAAAAGTTCATTCGGTTTTAAGTAAAAAGATACATTTTTCATTTTCACCAAGAACCTTATTGAATAATGTATTCATTAACCAAATGAACTTTTTGGCCAACCCAATATATATATATACCACATCTCCTTTATTCATTCATCTGTTGATGGACACTTAGGTTGCTTCCATGCCTTGGCAATTGTTAGTAATAATGCTATGAACATTGGGGTACATGTATTTTTTCAAATTACTGTTTTTGGTTTTTTTCAGATATATACCCAGGTGTGGAATTACTGGGTCATATGGTAGTTCTATTTTTAGTTTTCTGAGAAACCTCCATACTGTTTTCCACAGTGGCTGCACCAGTTTACATTCCCACCAACACTGTACGAGCATTCCCTTTTCTCTGCATCCTCGCCAATGTTTGTTATTCGTGTTCTTTTTAATGACAGCCATTCTGACAGGTGTGAGATGATATCTTTTTTTATCATCATCCAGAGATAACCTCTTTTTAAAAATAATTTGTTTATTTTATTTATTTATTTTGGCTGTGTTGGGTCTTCATTGCAGTGCCCAGGCTTCTCATTGCAGTAGCTTCTCTTGTTGTGGGGCATGGGCTCTAGGCACATGGGCTTCAGTAGTTGTAGCATGCAGACTCGGTAGTTGTGGCACACGGGCTTAGTTGCTCCATGGCATGTGGGATCATCCCAGACCACGGATCAAACTCGTGTCCCCTGAATTGGCAGGCAGATTCTTATCCACTGCACCACCAGGGAAGTCCCATGAGGTGACATCTTATTGTGGTTTTGATTTGCATTTCCCTGATGATTAGTGATGTTGAGTATCTTTTCATGTTCCTGTTGGCCATCTGCATTTCATCTTTGGAAAAATGTCTGTTCGGTTCTTCTGCCCATTTTGAAATCAGATTGTTTGTTTTTTTGATGTTGGGTCATATGAGCTGTTTATATATATTGGCTATTAACCCCATATCAGTCTTATCATTTGCAAATATCTTCTCTCATTTGGTAGGTTGTCATTTCATTTTGTTGATGGTTTCTTTTGTTTCCCAAAGCTTTTAAGTTTGATTATGTCTCATTTGTTTTTGCTTTTGTTTCCTTTGCCTTAGGAGGCAGATCCAAAAAAATATTGCTGCAATTTATGTCACAGTGTGTTCCACCCGTGTTTTCTGTTAGGAGTTTAATATCAGTAGTATCCCATCTTATATTTAGGTCTTTAATCCATTTTGAGTTTATTTTTGTTTATGGTGTTAGAGAATGTTCTAATCTCATTGTTTTACATGCAGCTGTCCAGTTTTCCCAGCATCAGTTACTGAAGAGACTGTCTTTTCTCCACTGTATATTCTTGCCTCCTTTGTCATAGATTAATTGACCATAAGTGTATGGGTTTATTTCTGGGCTCTCTATTCTGTTCCATTGATCTATGTATCTATTTTTGTGCCAGTACCATACTGTTTTGATTACTGTAACTTTGTAGTATAGTCTGAAGCCAGGGAGCGTGAATCCTCCAGCTCTGATCTTTCTCAAGATTGTTTTGGGAATTCGGAGTCTTTTGTGTTTCCATACACCTCTTAAAATTATTTGTTCTAGTTCTGTGAAAAATACCATTGGTATTTTGACAGAGATTGCATTGAATCTGTAGATAGGCAAACAATTTTTAAAGAACAAAATTAAGCATTCGGTAACACAAAATTCACCATGTTTTGCATCCACTAAAGGATATAAGGCATACGAAGAAATAGGTAAATAAGATCCGTAGAAGGTCAAAAATAAATCAGTAAGAGCAGGTCCAGAAATTATAAGATGATGGAATTAGTAGATAAGGACCTTATGAGCATGTTCAAGGATATAAAGGAAAACATGAATATAATGAGGAGAAAAATGGAGATATAGAAAAGAAACAAATAGAACTTTATGCTTAAAAATTCAATATCCAAAATGAACATTTTTCTGGATGGGATTAAGAGTAGATTAGAAAGTTCAGGAAAAAAATTACTAAATATGAAGACATAGCAATAGAGAAGCCCAGAGAGAAAAATCGGAAAAATTTAACAGAGCCTCACTTTGCTCCAGTACAATATTAAGCATTCTAATTTTCATAAACTTAGAGTTTCCAAAGAAAGAAGGTGAAAAAATAATATTTGAAGAAATAATGGTTGAAAGTGTCAAATTTGATGAAAACTGTAAACTCACAAATCTAAGAATCTCAACAATCTCTTCTCAAGAAGAGTAACCTAAAAAATGACACAGAAATGTTCTTCATAACCAAATTGCTGAATATCAGTGATCAAGAGAATAATCTTTAAATCAGCCAGATAAAAAACAAGAATTACATACAGGAGATAAATCTAAGAATAAAAGCAGATTTCTCATTGGAAACCATGCAGCATAGAGGACAATGGAGTATCTTTAAAGATCTGAAAGAAAAGAAATCCATTAACCCAAAATTCTATACCCAGCAAAAATGTCTTTTGAAAATTAAGGTGAAATAAAAACTAATTCAAACCAAGAGAACAGAAAATTCATCACCAGAAGACCTGTAATACCTGTAATGTTAGAGGAAGCTCTTCAGGCAAAAGAAGAAGTATACCAGAAAGAGATCTGGGTCTGTCCAAAGCAATGTAAAGCAACAGAAGTGTTAATCATGTGGGCATTCATAAGAGACCCTCCCACCCCATTTTCGATCATGTTAACAGACATTTGGCTATTTAAAGCAAAATGTATTGTAGGGCTTGTAACTACAGCACAATATAGATTGATAACTCTAGGTATCTATCTATAGTTACAGGTAGGTAACTATAGCACAATGAATGGGAGGGAGGAACTGGAGTATATTATTATTTGAACTTTATGATACATTGCATATGTTTAAAGTAAATTTTTAAAGAACAACTAAGAAAAACAAAAACAGAAAAGGTATAACTAGTAAGCCAATAGTGGAGATAAAAGAAAATCTTAAAAAATATTCAGTTAATCCAAAAGAAGTCAAGAAATGAGGTAAAGAGGAAGAATAAATGCAACAAATAGAAAAAAATAGGAAGATGGTAGATTTAAATCCAGACATATTTATAATTACATTGACTACAAGTGTTCTAAATACTCCAGTTAAAAGGCAGAGACTGTCAGATTAAAAAATCAAGACACAATTATATGATTTCCACAATAAAATCTACTTTAAAGACACCAATAGGTCAAAAGGAAAAAGATGAAAAAGGTTTACCATGTAGATTCTAATCAAAAGAAAACTGGAGTGGCTATATTAATTACACAAATAACAGCCTTTAGAAAAAGAAATATGGCTAATAGTGAAGATGGACATTTCTTAATTTTAAAGGGGTTAATTTATCAATAACACATTAGATTCCTAAATATGTAAAGTGTCTAATAACATAGCTTATTAGAACTTATTAGAAATGGAGCAGAATTTGATACAATTAAATGACAAATTAAGTAAATTGACAATGACAGTCAAAGTTTTAAATACTCCTTTCTGTAGTTGATAGAAACTATAGATGAAAATTCAGAAAGGGTATAGAAGATTTGAACACTTCTATAACAAACTGGCCCTAACTGACATTTATAGAAAACTACCCAACAACAGCAGAATACGCCTTCTTCTCAAATGAATATGGGACATTCACCAAAATAGACCACATACTGGGCAATAAAACAAGTCTTAATAAATTCAGAAGGATGAAAATCATATGGAATATGTTCTCTGATCCCAGGAATTTAAACTAGAAACCAATAACAGCAATAGATTAGAGAAAACCGCACATATTTTAAAATTAAGGAACATGCTTCTAAATACGCTGTTGAATCAAAGGATTGGATCAATTAGAAAAATTAAGTCATGATTTGGTAGATCTGTTCCAATCTATGTGTCTCAATAATGACTTCTTTGTAAGTAACTTTTTTTTTTTTGGTGGTACGCGGGCCTCTCACTGTTGTGGCCTCTCCCGTGGCGGAGCACAGGCTCCGGACGCGCAGGCTCAGCGACCATGGCTCACGGGCCCAGCCGCTCTGCGGCATGTGGGATCTTCCCAGACCGGGGCACGAACACGTGTCCCCTGCACTGGCAGGCGGACTCTCAACCACTGCGCCACCAGGGAAGCCCTGTAAGTAACTTTTGTGTTTAAATAGTTTATGACTTACCAGAAGTTTGCAAAATTAGTTTTGTGTACCCTTCACCCAGCTTTCCCCACAGTGATACCTTAATAATTGCAGTACATTATCAAAGCCAGGAAAATGACATTGCTAACTCAGATACAGACTGAAAGCTCTTTTTAGTAGAGTCTTGTTTCCTATGTAGATTTTCACTTCACTGCCACCTATTACTCTGGGAATCTTTGAACAGTGTTGCAGTCAGGAGAGCCTGCTTAGGTATCCACAACTCTACACAATTTCTCAGACAGGCGATATTTTCAATATAAAGGTAAGCAGAAGATTATTGCAGGTCTTTCATCTCAACTTCCCTCCAAAAGGTACTTTTGTCTCTTCCCTTTCTGCTGCTTTAGGAAAAATAATAAAAAAACACAAGGAATGCAGCCCTGTGCCATGTTTTTATGTACTCTACCCAACGTTCCATGAATCCTGAGGTTTTCCAATTTGGTAGTAGCTTTGTTTTTGAACCAGTTTCTTACATTCTTTCCTAAAATCTGCTTCACTCCAGGAAATTTGAGTCACAGGCCAAATATGTTTTTTCCACATTCTTTTCTTCTCTAGTCCTCTATCTGTTAGTCTTTGTGGCAAGCATGAATAAAAAAAAAAAAGCTGGTATATTTAGAATTGAATGAACAAAGACTTGTTATTGTTCTATCATTTCCTAACTGATGTGCACCCTTGTTTGATTGATCCCATAGATTTTATATTGAGATTTCCTTTAAGTGTTCAGGCATACCTTGTTTTATTGCACTTTGTAGATAGTATGTTTCTTACAAATTGAAGGTTTGTGTCAAGCCTGCATTGTCAGATGATGGTTAGCATTTTAATTAATGTGTGTACATTGGTTTTTTTTAGACATAATGCTATTGTACACTTAATAGACTACAGTATAGTGTAAACTTAACTTTTATATGTACTGGGAAACTAAAAAATTCATGTGACTCACTTTATTGCAATATTTGCTTTATTGTGGTGGTCTGGAACCAAACCTGCAGTATCTCTGAGGTATGCCTGTATATGGGGTATTAAAAATTATTTCAACCAGAACCAGGGTGTAAATGTAAAGGTACAGAGTGTATCATGTAAAATATGGTATTAAATTATATTTAAAGTACTATAATTTAAAGACTGAAAGTATTTTTATTATTTCTTTAAAAAAATTCCCTCTGGTTCTCTTCTGCTGGATAATTTAAGTTTTTATATGTTTTTATAATAAATATACTATCTTTGAGATCTACACATTTATATTTAATAGATTTGTTTTTCAAATAATATCATACTGTAATTTCACAGTCACTTCTTTTAAGAGGAGAATAAAGAAATAGAAATTTTCAGTCTCCAGGAAGACATTTTAGCTTTGCAACTGTGTTTCACCCAGCAAATATACTTTATAATGTCACATATCTTTAGATTTAGACCAGGGTACTATCTTGACTTTCTTTTTTATTTGTTTTTTTTTTTTTCTTTTTGCGGTATGCGGGCCTCTCACTGTTGTGGCCTCTCCCGTTGCGGAGCACAGGCTCCGGATGCGCAGGCCCAGCGGCCATGGCTCACGGGCCCAGCCGCTCCGCGGCATATGGGATCCTCCCAGACCGGGGCACGAACCCATATCCCCTGCATCGGCAGGCGGACTCTCAACCACTGCGCCACCAGGGAGGCCCTTGACTTTCTTGCTTTGTCTTCTTTTAGGTGCTTTGGATTCAATGTATAAATGCTTTGGTCCATTCCTTCATTCTCTTCTGATTGCCCACAAAAATGCTGGAACATGGTAATAGCTTAATTGTTTCAAATATTCAGCAAAGAACATGTTATTCGCAATGTGGGGGGTGTGTGTCAGTGTTTCTGTGTGTGTCTCTACAGAAAGAACTGAAGAACGAAAATAGGATTAAAAATATATTTAGATATGTATTCACCTAAATCTAATAGTATAATCTAAATAACAGAGTGTAGTTTGAACATTTAACAGATGGCCTTTAGAGACCATTCTCTTTGCCTCTGACATGTATAAATTGTGAATTAGTGCTTTTATTGTTAATTTTTAATAAACATTTGAGATACTATGTGCTTTGTGATAGAAAGCACAACAGTTCTAATGGGTCATAGATTCTGTTAGTTTGAAATTTATGTCTACTTTATGTATTGTTTTCATTTCTCAAACTGCATGCTTCAACTTAAACTGTAATACAAGTCCAACAACAGTGGTTAAGAGTCTGCCTGCCAATGCAGGGGACATGGGTTTGATCCCTGGTCCGGGAAGATCCCACATGCCGCGGAGCAACTAAGCCTGTGTGCCACAACTACTGAGCCCGCATGCTCTAGAGCCCTCATACTGCAACTACTGAGCCCACATGCTGAAACTACTGAAGCCTGTGCACCCTAGAGTCCCTGCTCCACAACAAGAGAAGCCACCACAATGAGAAGCCCGCACACTGCAACGAAGAGTAGCCCCTGCTTGCCACAACTAGAGAAAGCCTGCACGCAGCTACGAAGACCCAGCACAACCAAAAATAAATAAATAAATAATAATAATTTTTAAAAAAGAGAGTCCCACTAAAATCAAGGCAGCTGTGTGCTTGCTCAAGGCTGCACTTTCCAAGGAGCCACACTGAGGTTTCATACTATGGGGGAAATAGATTTCACTAAAAAAGCCTAGCCAAATCATGAAACAAATAAACGTGCTTCAACAATAAGTACAAGCCTTAAAGGAGGAGGAGAGGAAACAGTATTCAGAGCAGCTATAATATATTATATAAAATGTCTAGTTTTTAACTACAGAAAAAAAAGAAAAATGAAACATGCAAAGAAACAGAACTGTGTGACCCATACACAGGAGAAAAAAGCAGGCAACAGAAACTGCCTGTGAGAGGGCCCAGATGTCAGATTTAACAAAGAGTTTGAAGTAGCTGTTAAAAATATGTCCAAAGAACTAAAAGAAACCATGCTTGAAGGTATGAAGGCAATTGCACATCAAATAGAGATTATCAATAAAGAGATAGGAATTATAATAAAGAACCAAATGAAAATCCTGGAGTTAAAAAGTACCAAAGTGAAAAATGTGTTAGGCTCAACAGTAGATTTGAACTGGAAGAAAAAAGGGTAGCAAACTTGAAGTTAGATCAATAGAGAATACATAATTTGAAGACCAGAGGAAAAAATAGAGTGAAGAAAATTTAACAGAGCCTCAGAGAATGTGAGAAGCCTTTAAACACACCAACATAAGCACAATGAGAGTACCAGAACTAGAGGAGAAAAACAGTGAAGTAGAAAAAAAATCAAGGAAATAATAGCTGAAAAGTGTCAAATTAGCTGAAAAACATTAATCCACACATCCAAGAAACCCAATTAACTCCAAGTGAGATAAATACTAAGAGATTCACAACCAGACACACTGAAGCAAAAATGTTGAAAGCCAAAAATGATGGGAAAATATTGAAAGGAAAGAAAAATGACTCATCCATACAAAGGAACTCCAATGAGAATAACAGATGATTTCTTTTTGGAAAAGATGGAGGCCAGAATATAGTGGGGTGACACAAATGCCGAAAGAAAAAAAAAAGAAAACACCTATCAGCCAAGAATCTTAGCTCAGCAAAATAATCTTTCAAAAATGAAGGCATGGGCCTCCCTGGTGGCGCAGTGGTTGAGAGTCCGCCTGCCGATGCAGGGGATACGGGTTCGTGCCCCGGTCTGGGAGGATCCCATATGCCGCGGAGCGGCTGGGCCCGTGAGCCACGGCCGCTGGGCCTGCGCATCCGGAGCCTGCGCATCCGGAGCCTGTGCTCCGCAACGGGAGAGGCCACAACAGTGAGAGGCCCGCATACCGCAAAAAGAATAGAAAAAAAAAAAAAAAAAAAAAAATGAAGGCAAAATAAAGATATTACCAGATAAACAGAAAAATGAGAGAATTTGATGCTAGAATACACACCTTTATAAGAGATACTAAAGGAAGTTCTTCAGGTTAAAAGCAAGTAAACCCAGACAAAAATTTGAGTCCACCAAAACCACAAAGAGCACTGGTAGAGGAAATGATGTATTTATACATGACAGTATAAATGCATACTTTGTCTTCTGTCTTTTCATAACTGATTTTAAAAGCAACTTAATAAAACAATATAGATGCAAAATCTTCAACAAAATATCAATATGCCAAATTTAGCAATACATAAAAGGATTATAAACAATAACCAAGTGGGATTTATCCCAAGAATGCAAGGTTGGCTTAACATCCTGAAATAGACTGATGTAATACATCATAGCAATAGAGTAAAGGACAGAAATGACATGACCATCTCAGTAGATTCAGTAAAAGAATTTGACAAAAGCCAATACTCCTTTGTGATAAAAATTCTCAACAAACTAGGAATAAAATGGAGCTTCCTCAACCTGATCAAGGACATCTACAAAAAACCCATAGTTAACATTATGCTTAGTGGTGAAAGACTGAATGCTCTCCCCCTAAAATCAAGAACAAGACAAAGATATTATTTCTAACATTTCTATTCATCATTGTGCTGGAAATTCTAGCTAGTACAACTGGGCAAGAAAATACAATAATTGTCATACAGGTTAGAAAGGAAGAAGTAAAATGATCTCTCTTTGCATATGACATTTTATAAATATATATATATATATATATACACTAGTGAATCTACTAAAAACCATTAGAACTAATAAATAAATTAAGTAAAGTGTCAGGATACAAGATCAGTATACACAAAAATCTATTTTATTTCTATAAAATAAAAATAAGAAAACTGAAGGTGAGATTAAGAAAACAACTCAACTTACAATTGCATCAAAATGAATAAAATACATATGACTAAATTTAACAAAAGAAGTGTAAAATTCATACTTTGAAAATTACAATTCATTGTTGAAAGAAATTAAAGAAGGATTAAGTGAATGTAAAGACATCCCATGTTTATGAATTAGAAGACAATATTGTTAAACTGGCAATACTCCTCAAATCAGTTTAAAGGTCCAATGCAATTCTTCTCTGTTTAAAGGTCCAATGCAATTCTTCTCTAAGTCCCAGCTGACTTCTTTGCAGAGATGTACAAGCTGATTCTAAAATTGATATGGAAATGCAAGGGACCCAGAATAGCCAAAACCTTGTCAAAGAAGAACAAGTTGGACGACTCACACTTCTTGATTTCAAAACTTACTGCATAGCTACAGTAAGTAAGACAGTGGTACTGGCATAAAGATAGAAATACATAGCTAAATGAATAAAATTGAGAAAGAAGCCTTCAAATTTATGATCAATTGATAGTTACAAGGGTGCCAATGCCATTAACTGGGAGGCAGGGGAGAACAGTCTTTTCAACAAATGCTTCTGAGACAACTGGATATCCATTTGCAAAAGAGTGAATTTGGGCTCCTACCTCGCATCAAACTCACAGATGAAGTCAAAATGGATCACAGAACTAAATGTAAGAGCAAATAAACCGCTTAGAAGAAAGTACTGCATTAACATTTTATGACCTGGGTTAGGCAAAGACTTCTTGGATACAACACCAAAAATAGAAGCAACACAATAATAAATAACTAAATTTTACTTCATCACAATAAAAAACTTTTGTGCATCAAAAGATACCATCAAGAAAGTGAAAATATTGAATACAACCCACAGAATGGAGCAAAACATTTGCAAGTTATGTATAACAAAGGATTTGTATCCAGAGTATATAGAGAACATTTATACCTCAACAAAAAAAGACTATGACCCAATTTTTTAAAATGTGCAAAGGATTTTAAGACATTTCTCCAAAAAGATATACAAATAACTAATAAACATGCTCAACATCATTAATATTTAAACAAAAGCAAATTAAAACCACAACGAGATACTACTTCACACCCATTAAGATGGCTAAAATCAAAATGACAGATATCAACAAGCATTGACAAGGAAGTGGGGAAATTGGAACCCTCATACACTGACGACAGGAATGTAACATGGTGCAGCTGCTTTGGGAAACAGTCTGGCACTTCCTTTAGTGGTTAAGTATAGAGCTACCATATATGATCCAGGAATCCCACTCCTAGGTATATGTCCAAGGGAAATGAAAATCCATGTCCACAGAAAAACTTGTAAACCAGTGTTCATAGCAGCATTATTCATAGTAGCCCGGGTGCTCATTAATCCATGAATGGGTAACTAAAATGTGCTACATCCATATAATGGAATAGTGTTTGTTAATAGAAAGAAATGAAGTACTGATTGTACTACAACACTGACACATCTTGAGAACATTATACTACGCATGGGAGTCCAGTCACAAGGAGCACATGTTGTGTGAGTCCATTTATATAAAATGTCCAGAACAGACAAGTATATAGGAATAGAAAGTAGATTAGTGGGGCCTAGGGCTGGGAGAATGAAGGGGTTGGGAGGGGACACCTACGGGGTCCAGGGTCTCTTTTTGAGGGTAGTGAAAGGGTTCTAAAATTGATTATGGTGATAGTTAACACAACTCTGTCAAAATACTAAAAGCCATTGAATTGTACATTTTAAATGTGTGGATTGTATGATATGTAAATTATATCTCAATAAAGCTGTTTTTGAAAGTTAATGAAATATAAATGGCAAAAAATATAAGAAAGGTACACAACATCTCAGTAATCAGGCAATGAGAAGACATCTAATGCCACTATACTGGCAAAGTTAATATACCTGATAATACCTGTGGAGTGACCAGGTGTCCCATCCACTGCATACAGTTTTATGTCAGTTTTGTAGAAGTTATAATAAGCATATATATTGTTTTGGGATACATACCTATTTGCCAAAATTATAAAATAAAGCATGAGAATGATTAACACACACATTTTTAAAAAAAGGTAATGAAGACAACTTTGTAATATACCCAGTAGTCCAGAGAAAAGAAGGCTCAATATACAGTAAGTAGAATATATTTGGGAATCATAGATTATCTTCAAAATATATAAAGGAATATAAACGGTTGTGGTGAGAATGGGTCCAAATCCAGAACCAGAACTACCACAATTTTATTGAATTTTATTATTTTGCAGAAGTTATCATTAAATGACAAGCATTCAGTCAGCTAATTCTTTATAAAAATATTGATTTTTAGGGCCTCCCTGGTGGCGCAGTGGTTGAGAGTCCGCCTGCCGATGCAGGGGATACGGGTTCGTGCCCCGGTCTGGGAGGATCCCATATGCCGCGGAGCGGCTGGGCCCGTGAGCCATGGCCGCTGGGCCTGCGCATCCGGAGCCTGTGCTCTGCAACGGGGGAGGCCACAACAGTGAGAGGCCCGCATACCGCAAAAAAAAAAAAAAAAAAAAAAAATATTGATTTTTATTCTTTTTTCCTTAAGATTCAAAAATTTTAGTCTTCTTTTAAAAATATTCATTTTTTATTTTTCCTTAAGATTAAAAAATTTCTTTAAAAAATATTTAAAATATTTCAGTCTTCCTTCAACACACACCCAGAAAACACCCTCAGATTCTCTATAAGGAATAAACAATTATTGATTATTTGTGCTTCCTGGGTGGGAAGGAGGACTAATTGATAAAATGCTCTTTGCAAATTTCCTTAAAAGTTTATAGGACTGAATTCTTTATCCACATCACCTGGTGTGCTGTTTTGGCACTAATAATACATGTTTAAATTTAATTTAAAGATGCTTTGTACATAATAGGCAAGCAAACAACATAAACACAAAATATCACTCATCACCATGAAGTTATATGACGTGAGGACCTGGGTTTCCAGGCTCCTACTTTGTAAATCCAGCCTGAATGCCAACCCTAACTGACCAGGTGTACATAATCTACGTGGTGGTCTCTCCTGTGTTTCAACTTGCATCACATGAAACCTATTACTGTAAGACCCTGAAAATAAGAGAGTTGCATAGGATCATCATCTCCATATCATTTTCTACTAGTGTTTCCAAACTTGTCTGTACACTAGAATCACCAAGAGATTTTTTTAAATTCCAAAGCCTGGGCCACACCCCAAACCAACTGAACCACAATCACTGTGGTTAAGTTACAGGCATCAGTAAGTAGTTTATGAAGTTCTTCTGAAGATTCCAGTGTGCAGACAAGTTTGGGAATTGGCTCTAGTACAAGTGCTAAAGAAAAGGAGAAACAGGCAAAGAATGATGATTTTCAGTATTTAAAAAATGTATGTATTTAAAAAAAGATTTTGGGCTTCCCTGGTGGCGCAGTGGTTGGGAGTCCGCCTGACAATGCAGGGGACGCGGGTTCGTGCCCCAGTCTGGGAAGATCCCACATGCCACGGAGCGGCTGGGCCCGTAAGCCATGGCCGCTGAGCCTGCGCATCTGGAGCCTGTGCTCCGCAATGGGAGAGGCCACAACAGTGAGAGGCCTGCGTACAGCAAAAAAAAAAAAACAAAAAACAAATAAAAAAAGATTTTAACATGCCTTATGTTCTATAGTATTAATTATATTTCTGGTGATTGACAGCTAGTGAAAATATTATATTCTAAAATTCCATTTAAAAATTATTTGGAATTTGGGATGCCTTTCTCCCTCTTAATTATAATTGTGTCACTGACCCACTCAGAGACCATTGCTTTTTAGCCTCTTCGGGCTCTCAGAGAATGAGGTGGTCAGGTGCAAACTGCAGCTGAGTATCTCCAGTAGCTGTGCTAGTAAAGGCTCTCAGGGCAGGAAGGTAGGAAGGTGGGATGGGGGATGGGGCATAGGGGAGAGTCAAGATCTGGGCAGGAGATTCCTCACAGAAAGGTCTTGGAAAGATTTTGGTGCCAAAGAAGCCAAATCATGGGGAGGCCATTTACAATTTGGATATATGTAAATCAGGGACTGTAAATTTAAATGTATAATATAATTAACTGTTTCTTATCAAATAATCTTAAATTAGAAGTTTAATATGAATAAGTTCAGCCCAAAAGTTTTATGGTATATCACTTATTGTTTATGACCTCACTAAGATATTATATACTATCTCTTTGTGATTTTATTTTGCATTTTTCTGATGACTAATGACACAGACTCTCTCTTTGTGTGGTTGTTTGCCGTATGTATACCTTCTTTGAGGAAGTTTATTTTCAAACACTTGGTATTTTTTAATTGAATTGTTCTTATGGAATTGCAAGAGTTCTTTCTGGATAAAAGTCCTTTGTCATGTGTGAATTGTAATTTTTTCCCCCTAATTTGTGGCTTCACTATAACTTTCTTAATATTATTTAAGTTGGAAGTTTTAAATTTTAAGTCCAACTTACCAAAAATTTTTATGATCTGTGGGGACTTCCCTGGAAGTCCAGTGGTTAAGACTGCGTGCTTGCCCTGCAGGGGCACAGGTTAAACCCCTGGTCAGGGAACTAAGATCCCGCATGCCACACAGTGCAGCCAACAAAAAAAATTGTTTTTATGATTGGTACTTTTCTTTTTCTCCTAAGAAATCTTTGCTTATCCAAGGTTACAAAGACTTAATGCTATTTTCTTTTAAAAGTTCTCTTTTTAAGTTTTATGTTTAGTTTTCTGATCTACTTTGAGTTCATTTTTGTTTATGGTGCGTTGTACAGGTTAACATTCATTTTTTGCATATGGATGTCCAGTTCCAATATTTTTTGTTGAAAAGATTATGCTTTTCCCATAGAATTACCTTGGCAACTTTGTAAAAAAAAAAAAATCCATTGAAGTTATATGTATGGGTTTATATCTGGAATCTCTATTCTGTCTCATTGATCTCATCTATAGACCATATTGTTTTGATTACTGTACTTCATTTTTCAATCTTTCACCATGTAGTATAACCTCTCTGAAAAAGTTTTGGCTGTTCTAGTTCCTTTGAATTTTAATATAAAATTTTAAATCAGCTGTTCAAATTCTAATATAAATGCTGGGATTTGGGTTGGGGTTGTATTTAATTGTAGATTAATTTGAAGAGCATTGGAGAATTGACATTTTAGCATTATCCAGTCTTCCAGTCCATGAATATAATATATTTCTCCAATTATTTAGGTTTCCTTAATTTCTCTCAAGAATGTTTTGTAGTTTCTGATATACAGTCTTTTTACATCTCTTGCCAAATTTATCTGTCAATATTGAAGTTTTGAATGGTATTTTAAAATTCAGTAATGGTATTTCTTTAAAAATTTTTAAAATTTATTTTTTGGCCACGCCGTGTGGCACGTGGGATCTTAGTTCCCCGACCAGGGATTGAACGCGCACCCCCTGCAGTGTAAGCACTCAGTCTTAACCACTGGACTGCCAGGGAAGTCCCAATGATGGTATTTTAAATTTTCCTTTTCCAATTTTTCATCGTTACCATTTAAAAATTTTTTTTATTTATTTGGCCTTGCCGCGTGACGTGCGTGCTCTTGAATCTAACCCACGCGCGCTGCAGTGGAAGCAGGGAGTCTTAACCACTGGACCGCCAGGGAAGTTACTGTTACTGTTTTGAAGTACAATTTTTATAATTACCTTATAACTTGTGACTTGCTAAATTCACTAATCATTCTCGTAGCTATTTTGTTCTTTATTAGGATTTTCTCTATATACAACCATGTTGTCTGTGGATACAGAGGTATGCTTCTTCCTCATTTATTTTTATTGCATTAATGCACAGGCTGGGCCATCCAGTACAGTTTTATTTATTTATTATTATTATTTATTTTATTTATTTATTTTTTGGCTGTGTTGGGTCTTGGTTGCTGTGTGCGGGCTTTCTCTAGTCGCAGCGAGCAGGGGCTACTCTTCATTGCGATGGCTTCTCTTGTTGCAGAGCACGGGCTCTAGGCGCGTGGGCTTCAGTAGTTGTGGTAGGCAGGCTCAGTCGTTGTGGCTTGCGGGCTCTAGAGCGCAGGCTCAGTAGTTGTGGTGCACGGGCTTTGTTGCTCCGCAGCATGTGGGATCTTCCCGGACCAGGGATTGAACCTGTGTCCTCTGCATTGGCAGGAGGATTCTTAACCACTGTGCCACCAGGGAAGCCCCTTGGAGTCATTCTTAATTCCTCCTTTCCATTACATTGGCTCTGCCATCTCATTATATTCAGTCTGGTCACTTCCCACTCACCCACACCACTGCTGGCACGTGGTCTGAACCACTGTCGTATGTCTACACTGCTTCAGAAACCTCTTAAGGAGTTTCCTGCTTCTATCCTTGCCCCTCAGACAGCAACCAAAGTGATGCATTAAAATTATGTCAGCACAAGCACATCAGTTTTCTGCCCCAAACCCTGCAATGGCCATCCATCACATTCAACGTAAAAGCCTGCCAGTGGCCCAGAAGACTGACTTGATCTGGATGCCGTACTTTCCTGGTGTCATCTCCTACTCTTCTCCCTCCTCCCTCATCTCACTCCAGCCTTTGTGCTCTCCTCACACTGTACCAGGAGTACTCTTGCCCCAGGGCCTTTGCACTGGCTGGCAGCTCTGCCTAGAAAGCGAATCCCTCATACATCTGTGGGCGCCCCCCTTCACTTCCTTCAAGCCTTTGCCCAAATGTCACCTTCTCAATGAAGCCTACTCTGACCACCCTCTTGCTACACAACCCTCACCCCTGATTCCAGTTTACTTTTTTATTTGTTCATAACACACTCTTGGGTGCTATATGATTAACTTTTTATTGCATTCTTATTTATTATCTGTCTTCATGGCTAGACTATAAACTCCATGAGAACAGAATTTTTTGTTTCACTGATTCATTCCAAGAATGCTATATCTAAAAACAGGAATATTTCCAGCATTATGGATTCTCTACCAAGTTTAATATTGTCTGTTGTCCCCTAACATGTTTTCAGCTTCATAAACTACCTTTCTGGGTTCTAGTTGTAAGGTTCAGTTTCAAGACTCAGACCTTTCTAGGGCCTCTCCTCTTGAATGGTGGTGGGAAAATGAAACGAGGGACCCTGGGCCACTGTTTCAGCTGCTCAGACAAGCCCCATATAAACAGGCATGAGCCACCCGGCCCCTCAGCCAGGCTGCATCCTCCAGGACACGTTTCTCATGTAGGGCCTGGCACCACATCAGAATCCCTGGGAGGACTTCAAAAAGCACACACCAATGTCCAGCCACCCACAGATCAATTGTGGCCCCAGAAAGAAGGATGTAGAAAAGGCTTCTTAAGTGGTTCTAATGCAGCCAGGTTTGCAAATTGCTCCATCACCAAGCCCTCTCCAGACTACCTGCCTCAGTCACTGGCCTGGCTGACGTGGCCACTGTATCCCAGTCCGGTGGGAGTTTTGATTTCTGTCACCAGAATGTTCACTTGTACGTATTAGTCCTCTAACAGAGCCCCCTGTGCTTTGCTCTTTTAGGTGGGCACGCATTTTCTCAAGTAGACCATGCTGTGATTTCTCAGGAAGAACAAGTCCGTTCTTACGACACTACCAAAAGCAAACCCCGGAGGGCTTTTACTTCTGCTTTTTCCACGTCCACCACTGAGTAAGATCTGGGTCCCTGTGTCCCGCATTTTATGTCCTTCCCTGAGATGGCTACAGTGAGCCAGTACTCCTCAACACCCCTTCCTGTGACTGGCCAGTTTGTTATTTATGTATCAATTGAGTCACTATCCTTGGGTTTAAATAATGGAGGAAACCTATTGGCTTTTTCTTAATTTATCTTCAGTGTTTTACCTAATTTATTTATTTTTCTGTGGCTGTGAGATAATTTGTCAGTTCAGTCTAAAGTATAAAATTAAAAGCATTATGTTTTACCAAAATTTAAACTTTGGTACAAGTTGTTTTGGGGAAAAAAGGTAAAGGATGTTACGTTGCATAATAAGCTTGTCTTGCTTAATTGGAAAGGGGTCAGACAAACTATCTTTTGAAAACTGACAGATTAAGGGTACAAGGCGCCATATAAAACATTTTTCTAAGTAGAGTGTCCTGTCTTGTCATGTTTGAGTTATATTTGATGTGTATGGAATGTGCACTGTAGTCTTGATTTCAGTGAACTCACATAATGAGTGTAGCATAGACTAATCTTGGGCCTCAAAATCAGGTGTGCAAGAATTACCATATCTCATTAATCTCGCTCTGATTCCCCCCTACATTAGGGCTAGTAGAAAATTCAACCCCAATCACTCTTGTGGCTCTGCCTTAGGTGTGTACAGACTTCCCAGGGTTTCAGACACTGCAAAGCACTGGCACCTCCATCCTTCTGTCATCTGCCCACACAGGTCACCAGTAAGACACACGGTTTCTTTTGGCCACTTGATGAGGGTTCTGTGCCAGGTATGGGGCACTGGAACCTTCGGGGAGGTTGAGATGCCCACGCCTGCGGTCTAACATTCCTGTCCCGGAGAACATCGTCTCCCCAGCGCACTTTGAGGGAACAAAGAGATGTCTTTCAAATCCCTCCTCTAGTCCAGGGTAGAGCCCCCTTTCTCAAATCCTATTCTACTTAGTGAGTTTTTAGAGGTCAAGACCAAGAATTCTTGTAAACTACCTCTGTTTTCTGTGCTGCCAAGCGACCCTTCTGAGCAAATGAACTAAAAAGCCTGATACCTGTTTGAATGGAAATAAGGCAACAAGGAAACACTGGGAGAAAAAGCCCAATAAACATCTCAAAAAGTTATTCACAAATAGATAAACAAAATGTGGTATAGCCATACAGTGGAATGTTATTCAGCCGTAATAAGAATGAACTACACACAACATGGGTGAACCTGAAAAACATTATGCTAAGTAAAAAAAGCCAGTCATAAGGGGCCACATACAACATGATTCCATTCACAGGAAATTTATAAGCAAATCTATAGATGTAAAGTAGATTAGTGGTTGCCAAGGGCTGGGGGCGTGGGGTTGAATGGAGTGTGGAGTGATTGCTAATGAGCTCAGCGCTTCTCTTGAAGGCGACGCAAATGTTCTTCCTTTGGACGGTGGTGGTAGTTGCACAATTCTGTAACATTCTAAAAAGCACTGAATTATGCACTTAAGGGTGGATTTTATGGTATAAGAATTATATCTCAATAAAGCTGTTAAGTTTTTAATCACCTATTTAAAAAGTAATAAATAAATTCAGAAATTGTGAAGCTACAAGGTCCGTATAAAAATCAATTGCAGGGCTTCCCTGGTGGTGCAGTGGTTGAGAGTCCGCCTGCCGATGCAGGGGACACGGGTTCGTGCCCCGGTCTGGGAAGATCCCACGTGCCGCGGAGCGGCTGGGCCCGTGAGCCATGGCCGCTGAGCCTGCGCGTCCGGAGCCTGTGCTCCACCACGGGAGAGGCCACAAAAGTGAGAGGCCCGCGTACTGCAAAAAAAAAAAAAAAAATCAATTGCATTTTCATATGTTACCAACAAACAACTGGAAAATGAAATTACTTTTAAGATAACACTTGTAATAGTCTCAGAAGACAGGAAATAAGTGTAAGTCTAAAAAACGTGCAAGATCTATATACTAAAACTACAAAACACGGATGGACAAAAACTAGGCGGACTTAATAAATGAAGAGATATACTATGGTTTGGGATCAGAAAGCTCATTATTGTTAAGATGTCAGTTCTCCCCAAACTGATCAACAGGATCAACAAAGTCATAATAAAATCATAAATAAAAATACTATTTACAGTAGGGATTTACATTTAGGAATAAATTTAACAAAATAATACTGAGCACTGAACACCGTAAAACATTGCTGGGAGAAATGAGAGGTGATCTAAATAAATGGAGAGATAGGGACAATCACATCCTATAGATGAATAAGTGGAAAGAGTCCAATCCTTGGTGGAAACATACCAGCTCTGGTCAGACTACCATAAGCCACTAATCTGAGAGGAGCCGGCCTGGAGGCAAAGCCAGCCCTCAGAGGATGGTGGATAAAGAGATGGAAGAAACCTGGGTCCTTTCAGTGATCTAGTTGAGCAGGTACCAGGGGATGGGGGTGGGAGGGTGGAAGGCGATTGAGTTAGTGTGAAGGAACTGTGGATAAATAGGGTGTCCTCGCTGACGTGGGTTACATGAGTGACTTTCAGGAATGCCAGACTCATCCTATGATTCATCAACGCTTTTATGTGTTTGCAGTAAATATTTGTTATGCAGACGGTGCATACTGCACATTTCGCCAGGGGTAACAGCAGAAAACAAAAACAAGTTGCCTGACATCATGCAGGTTACAATCTGGTTAGGGAAAAATTATTACATACATACTTTACTTTAACAGAGTCTTGCCTATTCCCTGAAAAATATCTTTTCCCCAGCCAGTAAGGCTCACTGAGGAAAAGATTTCCTGACCAAAAACTAATCCAACTATGGACTATCCTACGTAAATTATCTGGGGAAATTTCTTCTTCCACAGCTCCCCGTTGAAGCCTTATTTCTCCTCAGGAAGCCTATTTTGGAGGCCTGCTGGTGGAAACGAACTCATTAAAGACCTGTGTGCAGTCTATTGCCAGCCTGTGTTTCCCAAGGCTGGTTGCTTAGATTTCCTGTTCGTTGTCGCTGTTTGGTTGGTTTCTCAAGAAGTAGGACACTGGGTGGAACGGGTGGTCTGTCCATTTCCTGTCAATGCACGCCAGCCACAGGCCGCCTTTGGGCGCTTGGTCCACTACGGATCCCCAACCTAGTAGAATGAAATGCAACATTCACCAGGAAATGAATGATCTCACGGCAACTACAAGATCAGGTCTTCCCTGAATTCGAGTTTTTAACCCCTGAAGTTGGCATTTTTGTCCAGTTATCTTAAAGTTTTTACATTTATGAACCGTGCCCAGAAAGACCAACCACATTCCATACTTTGAAAACTAAAACAGAAATTGATTAAGACACCCTTGGACAAGTCACCTCTCAAGAATCTTGTTTGTGCAAAACAAGGAGGCCATCCCTTGGAGTCCCTGGGAGCTTTAACATCTGGGGGTCCTCCTCTCTGTACAGGGGGCTGGGGGACCTGGAAAGACCCAGGACGCTCCGGAAATCCAGGCCCAATAGGGCGCAGCGCGGGGCGGGGCCGAGCGAAGAGGAGGGGCGCGGCCCGGGGGAGGTGGTCGTCCGCGCCGGGTGCAGGCCCGGAGGTGAACGCCGCGCTGGCGCGTCCTCCCCGCTCGCTCCGGTAGCAGGGCACCCGGAGGGCAGGAAGCGGGCCTCCCAAAGCGCCCCCAAGGCTCACGGCAGGTGGCGCCCCCGCCAGCCACACCCCGCCCCAGCTCTTGCTAAGCCGGCCAAGTTCGCGGCACCTTCTTCTCGTTTTACCAACCCGGGGCCTCCTCCAGCCCCGCCAGGTGAGTGGGGTTGCGCTGGGCCGGCGGGGAGGGGCGGGGCCGGACTCGGTGGGGCGGGGCTTGAGCAGACGGGGGCGGGGGCGAGCAACCTCGCTGCCCGCGGTGGGCGGAGGAGGAGGTGGGCGCCTGTGTGTGCACAGGTGTGTGCGCCGCCTGCACGTGCACGTGAGTCCGCTAGAGGGGAAAAGCGCCCCGACACCCCGCCGGGCGCCGTTTGTCCCCCCGACCTCGGGGGTAGGTCAGCCGGGGCAGGCGTTGGTCGCCGAGCTCGGAGGCGAGGAAGCGGCTCCGGGCACGTTCACCAGCCACCCGGCCTCGGCATCCTCCTTCTCTTCCGAGACCCACGCCCGCGGCGGTTCTGCGCGGGGGCGGACAGCGCGGCGTCTGTGGGACTCGTTAGAGACGCGGGTTCGCTGCCCATCCCCGGGCCGCGGAGTCGGAAGCTCGGCGCTTCCCGCGCGCGTCCATGTTCGCGGACCAGCCCCGCGGGGGTTTCCACGCGCACGGGCGCCCCGCCCTCGGAGAGACTCAGCCCGGGCGGGTTTGCACCGTCCATGCGGGGAGGGCGCGGGGCTTCGGACACACCCGCAAGCCGGTCATTAATTTACCGGCTCCTTAGGCGCCCAGGTCTGGCTGAGCTGCGTGAGGACAGCCACGTCCGACACGTGGTTGATGCCCAACTCGGAAAGAGCAGTTTTACATGCTTAGGGATTCCCTGTCCGGGGTGGCCCTGCAGTCTGTCCAGGGCTCAGCCCCTGCTGTTGGAAGCCGCTGGGTGGCATTCACAGCGAGGAGCCCTGAACCCCTGGGCTTCATTGGGCGCGGAGTAAGCCTTCAGGGAAACAAGCTTTTGGGTTTGGCCAGTGGGGAGCATGCTGCCTTCCACTGACGGTACAACTAAAATTGTCCCCGGTTCCTAAAAGTGAGTGTGACCCTCGGTTCATTTAGTGTGCACAGCTGAAGGCTCTTCTGCTGGGCATCGTTCACGTTCTTTGAATTCTTGGAAAAAGTAAGGCGTGGCTGCGGTTTTCACCTGCCCCCTATCAAGCGGGCAGAAGCTTTGGTGTTGTGAAAGTGTTCTCCCTGGGCCAGGAAAACATCAAAGTTGTGGACTTAAAACTTCTCGCTTCAATGTAAGCAAATCCTCCTGATTCTTTGGGTTCACTTAAGTCAACCGGAGGGGGGGGTATTATTCAATAAAGGGACACTATTAGTTTTCTTTCTTTCTTTCTTCCTTTTTTTTTTTTTGACACTTAGTTTTCTTCTGCCTTTCAGTAGGTTCTCTTTGAAAACAGTTGAGTTATCTCATCGTTTTGTTAGCTGTTAAGCCTTAGGAAGGTTTCGAGCAGACACACAGATTGTTCTCTGAAAAGCAGTGCCTTGTGACCTTATTTGGGCATAGGGAAGCTGGAAAGGTGGAGTAGGTGGAGACTGACAGGCACTCTGGTAGGAATATGCTAGAGGGCTGGGTAGGTAAATCCCAGCAAAATCTACGCCAGCGTAGGAAGAGTCAGCTGCTCAAAATGGTCCAGACTGCCGCAGATGGCGTTATTTCGTGATGTAGCGGAGTGATCACTATTTGTATGTGTGAGACCTCTTTAATGCCGCGTCATTTGCCTTGATCAGTCAAAATTGTGCAAAAACGAACCTTTCCCGGGATCTCGCGTGCACCTGGCGTGGTGCTGGGGGTCTCAGGCCTCAGGCTTGAGAAGATGGAGATTTGGCTTTGGACGCGGCAAGTAGGGAAATCGATTGTTTGAGCCCTGTGTTCTGTTTCCTCCTCCCACCAAAAATCACATGCACGAAAAATACTTTCCCAAAGTCTGCTGTCTGGCCTTTAATTTTGTTCATGTTCTGTAGATATTTAAACTTCTTAAACATCAAATTTCTGAAGCTTCTAGTACAAGTGGTAACAACAAATATATATAGACCATTCTCTTCACTCTTCTGATCACATTATTTTGATTGTTTCTCTGAAATGGGATTTCTTTCCTTAATGGCTTCCTTCTGTTGCTTTGTTTTGAGAGCTGCTTATTTGACTGTCTTAGATCTATACTAGGTTAGAGCAACATTCAAAATTACCAATTCTACACAGCCATCAGCAAACACCCGACCTCCTGTCGTACTTAAATAGATACTTGAATTCTTATAATAATTAAAAAACTATCTCATAAGTAAGGATGGGGAGTTAAAAATTCATTTGCTGTTCTAGGAATTGTTCTGAATTAGGGAAAAAGCCACAGGAATCTTTTCCCCTGAAATAATGATTCAGAAATTTTAGAATACTGCAAGGCAGACCGAAAGACACCAGGGGGCAGGAGAGACTTTCTTCCTTTGGTCAGCTCTTTCCCTAGTTTATGAAGAAAGAACACACCTCCAGTGTTACATCTGTAACTTTTCCACCTATGAGATCTGCGTTTGTTTTCTTCACAGTTTACCTATTTTCCTATTATGAATTGGCTTTTCCCCCTGCACTCGGTAAAAATCTAACTGGCTGTGTATTAACTGCAAATCAAACATCTGGGCCAACAGATGAATATTTGTTTCACATAATTAGCTCCCAAAGCAGCAGCTGAGGCCTGGAAGTGCGTTCTCTTCTGGTCAGGCAGCATCCTTCTCCTTCAGAATGTTAGGATGTATTCAAAGGGGGCTTTAGGGAAAAAATATGCATAGAGTAGGAAGTATTTCCTAGAAGATAGGAACTGGGGAAAAAACCCCACCGGTAGCCAAAACTAAATGTAAATAAATGGTAGGCATTATATTGTGTTCAATAAATATTCCTTACCTGGATGAATTTATAAAATGTGCTTTGGGAGCAGTACTGTTCAACGTTTTTAACCCCATATACCCAATGATTAAAAGTAATTTTCCTGTCCGTTCTTGAATGATATTGGGAAATTTCAGAAAAAATGGTTTGTTTCATCTTCCACGTAGGCAGTGGTCTTAAAACAGTGAATTTTATGCCCGCCCCTTTCAGAGATTCTGAAGTGTCTGCCTGCTTTGGTTGGGGAAATAATCATCTTCATGGTGGGGGCACCTAGGATGTATCCTGTAACTAATGGGAGACAAATGTTAGTTTGCTTCTCTTGTCGTCCCTGATCAAGCTCCCTGCCCTCTTTAGCTCACCTGTCCAGGCCCTCTTCAGACTCCCGGTTCATCCGCTGACATAACCTTAGCACCTCTGCTAGAGATGGTTGAACACCCCCCCACCACCTGCCTGCCCGACCTCTCCTCCCTGCCCTGGGCTCTAGCACCTCTGCACGTGCTCCTCCGGTCAGGACTCCCCACCGCCCATTTTCAGACCCATGTGTCTTTGCAGGGGCTCCCCTCCTGCCTGAGGTGCCCTGTCCCCCTCCTACACCCAGCTTAGAGGTCTTCCTCCAGTCTCCTCTGAGCTCTGCTTCGACCCGTTTTTTTTTGTTTTTTTTTTTTTGCTGTACGCGGGCCTCTCACCGCTGTGGCCTCTCCCGCTGCGGAGCACAGGCTCCGGACGCGCAGGCCCAGCGTCCATGGCTCACGGGCCCAGCCGCTCCACGGCACGCGGGATCCTCCCAGACCGGGGCACGAACCCATGTCCCCTGCATCGGCAGGCAGACTCTCAACCACTGCGCCACCAGGGAAGCCCCGACCCGTTGTTTTTAACGTCACACGGTCTTGTCTCCATCCTGTAGACGAAGTGTCTTTTTACTCACATTCCCAGCGCCTCACCCATGTCTTCCCTATAGTAGATGCTCAGTAAATGCTTGCTGGGTAGATAGAGTTCTGGCCAGGTCCACGGCTGAACTTTCTTGCAGGTTTAGTTGAGGTTCTCTGGCAATGAATGATCCACACGTTTTAACTGGACCTTTAAAACTCATTCTTGTGGAAAGCAGAAGAAAAAAAAAATCCAGATCTGAGTAATCACTTGAACCCATCACGTTTATTGTATCAGGCACTTTTGATTGCCGTCCCGTATTTCGGGCAGAGTTCCTGAATGCAAGTAGACAGCTGGCCCTGGCCGAGCATTCAGCAAGGAGCCCACCCTCCCTCGAATCTGTACCAGCTGCTTCTCATCTTCTAATTCCACAATCTCTTAAATCCCCACCAGTTGAATTTCTTGATACTGATTTCAGAAGTAGCTTTATAACAATTAACTAAAAGTTAGGCTATTCCAACAGAAAACTCTAACGTAGGAAATAAAATTATGTCATGTTTCTTCTACTGGGTGTGCCATTCCTTAACTTGGAGGGAGAAAAGGGTTTGTTGTCTGTTTTTAACCTTCTCCGGTACATAATATACAATCCCCTCTCCCTCTCACATACTCTTCTGCAGTTTTAAAATAGCAACTACAGCTGCCAGTGGAGACTCTTCCGGGATTTTAAGGCCACTAATCAATTTCACAGCTGGAGGCAAAGCACTTAGCTGGGGAATAGTTTCCCCTGACATACCAGGTGCTTTGAGCTTGTCAGGGAGGCCAGAGGGTTAGGGTTAAGGGGTAGGGGGAGCTGGGGCCACGTGATGAGGCCAGCAGCGCCGACTCCTGCCCCCGCTGCCCTGCACTGTGCAGGAACCGGGCCCGGGGGACCCCAGCTCCTCCGGGAGCAGAGAGCTGAGAGCAGGGGGACCCCAGCTCCTCCAGGAGCCTCCGGGAGCGGAGAGCTGGGAAGGTCAGAGCTGCCGGTTTCCTCTCTTACTGAGCACAAGCCGCAGACTTAGTGTATGAAGGTGTGAAGTCCTCCTTGAAGGACACCTCCTCTTACCCGCTGTTCCTCACCCTCCACAGGCGTCGGAGCTGTGGAAGGGCTCCCTGGAACACGGATTGCTGGGCCTCATTCCAGAGTGCTGACTCCATTGGTCTGGAGTCAGGCCCTAGAATCTGCATTTCTAACCCATTCCCAGGCGACGTCAGTGGCTCTGCTGGTCCTGAAACAAACCATCGTTAGAACTTCTTCTCTAGCCAGTCAGTTTGCTTTCTTTCACTCAAATATTTACTCACAAGAGAGTTTGTATCCCCCAAACAAACGCGTAGATACAGAGAACAGAGTGGTGGTTTTACCAGAGGTGGGTTGAGGGGAGGGTGACATTGGTAAAGGGGGTCCACTGTATGGTGACCGACGGGAACTAAACTTTTGGCGGTGAGCATATTGTAGGGTAGACAGAAGTGGAAATAAAATGTACACCTGGAACATACAAATCAATGCCATTTCGATAATGTAACAGACTTTGTTTCCTTGTGTCCCTTACAAACACTCTGCTTCACTCACCAACACGTCCGTCCAGTGTTAGACTGAGATCCATATGGTCAGATAATTGCTCTTACCTAATTTTAGACTAAGTGTGTCCCGAGAATAACAGAAGGACTGTGTTAGAAAATCATCATTGTAACATTTCCTTTCTTTAAACATGTTTTTAAAGGTATCTTTGGTATGTAAGTTTCATGAACTCAAGGCACTTTAATTGCGCATCTGAGCGAGTGTGTGGTGGGATAGAACACTTTCTTCTATCCAGACTCCCTTTTCCCAGAAGCTCAAGTTAGTTTTAATAGCAAATGGAGGGGGGTCTCTTTTTCTTTCTTTCTTTTTTTTTTTTTTTTTTTTGCGGTACGCGGGCCTCTCACTGCTGTGGCCTCTCTCATTGCGGAGCACAGGCTCCGGACGCGCAGGCTCAGCGGCCATGGCTCACGGGCCCAGCCACTCCGCAGCATGTGGGATCCTCCCGGACCGGGGCACGAACCCATGTCCCCTGCATCGGCAGGCGGATTCTCAACCACTGCGCCACCAGGGAAGCCCCGGAGGGGCTCTCTTAATTTCCTACCGGGAATAAGCTGTCCGTCAGGTCATAGGGTGACTTATTGTAAAGTGAACTTCTCCATGCTCGCTGAGCTCATCCCAGAGGCTGTCAGAGAGAGAATGTAGCTCAGTCTTTAGAACTTAAGTTCTGGAATCAGATTGACCTGACTTGGACCTGAGAAAGCTTCCAAACCCTCGTGGCCTCAGGTGTGTGTATGTGTGTGTGTGCGCGCACAGGCGTGCGCATGTAATTCTAAATTGGAGACAGTAATTCTTACCCTATAGAGATGCACCACACACGTGCTTGGGCTGACTCCTAAATGGTCACATGGCAAAGTCACTGAGGCCAAAGCCAAATATCACCATCACAAAATGGATTTCTGGGATAAAAGAATAACCCTGATATTGCTGTTAGAAAGTAATCATTAACTATCAGGTGTCTGTTGCCACGATAATGCTATGTAACCAGTAACTACAAAACTTGGGCAGCATACGATAATTAGCATTTATGGTTCACTGTTCTCTTGGTCCTCTGGGCAGTGGCGCTGATCTGGGCCTGCCCCGGGACGTCTCAGCTGGGCTCATGTCTGCTCTCTCACAGGGCTTCTGTGACCTGGGGGCTGGCGGTCCAGGATGGTGTCAGCTCCAGCATCACGACTCTGCTCTGTGTGGTCACTCATCCTCCAGCAGACAGTTGAGCTTGTTCTCAGGGTGTGGCGGGGTTAAAGAGTGAGAACTGAAGCATGGCAGCCAGCAAGGCCTCTAGAGATTATTAGGCTCAGAACTGGCACATCGGTCACTTCTTTTGCATTCTGTCAGCTAATGTAAATCACAGAACTGTCCAGGAAAATAGACTCCACCTCTCTAAGGGAAGGGCCTCAAAGTTGCATCACAAAGGCTATGAACATAGGGAGGGGTAGAGAATTCGAGTTGTTTTTTCTGTTATTAAAGTTTTATCAGTTAAATGTTATAAATTTGACATTATGGTGAAGAAACAATTTCTCCACCGTCAGCTGCTAGATTTCCCTTCTGGTAGCTACCTACCTATTTCCAGCACTAGATAGAACCCACTTTCACCTGTGATTGGTAGAGAAGCAAGGTATTTAACTCATTTTAAAATAAATATTCTACTTTAGTCTTCGTTATGTCTGGATCAGAGATAATTTATCACATGGGCATTGTCGTAGAATAATTTGGGAGTTTTTCCTTGTGAAATTTTAAGTGGCAGTGTTACCATGCTGATTTTAAAGCACCCATACAAAATTGAAAGAATTTCCAAATAGTACTTTTTCTTAAAAGGATTATGACTTACGTAGAATTTAAAAAAAAACAATAAATACAGTTCTTTTTTTTTTTTTTGGCTGCGTTGGGTCTTCATTGCTGCGCGTGGGCTTTCTGTAGTTGCGGCAAGTGGGAGTGGCTCTTTGTTGCGGTGCATGCGTTTATTGCGGTGGCTTCTCTTGTGGAGCATGGGCTCTAGAGCGCGGGCTTCAGTAGTTGCAGCATGTGGGCTCAGTAGTTGTGGCTCACAGGCTCAGTAGTTTTGGCTCACGGGCTCTAGAGCGCAGGCTCAGTAGTTGCGGCACACGGGCATAGTTGCTCCACAGCATGTGGGATTTTCCTGGACCAGGGCTCAAACCCGTGTCCCTTGCATTGGCAGGCGGATTCTTAACCACTGTGCCACCAGGGAAGCCCAGTAAATATAGTTCTTAAATACCACTTTATTTAATGTTAGGAATGGTAGTTTACCAAAACACTTGTACAAGGTCTAGAATTATGATACAATCTATTAATCTTTATTATTCTACATATTATCATTTAAATTTGCATTTCATTTGCTGACTCAAAAAAGGATATGTATCCTGAAGCCAACATGATTTCTTCTACATAATCTTCACAGTTTTCACACTCATTGTAGTCTTCTAATAACAAATATAGATTTATAATTCAACTGACTGGTAGAATTCCAACCTCTAAACACACAAAAGAGGCTTTCACCCCCAAGTTTCATTGTAGAATGCTTATCTATATTTGAAAGTAAATACTGTCTTTCAATCTTAACAACAAATCTAAATATCACACCTTGTTTGTATTTCTGATGTCATTAACATGATTAGATATGGTGGTAACCTATGCAAGCAGATGACCCTGGATCATACACAAGTTCAGGGAAATACCGTTGAAACAGCTTCTAATATTTTCAGTAGATTCCAGCTGAACAGCAAAGCCGAAGCTGAGCTCCGGGTGTGACTTTACTGCCAAATGGGGTTTAGAAGATTAAGTGAGGCAATGTGTGTAGACAAGGTATGACACACAGTAGGTGTTCAGCTGATGCCAGGTACTATTTCCTACTATTTTAGCCTTTGGTCAGGATTAGTCATATTATGGCATTGTATTTCGACGCCTAGTGAAACTTACCACCAAAGCTTCTGGAGTCAAAGCAGGCACGAAGTTAAGATGGGGAATGTCTGTGCAAAAAACGATGCCTTCCCTTGGAGTTTTAAATTTAATATTGTGTAGAAGGCTGTCTCCACGCCTTGTTGCCTCTGTGAACCCAAATCTCCATGTTTCACTCTGCTCTGACTATCACAGCATCATGACAATTATTTCACCTCTTTTAAGGGTGTGCTGCAAATATGATTAAACCCAGAACAGGCTCCCGACATGTATGGAATCTATAGATGGAATTTGTATAATTGTTTATGATGATGTTTCAAAACCAAGTGGGTAACTATTGGTTTTGGATGTGAAGTACATACTTATTATAGCCCATTCGAAGTCTACACCAGTAGGATTCTAAGTGCATCGTGTGTTTCTGCAAAGAGGTTGGATTTTAGGAGCAAATTTAAAATGTGACTAAATAGAGAGATCTGTTGATTTATGATTTTGGCTACTGAAAAGCTATTAGTGGGACTTCCTGGTGGCTCAGTGGTTAAGAATCCGCCTGCCAATGCAGGGGACACAGGTTCGAGCCCTGGTCTGGGAAGATCCCACATGCTGCAGAGCAACTAAGCCCGTGCGCCACGACTACTGAGCCCGTGTGCCACAACTACTGAAGCCCGCACGCCTAGAGCCCGTGCTCCGCAACAAGAGAAGCCACTGCAATGAGAAGCCCACGCACCAGAAAGAAGAGTAGCCCCCGCTCGCCACAACTAGAGAAAGCCGGCGTGCAGCAACGAAGACCCAACACACCCAAAAAATAAATTAATTAAAGCTATTAGTTACTAAATGTCTAGCTATTGTGTACTGTAATGGTGTATTACTTTAATATTTGTGTATTTCAGGTTCAAACGTTAGCAGCATGCCTGCATGTGTTAACCAAGGGCAAATAAACTTATTTCTCTTTTTCACTCATTCAGCAAGAAACTGTACAGTCTCTGGACGACACAAAGGTAAATTGCACTGGGGTCTTGCCTTCTAGTAGCCTAGATCTAGGAGTTGTGACTTGGAGGAAGATTGCTTAAGATTTAAAGTAAAATCATGGTGGGCAGCTGACTGCTCCCCATCACTGGTCCCCAGCGTTTATCCCCACCTCATCTTCCCCTCCGCCAACACCAGACTGACATTCCAGGTCAGCAGAGGGGTTACTTCAGCCTCCTAGTCATCTTCTTAATGATCTTTCTTTTTTCCTGTGGATTTAGTCCATTTTCACTGGTATAATGTCAAAGCCTCTTTTTTGTTTACATCTAGTCCCCAGGATGCTCTGTTACTTGATTGTAACAGTTGGCTACAATTTAACCGTCTCACAGCCAACTTTTAGCCAGAAGATGGTGCTCAAGAGCCAGAGACAAGAAATCTTGGAAAGTTTATGGCTTTCATATCTTTTTCTGTTTTTAAAGGTCCGGAATTATACTCTTCAATTTAGCGCTTAGAGCCCAAAATTCAGTAGCAAAATATGTGTGAAGTTAGCCAAGCTGTTAGGAATGCGTACTCAAATAATGTGTTTTAACAAGCGTAAGATTTAGATTTAGTAATTTGTTGACAATAGGGGAAAAGCAAACATCAATCACCAGCATGAGAGAATGGGATTTGGTTCTGTTCTAACAAGCAGTGTACAATGAGTAATGTTGGCGCTTTGGTGTACATGTCTGTATGGCAGATCATCCCAAATCAGGAGCAGGGTTAATCCATTTTTGTGAGTCACTGGCCATAAAACAGATTGCCCAAATGTTAACAGTCGTTGACCACGGTAAAGGGGTATAGAGCAGTGCTTTATGCTGTTCTTATTCCTGCAGCTCTTTCTCCAAGTTTGAAATTATTTGCGAGTAAAAAGTAAAAGCATACAAAAAACCAAGTTTCCTAGTTTATAGAGTCCATCAGACATGGCATGATTTTATCCTTTGGTTAAAAGCAGCACTTACACTGCCCTTAGCTTACTTCATAGGGAAAGACTCTCAAATACTGGAGTTGGCTGAAATCTACAGATAATTGTGAAATGATACATCATGAGCATTCATTAGGGGAGTTTGAAGATTTGATATGTGTCAGTGATCTGAATCCCAAGTGTTCATGATCCAAGGAATCTCGGCGTCTCCAGTGAGCTGGAGATGTGGCAAAGAGTGTCAGAATTCCTCCACAGAGGCATGGGGAAAGGTGAGGCATTGGTTCTTGGCTTTCTCTGTTTGTCTTTTAAAAAGTCTTCCAGTGTCGTGAGCTCACGCCTCATGCACGACTCAGCCACTGTACTTCCAGCCTGTGTCGGAGCACCTGCTCCACGCGCCAGAACCCACAGGTGGTTGTGCCTCCAGATTTGGAGATCTATTCCAACACTCGGACTTTAGAGTAAACCAGCCCTGATCTTTAGCTTCACCTCCAAGATGACCAAAGCAGGACCCACCATAATGAAGAAAACAGCAGTTGAGGGCTGTGCTTGGAGCCAGTTCCCCCTTTTTTTTTTCCATTACTTGGAGTCTTAGTCTTTCTCTTCCTATCAAGCAACATATGGATTATATTTTCTCAAAAACCAGGCTGAGTTTGGCTGCCCCATACAGATTACGGAAACGTATCGATGAGTTCAGGAGGAAGCGGGGGTTTTTTTGCTTGTTCGTTTGCTTGTGTTTCGTTTGTTTGTTTTGTTTCTGAGCGCTTGGTATTTGTTCTCTACCAAGAGGATGTCGGATATGCAAGTGCTCTGCAGTAGTACTGTAGATGTTGGAAGTTCAATTTCAGCAGTGGAGTTTGCCCCTCCTGTGGTTTTAGCCCTCAGTGTCAGGACTGCTGTGTTCAATCCAGTTGGCACGATTTCTTCATGTGGAGTGAGAGATACGGGTTTTACTGCGCTCTATAAATATGACCATTTATTGGCCCCAACATATTTATGTTCCCCTTCATTCAGTGCTCACTTAAACTGTCCAATTTGCTTGACCTGGTCTATAAATGTAAATTGCCTACATCTGAAACTCACTCTGGTTGCCTTCCGAATGTGCACGAGTTGGATTCTCATTATCTCAGCAGACGGACAGAGACCAGGTCTCGAGGTAGCCCTTGAGCAGGGGGTCACCTTCTCACTCTCTCTTTCCCCCAACCCTCAAAAGTGCTAAAAATGCACATTATTCCCAAACTTTAATTAAAATATTACAGGGATGGGGTACCAGATACATTTCTATAGAGGCAGCCATCTCATCTGGTTTTAAAATGTTTTCTTTGCCGAAGGATGTCAGGAAGTTTGATTGACGTCAAAAGAACAAAGATGGGGCTTCCCTGGTGGTGCAGTGGTTAAGCGTCCGCCTGCCGATGCAGGGGAGACGGGTTCGTGCCCCGGTCCGGGAAGATCCCACATGCTGCGGAGTGGCTGGGCCCGTGAGCCATGGCCGCTGAGCCTGCGCGTCCGGAGCCTGTGCTTCGCAATGGGAGAGGCCGCAGCAGTGAGAGGCCCGCCTACCGAAAAAAAAAAAAAGAACAAAGATGAACCACGTTTGCTGTTTTCTTTATAAGCCTAACGCTTTGACATTGCCTAGTAAGATTCAAGGAATACTAGTAGGAATCTCAAGAATTTAACTAGTCCTGGCCCTGTCTATGGCACGGCTATCCTAAGACACCCCTCGTCCTTCCGAGGCTGGAGTTTATTTATTAAGTTCTTAAGGAACTTAGGGGCTGGGGAATTTCATCCCCTCTTTTCATTCTCTGTGTTACTGCTTCTGCATCTACACTGGTTAGAGAGTGTGCTTTAAATATCACTTTCTGTGACCCGACTCCACTTCCTCTGGTCTGCCTTCTCTGTGCTGGAGACTAAGGGCCCCCCTAAAATAATCCTTTGCGTGGTTAAAGGGAGTTTTGATGCAAACTCCATCACCTTTTTTTCCCTCATCACCTGAAGCCTTTCTATACTTTTCTGCTTTCTGTTTTTCTAATATTTTCTTCTGGACCTCGTATCTCTAAAGCCAGTCAAGCTACTTCCAGAAATAAAAGAACTAAAAATATGTATACCTTACAAAATCAAACTGCTGTGCACCAAAAAGGAAATTGGTAATAGAAATTAAGAATGCCAGTGATTGGTGTCTTTCTGCTAAGACATCTCATTTGTGTAACATTAGAAACCAGTTCATTGACAATAAAGGCTGGGAAAGGAATCCTAATGTTACTTGTGTTAAGATTAATTGGATGGCATTCTCCATAGGCTGGAAATTCCTTTTTAACTTCTTTGGAAATTTTTGAAGAGTAGATGAATTTAAACCTTTTTTTTAGCTTACTAAATAACAAACTTATTAGGAGAGACACTGTAATGATAATCAAAGAAGTTAGCACAATGCCTGGCACATACCAGATGTTCAGTAGTAAAGGGTCCTTATTAGCTGACTGAGCTTCAGTCTTAGAGCTATTCAAGCATATTTTCTAACATAAAGACATTACAAAAAAAAAAAAGAACACCTTTCTTCTAATTAGGTAATGAAGGCTAGCAAGTTGGAGACTGTCCAGAGAACAGTTACATTATATGAGAACTTACAATATCAAGCAAGAAGTGTCCTCGGCGCTGTAAAGCTGCAAAGTGGTCTGAAATACTTAACAAGTCTTAAGGTATAATTGGGATGCTAACGTTTGTAGGACATGGAACTCATCAAACCCTTTTCTGCTCATTTGAATACTTGCACAATGCAGGGCGCTCTCCCTTTATTCTTACAACGGAGACATTTTGAGGAAACGCAGATGTGAGGTGCTGTCCAAGGACTTTTAAACAAATATGAAGTTTAATTCAGTTGTTTCCTGAGAGGTTGACTTCTTGCAAAAGCCAAAGAAAATCTCTTACTAATCCAAAAGGTACTCCCAGAAACGGTTGATGCCATAAAGTGGGGGAGGGCTTGGTTTCAGAAAGTTAAAGTATTTGGACAGGGATAATTACGAGGGCTGTGAGGCTGCACTGTGAATCCCATCATTCTGTTTCTGCTCAAATAAGCAGCACAGTGGTCCTTTTATCTTTTTATGTTTTTACCAGGAGACTGGTGGGGCAGCTTTGATGAAGGAAATTCCTGTTTACGCCAAATCTGAACACCCAGGATGATTGGGATTTTTTTTTTTTTTTACTATGACCCAGGCATATAAAAGCAATGATCTTAAGAGTCAGAAATCCCAAGGAACCTATGACCCCAAAGTGCCTTTTGAATTATTTCAATTAAAAATATGCAATTCCAGGTCTGTGTAAAACAGCATCATTTCATGGGACATGATATTAGACATTACTCCACCTTGTCCTGCTTTGCAGGGACCAGCCCTGCTGCACCTGGAAATTCCTCTTTGGTGTGGGAGTCCCCGCAGGGTGACCCTGTGCTTCTCAGACTCCCCTCTGTGGCACCCACGGAGGCTGGCAGCATCCTGGCTCTCAATGGTAACCAGAGCCTCGGTGACCTGGCTCGTGCCTGTGGAAGGCCTGGTGATGCCCACCGCCACCAACACCGCAAAGGAGGCAAGCTGCTGGCACCTATTCTGTGGAAGGCAAACTTTTCCACGTCACCAGGTGACACCCAGGAAACAGCTTGTTCCTTTCCTCATCTCCCTTCATTGCAAACCATTCTCACCTTAAGCCTCAAAAGTACTCTGTGGGGTGGGGCCCTGGGAGGCTCCGACTAGAAATTCCCTCCCTCTGAACCCGCTGTCCAAGGATTTCATCCCCAGCGCCAGGTTTGGGACCCTAGTTTTACCGGATATTTTATCTCCAAGTTGCTACACTCAGAATGGCTTTCGTATTTAGGTGCATTTCATTGAATTCAATTCCTTGAAAGTAACACTTCAGTATTTTTGTGCCTGGCATATAGCACGTGCTTCATAAACCAAGCCTGCTCCAAGTCCACACTGTGGGACCCAAAGATGAACAGGATTTGATTTGTGCCTTCAAGGAGTTATTGTCTAGACAGTAAGACAAAAGGAATCATAATCCCAGTTATATCAATAGAGACATGGATACACCGTTCTGGGGGAAATTGAACCTGGATCTGGGGTATCCAACCCCATTCTCTAGCCTATTTTTTTTTTTATAGAAGTGTAGTTGATTTACAGTGTTGTGTAATTTCTGCTGTATGGCAAAGTGATTCAGTTATATATATATGCATTCTTTTTTTCATATTCTTTTCCATTGTGGTTTATCATAGGATATTAAATATAGTTCCCTGTGCTATACAGGAGAACCTTGTTGTTTATCCTTTCTATAGATAATAGTTTGCATCTGCTGACCCCAAACTCCCAATCCATCCCTCTCCCACTCCCTACCCCCTTGGCAACCACAAGTCCGTTCTCTATGTCTGTGAGTCGGTTTCTCTTTCATAGATATGTTCATTTGTGTCGTATTTTAGATTCCATATATAAGTGATATCATATGATATTTGTCTGTCTCTGTCTGATTTACTTCACTTAGTATGAGAATCTCCAGGTCCATCCATGTTGCTGCAAATAGCATTATTTCATTCTTTTTTATGGCTGAGTACTATTCCATTGTATATATTGATATATACCACATCTTCTTTATCCATTCATTTGTTGATAGACATTAGGTTGTTTACGGTTGTTGGCTATTGTGAATAGTGCTGCAGTGAGCATTGGGGTATGTGTATCTTTTTGAATTAAAGTTTTGTCTGGACATGTCCAGGAGTAGAATTGTCCAACGTTTTTTTTTTTTTTTTTTTTTTTGCTGTACGCGGGCCTCTCACTGTTGTGGCCTCTCCCATTGTGGAGCACAGGCTCCGGACGCACAGGCTCAGCGGCCATGGCTCACAGGCCCAGCCGCTCCGCGGCACGTGGGATCTTCCCAGACCGGGGCACGAACCCGTGTCCCTTGCATCGGCAGGCGGACTCTCAACCACTGTGCCACCAGGGAAGCCCTGTGCAACCATTTTGAATCAACATACATTTACCTTAAGTACCGTATTCTAAATGAATACCTAGTTTCCTCAAACTGTTTCTAGCACATACTCCAGTCACTGCAGCTCCTCCCTCTGTGGTCCACAGGTATAGGGCTATGACCCAAGCTGCCTCACATTTTAGGAGGACCTCAGTTGTCTTGTGCATTCCTGCCATCAGTGGGTTAGAAGGAGCAGGGAAGGAAGGATGTACTGGTGAGCTCAGGCTGCCTTAACAAAGTACCGCAGACTAGGGCGCTTAGACAGTGGAAATTTATGTCCCACAGTTCTGGAGGCTGGAAGTTTGAGGTCAAGGTGCCAGCAGGTGTGGTCTCTCCTGCGGCCTCTCGCCTTGGCTTGTAGACGGCCGTCTTCTCATTGTGTCCTTACTGCTCTTTCTTCTGTGTGTGCTCACCCCTGGCGTCCCTTCCTCTTCTTGGAAGGACAGCAGTCCTCTTGGCTTAGGGCCTTATGGCCTCATTTAGCCTTGATTATCTCCCTAGCACCTCCTGTATTTGCCTCTCCACATACAGTCACATCGGGGGTTAGGGCTTCAACCTATGAATTTGGGGGTGGGGCATAATTTAAGTCCATAATGGAGGTTTTGCAACATTCATCTTAGAGACTTGGAATGACATTCAGAAGTATCTGTGACGCAGAACGTTTTAGCTGATCATCTTTCGGTGCCATTCATCATTAGGAGGATAGAGTTTTGAGACTGGATTAGTGAACCTGCTTCAGGACCTTCATGTGACATCACAGGTAGATGGCCAGTTTCACAGCTGCAATCTTTTTTTTCCCCTAGATTCTTCTTTATTGTGGTAAAATACACATAAGATAAATTTTACCATTAATATGGTTTAGTAGATTCACAGGGTCGTGCGACTATCACCATTTCTAGTTGCAGAACATTTTCAACCCAAAGGAAAGCCTGTACCCATCAAGCCGTCTCTTCCCCTTCTGCCCTCCCTCCCCAGCCCCAGGCAACCACTAACCTTCTTTCTGTCGCTATGGATTTGCCTATTTAGGACATTTCATATAAATGGAATCATACATTATATGCCTTTTTGTGTTTGGCTCTTTGGTTTACCATAGTGTTTTCAAGGTTCATTCATGTTGTAGCGGGTGTCAGTATTTCATTCCTTTTTATGGCCAAATGGTATTCCAGTTGTATGGATAGCCCACATTTTGTTTATCTGGTCGTTGGTAGGTGGGCACTGAGTTGTTTCTACGTTTTGGCAATTATAAATAGCGATGCTATGTGTACAGTTTTAAAACTATTGTCCAATTATCTTTTATTTTATTAAAAAATATATATTTATTTATTTATATTTTGGCTGCGCCAGGCTGGACATACGTTTTCAACTCTTCTGGGTATGTATACCTAGGAGTGCCATTGCGGAGTCATAGGGTAACTCTGTGTCGAACTTTTTTTTTTTTTTAATTTTATTTATTTATTTATTTTTGGCCGTGTTGGGTCTTCGTTTCTGTGCGAGGGCTTTCTCTAGTTGTGGCAAGTGGGGGCCAGTCTTCATCACGGTGCACGGGCCTCTCACTATCGTGGCCTCTCTTGTTGCGGAGCACAGGCTCCAGACGCGCAGGCTCAGTAGTTGCGGCTCACGGGCTTAGTTGCTCCGCGGCATGTGGGATCCTCCCAGACCAGGGCTCGAACCCGTGTCCCCTGCATTAGCAGGCAGACTCTCAACCACTGCGCCACCAGGGAAGCCCCTGTGTCGAACTTTTGAGGAACCGTCAAGCTGTTACGCACAGTGGTTTTATATTCCCAACTAGCCAAGTGCGGGGTCCAGTTTCTCAGCGTGCTCTCCAACACGTGTTATTTTCTGTTTATTATTACTACCATTGCCATCTTAGTCCGTATGAAGTGTTATTGTGATTTTGACTTGCGTTTCCCTAATGACTGATGATGTTGAATATCTTTTCATATGCTTGCTGTGTACCTTCTTTGGAGAAATGTCTATTCAAGTCCTTTGCCTGTTTTTTGATTGGGTTGTTTGTCTTTTTGTTGTTGAGTTGTATATATACTCTGGATGCTAGGCTCTTCTCAGCTAAATGATTTGCAAAAACTTGCTGCAGGCTTTTTGATGTTATGTTGATTTTGTTTACACCACCCTTTTAGATACTCTGGCATTACTGGAAGAAGTCCTGGGTGGTTTTTAACTCCGTATCTTCAAAAACAAAATATACCAGTAGTAAACATCAAAATCAACACAAAAATGTTTCAGTAAAACTCTGGGGTTAGGGGTGAGGATGGGGCAGGGAGAGCAGTATGTCAGATGTTTCAAGTTAATAGTAGGTGAGAAGAAAAAATATTTTAAGTATAGAAATTACTTTTCTGAAAGTATATTAATTACAAGGAAAAAACAGGAGGATGAAAGATGAAAAACTTTTAAAGCAACAAGGAAGATTTTTTTTTTCAAAATTTTATGACCGTTTTTATTTTCAGATGAGGTTAAGTAAACCACAAGACAAAATTAAAAGAAATGTAAATTAACATATTTGTTTGGGTTTGCGGTCTCATTTGTTAACACAAACACTTTAACTTAAAAGGACTTCTGGTAAACCAAATGTGAGTTTTCAGTACTACTCCTATTTATAAAAGAGGAGGGAGAGAAGTGAATGAACCCAGGGAAAGCCATTCTTCCTAAACAGACTGCTGACTGGTATGCAGATGGTAGGAACCTCTGCTCTTCCTGAAATACACAGAAAATCACTGTAGATCTTACAGCTTTTAGAACTGCCAGGCAAAGGAGATATGATTACTTCCATATGATTTGCATCAACTCCAGTTAGCCGAGTTATAAGTAATCATTTCTTTAGTCCTGTGACTTTGTACTTGTACTCTTAAAGATATGTCAGAAGTTTGTTTTTAAATCAGTTGTATTTTTTTTTCCCTAGAGGTAAAATATAACATTCTGTTAGCTGTTACAATTAAAGTTAACAATGCACTAATATTGAGCAACTGATTTTCTATGTTTTAGAAGGATAAGTGTTTTACTTAGCTCCTCTGGCTGCTCTGTTTTATTAAGACAGTATGTCATTTGCACATTGGAATTACGTACATTCAGCTACTGTGTAGGAGCTTCGTGGAAAGAGAATAATGAGAGGGAGGGAGATAACGATGTAAACAGTGTGTGTGATTTTGCCCTCATTCCACTCAAAAGACACGCATATCACAGTGACTGTGAATCAAGCAGCCTGAGGTGGTTTCCTCCCCCTCGTGCCTCTCGCAATCATGAGCCTCTTGCTGCACTGAGCCTGATTCAAGGATAAAGCTGACTCCATCGTTTTGTTCACCATATATGCTGATGCTACACCTGAGTGCTTTAAAATGGGGTTGATTGCAGCCCATGTCACAGCTAGGAATCCTATATGAACAAGCAGAGTGAAAGGTACTAAGAAACATCTTAACAAATTGAAGAGGAAAACGTCCAAAGGCAAAACAGAGGTACCAAATAAGAATCAAGTTCAGTTCGAGCAATCAAAAACACGAAGGTCAAAGTGGGTAGATGGTGATAAAATGCATTTTATTCATATATATATATATATATAGAGAGAGAGAGAGAGAGGCACAGACTGAAAGGCCAAATAAACTGAAAATATACTTCTGCAGTTAGTGTCTACAGAATTCAACTTTTTTTTTTTTTTTTTTTTTTGCGGTACGCGGGCCTCTCACTGTTGTGGCCTCTCCCGTTGAGGAGCACAGGCTCCGGACCCGCAGGCTCAGCGGCCATGGCTCATGGGCCCAGCCGCTCCGCGGCACGTGGGATCTTCCCGGACCGGGGCACGAACCCGTGTCCCCTGCATCGGCAGGCGGACTCTCAACCACTGCGCCACGAGGGAAGCCCAGAATTCAACTTTTTAAGAGGGAGGAAGGCACTCCTTCATAGGTGTTTAAATCTACTTTGGCAGACTGCCTCACATTTAGTTTTGATTATAATAAATTATTACTACTACCTATGTTTTGATAACTAGTTACAGTTGCTCGGAAAAGACTAGTAAAATAGTTTAAGACTGTCTGTCAAGGGTGGTGAGGGAATTCCTTATGGAAGGAACATTGCCACCTTAATATGACCCAGTGGCACCTCCCACAGAGATGCTCAGTAAGTACTTGACAACTTATTTTATAAAAAATTTCAATACAATGTACTAGATACGCAAAGAAAAAGTAAAATCAAGTCAGAGTGAGGAATAGAGTGGTATAAAGTCTCTGAGCATTGATGACAACCAACCACCACACTGAGTAACCACGGAACAGGCCTCTCCTTCACTTTTAGGGAATAAAGGAACACAGCAGTAAAAAAAAAAAAAGAGGATGAATTTGCTCCAAGCTGTGCACTTCCAAGTCTGCTGATTGTGGAGTAACCATTCTAACGGTTCTGAACCATTTGGGAAAAACCTCTTGTGTTTAAGCTCTGGCATTACCAGGTCATAAATCAATTTCAGTATGAAAATGGCCAACAGTGCTTTCTTCATCAATAAACTGACAAATTATGGGTGTTTTGGAGAAGAGGGTAAATGGATAGTGGAAGGAGGATATGGCATAAGTACTGTCCAAAGAAATGGACAATTCCCTTGCATTTTTTCCCCAAAGGCACACACACACACAAAAAAAGTAAAGTATTAACCCTCCGAACCCCACCCCAGTCATTTTATGGTGCTGTAGGAAAATAATGATGCCTAGCCATCTGGTGATTAGTGTAGAGTCAGCAGTTAATTCCGGGCTTTCTGTGGTGGAGACTGGTGACCAGCAGCGTGGTGGGCAGGCTTTGGAGTTCAGGCGAACTGTGACTTTTTGTAAGGACTGGGCAAGTTATCCTCACCAGCAAAGTGAGGCGAGTAGGTACGTCTTCTTTGTAGGGTTGCTGTGAGGATTAAATGTGCACATAAAACTCAGCACAGTGCCTGGCATGGAGTAAGCCTTCAATACACGTTAGTTCACAGTACCAATGTTTTCTAAGAAAAAGACTCAATCTGAAAAACTGAGTCTTCCCTTGGCTTCTTCTAGTCTAAGTGCTGTTGCGCTGATGATTTTTCTGATCCCGCTCGCCTCCAGGGATCCAGCACATAACCCCCAGGTTATGTGCTTAAATTGGCCCTGTACGTCACCGATCATAGCTTTATAATACTTGTACTGTCTGCGTATTCAGTCTTTGTCTCTCTGTCCAATTTCCAGAGACTTTCATCTCTGTTTGAAGGAAATGGCCACGACATCTGGCTTCTTGGAGAATCCCCAGGACCCAACACAGAACACGGTATACTGTAACCGCTTAGCTTGTAGTTGTGGAACGAATAATTCGATATTAAAATCTCGTTCATTTACTAGGTTTAGAAAAGTTCGTGGCCGGTGCATTTAAAATACATAATGTTATGAAGCTAAAAATACCCCTCCCCCGGCCGCAAAGTCCAATGAAATCAAGTGCAGTGCTTGGAGAGAGGTTCACTGAAAAGAGTAAGGTGTTTGCTTCCAGGGCGTAGGGTCGGTTTTTCCTTTAGATTCCGTGGGGCGAGTGGCAGGGTAGCCAACCTGCCCCAGTCCGCGCGGTGACCCGGCCCGCCCAAGTGCCCGACCATGTCTGAACAGCGGCGTCTTTGCTGTGAATAAAATTGCTTTGTGTTCCATAGACACGGACTTGGAGGGGGGAACCTCAGTGGTCAGCACCTCTTATGCTCCACTTTAAAGATGAACAAACTGAGGCCAGCAAAATGCAAGATTCTTGTTCTGGTCGGGCTGGGCCTAGATGTCAGGTCGCTGACTTCCAGACCGTGTCGGAAGGGTCACCAGATCCTTTAAAAATAATCACGGCGGCTTTAATAGCATCAGCACCTGTTGTTTCAGCTTCCGCAAGGCAGGAGCTATTAATCTCTCCTCCTCAAAGCCGCGCTGCTGGTCTGTCGGAGACTTGTTTGCTTCCTCACGCAGCTGTCTACACCATCGGGGCCACATGTGGAGCCGAGGCACCTTTCTGCTTGAATCCAATAAATCGCTCCGCCCAAATTTAGAAAGAAAAGCGACACAGATCATCAGGACAGCGGCTTAATCTGGCAAGTCTCCACCCCACCTAGTAGAAGCCTGAGCCCACCACGCAGCCCCAGGCCAGTGACCGGCTGTGGCCTGGACATCAGGGGCTGGGAACTGGAGGGACAGTGAGTCTAAGTGGCAACTTCAGCGTCTGTAAATGGAGCGCAGTTATCATTCTCCTTTGGGAACTTGTGAGAATCCGAACTGTGAATGCCGCCTAAGACCTGCAATAAGCAAGTTGAGTTTGCCCTTATAGCCGTTACTGATGTTACTGTGTTAGCTCGAGCGCCGTTGTCTCCCGCGCCCTTTCTACCCGGCAGCCCACGGCCCGCGGCCGCTCACGCCCGAAAGTGAAGGGCTCGCGGCCCCGGGGGCGGCGAGGGCGGGGCGGCCCCAGCGCGCATGCGCGCCCGCGGAGCCAGCTCCTCTTAAGAGCGCAGCGCAGCGGCGCGGCGGGCGAGTCGGGGCCGGGCGCGCGGGTGGGCGGCTGCTGCGCTCGGGTTGTTCCGCAGCCCCGGGGGCCGAAACTTCCGTGGGAGGCGCCCAGCGGTGCGCACCTACCCAGGGCGCAGCGGCAGGGGGGAGGGGGAGCCAGACGGAGCGCGCCGAGGCCGGAGAGCAGAGGAGGGGAGCAGGGCGAGCCGCCCGCCTGGATCAGCGCCCAGCAGCAGCCGCGGCTGGCTCCCGGGACCCCGGCGGGGCTCGTCGGTTCTCGTCCGCGTCCCGGACGCCCGCGTGCGCCGGGAGCATCGACCGTCCGGCCCGCGGAGCGGAACGTGGTGGCTGCACCTGGGGGGCGGCCCGGGCGGCGCGGCCGGAGCCATGCGGACCGAGTTCGGAGCGCAGGAGGCTGAGCGCGGCCGGCCGCTGCACTTGCTGCCCGGAGCCCTGTGCCCGCTGCCCGCCGCCTTGGCCTCTTCTCGCCGCCCGAGGGTGGAATAAAGGCCAGGAGACAAGCCACGACTAGCGCGCAGGACCCCGAGGCTTAAACTGTGCGGCAGCGCCCTGGCTCCGGGGCCGCAGCGGCGCGCCCAGCGGTCCTCCGGCTCGAGCGAGCGTCCCCTCGGGGATGCACGGGGAGGGTCCCGTCGCGGGTGAAGCCTCCGGGGGCTGCGGAACGGCAGCCCCGGGGGCCCTCTGAGTCCTACCCGGAGAGCTCCATCGGCGAGTGCCCACGAGTTCCAGGCAGCCCCTGCTGGGGCCGGGCCGCCGGCTGAGGGAGGGCATGGCTTAGCTCCCGGACGTCGCGGCGGGGGGGCGGGGGCCCGCGCGGAAGGGACACTCAGCGAAGTGGTCCCGGCCTCAGCACCGCCAGGACCGGGGCGCCGGGCCGCCACCTCCCGGAGTCGGCCCTGCGCCCTCTGGAGACGCGCCGCCCGCGCCCAGGGTGGTGCCATGTGGGGCGGACGCCGCCCGGCCGCCTCCTCCCCGGACGCCGCTTCGCTCCTGCGGCTGCTGCTGGCCGCGCTGCTGGCGGCGGGGGCGCAGGCCAGCGGCGAGTACTGCCACGGGTGGCTGGACGCGCAGGGCGTCTGGCGCATCGGCTTCCAGTGCCCCGAGCGCTTCGACGGCGGCGACGCCACCATCTGCTGCGGCAGCTGCGCGCTGCGCTACTGCTGCTCTAGCGCCGAGGCGCGCCTGGACCAGGGCGGCTGCGACAACGACCGCCAGCAGGGCGCCGGCGAGGCCGGCCGCGCAGACAAAGACGGCCCCGACGGTTCGGCAGGTAGGCGGGCCGGGCGAGCAGAGAGGGGAGGAAGGGGCTCTGCCTCGCCGGCGGGACCCGGCAGCCTGGAGAGGGGGAGGGAATTCGGAGCCTGCGATTTCAGGAAAGGGGCTTGGAGCGGGAGGCGGTGCCTGCGTCCTGGCGCAGCCTTTACCTTGTGTGGAACGGTACACTGCTTCAGCGCCTTGGGCCTCAGTTTCCCCATCTGTCAGCTAAAGAGCGGCTTGGCTTGGGTTTTCCGGAAAAAACCCTAACATCCAAAGCATGGCGGGCCGCAGCCAGCCCCACGTGCCTCCTGCCCAGGGGTCTCCGTGCCCCCTCCCGGGTCTCCTGTCTCCATGGGTCTAAGTCCGAGGACGGGGTCATGTTTTGGCGGCGCCCCCTAGCGACAGGGCTGGCCGGGGCACCTGAGGGCTCCTCGGAGGGAAGGCCACTCCTTGGGCCTTCCCGAGGGTGATGGGCTCCACCAGACCCCGGGGGAGAGTCTACCCCTCCTGAAGATGCACCTCCCCCGGCCCGGTCTCCTTACCACGTCGGACTTGGTAGGTGTGACATCAGAGCGGTGCCAGCCCTGCTCTTTGTGGCCTCGATTCCTTAACTGTATTTTTTCAGATTGCCCAAGTTAGAGTTGGAGAAACAAATGCGTGAAAGCATTTGATAGGTTCCACTGCCTCCGCTTGTCACTAGTCTCCCAGACCCCTCCCTCGAGGGCCTAGCCCAGAATGTGTTTGGGAGGGTGGATGTGGTCCGGGTGGAGGTGGAAGGGCACACATGGCCCGGAGGGGCGTCTCCGCCCGTTATGAGAAGGAGAGGACTGTTTATATTAATACTACCCCCCACCCCAGCCCAGGGTTCCAGCCGCCTGAGCCCCGCTGGTCCCTGTTCACAGAGCTGGCTGGGGCTGCTGAGAGGCAGCTCTTTCCGTCCTTCCCTTTGCAGTCACGCATTTTATTAGCTACTCCTACTGGTCGGCTGCTGCCTTGACTCTGAAGAGGAGAAGGGAGGGTAATTCCAGAAGAGGTGCCGTCTTAAAAGGCAAGCGCAGCATAGCGGGGTGTGTGGCCTCCCGAATAAACCTGGGGGGATGAGCCATGGGCACACTGCTTGACTGCTTTCTCTGTGTGTGCCAAGTTGGGCTTTTGCTGGCCTCCTAGAAGTTGGGATGACTGTGGACAAATCAGTAGGCAGCCGACTTCTCAAGATGCCGTGGTGTGTGGGGATGCTTTCTAAATTCCACTTTTGAATCTTTTTTCCTAAAAATTCTGTACTTCTGCACTCAAGAAGGACAGCGCATGTCTAAGCAGAGCCGAGGGCTTCCAGGAACACTGCCTTCTCTGCCCTGAGTTATTTACTCTTCCAATTAAAATCCTGGAAAGAGAGCAGTGATTTCTCCCCAAAACTCATTATGCGGACTTAGACTGTTTTGGGGGTGTTTTTTTCTTAACTGTTATTTGTTTACTTGATAACGTATAAGGCTGGTATCTTTAATTTAGAAAATGAAGTCTTCAATCGTCAGCCTTTGGTTACATACTTGATAAAGTATGCTTTACTTATAAGGCATCATTTCTCCATAGCTCCGTGTGGTACTGTGTTCTAGAAACACTGACTGCAGGAATATCAGTTCTGTCCAAGGAGCGTGATTAGAACGGCTGCTGCCCTAGCAGACAGAGGGCGTTTCGTGTCTGTGACTTCAGGCGAGGGAGAGCTGAGCGTCTCCCTGGACCACGTGCTGGCACTGCCCTTTGCCAAGACCAGCGGGACCAGTCCCTGTCCTTGTGTGGCGTCTAATCGAATAGTTAAGGAGATGGGCAGGAACGCGTCAAAAGACATGGGTTCTTGGTCATATAGGGTGGGATTCCACAGACCCCTCCCTCCTGATTCTCGGTCCCCATCAGCCAGTGTGTCCAGCTTCTGAAACCCGGTAGTGCTAGGTCCACGGCACCCCAAAGATCTTTTTAAGTAAAATAATTGAAAACTGGAGCTCGCTGCTGATTTTAGTCAAGTGTTTATTTTTATCTTGACAGTTTTATTTTCTGGAATAAACCTCCCTTGTTAAGTAGGATGCACGTTGCTTTTTGCTCTGCTGCGGGCTTTCCCTGTGGCTCTTCACATGGAATCCAGTGTCCTAACTCCAGACCTGACAGCTCCGCCTCAGCCACGTGGTCCTGCCTGGGGTCTTGGCTCACTGCGGGCTCTTCTTTCTGGAACAGATGTCAAGGCTTGTCCTTCTCGGTACCTTGTTTCATGCTGACCTGCTGCCTGGGCAGCCTCCCCCCGGCCAGGCCCACATTCCAGGGACCAGCCTTCAGCTTTTCAAGTGGGTGTGGAGGTTTTTTTTTTTTTTTTTAATTTAAAAATCCTTCTTCGACCTCTGTACCTTACAGACTCTTTTCGGAAATGGTTGTGACTGAGGTCTGCCCTAAATTTTTGATTTATTTGCCTATGAAACAAGAACCTGCGAAAAAAAGGTCAAAGAGGTTTACGAGGAATGTAAATAATTTTCTGGGGGGAGAAAAGACTTTGAAATAATTTCAACTCTCATTTCTGTGCAGACCCTACAAACTGTTAGGGTAGACTGAAGTGTGGGCAGTTCCGTTACTCTAGGGATTTTAGAACAGTCTTAAACTGTTAAACTCATATTTTTGCTAAATTGGGTATTTGCCTCCATGAGCGTTGCAGTTGGTGAGTCTAGCTGTCAGTGTTAACAGCTTTGCTTTGGGGGCTGATCCCCGGTGCCTGTAGGCAGGCCCTGCTGCGCGCCGCCCCCCACTATCCCTAAGCACTTGATAAAGGACGGTGCTTCCTGTGTGCAGCCGACAAGCGCACACACCAGCCCGGCCCAGGTTCCTGGCTTCTGGGTACCGGTGCTGTTCACTGATCCATCTCCGCTGCCCATCCCCGATTTTTCCTGCGTCTTTACAGGAAGTCATCACAGTGTGTCTCTCTCCTTTTCTTCAGTCCCCATCTATGTGCCCTTCCTCATCGTCGGGTCGGTGTTTGTCGCCTTCATCATCTTGGGGTCCCTGGTGGCCGCCTGCTGCTGCAGATGCCTGCGGCCCAAGCAGGAGCCCCAGCAGAGCCGGGCCCCGGGGGGGCCCCGCCTGGTGGAGACCATCCCCATGATCCCCAGCGCCAGCACCTCCCGAGGTTCCTCTTCCCGCCAGTCCAGCACGGCCGCCAGCTCCAGCTCCAGCGCCAACTCGGGGGCCCGGGGGCCCCCGACCAGGTCACAGACCAACTGTTGTTTGCCCGAGGGCACCATGAACAACGTATACGTCAACATGCCCACAAACTTCTCCGTGCTCAACTGCCAGCAGGCCACCCAGATCGTGCCCCACCAGGGGCAGTACCTGCATCCCCCCTTCGTGGGGTACACGGTGCAGCACGACTCGGTGCCTATGACCCCGGTGCCGCCGTTCCTGGACGGGCTGCAGACGGGCTACAGGCAGATCCAGGCCCCCTTCCCTCACGGTAACAGCGAACAGAAGATGTACCCAGCCGTGACTGTGTAACGCAAGGGGAGGCCGGGGTCCTGTACCAGACAGAGGAAGGCAGAAGCTGTGGGCTTGGGAAGGATTCTCAACGTGAAAGTCCCAGCGTATCGCTGGTGTTTGTGGCACAGTTCTGTTGGATGGCTTGCTTTGCCCCCAAACTGTATGAAAACATCTTTCTCCAAATTAGCGTTTCTGGACACGTTTCATCCCAGCGCATGATTGATTTATGGTGGAGAAGAGTGCCTGTGTGGTCGCCAGTCGTTGTGTGACACACGTGAGCCCTTAAGTGCCCTTGAGGTGTGGCTGTCAAAAGAACTTTGTAAACTGATTAAGTGTTTTTATTATTTCGTTACTGTTACTTCTTTTTTATTTTTTATTGTATTGGTACAAGATCAGAATAGTTGTTCCCTCCCTTTTACCTGGGCCAGTTTCTAAGAAGCATCCAAGGTTTTAGGGGGGATGTAAAGAGCACAGTTCTTATACAAGGAAACCAATCTGGACTCTGAGGTTAGCCCTTGATCTCAGTATTTCCCAGGCACATCTTAATGCATTGTAAAAAGATATATATATATTGTCTATTTTTGTGCTTTTTTTGGGTCTATTTTGTGCTTTTTTACCTTGTGTAGAGATCTTATTACAAAGTGATTTCCTACATTAAAAAGAGGCTGAAAGAAATTGTATAGTTACTTAACTGATGACATTTCAGAACTCTGGGATTATTTTAATCTTGAAGTAGAGTGATGGTGTAGTAATAAAACCATTCAGCCCCTTCTCGATTGTCTCTTTTAAATTTCTGACTCTACGTTGACATCGAGAAGAGTAATAAAGTGTTTTCATATTGAAATCATAAACTGTCACCTGCCCCTCCTCCAAATGACTCTTAATTTCGCTGTGTGGTATGGCTTGGTGTGTCACTCTGTTTGGTGTTCAGACCTCCGTGTCCGTATAGTACTGAGTGCCGGTAATTCCTGTTATAAACGAACGTCAGCCTTTCTGCCCGGATCTGATAAAACATTTTCTTGTCTTCCCTAGAAAAGCTCAAAGAAACGCTTGCAGAGAGAGATACTTAATATCGCTCCTCAGCCAAAATCTGAGACTTGGGATGAAATTTAAGCCACAGATTCGATTTACTTCGCAAATCATAGGCTTTTTATACTGTCGTTATCAAAATGTCTTGTTTTTCAGGCAAGAGAGACTATCAAGTTGAGAAGAGCTTTTCAAAGAAATATTGCCTTTCTTCCCCACAAAGTTAGTTCTTGTTTTCCTCTCTCTTTTAGTCCTCAACAAGAGCTGTATTAATTACCAGTCTTCTGAATTATGAAATTCAAGTGAATTTATTTGTGTATTGTTCCCTTACAAGAAGTAAGTTGAAGTAAATTTCCAACTGCTAGCAAAACCAAGATTTGTAATTAAATGGTGGTGAGGTATGGTCTTTTACACATATTTATATCTGTATCTATGGTCATCTGTCTATGATCTATCTACCTTTTCTATCACCTGTCTGTATCTCTGTCTATCTCATGACTGAAAAATGTAAAACCATTGTTGGCAATTGGTATCAACAAAGATACCCCATCAAATCTTTTAATAGCCAAAGGCAGGGGAAAATCATTTTACTTATTAATAAATGTTTTATGGCATGAATTCCTAGGGGAGTTGGGTTTTTTCATTTTCATTCTACTTGGTAATTTTTCAGATGGTCTGTTAAACCTGTTAATAGGGGGAAATTGCTAAAAATCATAAACGTTGCCTTCTAGAACCAAGAGCGTACCTTTAAAAGTGATTGATACCTGTGAAGTCGATAGTATGTTCTGAGTCAGTGGGTATTTTACGTGCTCTGTGGGAAACATTGACAGCACAAAACAAACAGTTCTTTTGGGGTCATTATATTATCAGGCTAATGTGTGTTCTGTACATTATCCTTGATGGAGGATTCCAGCTTATCTAAGGAAGTAAAGTTCTTAGGAATTTGGAGGTGAAAGGGGCCTTAGAGATCACCCAGCCTGGGATTGGCAAACTTTTTTTTTCAGTGAAGAGCCAGAGAGTAAATATTTTAGGCTTTGCACGTTGTCTCTAAAACTATTCAGCTCTGCTGCTACAGCACAAAAGCAGCCACAGAAGGTACATAAATGAGCATGGCTGCATTCCAATAAAACCTGATTGATGGACACTGAAATTTGAATTTCATATAATTTTCACATGTCACAAAATATTCTACTTTTGATTTTTTTCCCCAGCTATTTCAAAATGTAAAAGCCATTCTAAGCTCTAGGGCTGTACAAACCCAGTGTGCCAGAGTTGGCCATCAGGCCATGGTTCACCAGTCCCCAATCTAGTCCACCCTTACCTGGTGCTAGAGTCCCCCCTGCGACGTTCTCAGCCTTTTCTAAACACAGGGATGGAGAGTGCTTGCTTCTCCATACAGGATTGTCTAAGTGTAACTTCTTTTCAGTATCATGATTCAAGGAAAAGTGCACTGTAATAAATGAAATGAGTTTTACACTTAGTGAATGCTACTTGGTCTTTCCAAAAAATGTAACATCCCTAGAAGCAACCTCGGATCTCTTCAATTTTCATCAAAACTGGAGAAGTTTCGTTGACGAAGTAAGAACGTTCAAATACCTGGTTTCGGTATACCTTCCTTACCGTCAGGAAATCAGAACCTGTAAGGTGTAATGTGCACCCCGTAGAAATATTGTAAACTGTTGGAAAAACAAAAGGAGCACATACAGATAGAAAATAGTTTGCTGTTGCACGTCTTCTGTATGGAAGCCTTCAGTGTCGGTTGGTTCATGATGGTTCGGGGCGGGGGGCATTTTGTATCCCGTGTGTAGGAAAGTCAGACCCTTTGATTGCAAGGAAGAATGAACCAGTTCTTTGTGTCCACCTAAGAGCCCGGAAACTCGGCATCTCCTATCACTTCTGCTGCCACTGGGAAAGTTAAAATTTAACAAGAATATCAACATCCAAAGTGGCGAGAAGACCATTAAGAGAAATAAATGCATTTTCCCGGCGTGTTTACTCTGCGATGCTCAGCTTCAAGCCAGCCTTCCGCTTCTGATTAGCCTCCTGGAGGAGAGACTAAGGACATATTCCATCTATTAAATTTACCTTGAGCTCGTTTTTTCTCAAGATTGCACCGTTTTATTCCATGAATTCTGTGACTTGGATTTTCTCCGTGTTTTGTTACAAGTTAGGATTTAAGTTTCCTCCAGAAGCATTTCCTGAGGAACCCACGAAGGTGAGAACGGGGTTGGCGAGGCAGATCGGGGCAGATGTTCACGAAGGGACTGGACACGGGGAGAAAAGTTTAAATGGTGCTACAGTTGGGGGTCAGAAGGTTTGAATACCGCACTCTCTCCTTGGGTGGCCCCTACCTAGTAACAGCGATCACACTTCATCCCCCCTTTTTCTCTCCAAGGCTTTTTCTGTGTTTCCTGCAGATTTGCAGCAGTCTTTTGCTTACATAACATCTTCCCAGCCCACACGCCCTCAGCTGTTCATTAACGTGGTTTAAGCTAATGCACAGCTGCTTGCTTTTAGTTGCTTAAGCTTCCTAAGTGCCTAAAAGGAATACGTTTGGTTCTTTTTAATGGACTTTTAACATTGTGACTTCCCAGGAACTTAGCCTGGTCCTTCTCTAGCCTGTCAGAACTGCAGCACTAACGTGAGTCCTGGGTGTCTGATCCCACTGTCCATCTACTCCCAGCCTGTGCCTGGGGTCAGGGGGGCAGACCTGGGAAGAGGGGTTTTGCAGGCCCAGAAACCAGACCGACCCTGTCAGTCATCAGGACGGAAAGCAAGCATCCCGGGCACCTGCCCACCCTGTTGGACTTGATGAGTTGCTGCCCGGTGAACCAGGTGTTTCCTGCAGATTCACGGCAGTCTTTTGCTTACGTAACATCTTTTTTTTTTTAACTTTTTATTTTATATTGGAGTATAGTTGATTAACAATGTTGTGATACTTTCAGGTGTACAGCAAAGTGATTCAGTTATACGTATACATGTATCTATTCTTTTTCAAATTCCTTTCCCATGTAGGTTGTTACATAATATTCAGCAGCGTTCCCTGGGCTCTACAGTAGGTCCTTGTAGAACCATCTCCACTTTAAATGTAGCAGCGTGTACCTGTCAATCCCAAACTCCCTAACTGTCCTCACCTCTGCCCCTGACACCCGTAACCTGAAGGTCCTTCTCTAAGTCTGGAAGTCTATGTACCACCCTGAACGCGCCCGATCTCATCTGATCTCGGGAGCTACGCAAGGTTGGGCCTGATTAGCGCTTGGATGGGAGCCGCCTGAATATCGCAAGGAGGAATGGGTCATGCATGCGAATGAGAACCCCACTCCTCCTCATCAACCTTAATCCTCCTTTTCTTCCCCTTCTTAGATGGTAGAGCCCAGAGGACAGCTCCGTCCTTCCACCCTCTCTCTCTCTCTCTCTTTCAAGAGCCAGAGAGGAGCTATGTTCATCAGCTCATGCATTCTAAAATACTTATATAGAAAACTGCTTTGACTTCTGAAATGTTTTTCTTAATTCAAAACACGGATGTTACTGTGATTCAAGTGCCTTGAAGGAGGTGAGTGAAAGACGACAGTTAACCCCCTTTCCTGCAAACCATGGCAATCCACTGGGCAAATACGTGTCCTGCCGTGGTTTGCATTTGCTTCCCTTTATGCTCTCGTCCTCTGGATAGAATCATTTATCAGTGAAAAACAGAAAAATAAAACCCTAGGAAAACAGTCCCTGCTGTCTAAAATGTTAGGTATTTTTGAATCTTAACTATAACCCACAGCACCACGACAGAATCACTTTGAGATAAAATTCCAAAGTTTTATGTAAGGCATTGGCTGTGATGGTCATTTTACTTTTCACAGTTGAATGTTCAGAATGTCTTCAACGCTTATACCCCAAAATTGAAGGACATAGATTCAAATCAAGAACAAGAAATACAGAATTAGTGTTTAAAAAAAAAAACTTTTAAATGAGAGAGGATAAAAAGGGGTAAAAACTTTATGATGGCAGCCTTCAGATCGATTTTAAGCATAAAACCGGCATCTTAATTTCAACCATCTTGACGTGCAGGTCTTTCCATTTAGAAAAATCATGGGTTACACAAGACATTATTTACTCCGTAGACATAACAGCCGTAGAAGACTGATTGCCATCTGTAACATGTATATAAGACTGCCACATGTGTGTACACATATGTGTCCAGAAGGCGCCCAGGGAAATTTGAAACAGGAATGATTATTACATGAGGTTATCTCATCCATGACTCCGCTCTCGGCCCCTGACTGGCGTTTTGAAACCGGAGTTTGTTTGCAGTGCTCAGCTTTCCCTGTCGCAGATGTAACTGGTTCTGTCTAACCACCCTGGAGATGGATGGGCCCAAGTTAGAACCCATTGCTACCACCGGTGGTGTGGCCTTGGAGGAGGGCTCTCCAGGCTCAGAACCTCGGTGTGAATTCTGTAAAAGGGGATTAACACCACCTCCTAGGGTTGGTGTGGGGACATAGGACATAGCATCGCACAGAGCTGGTGGCATCCAATAGGTTTTTATGATACACATATAACGTCAGATATTTTTAACCTGCTCAACGTAGAGAAATATATAACATTGACAAAATATGTCAAATATATATGTGCATATATACATAGCTCCTTATAAGAGAACTAGCTTAGGAGAGTTCCCTTATTTTTGTTTCAACAACTAATGAATTTTACCTAGGGTAGTCTACATTTCTTGCGTCTTGAGGTTGCCCAGCAGACTTGTACGGAACTGGCTTTCTCCGACCCTGGAGACGGTCCCGCTCTTTGTCCCCTCAGCGCCTGCCTTATTTCTGTGCCACTGTTGCTTTGTGAAATCCCAGGCTGTCTCTCCTCCCGTGTCTCTTCTAGGCTTGGCGGTTCCTACCAGACCTTCCTACTCTGCCACTTACTGTCGCTCTGAAGCAGTCAGGCTTCAGTCCGGAAGCTGGACTGAAACATTTTATTTTAATTTTTTACTGAATTATAACCTCCACACTACAGAGCGCATGCATCTTAAATGTACATCACAGTGAACCATCCCCCAGAGCAAGAGATAGAAAAAATCCACTTGATAGCGCCCTTGGAAGAAAAGTTCTCTGTCACCATAGATTAGCTTTGCCTTGTACTGAACTTCGTATGAATGGAATCACAGAATATGCACTCTTTTGTGTCTCAATGGTATGACCGGTGTTGAATGGGGCTGTTTTTTCTTTTTCACTGCTGTGTAGTGCTCAACCCTAGGAATATACTGTAATTTTTAATCGACTCTACTATTGATGGACACTTGGGTTATTTTCAGTTTGTGGCTGTTAGAAATATGCAGTTAGGGACATTTTTAAATGTGCCTTTTGGGGAACATAAGCACTCAGTTCCCTTGGGTGGGATTCCAGGGGTAGAACTGCTATGTCATAAGATACATTTGTACATTTGCCTTAGTAGATATGGCCATTGTCACACCAGTTTTTTTTTGTTGTTTTTTTTTTTGCGGTTCGCGGGCCTCTCACTGCTGTGGCCTCTCCCACTGCGGAGCACAGGCTCCGGACGTGCAGGCTCAGTGGCCATGGCTCACGGGCGCAGCCGCTCCGCGGCATGTGGGATCTTCCCGGACCGGGGCACGAACCTGTGTCCCCTGCATCGGCAGGCGGACTCTCAACCACTGCGCCACCAGGGAAGCCCACACCAGTTATTTTTAACAGAGAGAATTTGTGTAAATATTGGTTAAACAGGTGTGAGAGGCCTGGAACCGCAAAAGGGGACACTGAGGTGACAGAGCGAGAGAGCGTCATTGCCTGCCCGAAGCAGTTACTACCCCAGGGCCAAAAGGAAGGGAAGAAATTGAGGTGTTGGAATCTAGAAGCTTGAAGACCTGTTGTGCTCAGAGAGGGGGCACCTGTGGACTGGTGCCTGGGGGGACACAAGGAGGCTGGTTCTAGGAATGCCCCCCAAACCCCCCAAACCTGGAGCTGGGTGCCAGCTGCTGCCAGGTGATGGCCGGGATGGTGGGCACTGACCACAGCAGCCAGCCTGGCCTCGCCCTCTGCTCCCGGCCTTTCGGGTTCCCTCCAGTGCCCCCTATTGGCAGAGCCCAGTCTTGGCCCGAAGGCCCAGGGGAGGGGCTGTGCAGCCCCCCAGGCTCATGTGGCTGAGTTGGGAGGGTGGGGCCAGGGGTCAGGAACCGGCATCTCTGGAGGGAGACGCTGCTTTGCGGCTCCAATGGCTCTTGAGATCTTCCCCACCTTTCTGACGTGTGAGTTGCCAACATGTCAGTCTACTCGCTACGGTTGTGTCTGTGGCCGGTGATTGAACTTAAAGCAGCATGTCCGTCCCATCCTACTGCGGAAATGAGACTAAAGGCTCCGTCGGAGGCGAGTTCGGGGGCCTCCCCCGGCCGGGGTGGGGGGCGGGTGGTCTTCGCAGGCATCCCCTTCGGAGCAGCTCTAGCACACTCCTTGGAAGCAAGGGTACTTTGGAGGCGGTGGGAGTGGCATTCAGAGCCCTCTCCCGTCCCGGACCAGTGCGTGACGACTCCGGGGGCCCCTCTGAGCTCCAGCTGCTTAACGTGGGACTCAGGCCACCTCTCCCCACGGGGCAGCCGTGCCCGCACCCAGCTTCCTAACGCGAGTGGCTCCGGGGGCTGCTTCACAGGGACTCTGACTGATGTAAGTGGCGGGGATTCGGGTTACGTTTGAAACCGTCTTCAGAACCGCACCTGGCCGCGTTCTGCTGGGTTCCTTTGCGCCTGTGCTTTCGTCTTTTCCCATATTCCTTAGACATCGGGCTGCGGGGCCGGAAGGGCTGGAGGGCGGGGCGGGGACAGTGCTGTCCTCTGGCCCTCTTTCTCACGCTCGGTGTGAACCTCTTTGTTCTCCGTCCCCATAGCACTGGCTTGTACCCTTGTGTCGTGCTGCCTGGGACTACATTTAGTGTGGGCGTGTCCCCTGGGGTGGTGAGTTCCTTGAGGAGAGAAACCAAGACCTCTTCATCAATGAACAGCACCTCAGCCCCTAGTACAGGGCCCGCATACACTACACACGCCGTTATTGATTGCAGAGGTAGAAAGAAATAATTGGACATAAAGATTTCACGTACTTCAAAAGGAATTTAATAGGAGGTATCCTTAGGCCAAGGCAATACCATTTATAAACTTGAATATACACACATATATATTTCCAGACACTTACGTATATGTATATACATTGTCTGATATAAGGAGGCATTATGTGGACTCACACACAGAATTTTCTTTGATTACAAAAATGTTCAAATAGCTGCTCAGTTAACAATGCCTGAGATAGAGCAGGAACTTTTGTCCTATCTGCTTTATTCTTGGACCCTTCTTATAGGGACTTTTGCGAGAAGGATATCTCTTGCTCTGTCTAGATTTTAGTCACGGGTTGACTCCAAATATTTGGTCCAACACAACCAAGTGAGGCTGGCTAAAGTTTGCAATTGCCAGAGCCATCTTAAAACAGTTTCTCCTAATTATACATTGGAAGGTTAAGGGTGATCTGGAATGGAATTTTCCTAGCTTTGATTATTAGTGACAGTTTCATTTTCTTCTTTTTTTAACCAGTACAGTATTTCTCTATTAGTTTAGTTTTAGCTGCGCCCTGACCAGACCCTCACCTGCATGTCAGTTAAGAAGTTTTATATCTAATGAAAGGTGTATTGGAACAAAAAGACTCCTCGTTGAGTGTCTGAGGATCAATATTCATTCAGCAATCATTTATTGAGAAGTACGAAAACCTCATTTGACTTGGCATCTTGTCTTTTTCACAATGTGGTTATAAGAAAAAACTGTGCTTGACAAATGATATTTGAACCCACACACATTCTCTACTATACCCGGAAGTGGGGTCTGGCTGCTCGCCGCTCAAAAGCCAATAAAGAGGCCAGGCTGGTGGAAAGGAAAGATTGCTTTATTTTGGAGGCCGGCAACTGGGGTGGAGTGGGGGAGGGTGAACTCCTGTCCGAAGGCCCACTGCCCCCACTGACAACCAGTGGACAAGAGCTTTTATAGACGGAGGGAGGGGCTACCTGCAGAAAACAGCACAGTCGGCTCTGACAGTCATCTTGAAATTGGTCACTGATGGTCTGATCGGCGTCATCTTGATTGTTTTAAGTACAGTTAGTCCGCAGTTCCAGGGTCGGTTTGTTCCCATTTCCTTGAAGCCAGTTCTCGGAATTGTGGCAGCTTCTGTCATGGCTACCGTCTGGTCATCATGTAGTTAACTTGTTCCACCTGGTGAGGGTTTCAGTATCTATAGGACAGCTCACAGGATAGGGCTCAGAATATTATCTGTAGCCCTTAAGGAGAAACTAAAGGTCCCTTGACTTTGCTTACTGCCCAAACTATTATTATTTTGTCCTATTTGACTACTTTGCTTTGTTTCTGCATTTTCTCACTTCTCTGATTAAACTTATCCTTTGGCTAAAGTTTTTCCACAGACAAAAAGCAGGCTGAGGACATGGGGGGGCATAGATCATAGGGTCCTGCCCCGTTTCACTTCGATTAGCAGAAGATGAATTGGCCGTGATGGAAGCTCATGACTACGACTCCCCTTGGAGTGCACTGCATATGGCGGCGGCATACAGTGCCACGTTGGTGGCCTTGTGTGGAATACAGAGCAATTGGTTCCTGAAGGGCACGCACATCTCTTCACGTGCGGGCTACACGTGTTCCTGGGTTAGCCGCCCACTGTCCCGTAATGACTTTAGGAGGGTGAGAGGTCTATGATTGCATCGTATCAACTGGGAAGCAGCTGCAAAGCCTTAGTCTTAATGCAGCATTTACTGTCATTGATCAGGCATTGGTGGAACAATTCATGGTTTGTAAGATGTTCTCACATCCATTACTTCGTCCTGGAGGAGATTATCTCCCTTCCCTGGAAAGGCTCCTGAATCCCCAGAGAGGCATCTTGTGTCCACAGTACTTCAGTACCTTGTACACACTTCACTTCCACCTTGTGCCGAAGTAAAAACGGCCACAAATTCTCTGAAACGCCTTCTTCCATGGAGAAGCGGGGGATGTCAGTCCCCTCCCCTGGCATCTGGGTGGGCTTTGTGGCTTTTGCATCGACGGCATTTTGGGAAGTGATGCCGTGCCCGTCTCCAGACCCGGGCCCTAGCGCAGCTTCTACTTCTTGTCTCTTGGACGCCTGAGCTGCCGCAGATGACCTTTGGCTGTGATGAGAGTGAAACCGCGGGTAACCATTAGTTAAACCTATTTCACCTGTAACCTGCCTTCACCAATCAAGGTCGTTTGAATTGTTACAAAGGACCGGCGTGTCCTCCATGCGGCACGGAGCCTAAACAAGGTGTTTTCTAGGGTCTTGGAGTCAGCTGTGTCTAATTCACGCGGAGCCTGTTAAGACTGGATAGGTCCACCGACCCTCCAAGGGGGCGTGCGTGAGGGTTACAGGCTCCGAGGCTGTTGGAAGTGAGAGGCCCCAAAGCCCCGCCCTGAGCTCATGCCCCGGGCCTGCGGCTTGGAGCGCAGAGGCCCGCAGTCTAGTTACGCCTGCGCAGAACCACGACGACGCACCTTCTCCCAATCCCCTTTCCCCGCCCCCCACGCCCAGGGCGCCTGCGTCTACGTCCCTCATCCCTTAAGTACCCCCGCCCCCTCGCCTTCCCGCGAGCGGGTTTGTGCTTGTCGTGCAGCTTTTGTGCTTGGCTGGCTTGCGAGTAAACCGTCTCTTTGCTGCAAACGTCGGCGTCCCACGTGTTGTGGCTCCTGACGCGGCGGGCAAATGGACCTGGTTCGGTGACAAGGTGAGACCACGCGGGGAAGCCACCAGGGAAGCCCAGAGACAGGGTGAAGAGATAGGGACGCCGGCCGCCCCGCCATTGAAGTCGTCCCAGGTGAGGGCCCAGCGTCGCGGAGCACAGGTGGGTCGTTCCTGCTGAGCTTTGCCCAACTGACAGATTTAAGCGCAAAAGAAATGATTGTTGTTTTTCTTCTTCTTTTCTTCTAAAATTGTGGTAAAATATACATACAGTTTGCCATTCTAACTCATTTTAAGTGTACAGTTCGGTGGCATTACGTACATTCACATTGTTTTAAACCTTCACCACCATCTATCTCTAAGTTTTTCATCTTCCCAAACTCACACTCTGTACCCTTAATACTCCTTGTACCCCTTTCACCCCGACCCTGACGACCACCATTCCACGTTTTTTGGGGAAGATTTTATTTCATTATTTATTTTTTATCGAAGAATAGTTGATTGACTAATATTGATTACAATATTAGTTTCTGGTGACTCAGTATTTTTAGATTGTATTTCATTAAAAGTTATTACAGGGCTTCCCTGGTGGCACAGTGGTTGAGAGTCCGCCTGCCGATGCAGGGCACATGGGTTCATGCCCCGGTTCGGGAAGATCCCACATGCCGCGGAGCGGCTGGGCCCGTGAGCCATGGCCGCTGAGCCTGCGCGTCTGGAGCCTGTGCTCCGCAACGGGAGAGGCCACAACAGTGAGAGGCCTGCGTACCGCAAAAAAAAAAAGTTATTACAAGATAATGGTTATAATTCTCTGTGCTATGCAATATATCCTTGTTGCTTATCTAGCTTATACATGGTAGTCTGTAAATCTCTCTTACTCCCCTCCCTCTGTTGTGCCCCTCCCCCCTCCCCACTGGGAACCACTGGTTCTCTCTGTGAGTCTGTTTCTGTTTTGCATATACATTCATTTGTATTATTTTTCAGATTCCACATATGAGTGATATCATACAGTATTTGTGTTTCTCTGACTCGTTTCACTAAGCATAATATTCTCTAGGTATGCCTACATTGCTGCAAATGGTAATAGTTCATTCTTTTTTTTACGGCTGAGTAATATTCCATCGTGTGTGTGTGTGTGCACGCGCGCGTGCGTGTGTGTGCGGGTGAGTGCCACATCTTCTTAATCCAGTCTTCTGTTGATGGGCACTTGGGTTGTTTTCATGTCTTGGCCGTTGTAAATAGTGCTACCATGAACACTGAGGTGCATGTATCTTTTCAAATTAGTGTTTTCATTTTTTTCCCCAAATACATACCCAGGAGTGGAATTGCTGGATCACATGGTAACTCTGTTTTTAGTTTTTCGAGGAACCTCCATACTGTTTGCCACAGTGGCTAGGCCAGTTTACGTCTCCACCAACAGTGTAGGAGGTTTCCCTTTTTTCATATCCTCTGCAGCGTTTGTTATTTGTAGACTTTTTGATGATGGCCATTCTGACTGATGTGAGGTGATATCTCGTTGTTGTTTTGATTTGCATTTTCTCTAATAATTAGCGATGTTGAGCATTTTTTTCATGTGTCTGTGGGTCATCTGTATGTCTTCTTTGGAAAAATGTCTATTTAGGTCTTCCACCCAATTTTTTTTTATCAGTTTTTTTTTTGATATTGAGTTGTATGAGCTGTTTGTATATTTTGAATATTAACCCCTTATCAGTCGTATTATTTACAGTATTTTCTCCCATTCTGTAGATTGTCTTTTCATTTTGTGCCTGGTTTCCTTTACTGTGCAAAATCTTTAATTAGGTCCTATTTGTTTATTTTTGCTTTTGCTTCCTTTGCCTTAGGATCCAAAGAATATTGTTACAATTTATGTCAAAGAGTGTTCTGCCTATGTTCTTTACTAGGAGTTTTATGGTTTCAGGTCTTAAATTTGGATATTTAGTCCATTTCGAGTGTACTTTTGTATATGGTGTGAGGAAATGTTCTAATTTCATTGTTTTACATGTAGCTGTCTGGTTTTCCCAGCACCATTTATTGAAGAGACTGTCTTTTCTCCACTGTATATTTTTGCCTGTTTTGCCATAGATTAATTGACCATAGGTGTGTGGGTTTATTTCTGGGCTCTTTGTACTGTTCCACTGATCTTTGTGTCTGATTTTGTGCCAGTGCCATTACTGTTTTGATTACTGTAGCTTTGTCCTATAGTGTGGAGTCTGAGAGAGTGATACTGCCAGCTTTGTTCTTTTTTTCTCAAGATTGCTTTGGCAATTTGCGGTCTTCTGTGGTTCCATGTGAATTTTAGGATTATTTGTTCTAGTTCTGTGGGAAAATATCATGGGTATTTTGATACACCGTTCTACTTTCTGTCTCTGTGAACTTCCCTATTCTAGGTACATCATATAAAGTCATACAATATTTGTCCTTTTGCATCTAGCTTATTTTTTAGTGGAGTGTCTTTGAGGCTCATCCATGTTGTAGCATGTGTCAAAATTTCCTCTCCTTTTAAGGATAACTAATATTCCATTGTACGGGTAGATGATTTTGTTTATCCATTAATCCCTTGCTGGACATTTGTGTTTCCACCTTTTGGCTATTGTGAATAATGCTGCTGTGAACCTGGGTGTGTAAATATCAGCTTGAGTCCCAGTTTTCAGTGCTTTTGGATATATTCCCAGAAGTGAAATTCCTGGGTCGTACTGTAAGTCTGTTTAAGTTTTGCGGAACCTGTTGTTATTTTGAGCCACCGAGTTCTGAAGTGGTTTGTTCCCTGACAGATAACCAAAACGCTCATCGACTGCATTCTGTTTATTGACATGTCTGTCCCCTCCACTGGGCTGAGCGTTTTGGATGCTTTATCTGTCTGCATCACTAGCTCATAGCAGCGGGTGTGGAACATGCTTCTGGACTGAGTGAGTGGAGAGTCTCACAACCAGATGTGATTTTAAGAATATCTATCAGTCTGATGGGCAGTCGTCTGGACTTGTCATAAAGGACAAGTGCCTTGTAGGGTCAGGAACGCCCCACCCCCGGTGGGTGTTACCTGTTCGTTGCTGGATGGTGGGAAGGTCCAGAGGTGGTGGTGGTGTGGTACCCATCACGCTTTACCACCAGGGACGTGTCTAGTTATCAACCGGTGTGGCAGTGTCTCGGCATCTCTGCGGGCAGGCGAGTCGTCGCCGTGCTGCTGCAGCCCGCAGCGCTGTGCACCGTTGCCGGCGGGTCAGCAGGGAGCGTGGTCCCCATCCTGCCGGCAAGGAACTTGCGGTGCAGGGGGGTTCAGCGACTTGCGCGAGGCCACAGAGGCGGTAACTGGCCAGGCTTTGAAGCCCAGGGCTTTGATTCAGGTTATCCAGGTTATCGCAGCGCACAGCCGCACCGTGCGCTCCCGTAGCACAGGCTTCTGGGGTCGGGGGAGTTCACGGTGGCCTTGGAAGGATGGGGCTCGGGCCTGTAATCCATCTCACTGCAGGGCGTGCGGGCCTGGGGGCCCGGGGCTGGGGTACGGGCTGCGAGCACTGCTGTCTGGGACGTGCCCCAGGGGAGGCTACGGGAACCGCCCGGAGGACGGGAGGCTCGTAGGCTTGGGGGTGGGGGGGAGGGGAAGGGCGCACAAGGAAGCCGGCTGGGCCTCGGCCTGGGTGGCCAGAGGTCTGGATGGGGTGTTGATTCCCTGGCGAACGGAGGGACGGCCATCGGGTGGGAAAGGGACACTCTTGTCCCCTCTCTGGTCACTTGTTTGTACGGCCGATGGGGCCGTCCAGTTACAGAAGGTTTCAGAGGTTGTTTGACAAGAGGAGGACAGTGGCGTTGGCTGAGCGAGACTAAACCATCTGCGGGGCGGCGGGACCTGGCCCCGGCGTGGTCGGCCACCCTCGGCTGGGACTGAGCACAGCGTTCCCCGCGGGATGTGTTCGGAGGTGGGCCGTGGGAGGTGATGGGGTCCTGAAGCCCTCGCGGCGACGTTAGACCTTTTATCGAAGGGACCCGAGAGCTCCGCAGACCCCGGTGCCCCGGAGGACGCTGCGCCCTGACCAGACCCTCACCTGCATGTCAGCCAGCACAGCTTGGGAAAGGAAATGGGGTTGTTACGAGCCCGCGGAGCTGGGTGGTCTTGTCGGGGCAGCGTCTGGGCCGTGGGCCGAGGTGTCGGGTTCTGCGTCCCTCGCCCCGTGTCTGTCACTCCCCCGGAAGATGAGCTCCGAGAGGCGGGGACCTGGTCTGGGTCGCCAGCTCCTCTCCGGGGTCGGGAAGACGGCTCCTGTTCCCAGGAGCAGCGAGGCAGGGTGCGTGACGGCCCCGCAGGCCGAAGCCCCTGGACGGCTGGGCGCGAGGTCATTAGCGGGCCTTGCTGCCCACGTGGACGGCGGGGCCCCGGCTCTCCCCCTGTGCTGCCGGCCGGGGCCGCTCCCTGGGCGCTGGGGCCACTCCCGGGACGCCGGGGCCTCCGCAGCCTCCTCCGAGAGGCCCCGGCTTCTCAACCAGCTGTCTGGGTCAGCTGGGACGGACGGGGCCCGGAGCCGTGTCCCCTGCGCACGCAGTTGCCAGAAGCGGGGCTCTCGCGTCTCCAGAGGCGAGCAGTGGGTTCAGCCCTCGCATGCCTTCGTGGCGCTGTCGGAGCTGCTTTGCCAGATTCTCAAGGTTAAGAGGTTTTGTTCTTTTGTGTTCGTGGACGTATGTGTCGCCTTTATTCCCTCCCTCAGAACCAGGCTGTGCGCACGCTGTGTCCCCGCGATTCCAGAAGCGTCCAGTGCGTCTGCCCCGGGGCCCCCTCACGCGCGGGGCAGGTAGTGGTGATGTGCCCCCAGCTGCCGGGGCCTCAGCGAGCCCACTGGGGCTGGTCAGGATTCCAATAAAACGTTTTCCAGCTAAAGTATTAAATAAATTTGCTTGGAGGTGTTTTCTTTTACTGAAGCGGGAGGGTCCCCCCCCCCATCCAGTTTTAAATATAATATTGAAACAAATTCCAGCCACCTTTGCAAGTCATTTGCCTGCAGTGGCTTCGCTTGAGAACACTGGGAAGGGAAAAAAGTGACTTTGTTTGCAGCTGAAGGGCTGGTCAGTTTCGGCTCATACCAGCCATTTGTACCCTCCGTTCAGGGCCATTTGGGAAGCGGCGGGACAATCACCTGTCCCCTGGCCGTGGGCGAGGTGTCAGGTCAGCAGAAGGGCTTTATATTAAATGAAATGTAATATACGCACAATTGTTTTGCTGGAAGAAAATCAGGAGGAGCTTCTCAGCAATTAAGAGTATTTCAAATCAAAACATGTTCTTTAGGGGAGAGAGTACAGGTAGCATTAAACTTCGTAAACAACTCTTAACAGCATCTGTAGAAACTGGGACAGACCCGTTCAGGGCTCCGGCCAAGGCTGTGGCTCTCAGGACAGCCCTGCACCCTTTCTCTCAGCATCCATCACTCTGCAGTCTGAGGTCAAGGACCCTTCACTGCAAAGAGAGGCAGCTCAAGACAGTGCTCTGAGGCCAAGCCTCAGGAATTTTAAGTCATTCTGTTTATGTGTGTGGCCTACCTTAAATAAGCGAAAGCTTAGTGTTTAGGAGCTGGACTGTGTATTTGGTGTTTCTGGCTTTGGTAGGTGGAGGGGTTTTCTTCTCTCCTCCTCTGGGAAAAGATAAAGTCCCAGACCTCCACCTATAGAGTCCCAGACCTCCACCTAGAGAGTCCCAGACCTCCACGAAGAGAGTCCCAGACCTCCACCTAGAGTCCCAGGCACATCAACTGCTTGGCTTTTCAACAATTGCTGGAAAATTCCCTTGAAAGCTTCCTACATGGAAAAGAATGTAGGCGGAAGATACTAGAGGCTGGAGCAGGCTCCTGCCACGTGCCGTGTTCCTCTGACCACACTTCAATCCCTCGAATTATGTGTATCGTGCATAAACATTTAGAAAATACACAGCAGAATCTGAATGACTTTCCAAAGTATCCTGAGTCTCTTTCGGAGAGAGAACTGCCCTAGAGGACGTTGCCTTAGGCAGAAATGTAGGGTCTGCACACTGTCTTCAGCTGCCGTTGGCCTCGGGTTCAAGTTCATGCTGGTGAGCACAGTGGCAAAGGCAGATTTTGTAGACACGACCGAGAGATGGCAAAGGTCGGAATTTAACACTTCGCTGTTGATTGTATTAAATTGTTTCGTTTTGTGTGATTGAAAAAATAGGCGCGGGTTGCTGGGGGTGCAGGCCTATGTAGAGCAGAGGAAAAGCTGCAGAATTGTGCCTGGAAGTGCGGCTGGCCTCCTGTCCCTGATGTGCCTGGAGATGTGGCCACCAAGGTGGTGACGGCTGCCCAAGTTCAGTTCTCAGGGGACAAGGCCTGTTTGGGAGGATTTGATACCGCCCAGGGTTCCTGGCCTTCCCCAATCGATAGAAACTGATCAGAGGCCAGACAAGGAATTCAGGCAGGGCTTTACGGGGGCCCCTGCTGCAGCCCGGGTGGGAGGGGGGAGCGAGAATAAGCAACAGGTGCCCTTGCTCACTCCCCGAGGGAGGGGCGAACTTGTTCCTTATATGGAGAGAAGGTAGGGGTGTGTCCAGGGGTCGGGCTGGAGGCGTGGCTTAGGTGGTCTGCCCGCCCCTTTGGTGGTGGTGAGTGCAGGGGGCACGCGCAGTACCCTGCTTTTGCTCTCGGCTTTTCAGAATTGACAGTTGGGTTTTTTGGTCTTTTTGTATTTTATTGTCCATACTTTGACCGGACTGCGCGTGTGTGCAGTTATTTTTAGAGTTTCTTTGTATTTTCTTGCTGGAGGAGACGTGTGTCCAGGTGCCAGCCCGGCCTCTGCCCGGCTCCCAGCCTGTCTCAGAACCAGTCCGCTGAGGGAAGTTCTAATAAATTTGAAGTGGGCAATTAAGAGGTTTTTTTGGGTTTAAGCCTCTGCAGGGAGCCGTCTCCAGGCTCTCTTTCCTTCCTGTCCCCCACTCCTGGGAAGCGTAGAGCTGCCCTAAGCCAGGGCCTGAGGCCGGTTTCCAGTGAGGACACCCCCTTCTCTACGCTTCCAAGGCCACCTTCTGGGCCCTCAGCTCCCCCTGACCCCGGGTTCCCCAGGTTCCACGTGGCCTCCGCGGTGTGAACTGTGCACCCCAGGGAGCCCCAAGGCTGTGGACTCTTGCGCGAACATGACGTGTTGTGCCTACAGGGAACCCGAGAGGTCTCTTCACACTCTTTTGAAATAAGGTCATGGAGGAAAACTTCCTCTGCCCTCTCAGGTCTGCGGCTGGTCTAAGAGATTCACCGACATCAGACATAAACAGGAGAAAAGCATACACATTTACTTAATATTTGTAGGTGTACGTGGGAGTCTGCAGAAGGAAAATGAAGACCCTAAAAAAGCCGTTAGGCCCAGCAGCTTATCTACCTTTTTACACAAAGAGAGACTGTGGGATGTGACCCAGGGGGCTTGGGCTAAGTGGCAGCAAACTGTGGGGCAGTGGCAGGGAAGCTCGTGGAAGATCAGGGTTGTTGCAGAAGGTGGTCTGTCTGGGTCCGTGCCTGTCTCTGGTGGTGAGAACGCCCTTCTCTCCCTGGTGCAGGCAGGGCCCCTTTCTCACGGGGATGCTAGGGCCTGCTTTTAGGTGGAAAGGGGAGGGCAGAGCTACTTCTCAGGCACCTTCAGCTCAAAATCATCATTTTGCCAAAGCAGCCTGTCCTGGGGTGGTGTGTTCCGACCCCGTTCGATGACAGTGTTGTGACTGCACACTGGCCAACGGAATCTGAACTTCCCACATCTCAGTCTGCAGGGAAACTGGATGAACCAGAGGGAATAAAGGAACTGAGGGAGAAGGCCTCCTGTGCACAGTTCGTCCCTTTGCCTGATCCATCGGACTCAGGGCGGCCCTCGGGCCCCCTTCTCACAAAGGGGCCCTGGCCTCAGAGCAGCCGAGCTCCTGTTCATCTGCCATTCGGATCCCCCTGCACTCCTGCCATTAACAGCATTTCCAGGCTGTCAGCTTGGCGGGCAGAGCATGCATGTATGCAGGTACAGACCCAAAGTACCTGCTGACAAAGCCTCTGTGTCATAGTCCGGAGTCCCTATGGCAGTAGCTGCTTATTAGTGGGAAAGAAATTCACAAATAAAGCAGGGTCCCATCATTTACTTTAACAAAAGATTTATTTGAAACAGGTTTGTGCAGACATACACCAGTCAACGGACTGATTAAAGCCACGAATCACTACATTTTCCAAACCCCCTAAAAACACCGGGAAAATGGCCTTCATCTGCATTCGCTCCAGGAGGGAACCCAGCGCCACTGTTCTGCGCTGCTGTAATTTAACAACCAGAGGACGTTAATAGGATGTGAACATGGTAACACTTCTAGAGGGAGGGAACAGAACCCCCAGACTCTATACAAAAGCCCCCCCCCGCCCCGCCCGCTCTGCTGGGAGCCAATTAAACGTGCCTCCACTGCCCCCCCGTCTCTGCATAGACAGATTAAACCCTTCCTGGCGCAAACGGTCTTTCAGCGATGCGAGCACGGATGTGAGAGCAGACAGGAGAGCATGTGGCTTTGCCTGCATGAGGAGGACACCGCAAGGATGGCACGCGCAGACAGCAGCCCAGGACGGACGCAGCGCCCACTGAGCCTGCAGACCCTGGGGGGAGGCTGGGGGCCGTGGCCCAGCAGGCCTCCCAGTTCAGCGCCGCGGGAGGGGTGGGGCGGGGCAAGACCGTCAGGGCTTGGATTGAGTTTATTAGTGAAAAGCCGAAAAAGTGTTCCCAGGTGCAGGGATCTCGTTGGAAGGAGGGAGACTATATGACAGGGCAGATTTTTCCTTCTCAGTTCTGCACCTGGTGTTTACTGATCTACCTGGAGCTGCACGCCCAGCTGTCTTTAGCAATACGACCGGCTCCGGTCCCCTCGGAAGTGGGTTCACATCCTGATCTTCAGGTGTCCCTCCTCCTTCTGGCTCTTTCTCAACACTGTCGAGCTGGCCTGTGAAAGCCTCTCGATAAGTTCTCTTGACCCCCGGGTTTCCTGGGCAGGGTTATTTGGATAGCGCCATTCCTTCAACTTTCTTCTTCCTCTTGCTGCTGTAAATCAAAGCCACCTGACACTTTGTTCCCGACTTTTAAAACGAACAGGTCTCCTTTCCGTAGCCAGGTCGGGAGAAATGCCGTTGGGCTAATCTTGGGAGCTTGTTTTTCTTGGTCTGATGCCTGGGAGTAGATATCTCTAAGGCAACTAGGGCAAGAGACTGTCACTTGAAAATGAGCCAGCCTGGGTGTAAGAAGAATGGCTCTCTTGTCTCCCCTGGGTCGGGAGCAGACGTGCTCTGCAGGGTGACGGCTGTGGGTTATGCTTGGTGTAGGGACGGGGGAGCTTGCCCCTTTTCTCCAGTCCCATTGGTTTCTTAGCTCTGGCCCTTGAGAGCTGTGTGGGCTCAGAGACCTTTCTTCCCGCTGAGAGGATTTCCCTTCACCCCTCACTCAGACCCAACAAACCAAGAGCGCTTTAAACAGCCCAAGTTGGAAGTCTGGCATTAATGGAGCTCTTGTAAAAGAGAATGGAAGTGGGTGGTGGACAGTTGGGGATGCTGAAAAAAAACTCAACGAAGAGTCCAACACGTCAAGTCGAGTATCCCAGGTCTGTTCCTTTTGGGAAGAACACTTTTAATATGTCATTACAGAGGAACTTGGGTCCTGACCTCTGAGACCCACTGGAAAATCTTCTACCTGTTCTCCTAGCTCTCCAAGATGGAAAGATGGCTAGTGTGAGGCGAAATAATCTCTCTCAAGGCTGACAGAGACCAAGAACTGCCTTGAGCCGTTGAAGAACCAGCCTCAAAGCCAACTGCTGTATTGCTTCCCCCACCCCCGCTTTTTTTTTTGGAGGAGGCACTTTATTTTCACTATCTCCATCACTATTATACTTTCTAATTTAAGCATTTGCATGAAGAAAGCATTTAATGAATACCATGGGGGATGCCATCCTTTAACTTGACCTGATAACTCATTTCTTTGCCATATTATTATTTCAGGCTTTGCTTAACCACAGTTTTTTTTCCCTGTTCAAGTTTTTTATTTTATGGATCCCAGGAGATGAAGGCTACATTTCAAATGCTGAGCCTACATCACTCCTTGCATTACTTCGGGACAATGACCCTGGGCAGGAATTCAAACCCTGGCTCAACTGTGTGTAGTTCTTTCACATGTTCAAAACCAAGGACGACCTTATCCTACAGCAGAGTTTTGCAAACATTCTGTTCAACCTGTGGTCTAAGGCATAAATCTCCAGGATCAGGAATATGATAGAATATTCTCTTCCTTATGGTTCAAAAAGATAAAGGGTCATTGTTTTAACAGTGAGATTATAGACTGGAGCTTTCTTTAAGAAAAAAAAAAATCCAACCGTAAAGTCTGTGATATATGTCCATATGCATTTTCAGATATTAGTTACTTACACTTTTTCATTATTCACTGTTTCTTGACAAGTGATTACAGATTCTCACTGCCAGCTCCCTACAGCAAGACCTAAAGCCTTGTCAGGGAAAGGAAAGGCCAGCAGAGCTCTCAGCTGTGAGCTGCTAAAGCCCAGGCTCGCGTGTTAGGGTATCACTCCAAATGTTAAAGAAACGGCATCTTCTTTCTCCAAAGCACAGGTTTTGTGTGTGTGTTGGGAGACGGGAGAATGTAACACTGGTCAAGAAGCCTGGAATATTCTGCATAGAGACAGGCTAGACCACTGGCCCTAAGTGGAATCAGCCACTTCAGCCCAATCCAGAGTCTAGCCCCACGGTGCTGACCTGCCAGCCCGTGTGTCACTTTCTGTGTTGCAGAGTGACAAGTCCCAGGTGGCATCTCCACTGAGCTGACAGTGTGCAGCTTAAGTCTGGCCCACCCTACTCCCCGGGGGAGCGCTTGTGTGTGACACTCTGACCTCAGTTTAAAGATAGGACAAATGACACAGCCCCCGAGTCGGCCCGGCTGAACATTATACATCACACGTAGTGACAGCTGTTCCTCCTAGAAACCCAATTTAGTCATTTGGCTACAAGGTAGCTTAATCACAGGCGAGAATAAATAGAAAGGCATCCCTCTAATGCTTTCTTCTGTGTGCATATTTCATGACTGCAAAGATTGTTTAGTCTACTTCTCAAGGGAACTGGAAAATATACTTAAAAAACTCAGAAAAATCTGAACTGTATTTTAATGTAAAAAATAAAAACCAAAAAGCTCCAGATAAGCACACACTGTAATTCACAAATCTGATTCGGAAGGCTTTAAGTTCAAGAACGAGCCAAGTGTTTGACAGAGAATTGAGTCTGAATTCCCTTTTCCAACTAGGCTTAGTTCCCAAATGAAACTAAATCGTCAGGGTGCCTAACAGGACTCTGTAAGAATGTTCGTTTCTCCTCTGCACGCAGGACTTCATCCTCTGTGTGTGCAGGGAAGGCGTCCACCTTGCTTTGCTGTGTTAATTACAGGCACATGTTCTGTTGTGATTCCTGCATGACGGTCCTTCAGCTACGCATCCTGCTGGGTGCTCCAGTGCTTAAAATGTCTTAGACCTTGGCGGGGGGGAAGGCGTGGCGACTGGGCTTGCCTGTTCGCTGCCCTGTCCTGCTTGCCCTGGAGCCCCCCTCTGGGTCCCCGTCACCTCACGAGCGGGGGATTCGTTTTTGTGGTCCACGCAAATCATACTCTAAATGGAGGTAATTTAATCTCCACGCCCACTGAGATGTGGGTGCTCCGACATGATGGGGAGGCAGCAAAATGTCCTGTTGTTTCATTTCCTAATTTAGCTCAGGCCTCCCCAGAGGGACCGTGCCGTTTTAAGCGGCAGCAGCTGCCCAGAAGTATTGATGTTAAGCCAAATCCAGAAATCTGGTTCGGCCGCCAAAGCTGCGAGCAGAGGACGTGCCTCCAGACCGGGTGTTTATGAAGGGCTCCAGGTGCCGCTTTCCTGCCCCAAGGCATCCGGGTTCGGTCCACGTTCGGAACGTGGGACTCCGTGGTTTAAAGTCAGGGACTCGGCGCTCCCCTTACTCGTCTGAGATTCAGGGCCCCTCACGTGCAGAGAGCTGCCTGCGTCTAGCACTGGCTGGATAAGGAAGAAAAACCTGTCAATGTGAGGAAGGCCGTTTCCTTGAAATGTCTGGAGTTCTGTTCACTTAAAACCACGTGTCCATGGACACCTGAGGCTGATCATGACAACTGTCTGGGCTTCAGGGCTTGATTTCAGAAATTTCTACTGAGATTTGCAGGAAAAGTGTCTCCGTGCCCTTGCTTCCCGCCAATGGTCGTCTTCCTCAGCAGCCTCGGGGGCCCTCCCTCTCCCCACTGGGTTACTCATTGGCTCAGAGTCCGGAGCGACAGGTGTGCTCCTTCGCTGGGGAGATGTGCTGTAAATTCGCTCAAAAGGCAAAATGTGCTCTGAGCTCCCGAGAGAACAAGCGTGGGTTCTAATTTAAGCAGGTGCCCAGGTCCAGGGGTCTGGAGGCCGGGCACTGAGTTCTGAGAGCCTGAGCAGGGCGGGCAGGGCCCCAGCGGCTCCACCACTGCCCTGACCTGCAGGCTCCCCTGTCGTCAGAAACAGGCAGATAGAATAGACACTTAGAATCTACGCGAATCGCTATGTTTCTTTAGTTATAGAGGAAGGGGTTTCTCTCATCCGTATCTGAATCTGGGGAGAAGGAGGGAGGGTGGGGGTCTGGGCGGGTGCCTTCTGCCACCATGCACTAAGCGTGGGAACAGCCATGCAGCAGGTCTGAGTGCGGGGCGCCCGGGCAGCAAGGGTGCAGGGACCACGGGGACCCCGACGGGCCCACCCTGCTGGGAATGTGACTGAGATTCCAATAATCGTTCTCAGGTTTACCACCCAGATATCTATGTTTGTGATTTCACTGCAATTAGGACGTTTATGCCAACTTCATACAAACAAAGGGGGGAATCAAAGCAAGCTGGCAGCTTGCCTCCAGTGAGGTTTACACGCTGACCGCGGACCGAATCTGTGCATTGACAACACAGGAAGTCGGCGTGCCCACTGCAGCCCCACCAGGTGGGTTTCTCATGCACCGTGAAACCCACTTGGTCTTCTCCCAGAACCACCGGGACTGATGTTGAAATACTGGTGAAGCATAATGTTTTTAATTTCACACCTCACAGGGCACAGTTGAATGCTTCGGAACAGCGTAAACAAAAGTCAGGCCAAGCGCTGCGGATGGACGAGTGGGAAAGGGGAAAGGGGCTTCCCCTGCGGCCCGCGTCCAGGTTTGCGAGGGCATCGAGAACTAACAAACGGGTGGGCTAAGGCCACGGGATGTGTTTCCGGTGTTTTGGCCACTGACACCCGTCTCTTCTGACAAGCACGTGTTAACACTGGGTGCAGCAGACCATCTCTTTCTGAGGCTCCACCGGGAGACCACGTCTTACTTCTTCCTGGATTTCTGTTTGGTGGTGTCATAGGCGCGGACTATTTCTTCCTGGGTCACGGCCCCGTGCTCCTCTTGCGAGAAGGCGTACCCATCTGGAAGAAGAGCACAGCGGGCCTGGTTAGGAGGGGGACCAGGAGAAGCTGCTCGGGGGGCTGCAGCCGAGCTTCTGCACACTGGCCTCCGCAGCCTTGGATGGGGGTCCAGAGACCCGTGACCCCCTTGAAGGGGTGGGTGGCCAAGAGTGGGCAGAGGCTGGGTGGTTCTGTGCTGATGGGATGCGCAGGGCTCAGAGGGCTGGCCTCCCATTTCTGCCTGTGAAGCATAATCAGTGGGTCACTGGTCCACGGCTGCACTTTCCCCACCACCAGTCAAGGGGAAAGGCAAAGTCATTCTGCACCGGAAATGTCCCAATCCGCCCGCAGCTGCAGGCCAGTCAGTAATTTATGAAGCTGCAAACATGCCAGGTAAATAGGCACGTGCTAACAGTAAAGGCTGGCAAAGTGCACACAGTCACTGAAATCGCATGGATTTGGACCAGTAATACATTACAGTGGGTTTACTTTTGGGTAAATAAAGAAAAAGATCACTAGATAAAGTCAGGAGGAATTTCATGATTGGCCCAGTGGCTCCAGGAAGACTGGGTTTTACAGTCAGTTCCAATAGTGATGCTGGTGACCGTAGCAGACAGTCGCCGAGTGCTCCGTGTCTCAGGCACTGCTGTATGTACTCTGCACACGTAGCTCCGTTCTTCCTCCCGACAGCCCCGTGAGATGGGTGAGAGTTCTTCCCGTGTCACAGGTGGGGAAACCGAGGCACAAGGTGATGTCACGACTTGCCCTAGCGCCGGCGCTCTCCTGCAGCTCCGTCTCCCTCCTAACTGGCCCTTCCCACAGGAGGGACATTTGCAGGAGTCCCTCTCTGTTGACCGACCCTTCTGGGTCAGGGGTACGGAAACGTCCCGCAGCTGGATTAGACCTTCCGAGCAAACGACATCCCAGGCAACAGCATGCCTCTTGTCCTGTGCATATGTATGGCTGTCACTGGAGCTCTTAGTTCGTCATATCCTTTAAAGGAGAAGAAATCAGAAATCTTGCCCATGTATCGTCCTGGATTCTTTTTTTTTAATGTTTAATTTTATTGATATATTGGAGTATAGCTGATTAACAATGTGTTAATTTCAGGTGTACAGCAAAGTGATACAGTTATACCTGTACCTATTCTTTTTCAAATTCTTTTCCCATTTAGGTTATTACGGAGTATTGAGCAGAGTTCCCTGTGCTATGTCCTTGTTGTTTATCTATTTTAAATATAGCAGCGTATACATGTCAGTCCCTGACTCCTAATCTGTCCCTGACCCCCTCACCCCCGGTTCCATAAGTTCACTCTCTAAGTCTGTGAGTCTGTTTCTGTTTTGTAAATAAGGTCATTTGTACCAGTTTTTTAGATCCTGTGTATAAGTGATACCATGTGACATTTGTCTCTCTCTTTCTGACTTACTTCACTTAGTATGATAATCTCCAGGTCCATCCATGTTGCTGCAAATGGCATTATTTCATTCTTTTTAAGGGCCTTGTAATATTCCATTGTATATATGTACCACATCTTCTTTATCCGTTCATCTGTCAATGGGCATTTAGGTTGCTTCTACGACCTGGCTATTGTAAACATTGCTGCAATGAACATTGGGGGTGCATGTATCCTTTCAAACCATGTTTTTCTCCAGATATTATGCCCAGCAGTGGGATTGCTGGATCATAGGGTAGCTCTGTTTTTAGCTTCTTAAGGAACCTCCACACTGTTCTCCATAGTGGCTGCACCAACTTACATTCCCACCGACAGTGTACGAGGGTTCCCTTTTCTCCATACCCTCTCCAGCATTTCTCGTTTGCAGACTTTTTTGATGATGGCCATTCTGACTGGTGTGAGGTGATATCTCATTGTAGTTTTGATTTTCATTTCTGTAATTAATGACGTTGAGCATTTTCTCATGTGCCTCTTGGCCATGTGTATGTCTTCTTTCAGGAAATGCCTATTTAGGTCTTCTACCCATTTTCTGATTAGGTTGTTTATTTTTTTTCTGTTCTGATCTTTATAATTTTTTTCCTTCTGCTAACTTTGGGTTTTGTTTGTTCTTTCTCTAGTTGCTTTAGGTATAAGGTTAGGTTCTTGTTTCCTGAGGTAAGATTGTAATTGCAATAAACTTCCCACTTAGGACTGTTTTTGCCGTGTCCCATAGGTTTTGGATCATTGTGCCTTTATTTTCCTTTGTCTCTAGGTATTTTTTGATTTCCTCTTTTGTTTTTTCAGTGATCCATTGGTTGTTTAGTAGTATATTATTTAGTCTCCATGTGTTTGTGTTTTTTATAGTTTCTTTCCTTGTAGTTTATTTCTAATCTCATAGTGGTGTGGTCAGAAAAGATGCTTGATACGATTTCAGTTTTCTTAAATTTACCGAGGCTTGCTTTGTCCCCAGCATGTGATCAGTCCTGGAGAATGTTCCATGTGCACTTGAGAATAATGTGTATTCTGCTGCTTTTGGATGGAATGCTCTAAATATCAATTAAGTCCATCTGGTCTAATGTGTCATTTAAGGCCTGTGTTTTCTTTTTGACTTTCTGTCTGATCTGTTCATTGATGAACGTGGGGTGCTAAAGCCCCCGCTATTATTGTGTTACTGTTGATTTCTCCTTTTATGGCAGTTAGTATTTGCCTTATGTATTGAGGTGCCCCTATGTTGGGTGCATATATATTTAGAATTGTTACATCTTCTTCTTGGATTGATCCCTTGATCACTATGTAGTGTCCTTCTTTGTCTCTTGTCACAGTCTTTATTTTAAAGTCTATTTTGTCTGATATGAGAATTGCTATTGCAGCTTTTGATTTCCACCTGCATGGAACGTCTTTTTCCATCCCCTCGCTTTCAGTCTGTATGTGTCCCTAGATCTGAAGTGGGCTTCCTGTATACAGCGTATGTACGGGTCTTGTTTTTGTATCCATTCACCCAGCCTGTGTCTTTTGGTTGGAGTATTTAATCCATTTACCTTTAAGGTAATTATTGATATGTATGTTCTTACTGCCGTTTTGTTAATTGTTTTTGTAGGTCTTTTTTCTTCCCTTCCTCTTTTGTTCTCTTGTGATTTGATGACTAACTTTAGTGTTGTGTTTGGATTCCTTTTCCTTTTTTGTGTGTGTATCTATTGTAGGTTTTTGGTTTGCAGTTACCATGAGGTTTTTTTTTGTTTTTTTTTTGTTTTTGCAGTATGCAGGCCTCTCCCGCCGCGGAGCAAGGCTCTGGATGCACAGGCCCAGCGGCCATGGCTCATGGGCCCAGCCGCTTCGTGGCATGTGGGATCCTCCCGGACCGGGGCATGAACCCACGTCCCCTGCACCAGCAGGCGGACTCCCAACCACTGCACCACCAGGGAAGCCCCTACCATGAGGTTTTGATATAGCAATATGTATATAAACAAGATTGTTTTAAATTGCTGGTCTCTTAATTTCAAACGCATTTCCAATATCCTGCATTTGTGCTTTCCTCATGATTGCTGCTTTTGATATCACATATTTGTGTGCAGACAATTTCTTACCTCTACTGTACGTTTGCCTTTACTGGTGAGCTGTTCCCGTTCATAATTTTGTTTCTAGTTGTGGCCTTTTCTTTGCTGCCTAGAGAAGTTCCTTCAGCATTTGTTGCAAAGCTGGCCTGGTGGTGCTGAATTCTCTTAGCTTTTCCTTGTCTGCACAGCTTTTGATTTCTCTATCAAATCTGAATGAGAGCCTTGCTGGGTAGAGTATTTTTGGTTGTAGTTTCTTGCCTTTGATCACTTTAAATATATCATGCCACTCCCTTCTGGCCTTCAGAGTTTCTGTTGAGAAATCAGCTTATAATCTTAGGGGGGAGAGTTCCCTTGCACATTACTTGTTGCTTTTCTCTGACTGCTTGTTTTTTCTTTGTCTTTCGTTTTTGTCAGTTTGCGTCTCGCATGTTCCTCCTTGGGTGTATTGTCCGTAGGACTCTCTGTGCTTCCTGGACTTGGGTGACTGTTTCCTTTCCCATGTTAGGGAAGTTTTCAGCTATTTGCTCTTCAAATATTTTCTCAGGTTCGGAACTCTCACTCCCGTGGGGGAACTTGCGGTATGATTGTTTTCCAGCTTGTGGGCTGCCTGTCTGGCGGGTGTGGTGCTTGACCTTATCTGATGGCTCCCCTCCTGCTGGCTCATTGTGGCGGCTTCCTTGCTTTTGGATGTAGGGTGTCTTTTTCGGTAGGTTCCAGCGTTTCTCTGTTGATGCTCTTCAGCAGGTAGCTGTGATTTTGGTGCTTCTATAAGGAGAGGTGAGCTCTCGTCCTCCTGCTCTGCCTTCTCGTGACTGTTCATCCTGGATTCTTAAAAAGGAAAGCTTCTGGACTATAAAGACATACAACAGCAATGTATACAAAAGTCCTCGTGGGGACGGAGGAGAGGAAGTGACTTCCTGCTCTGATCACACTGTAAACCGAGTCTCCATCCCCCCCCACCCCCAGGGCTGGCTGGCCAGCTCTTCCCGAGAGCATGCCTTTCAGCCTGAGAGGACCCCGGGGCTCAGGAGGGCCACCCTGGGAGGCAGGAGGTATGGGCTGAGCTGCAGAGGTGGCCTGGGAGCCACTGAGGACACGGCTGGGCAGCAGGGAGCAGGTGGGAGTGAAAGCCGAGCGAGAATGGAGGTGCCCCTGTGGGACGTCGGTCCAGCTGCTCACCTGCATTTCTAACAAGACCAAACCCACAACCCAAAGGCCCCACCCGGGGACAGCAGCCCGAGGGCAGCGTGAGCCCCTCCAGCCGGTGCAGGCAGACGGCTCATCCTGCCCTGGGTGGCCCTGGGCTTCCTCACGGCCCACTGCTTCCTACAAGGAGGCTGTGCTGGGTCTCCCAGCCTCGGGGGCTTCCTGGGATCTGAAGAGGAAATGCCTCCTCTCACCTCTGAGCTGTGGGTCGGAGGTGACGGTGGACGAGGAAACCTCCTGAAACCTGTGTGGTGTGGGCACTGCAGCCCTGCTGTCCAGGCCCCAGCGTGCTCTTTGTGCTGTGTCTTGGCTGCCATGATGTGCCAGACCAGCTGCCTCTCCCTGGGCCATTTCAGAGCAAATAGCCCTGTCTCCTCCAGCAGTGAGGCTGGGCTCTGGACAGCATCCACCTTCCAGTCTCCTGAAGGGGATGTTTCTAGGCATATCGGTTGTTTCCTGAGCTGGCCCCAGAGCTGTCCTTGGATCCCCTGTGCTGCTGGGCGGTGGACCTGCCACCCAGGGCGACGCTTCCCTGCAGAAGGGGGGGCCCTGACCCCAAGAGAGGGGGACACCGTGTAGCTGCTCTTCCCTCCCCAGGGAGGTAGGTGACCGTGGGGCTCTCTGTCCTTAGCTGGCCATCCCCCTGCCCTGCTGTCACGGTAGAGCTGAGCCCAGGGCCGAGGCGCCGGTGAGAAGCGCTCGTTCCAATCCTTGCCTGGCTGTGACTTGGCCACAGAACTGGGGCCCTTTAAGCTAGCTCGCTGTCTTCTTGATTTACTTTTCTGTAAAATGAATGGGCTGGACTGGGCCGGGCCCAGGCCCTCCCAGCTCCTATCCACCACATGGGCGCCAGCATGGTTCCTTGGCTGGCGACGCCCAGGCCACAGAGCCCTGTCCTGTGGTCGGGGCTAATTCTACACTCGGCGCCTGGAGAGGTCTCTGCTCCAGGCCAGGAACGAGGAGTCCGTCTTGACAGTCAGCCCAACAGAGCGATTGCTACCTGCCTTTTAATGTGATTTTTTTTGAGGGGGGTGGTGGTGCAGGGGAAGGAATGCAGGGGACTTGCTGAGACGTAAACATGAATGTTGTTTGGGACTGTCCTTTCCGGAAAAGCATCTGGAATTGTCCACCCCTGCTCAAGTGTAAGGGACAGCAGCCCTGTCTTTCTTTATTTATTCGTTTTCCTCTCAGACCCACCTGTACCTGCGGGAAGCCAGCTGCAGTGCTCTCCGCAGCTCCTGTTTGTGTCATGGGCACAAGGGCCGTCCAGTGGGATAACTAACTCAGCCCCTCTGGAGTGGGAAGGGTTTCTAGGCATCTGGCATAAGGAACAGAAGAGGGAAGCTTCGGGTTCAATAGCAAATCTCTTCTCCCAGGGTCAGCAGAGTGCCCAGAGGTCACTACCAGAGGGCTTCTCCACCAGTTCCCCTGGGTGCATCCACCATCATGTTTCCAAAATGGGCACCAGGATGTTCTTAGTCTCTACTGAGCTTCGGTGGACTTTGAATTCAAGAAAGAAAGGAGAGTGGCCTGACAGGGTGGTCCTGGGAGCACGGGCATCTCTGTGATTCAGATAAATATTTTCCTCTTAGAAACGAAGCCTGATAGGGGTTAGAGCAGGACAACAGGGACCGTAATCACCCAGCCAGCCTCTGCCTGACAAAGAAACACCATCCGTTCACTGGCTCCTGCCTGATGGACGTTTAACTGCCATTATTTGCATCCAAACTCAGAGGGAGCCCCTGGCTCTTAGCATTTCCCACAGCTATTCATCTTCAGGAAGTCCTGACAGCCGGGAAGGAGTGATGGGGGCCTGGAGGAAGCCCTCCATGGACCAGACCTGCCTAGATGCTCAGCCACGGCCAGGACCCGGGGATAGAATTCGGGTAGGTGGAAGGCAGGTGCGTTTCTTATTTGTTTTGTCTTCCTCTGGTAGAACACTGGGTGAAGTCCATAAAATCATGTCTTTTTTTTTCATTATTTTGGAATAAAACTTCCCTGAAATAGTGTTTTTTTGAATCTGAGCTCTCATAACATCTTAATGGAAGTAGCTATTTCCTGTCTGGAAAAAGACTCCTAATAGCAGTTGGGAAATTGGGAACACCGTGTGGATGGTAAGGAAATCAGACCGTGTAGGAAACAATGAGCTCCGTTGCTAATACTGTGTGTGGGTGGTCCATCAGAACAAGTGCTCCAAGACCAGGGCTTTTCCTTCCGGTTTCCTGGGAAGACTGAGACCGGAGACAAGCAGAGGCCAGGAGCCCCTCCCGATGCTTGATGGCCTTCTCTGGTGGTCCGTGACTGCAACGCCCTGGTATCCATTAGGGTCCTACTCCTAGTTGCTGAGTGTCTTTAAAATGTGGTGTGATTTTAGCAGCTTGCCTATGTTTTGTATTTGTTCATCAGAATTTTGTTTTGGTCCTTCAGAATACTGAGAGTTCACAAACCGTTTTGTAGTAGTTTTAGACCCTTTACGGCGTCTCCCACGAAAGCTCCCGCGCCGCCTTTGCTCTACGTGTCTGTTCTTTCTCTGGTCGGATGCTGCATGGCACGAGCCCTGCGTTTAGGGAACCAGCACTCATGTTCTCTGTGCCCATCACCGTGAAGCCTCACAGGCTGTGTAAGATGTCGATGATTCTGGTTTTCTCCTCAGAGGAGAAAACAGACGTTTGGAGAAATACGTAAGTAAGTGGCCTAAGGTTATTCAATTTGTGGCAGAAAAGACAAGTAATACCTGACATTGGGCTCCCCGCTGCCAGGCTCTGCCCCAGGCACTGTATGGTACAGTCCCAGTGAAGCCTCCCAATAACCCCAGGGAGGTTCTCACGTCATCTGTTCTACAGGTGCAGGAACAGAGGGGTTAACTTACCGTAGGTCACAAAGTGGCCGAGCAGGGACAGGGCCACAGGCAGCCCAGCTCTGAGCTGGAGCCCCGGACCTCGTGGCTGGGACAACGCCACCCAGCCTCCTCTGGACTCAACCTGTCTCGAGGATCAGAGGCCGTGGCCGGGGCCCGGGCTCTGTGGGGCCACTGACTGTGCCGACCTGAGGCTCTCGGCCAGGTGTCTTGGGGCAGAGAAGCCTCAGAGAATGCGGGGCATGTGGGCCCTGCTGGGAGCTACTGCAGCCCTTCCTCCCACGGGGATGTCCAGGCGGGGGTGGTCACTGACGGCCATGACGTCCCGCCTGTTCCTTTCCTTCCCTCTGTTGAGAAAGTCTGCAAAGATGTGTTCACGGTGGGGGGATGGAGCTCAGCTGAGCTGGGCAGAGATCCTCCAGTACCTGTCCTAAGGGTGCAGTGATGCTTCACTTTCTACCCCTTGTTTCCGTCTCAACTCAGGCAGAGAAAGGAGAGCAGACGTGGGGCGTCAGTTGAAGAGATGGGGGTGCGGGCGGGGATGAGGCAGGGGCTGGGGCCTCACCTGGGGAAGGGAGGCTGCCTGCACAGGGGCCCCTGTACTCGGCTGCAGCACCCTCGCCTGCCTGGCAGCCCAGGGGCTGGATTGCAGGTGAGCCCATCCCCTCCTTGAGCTCCATCTGGCGTTTCCCCCCTCCCCCGCTGCTCCTCTGGCCTCTGACGCATCCCCACAGACCCTGCTTGGCAGAAACGGGGCCTGGCCTCCAGCTGCAGGGGCGGCACGGGGCACAGCCTTCCTGGGAAGACCACAGAGACTTTTCCCCGGTGATTGCCATTGTTGTGATTAATATGCCAGCAGCGTAGGGCTACTTTGGGGGGAACCATGTAAAAGTAGCATCACTTCAATCTTAGAAAGAATCTGATGGGGAGGCTGCCACAGGAGCTGAACCACATCAGATCTGAAGTTTACGGGTCGTGTCATTCAGACACTTGATTGGATCCCGGGGAATCGCCTACCCCCCCGCCCCCGGCTGTACCTGCCTGGGGCCAGATACACCCTTTCCACTTCGGGGGGTAGAGGCTGGCAGTGGTCTGCACCACGTGCCGGCGGGCTACTCACGTGGCAGTGACTGCTGGAGGGAACTGCCCCGGAAGTGGGTGGGCGGCGTCTTCCTGCCCAGCCTCTTGAGCAGCCGGTCTCGCTCGTTGGTCCTGGGGGCACATCACACACGGTCAGTCTCCGGCCACGCGGACACCTCTCGAAGGTGCTCAGAAAAAGAATGGCTTCAGGTCGTAACGTGAAACAGACCGGGAAGAGGCTGCCCCACGTCAAGGAGAACGTCCCGTTTCGCCAACTGCCCCTCTGTTTACAGCAGATGCTGCCTGGACGCCTCGAGAGCGGCTCCCCCCTCTGAAAACCGCTCTGCGCGCAGCCCGTCCCTACACGGCCCTCGGAGCCCCGCCTGCCTCCTGACGGAAGGGGACCAGGGCCCCTGCCTCCCGGGCAAGGAGGGAGCGGTTGCTCCGGTGAACGGAAAGCTTCCATTCCACCTGCCCCCCCAGGCCTGGAGCCTCGCCTGGGTGCCCCGGGACTCGGCCAGAGACAGTTTCCTTCTGCAGAACCTGATGCTTATTTTGAACCACAATGAAAACCAAGGTGAGTTTTCTTTGAAAACACAAGGATTAGGCGTGCTTCCTGTCTCTCCTGAAATGATCCCTTCTCCAAGGCTGCCGCTGCTCTGGGGCAGTACGGAGGTTCTCCCTAGAGGACAGCTGGGCTTTAATACCAGCCGAAGGTGGGGGGTTGGGAAATGCTCGAGAATGGCCCCGATTTCCTGCTGCCGGGGTGTCACCGGGCTTGCCCCCAGCAGACTGCGGTGTACACCGTTGGCCGGCACCCTCCGTAACAGCTGGACTGTACCCCTCCAGACTGCACCTGCAGGAGCCCTAACACTCCAGGGTCTCAGGATGGGGCTGGATTACGAGATGAGGCCTTTAAAGTTCACATGAAGTCACCGGGGTGGCCCTAATCCAGTCTAACTGGGGTCCTTATGAGGAGAGGAGATTGAGACACGCCCACACTGAGGGACGGCCATGTGAGAACACGGGGAGAAGACGGCCTTCACCTGCAAGCAGCGGAGGGAGGCCTCGGAAGGAACCAGCCCTGGAACACCTTTGCTCTGGGACTTCTGACCTCCAGGACTGTGAGAAAATACAGCTCTGTTGTTTCAGCCACCTGCTGTGCAGCACTTTGCCACGGCAACGCGTATCCCCAGTCTGCTGTCTGCGGGAACTTGAGGGCGCAGCAGTTGGAAGAGCTGCAGTTGCTCGTGGCCCAAAGCCCCTCCCCGCAGCCCGTCCAGGCCTGAGCCCAGGGTCCACTTCACGCTCCCCCAAGGGCCCGGCTCCTCTTAACAGTCCTATGAGCTGAAGTCCACTGTGCTCTTGGGTTTCTGATCATCTTGGCTGAAAGAACAAGGTTCAATTCATCACCAGCTCAGGGCGAGCCCCAGCCTGCCCACCTCGGGGAGACGTCTGATGGCTGATGAGGACACACACTTTTCCTGTCCCCTCACACTGCCTCTACCTTCCCTCTCATCTCTCCTTCCAGGGGCCACCTTAACCGCCCTGGGCCTTCTGAGCCATGGCCCTGGGCCGCAGGGATGAGCAGACGCGCTGTCCTCGTGTGGCAGCTCCCAGCCCAGCCGAGAGGGGCTCCCTGAGGCCCTCCCCGCTGGGACCTTGGTGAGATGAAAGCATATCTCCCCAGGAACTGAGGGGGACAGACTGGGCGCTTCACCCCGCCTCTCCTGGACCCTCCGACGTTTCAGGTCCAGAAGGAGGTCCTAGCGATGGGGCTCGTGAGAACCTCCCAGAGCCACAGACGGGAAGGGCTCTCTGAAATCATGCATCCTGGTCTCTCGCTGGGCAGCTGAGGAAATAGCCTCAGCCTCGCCAAAGACAAAGGGCACAGGGCACTGCGCTGGGCAGACGTCTGTAATTCCTGCGTGGGGCGGCGTATGCTTTTCTCTCTTTTTTATAATGAAATACACAGAAACTAGCACAGTGGACGTCCACCAAGAACAGCGCCACCCGTCGACCCTGCTGTGTCCTGCAAGCCCTTCCTCCCGTGTGGGGAGGGGGACGTGGGGCCAAGGAGACATGTCCACTGAGAGCCCACACCTGTCCCCGGCCCAAGTACGCAAGACCGCATAAGTCCCTGCCCAGTGCTGCCCAAGCTGGCATCCAAGGCCAACCTGACCCCCTCACTAGCTCCGTCTCCTTAGAAGTAGACCACACAGCCAGGGTCTGTGCTCTGAGACCTGGGGGGGTGGCCGTAGTACGGGATGTGTGGACTGGGATGTTCACACGTGAGTGCAGGTCCCCTGCCAGCGCAGGACAGAGCTGGGGTGGGGTGGGGGTACACACAGCAGCTACCTCTTCCCTGTGTTATCACCGTCTCCAGAGAATCTGGGCATCACAAGGCATTGTGGTCTTCACCCAGGAGCGTTAATCAAGGTACATGGCTATTACAACTTGCACACACTCAGACATAGCCTCCACTTGTACTCTTGTACCATGTCCTGTGAGTGTTGGAAAAGCTGAAGCTAGAAAGGGGTATAAGAATAACATTTACCATTTATAGCATTCTATTATCTATAGATGGTTTGAAAGCCATAGGAAAAAGTGAAGAAACAATCATATTTACTTTGGTTAATTCTGGTTAGTGAGAAGAAAAGAGTACAAATTAGTACAGGGAAATGAGATTTGGGTTTGAAAAAAGAGAACTTGACAAAATACTACAGTACAGGGAAATGAGATTTGGGTTTGAAAAAAGAGAACTCGTGACAAAATACTACAAACCGAATTCAGCAGTATAATGAAAGGATTACACAACCTTAACCAAATGGGATTTATCCCAGTAATGCAAGGGTGATTCAACATACAAAAAGCAATTAATATAATACACCACATTAATAGAATAAAGGAAGAATATCAATGATCATCTAAATTAACGCAGAAAAATCATTTGACAAAATCCAACACCCTCTCATAATAAAAATACTCAGCAAACTAAGACGGGACGGGAAGGGAAGTTCCTCACGTAACAGAGCATTTATGAAAAACCCACAACTGACAACATACTCAGTGGTGAAAGACTGAAAGCTCTCTCTCTGACTGTCTCTATGATCAGGAAGAAGACAAGGATGCCTGTTTTTACCACTTCTACTCTGAATTTACTAGAAGTGCTAACTAAAGCAATTAGGCAAGATTCCAACGATCTTTTTTTTTGCAGAAACAAATATTTATCCTATGATTCATAGGGAATTACAAGGGACCGCAGATAGCCAAAACAATCCTGGAAAAAAGAACACCACAATTATAGGACTTATACTTCCTGATTTCAAGATTTAATATAAAACTACAGTAATAAAAATAGTGTGGTACTGGCATCAGGATACACATATAAATCACTGTAATGTAGTTAAGAGTCTAGCAATAAACCCATATGTCTATGGTCAGCTGACTTTTGGCTAGGTTACCCAGACCATTCATGAGAGAAAAGTCTGTTCAGTCTATGGGTCTGGAGTAACTGGATTTCCACACTCAATAAGGTTGACCCCTTACCTGCAATCACATACAAAAAGTAGCTCAAAATGGATCCTTTGATCCAAAATATATAAGAGCTAAAACCATGTAAATGTTTACAACCTTGAATTTGGCAATGTTTCTTAGATATGACACTCAAAGCATAGGCAACAAAAGGAAAAAATAGATAAATCAGACTTCAACAAAATCAAAAACCTTTGTGAATCAAGACATTGTCAAGAAAGTGAACAAACAACCTAATCAAAAAATGGGCAGTAAAGCAATTATACTCCAATAAAGATGTTAAAAGAAAAATGGGCAGAACACCTAAACAGACATTTCTCCAAAGAAGACAGATGTCCAAAAAGCACATGAAAAGATGCTCAACATCGCCAATTATTAGGGAAATACAAATCAAAACCACAATATTTCACCTCACACTGGTCAGAATGGCCCTCATCAAAAAATGTAGAAGCAATAAATGCTGGAGAGGGTGTGGAGAAAAGGGAACCCTCCTATACTGCCAGTGGGAATGTAAATTTGTACAACCATTATGGAGGGCAGTATGGAGGTTCCTTAAAAAACTAAATATAGAAGTACCACTTGATCCAGCAATCCCACTCCTGGGCATATACCCTGAGAAAACCATAATTCGAAAAGATACATGCACACCCATGTTCATTGCAGCAATGTTTACAGTAGCCAAGACATGGAAGCCACCTAAACGCCCATCGACAGAGGAAGGGATAAAGAAGATGTGGTACATATGCACAGTGGAATATACTCAGCCATAAAAGAAGAACGAAATAATGCCATTTGCAGCAACATGGATGGACCTGGAGATTACCATGCTAAGTGAAGTAAGTCAGAAAGACAAATATCATGCTATCACTTATATGTGGAATCTAATAAAAATGATACAAATGAACTTTTTATAAAACAGACTCACAGATCTCGAAGTCAAACATGGTTACCAAAGGGGGAACATGGGGGGAGGTGATAGGTGTTTAGGATTGACATATACACACTACTATATATAAAACAGGTAACTAACAAGGACTTACTGGTATGGCACAGGGAACTCTACTCAATATTCTGTAATAACCTATATGGGAAAAGAATCTGAAAAATGAATGGATATGTATATATGTACAACTGACTCACTTTGCTGTACACCTGTAACTAACACAACATTGTAAATCAACTACACTGCAATAAAAATTTTTTAAAAAGGGAAAAGACAACCATAAAATGAAAATATTTACAAATCATAGCTGGTAAGGGTCTAGAATCCAGAATATATCAATAATCCCAACAACTCAACAGCAAAAAGACAGACAAAGCAAATCAAAGACAGGCAAAGGATTTGGATACATTATCTGAAGAAGAAACACAAGGGCCAACAAGCACATGAAAAGATACTCAACATCATTAGTCATTAGGGAAATGCAGGTCAAAACCACAAAGCAATAGCACTTAACATCTACTAGGATGGTTGTAAGTGAAACAAGAACAGATAATAACAGGTATTGGAGAGGATGTGGAGAATCTGGACCCCTAGCACATTACTGGTGGGTCTGTAAAATGGTGCAGCCACTCTTCTTCAATAACTTCAACATGGAGTTACCGTCTCACCTAGCAATTCCATTCCTAGGTCACATTAGCCAAAAGAACTGAAAATGGACTCAGGCACTTGTACACCAATATCTAGAGCAGCATTATTCACAATAGGCAAAAGATGAAAACAATCCAGACATCAATTGCTGAATGGATAAACAAAGTGTGGTCTGTCCATACAATGGAAAATTATTCAGCCAGAAAAAGGAACAAAGTACTGACACATGCACAACACGGAAAAACCTCGAGAACCTCACGGTGAGTGAAAGAAGCCGACGCCGTAGGCTGCGTCTTGCACGTTTCCACTCATATGAAATGGCTGGAACAGGTAGATACACAGAGAACGAGCATTGGTTCCCGGGGAGTGCAGGGCCTGCTTGAGGCACCCGAGGTTTCCTTTCAGGGAGATGAAAATGTTCTGGAACTAGACAGGGGTGACGATTGCACAACATCATGAAGGTACTGAATGTCACTGAACTGTACTCTTTAAAATGGTAAATCTTATACATAGGGTGGATAAACAACAAGGTCCTACTGTAGAGCACAGGGAACTACATTCAGTATCCTGTGATAAACCATGATGGACAAGACTGAAAAAGAATGTATATATATATATATATATATGTGTGTGTGTGTAACTGAATCACTTTGCTGTTCAGCAGAATTTAACACAACATTGTAAATCAGCTATACTTCAATAAAATTAAAACAAATAAAAAACAGGAGAAGGAATGGGTCCTGAATTGGAGGTAAATTCCCTCCCATCACCTGAATGGTTGGTAATGATGTCATCTTCATGGTTTATTTCTCCCATGGTGGGGATGGGGTTCAGTGCTTGCTTTGACCTTTTTCCCTCCCAGCTTAGGCATGGATGCTGCCTGAGATCTGTCCCCCCATGTGGAAGGTGCAGGTAAACACCAGTGATAGTGGTGAAAGCCCATCTCACGCAGCCCCTTAAGGCAGGCTCTGCTGAGAAGCCAGCGCCTCTCCAGGGAGGTGGTTGGTGCACTCCTGTCTCAGAACGAGCAGCGTCAGGGAGGAGCAGAGAGCCGGCCAGCGTTATTCGCGAGAATAATAAACTTTCACGTCCGCATTTCTGTCAGGAGGCTGTTCCTGCTAAAACCACACATGCTAAAACCAGCACAGAGCAGAACATGGAGAATATAGCAAATAATTACAAACCTGTGTTCTGGTCTTGTCAGTAGTTACAGCTGGTAGGAATCACAGCTGACACCACAAAGCAGCCAAAAACAAATAGGTTATTTTTAGAAACTTACTGTTAAATGACTGCTAGATGGTCTTCAAAACATAAATCTGACAGGTTCCTCAAGATAAAAGCTAATCAAAGTCCCCGTTCCTTCAGGTAGGGCCAGACACCTACCAGGCTATCAGACTGCTGAAATTCTAACCCACTTTCTTTTTTAAAATAAATTTATTTATTTAATTTTATTTTTGGCTGCGTTGAGTCTTCGTTAATGCGTGTGGGCTTTCTCTAGTTGCAGGGAGCGGGGTCTACTCTTCGTTGCGGTGCATGGGCTTCTCATTGTGGTGGCTTCTCGTTGCAGAGCACAGGCTCTAGGCACGTGGGCTTCAGTAGTTGTGGCACGTGGGCTCAGTAGTGGCTCGCAGGCTCTAGAGCACAGGCTCAGTAGTTGTGGTGCACGGGCTTAGTTGCTCCGTGGTATGTGGGGTCTTCCCGGACCAGGGCTCAAACCCGTGTCCCCTGCATTGGCAGGCGGATTCTCAACCACTGTGCCACCAGGGAAGCCCCTCTAACCCACTTTTAAAGATCCCTAGGGGCACGTCCCTGGTGGCGCAGTGGTTGAGAGTCCGCCTGCCGATGCAGGGTGCATGGGTTCGTGCCCCAGTCCGGGAAGATCCCACGTGCCGCGGAGCGGCTGGGCCTGTGAGCCATGGCCACTGAGCCTGTGCGTCCAGAGCCTGTGCTCCGCAACGGGAGAGGCCACAACAGTGAGAGGCCCATGTACCACAAAAAAAAAAAAAAAAAAAAAAAAATCTCTAGAGAATGAGACTTCATAGCCTCCCGTTGGTAACTTACGTTACTCATTATAATCTGAACACTAGGAAATGAGAAACTTGGGGCTCAATCATATTCCAGACCTGCCCAGGCCTCTGTAGGATGAGAAAAAAAAAAAAACCCTCACCTTAGTTATGTAATGAGGGAAAATAGCAAGAATAAAACAAATCAGAATAGGTTTTCCAGCCTAAGATTCCAATAAGATAGGTGTTCTACCCTGGAGGTAGGAGCCCTTCATAAATTCTATTGTATTAGATGGTAGTAAATTATTCTCCCCCTGAGTTGCCTCTGAGGTACTGGGGGCGGGGGGGCCATATGGGAGATGCCACCCTGGGCCCCTGAACCTTCAGGAACCGCAGAGAGAAGGCAGGGAGGAGTCCCTGTGAGCAGAGATTCCCAGAAACACCAACACAGCTCTGCGTGTCCCTCTTGAGGACTCGTCCTCAGACAGGGACCAGGTCTTATGCCTTCTCTGCGTTTTCACAGTGTCCGCCCTGGCTGAGAACAGGGCACATGGTTACACACACAAAACCGCACTTGTGCTCTGCACTGCTGGTTTGGACCGTGACTCACTATCTTATTCCTGTGTGTCTCCATCAATGGATCCTGCACCGTGTGTCTGTGTCTGTCCACACTGCCCAGCACTGAGCTCAGGACAGCAGTTTCCCAACAGTAGCTGAGAAAATTCCTCTTTACCAGAGAAATTCTTCTTTAAAAATGACAGAATAGGGACATCATCCTAATTCTCTCCGAGAGGAGGGAAGCCCCCTCCAAATTCTGGACAACACTGTGAGCAAGAATTAAAACAGCTCCGTGGCCTTTACAGAGACAGGACGTTGTAGTTACGAAAAGAATTCAGATTGCATAGAACAGTTGGAGGACAGTCTGGCTGAGGACAGGATAGCATTCAAGGTTAACTAATTTAATACAAATTCCATTCCCCAAATAAAAAGGTAGATTCCTGTAGTCCTCCCTGGCCTCAAGTCTCCTCTGACTGTCAAAACTGGGAACTGGAGGGAAGAAAGCCCTGTCTTAGCACAGGGATTTTCTTCTCTTCTAGACAAGGCTTTGGAAAGTGGGGTAAGGGGACCATGCTGGGCGTTGGAAGAAATCTCATTCTCGTACAGTGTGGACTGGGTGATTTCCTGCCAAAAAGAAGACCAAGGAGTGGTAGTACCAACCTAGGCAGTGACTCTGACAGGGGAAGCAGCAGATCCGCAGCCTCAAAAAGAGGTGGGATCTGCCTGTTGACAACCATCCCTGGCTCAGAACACAGGTGGTGTGTATGAGGTAACTGCGCTGATTGATAGGACTGCCGAGGAAGACTTTAACAAAAAGAGAGCCAGGGGACACTGAAAAGATCCAAAAGCAAAGACAGATACACGTAATCCTTTTCCACGGTGTCTGCTAGTGATGTGGTAATGTAAGTAAGCCAGTGAGCAGTGAGGTTAGGAGGAGAAGTCCAAAAAAAAAAAAATAGAAGCTAGCAGCCAGCAACTACACTGTCCTTTCACCTGAAACAGCAACTTAGGTGAAACTGGCAAAATGGCTTCTCCTGAAAATTAGAACTGCATTACTATAATCTATATACTTTTAAAAGGTTAAAAAAAAAAAAGAAACTTAAAAAAAAATGCCTGTCCGGAGAGACTTCTGCTTCCAAGATGGAGTAGATGTAGTTTCTCTCTTCCTCCTGTTAAGTACAACTGACAACCCTGGACTCTACATGTAAAACAAATACAAAGGTGAAGATGGAGAACTGGAAAGGTGGAGATAGGAAGGAAGACCAGCTATGAACCGTGGAGCATGAGAAACCCGAGTTTTCTTTTGGCTCGTAGATTCCAGACTTGGAGCGGAAAAGCCTGGCAACCCAGAAATGCCCGGGGGCGCAGCCAAAAAAGCCCAGGAAGAAAGCCCTCTTCTCTTCAGCCAAAGGAGCAGGAAAGTGGCAGCCTCGTAAGACAAAAACCTTTCAGACCATAATCACTCTACTCCGGCCAAACACCCCAGAAAAAAACTGTGGCTCCACTCCCGTCCATGCCAGTAAAGACAAGTGGGGAGCCTAGATGTCCACCCTCACAAGGCTGCTACATGGTGCCCCAGAGCCCCTACTGAGGTGGTGACAGAGGAGGCCAAATAGGAACCGGGGACTTCCATCCCGGCCAGCTGATAATGAGGCCTCTGGTACCCTGTGGTGTCAGCAGAGATGTCAGGAGATGCATGGGGAGAATGGACTCCTGTCCTTCCTCTCCTCACTGGGGAGGTATCAGAAGAGGCCTAATGGACAATCAGGACTTTCAGCCTTCCTCAGCACTGACAAGACCACACCCATACCTCTGACCCCTCCCCACCCCCTGCAGTGTCAGTGGAGACCATGTGAAGAGCAGGAATTCTCACCCCCACTCTGCAGGCATCAGCACAGACCAAGCAGGGGACCTGGATTACCTCTACCTAGCAGGAGAGAGCCTGCCGTAAAATCCAGAGTCACATAACATAATACCCAAATGTCCAGGTTTTATTTGAAAGCTGTTATACCAAGAACCAAGAAGACCTAAAACTGAATGTAAAGAAAAATCAATAGACGCCAACGTCAAGATAACAGATATGGTGGAATAATCTGGCCAAGACTTTAAAAGCAGCCACGATAAAAATGCTTCAGTGAGCAATTACGAACATGCTAAACGCAAATGGAAAAAAAGAGGAAAGGCTCAGCAAAGAAACAGAAGGTATAAGAACCAGTTGTAAATTTTGGAACTCAAAAATACAAAATAACTGAAATTAAAAGCTTAGTGGATGGGCTATCTTGATGGCAGGGTAGAGGGGACAAAGGAAATAATCAGTAAACTGCAAGACAGAACAGTAGCAATGATCTCTGAGTAACATCGAAACAAAATAGCCTGAAGGAAAAATTAGCAGAGTCTCAGTGACCTGTGGGAATATAACAGGCAATATAACATTCATGTCTTCAGACTCCCAGAAGGAGAGGAGAAAGAGGATGGGGCTGGAAAAGCACTCCAGGTACTAAAGGGTGAAAACTTCCCAAATTTGGTGAGAGAGCTAATCCTACAGATTCAAGAAGCCACGTGAATCCTAACTAGGATAAATCCATGCCAAGACAGATTGTAATTAAACTTCCAAAAACTAAAGACAAAGAAAAGGTCTTAAAAGCAGCGAAAGAGAAATGACACTTTACCTATAGTGGAAAACCAGTTTGAACGACCATGGATTTCTCATCAGAAATCACTGAAGCCAGAAGTGGCATAATATTTTTCAAGTGCTGAAGGAAAACTGTCAACTCAGTGAAAAATATCTCTCAGGAATGAAGAAGACATCAAGACATTCTCAGATGGAAAGAAAACTAAGAGAGTCTGTCACCATCAAAACCACCCTATAGGGCTTCCCTGGTGGCGCAGTGGTTGAGAATCTGCCTGACAATGCAGGGGACACGGGTTCGAGCCCTGGTCTGGGAAGATACCACATGCCGTGGAGCAACTAGGCCCGTGAGCCACAACTACTGAGCCTGCGCGTCTGGAACCTGTGCTCCGCAACGAGAGAGGCAGAGATAGTGAGGGGCCCGCGCACCACAATGAAGAGTGGCCCCCGCTTGCCGCAACCAGAGAAAACCCTCGCACCACACGAAGACCCAACACAGCCAAAAACAAATAAATAAAAAATCCTTCCAAAAAAAAAAAAACCACCCTATAAGAATTTCTAAAGGAAGTTCTAAAAACAAAAAGGGAATAATAAAAGAAGGAATTTTTGGTACATCAGGAAAGAAGAAAGAACGTGGTAAGCGAAACTATGGGTAAATACAATGGGCTTTCCCTTTCCTCTTGAATTCTCCAAATTAAGTCTGACTAGTCAAAGCAAAAATTACATACTGTCTGATGTGGGTCTAAATATGTGTAGAGAAAATATTTAAGAAAATTATAAATAAATGTGGGTGGGTTAAGAGCTATAACAGGAGGTCAGGTTTCTGTATTTCATTCAAGTTGGTAACGTGACAGCACCAGTACACTGTGAGCAGTTGTGTATATATAACATGATGCCTAGAACAACCAGAAAACAAGCTATGCTGTGAGACACACTAAAAAACACAAGTAAAAACGGAATCCTAAAAAACGTGCACCGAACACACGAAAAGGAAGAACAAAGAAAACAAATGAAAAACAGGACAGACAGAAAACAAAAGATAAAATGGTAAACTAAGCCCCAACATATTCATAATACATTAAATATAAATGCCTTAAATACACCAATTAAAAGACACAGCCTGGGCTTCCCTGGTGGCACAGTGGTTGAGAGTCCGCCTGCCGATGCAGGGGACACGGGTTCGTGCCCCGGTCCGGGAAGATCCCACATGCCGCGGAGCGGCTGGGCCCGTGAGCCATGGCCGCTGAGCCTGCGCGTCCGGAGCCTGTGCTCCACAGCAGGAGAGGCCACAACAGTGAGAGACCCGCATACCGCAAAAAAAAAAAAAAAGTCACAGCCTGGCAGAGTGGATCACAAAACATGACCCAGCGATATGATATGCTGTCTACAAGAAACTCACTTCAAATATATTGCTATAGGAAGACAGAAAATAAAAGGATGGAAAAAGATACATCACATGAACATTAACCAAAGGAAAGCAGGAGTAACTATATTAACATCAGATAAATTAGACTTCAGAGCAAAGAAAAATTACCAGACAGTGAAAGACATTATCTAACAACAAAAAGGTCAGTCTACCCAGAATGCACAGCAATCCTAAATGTCTATGCACCAAGCAACAGAGCTGCAAAATGTGTGAAGCCAAAACTGATAAAACTGAAAGAAACAAATTCACAATTATAAGTGAATCAGTCAATATTCCTCTCAACAGTTGATAGTACAGATAAGGGAAAAAATCACATGATCCTATCAGTTGATACAAATTAAAACCACAGTGAGCTATTATTATTATTATTAGTTGTTGATTGTTAACAACTATCAATGGTTAACATAAAAAAAAAAATAGTGACGATACCAGATGCCTGCAAGGATCTGGAAAACTGGATCACCTAGACATTACTGGTGGGGTTGTAAAGTGGTCTGACCACTAGTTCCTTAAAAACACCAAACATACCACATCCTTCTGAATATACTAAAACCACTGAATTTACACTTCAAAAGGTGAAGTTTATGTATGTGAATTGTATCTCCAAAAAATAAAAGATCAGATAAGCCTGAGCTAACATGCAGCTCAAGTTGCCAATCCACCGAACTGTGACCTAAATAAATAGTTGTTATTTTTTTTAAAGGGAAAAAAAAAAAAACCTAAATATGCAACCACCATAAACCCAGCAACTGCACTCCTGAACATGTATCCCAGAGAAAAGACTTAACGTTCATGCAAAAACCGGTACACACATGCCTATAAGAGCTTTATTCATAATAGCCCCAAACTGGAAACCCAGATATCCTTCAGCAGGTGAATGGTTTAACAAAGCTTGGTACTTGACATACTACTCGGCGACTAAGAGGAAGAAAGTACTGATACACGTAACAAGGCGAACCAATCTCCAGAGAACTATGCTGTGTGAACAAAGGTCACTACCAGAAGGTTACATACTGTATGATTCATTTACATGACATTCTTGAAACGACAAAATGATAGAAATAGAGAACAGATTAACAGTTGCCCAGAGCTAAGCAGAGGATAGACAGTAGATGCGGCTATAAAAAGACGACATGAGAAACCTTGTGGCGACGGATATGTTCTGTACCCTGACTGCATCCATGTCAATTTCCTGGTTGTGAAACCGTTCTCCAGTTTTGCAGGGTGTTACTGTTGGGGGACACTAAAGGGTACGTGCGATTTCTCTGTATTTCTTATAACTGCATGTGAAGCTGCAATTCTCTCCAAATAAAAAGTTTAAATGAAAAAAAAAATCCTCAGTTTTACGCATTCGTTCCTGTTTCGTGTTTGTCTGCAGTTATCCTTTGTAAGCAGTCGGGAGAAGGGTACGTCTCAGAGTGGCGTTAGAGGGGTGGGAGGCCTTCCTCCAGCTCCTGCCAGCACTGCCCCAGAGAGAGGCCGGCCACCTCCGCACAGCCGTCTGACCTCATTAGCGAGCAGGCAACGTCGAGTTTGAATGACAGCCCCAGCACATATGGAAACCATTCCCGCATCCCAGGACTTGCAGTGAGGTAGGAGGCTCCTCTCGAACAGAGCTGAGCTCCGTGGCCCAGTCGGAGAGCCCATGGAGAGGTCAGGTCAGAGTCATGGGGCTGTTAGGAACAGATAAATTAGCAGGGGCACCCGGCTGACCCAGAGAGGCCTCGGGGAACGGCCGTGCGGGGGGGTTGAGAAGCCCCAGGTGTAATGGAACGAGTCAGGAGTGGTCCGGGCTCAGTGCGTTTCCTGATGGCCCATCTGGGGAAAGGACAAGCCCGAACAGGACCACAGCGGCAAAGCACCACGCTAATCAGGAAGATGCAGCTTTACGAGCAGAAAGTTCTGTTAAAGTTCTGTTTCCACCCATTGGACTGGCCTCTTACCTACTCAAAATCATACGCTAAAGGACCCAGGCTTCCTCTCAAACCCAGCTTCCCACCAGCCCTCACCTCCCTCCCTCTGCTCCAGCCGCATGGCCTTCTGGCCATTCCTGGAACACACTGGATAGCTTCCCACCCCAGGGTCTTTGCACTGCTTTCTCTCTGCCTCCCAGGCAGCTCCCTCCCCCACTTCACTCAGAGCAGCCCCTGCACCAGTCACAGGAGAATCCCCTCCTCTCTCTACACCGTCCCCTGCTTTATCTTCATCCCACTTTTCCCTAAGTTTAGGAATTGAAATCTCAGGACACGTGATCACGAACAGCTGACTGGGCTTGAAGCGACAGCCAGTCAGCAATCCCCTTGCTTTGCTTCCCCTCCTCCGGGTACAAGTTTCTCCCCAGCTCCACTTCTGGTTCGCTGCTGCCCGACTCGAATTGCTTTTTGCTCAAATAAACTCTTAAATTTTAAAAATATGCTTCAGTTTTCCCTTTTTGTAGGACAGTATGCGAATGCGATGAAGGAGGGAAGACGAGAGCTCGGGAGGGTGGAAAGAATGTTTATAAAAAGGCAGCAGTGGGCTTCCCTGGGGGCACAGTGGTTGAGAGTCCACCTGCCAATGCAGGGGACACGGGTTCATGCCCCAGTCCGGGAAGATCCCACGTGCCGCGGAGCGGCTGGGCCCATGAGCCATGGCCGCTGAGCCTGCGCGTCCGGAGCCTGTGCTCCGCAACGGGAGAGGCCACCACAGGGAGAGGCCCGCGTATGGCAAAAAAATAAAATAAAAACCGGACACAAATGAACTTATTTACAAAATGGAAATAGATCCACAGGCACAGAAAACAAACTTACGGTTACCAAAGGGGAAAGGTTGGGGGGAGGGATAAATTAGGAGTTTGGGATTAACATATACACACGACTATATATAAAATAGATCACCAACAAGGACCTACTGTAGAGCACAGGGGACTCTACTCAATACTCTGTAACAACCTAAATGGGAAAAGAATCTGAAAAAGAATACATAAATGCACATGTATAACTGGATCTCTTTGTTGTACACCTGAAACTAACAACGTTGTAAATCAACTGTACTCCAGTATAAAATAAAAATTTAAAAAAAGAATAATAGCCTTCGGGAGGTTGTTGAATCCCCTAAAAATCCAATGCAGAACTGACAGGCAGGGAGACAGGGCACGGCTTCCATCAGATCATCAGAGGCCTGAAGGAGACGTGCTATTGTCAGCCCGACACCCATTTCTTCCCTCCCCTACTGAGAGACACCCCAACTTCCCACACGGATGGATCTTGCTGGTCCAAGACTATCCACGTCCACCACGGCATTTTCCTGACTGTAGGACTGGCTCAGGATGGTCCCATCAAGGAAAAGAGGAGCTTGTTAATTGGTTTTCTGGAAAAAACTCTCCATTTCCCACTGGCTGAGAACAAAGTGGCACACGGGGTGACCTCCCTGTGGTCACGACAGGGTTCGGGGCAGACTGAGTATAAAGCGTTGGTGCAAAGTGAAAGTGAGACAGGCTGGGACCTGGGACCCTTGGCTGCAGCGCTTGCCCCTGGACACACTCTCTGAACAACAAAATACAAAGAGACCCTATGGGACTAAAAATAACTGCATGCATGCACAATTGGGGCAAATTACGGACAACAAAATACAAAAAAGACCAAAAAACCCAACTGTCAATTCTGAAAAGCCGAGAGCAAAAGCAGGGTACTGCGCGTGCCCCCTGCACTCACCACCACCAAAGGGGCGGGCAGACCACCTAAGCCACGCCTCCAGCCCGACCCCTGGACACACCCCTACCTTCTCTCCATATAAGGAACAAGTTCGCCCCTCCCTCGGGGAGTGAGCAAGGGCACCTGTTGCTTATTCTCGCTTCCCCCCGCCCCTGACCCGGGCTGCAGCAGGGGCCCCCGTAAAGCCCTGCCTGAATTCCTTGTCTGGCCTCTGATCAATTTCTATCGATTGGGGAAGGCCAGGAACCCTGGGCGGTATCAAAAGGATGGAAAGAAACCGGGTCCTTGATGACATTCCTGGCTAGGGATCTACCACCCAGGGCTGCCCTGCAGCAGGACGGCACGTGAGGCGAGCCGGGGACTTTGCCCATCCTGACAGGACCTCTGTTGTCTGCAAGTGAAGCAGCTCTACTGACATTAAGAGCTCTTGTTCCAAAATAGCTAAGAACCACTGGCCCAAGGACAGATTTAAGGAACCAAGAGTGTCTGCTCAGGAGAGAGCAGGGAGAGTGAACTGAAGGGATGGGTGACAGAGAGATGGAACTTGGCCTTTCATTCTTGACCTTGTGACCTGGAGGTACACCTAGTGGTTATTTATTTATTTTTTTTTTTGCGGTACACGGGCCTCTCACTGTTGTGGCCTCTCCCGTTGCAGAGCACAGGCTCCCGACGCGCAGGCTGAGCGGCCATGGCTCACGGGCCCAGCCGCTCCGTGGCACGCGGGATCCTCCCGGACCGGGGCACAAACCCATGTCCCCTGCATCGGCAGGCAGACTCTCAACCACTGCGCCACCAGGGAAGCCCCTAGTGGTTATTTTTTAAGCACACTCTCGGATGTAATCTGTAATCGTAATCTGGGTTTTATCACCCTCTCCATTCCTGTAAACAGCATATATTATCTCTGCTCGCTGAAGAGACCCATTAGGTCTTGCCTGAGGGGACCACATTCCCCACAGGAGGGTGCCATGAACCCCCCAGGGCTGGAGGGCAGTCCACCGTCAGCCCAGAGAGCAGCGTTCTGAGTCTGCACGCGTGGCTGCTTAGTGCTACTCTGCAAGGCAGTTACTAACCTACGATTTTCTTTTCTCCTCAAAAATGGTGTGAGGCCACTATAAGAAAAGCTTCGTGTATTGGAAGTTGTTCTAGGGTGGGGTTGAGGGGTGACCTTCAAACACTCTGGGATGAAATATGCATGTCCCAGGACAGCCCTGCTTAGGGGAGGAATCCTGGGGACATATAAACTTTGTGTCTGCATGAACACACTGCACAGACCTGGATGAAGAAAGGTCAATAGTCTCTGACTCACAGGATCTCAGTCTATAGCAGTTTCTGGTAAGTGAGGCCTTCGATGGCCCCCTGTGGCTGCACCACAGGCCATATGATTTGGCCTTTACCGACTGATCCAACCTCACTTCTCACCACCATGCTGGGTTCCTAGCCCTTCGTACTGAACTTTTCACTGTGCCCGGATAACGCGTTACATCTATTGAGTCATTCCCTGCAGCCAGAACCCCCTTGCCCTGCTTCACCCCCTGGTAACAAATCTTAGTTTGCACTGCACTCTCCTGGCAGTCTCTCCATCACTGTGTTAAGACACCTTTCCTCTGTATTCCCATTCTCCAGCTACTCATCTGCCATCAGTCCATTACTCTTTTTCTATTTTTCAACTACCCAGGATGATCTCTGGCAAAATCCAAGGACTCAGTATACGCTCTTGCCTGGATTAGCATCACCACGAAGGCATCTCTGGGTGAGCAAACACATATGAGCAACCCTGTGGGGAAAACTCTCAGAAGCTCTACTTTTATCCAAGCTGACCCCTGGAGATTAGGAGGAAATCAAACCAAGGTTCCATCAGAGAAACCCCTTTTTATAACGTGATCTTCAACAACAGGATATTAAATGCCACTCACAGGCATTTAAAAAATATCAGGATACTACTTGTTCAGCAGATGTTTTGTGCAAAACGTTTGTAAGAGTTTGCACATAAATGGTAATGGTTTATAGAAGAAAAAAATTAAGGGAGTATTATGTCCTGCACTGCTCACAGATGGCTGACCAAAACTCTTGCGAGAACAAATTATAAACTTCACTGTAAACTGTAGGGTTGGTTTTTTTGTTGTTACTTCATTTTCTTTTGTTCCTATAAATGGTACAAAATAGATGTTCTGTTGCACAGCAAAGGAAACCATCGACAAAATGAAAAGACAATCTACTGAGTGGGAAAAAATATTTGCAAATGATATGAATGATAAGGGGTGAATATCCAAAACATATAAACAGCACATACAACTCAATATCAAAAAACAAAGAACCCAATTAAAAAATAGGCAGAAGACCTGAACATTTTTCCAAAGAAGGTATGCAGATGGCCAACAGACACAGGAAAAAACGCTCAACACTGTAACCATCAGGGAAATGCAAATCAAAACCACAATGAGCTATCACCTCACCCCTGTTAGGATGACAGTCATCAAAAGGATAATAAATAACAAGTGTTGGTGAGGACGTGGAGAAAATGGAACCCTTGTGCACTGTTGGTGGGAATGTAAATTGGTGCAGCCACTATGGAGAACAGTATGGAGGTTCCTGAAAAAATTAAAAATAGAACTACCATATGACCCAGCAATCCCACTACTGGGTATATATCCAAAGGAAATGAAAAGACTAATTAGAAAAGATAAATGCACCCCAGTGTTCACAGAAGCATTATTTACAATAGCTAAAATATGGAAGCAACCTAAGTACCCACCAACAGATGAGTGGATTAAGAAGATGTGATGTACACACACACACACACACACACACACAAAATGAAATACTACTCAGCCATAAAAAGAATGAAATTCTGTCTTTTGAAGCAACATCCATGGACCTAGAGAATATTATGCTTAGTGAAAGACAAATACTGTATGATATCACTTATATGTGGAATCTAAAAACTAATACAAATGAATGTATATGCAAAACAGAAACAGACTCACAGATACAGAAAACAATCCAGTGGCTCCCGGTGGGGAGAGGGGAGCGGGGAGGGGCAAGATAGGGGTAGGGGATTAAGAGACACAAACTACTATGTATAAAATAAGTAACAAGGATATACAGTACAGCAGAGGGAATTATAGCCATTATCTTGTAATAACTTTAAATGGAGTATAATCTATAAAAATATTGAATCACTCTGTTGCACACCTGAAACTAATTATAAATCAACTATACTTCTTCAATAAAAAAATAGAAATAGATGATCTTTTGTTGTTCTCGTAAATGGTAGAGGTAGATGAGAAATGCTGGCTGAGTATACGTGTGTGTGTGTGTACCTAATATGTGTATCAATCAGTTGTTAGGTAAGTGAAAGTATTTGCTGCTGACATGAACGCGAAAGCACCACAGAAAATCCAAATGGATCAACAGCAGGTGCATCCCCAAGCCTATGCGCTATGTCTACTGATGTCATAGGTTGGGCACACTCCAGCAGGGCTATAAAAGAACAAAACTCAGAAACCATGAAACCTCTGCAGAGTAGAAGCTGCTGCGTTCAAGAAAGAAACGAAGGCAGGGAACACAGCAGTAACAGCTATGAAGTAAACCTGATGGAATGATGTGGTTTTGTCCTTTGAGAATATTACACAAAAAGGAAGAAGTAGAAAAAGTCGCCTGTAAGGATCAAAGAAGAAAGGAGGATGTCTGCTGGGCTGAGCAGGCGAATTTCCTCAAGATGCTCAAGACAGTTCTTTGTCTGGAATCAGATGGCACACTTTGCCCATAGACATTCTTTACAAAACAGCATAGATACAAATCAGTTGTTTCTGAGGACGAGAGGGTGTTTTTGTTGCCCAACACTGAAGAAGCTCAAGCAAAAAACCCTGAAGGACTGAAGAAACGTGGTCCTCAGCCATTGGACAGCACGATTCATAGATGCAAGAAGCAGAGGCCAGAATGGAGTGAAAATGTAGCTGCAGTGTTTCCCTGGGTTATCAAATATGGAAGCTCACTTGGATTTTACTTTGGAAAGTCGCTGGGTCTCAGAAGCTCCAGGACAAAGAATATCTGTGATGTTGGTCAAAGAATGCAGCATGGTGGCCACCGGGCCTGCACACAGCCCAGCCAGACATCTCTGCTATCGAGTGCTTTAACATCTTTCATCTGCTGCAAGAAAGACTGAAAGATGCTGCCTGGATGGAACAGGCAGGAGGCTTGGTCTCCCGTTTCCTACACGTTTGCAATGGCGAAAAATGCACCTGGACTGGAGCCCAGAGTTCCACATGACAAAAGTGCTTCCAGCAAGTTCCTGTCCTGTGTGCTTTTTTAAAAAGCAAATGCTTTCTGAATAGGTAACACAGAGCCAGGAAGACAAAAGGTCTGGGTGATTGATCAATGCCTTAATGAACAAAACAACTATCATTCGAGAAATACCTTGAATACCTAAAATTCATGACTATTTCTGATGAACTGGCAAAAAGAAATATATGGTAGAGGGCCTCCCTGGTGGCGCAGTGCTTGAGAGTCCGCCTGCCGATGCAGGGGATACGGGTTCGTGCCCCAGTCTGGGAGGATCCCATATGCCGCGGAGCGGCTGGGCCCGTGAGCCATGGCCGCTGAGCCTGCGCATCCGGAGCCTGTGCTCCGCAACGGGAGAGGCCACAACAGTGAGAGGCCCGCGTACGGGAAAAAAAAAAAAAAAAAAAAAAAAAAAGAAATATATGGTAGAATTTAAATTTTTAAAATTTCATTAGTAATGAAAAGTTATATTTATCAGTAAATTAAATGAGTACATGTAAAACTCTTGCCTAAATTTTACTTTTTAATTTAAATACCAAAACTTCAAGTTATTCATTTTATATTACTAAATTAGATTTATAAGTAATATTGAAATAATTGTGTTTTACTCTCTCTAAAGCGTATATTCTTATAAACACTTTAAGTTTTTTGCAGAATATATGCGTCTGGATTTGGTGATTGAATTGAAATACAAGGAGAATATATGCTTATAAGGTTACTGTTTACTATTTTTTCAAACCATACTCTAATTACAGTCTCTATACCTTAAATATTTTAAAAATATTTAACTAAAAGAAGCACGTATAAATATTTCCTATAATTCATATTAAATCATTTTTATTTATTATTTTATTTATTTATTTTTGGCTGTGCTGGGTCTTCCTTGCTGCACGCGGGCTTTCTCTAGTTGTGGCGAGTGGGGGCTACTCCTCGTTGCAGTGCGTGGGCTTCTCATTGCAGTGGCTTCTCTTGTTGCAGAGCACAGGCTCCAGGCGCGCAGGCTTCAGTAGTTGTGGCTCGCGGGCTCTAGAGCGCAGGCTCAGTAGTTGTGGCACACACTCTTAGTTGCTCCGCAGCACGTGGGATCTTCCCGGACCAGAACTCAAACCCACGTCCCCTGCATTGGCAGGTGGATTCTTAACCACTGTGCCACCAGGGAAGTCCTAAAGGTTCTTATAGTTGATCTTACAAATCAGTCACTTATTAGAAAGGCTGTAACTATATATTGCTGTTTTAAAGAAAGCATTCTTATGTGTCCATTCACGTAAAATAATAGTGACAATGAGCCTATCAGCTCTGAGTGCTTTGCTTGACCCCTGTTCCTGTCTGCAGTCAATTCTGCAACAAGAGCAAGCCATTTATCAGGATGCTGTTTTAGAGAGTTTAGTGCTTACAGAAACTGTTGGTTGCTTCTTTATATGACTTGTACATTTTTGATAAGGAATTTAAGGGAATTTATATTATCTATATGTTATGTGTTCTTTATATATTATTTAATAATTATAAAATCATTATGTAATTGTTTAATGTTATATATTAATATTATTTTATATATTAATTTAAGCAAATGAATCATTATATTAAATATTAATCAAGAAAAAAAAGAAAAACTGTCTGAGGTTACAAGGTGAACTGTGAAACCCTTAAGCTTGGCAACTAAGTTTTGTACATCGAGGCTTTTCTAGGTACAACCCAAAAAATAGTAGAGAAAAATTGGATATAAAGATAAGACATCTGTCCTCCCTAAGATACTAATTTCAGATTTTTGTCATTTTGAAAATCATCTCAGTGTCACCACCGATTGACTTTAAAACAAATACATGTGTTAATTTGAATTTTTATAATAAATTCATACTAATAAATACCTTCCATTTTATATTTCGGTATTTTACTTTTTTCTTTTAACATCTTTCTTGGAGTATAATTGCTTTACAATGGTGTGTTCATTTCTGCTTTATAACAAAGTGAATCAGTTATACATATACATATGTTCCCATATCTCTTCCCTCTTGCGTCTCCCTCCCTCCCACCCTCCCTATCCCACCCCTCTAGGTGGTCATAAACCACCGAGCTGATCTCCCTGTGCTATGCGGCTGCTTCCCACTAGCTATCTATTTTACATTTGGTTGTGTATATAAGTCCATGCCACTCTCTCACTTCGTCACAGCTTACCCTTCCCCCTCCCCATATCCTCAAGTCCATTCTCTAGTAGGTCTGTGTCTTTATTCCCGTCTTACCCCTAGGTTCTTCATGACCTTTTTTTTTTTCCCTTAGATTCCATACATATGTGTTAGCATACGGTATTTGTCTTTCTCTTTCTGACTTACTTCACTCTGTATGACAGACTCTAGATCCATCCACCTCACTACATATAACTCAATTTCGTTTCTTTTTATGGCTGAGTAATATTCCATTGTATATATGTGCCACATCTTCTTTATCCATTTATCTGTCAGTGGACACTTAGGTTGCTTCCATGTCCTGGCTAGTGTAAATAGAGCTGCAATGAACATTTTGGTACATGACTCTTTTTGAATTATGGTTTTCTCAGAGTATATGCCCAGCAGTGGGATTGCTGGGTCGTATGGTAGTTCTATTTTTAGTTTTTTAAGCCACCTCCATACTGTTCTCCATAGTGGCTGTATCAATTTACATTCCCACTGACAGTGCAGGAGGGTTCCCTTTTCTCCACACCCTCTCCAGCATTTATTGTTTGTAGATTTTTTGATGATGGCCATTCTGGCTGGTGTGAGGTGATACCCTCATTGTAGTTTTGATTTGCATTTCTCAAATGATTAATGATGTTGAGCATTCTTTCATGTGTTTGTTGGCAATCTATAAACTCAAAATGGATTAAAGACCTAAATGTAAGGCCAGACACTATCAAACTCTTAGAGGAAAACACAGGCAGAACACTCTATGACATAAATCACAGCAAGATCCTTTTTGACCCACCTCCTAGAGAAATGGAAATAAAGACAAAAATAGACAAATGGGACCTAATGAAACTTAAAAGCTTTTGCACAGCAAAGGAAACCATAAACAAGACGAAAGGACAACCCTCAGAATGGGAGAAAATATTTGCAAATGAAGCAACTGACAAAGGATTAATCTCCAGAATTTACAAACAGCTCATGGAGCTCAATAGCAAAAAAACAAACAACCCAATCCAAAAATGGGCAGAAGACCTAAACAGACATTTCTCCAAAGAAGATATACTTAACCTTTTAATTTAGGTATGGGATTCCATGGTTTTAAAACATCACGGTAATCACGTGTTCAAGAAAACCGGGTCCTGCGTTCCCCTTGCTTACACCCTTCCCATGGCTCTGGCGCCTGAAACCCTGGTCCCCTGGGCTGGCTCACAAACCCCCGAGGGACCGAGGGACGTGGGCCCTGCCGCCGCCTAGAAGCCTCTGCCCGCACCTTGGAGGCACTGGCCAGACCAGGCGGGCCCCCTTGGCCTTCCCACCAGACCTGTCTGCAGCCAGCAGGGCTCCTTCCCCAGACCTCCGTCTGGGTGGCCGTGTGTACTGTTTTTGTCTGGGTCTCGGTGAGTGTCCTCCTGGGAGGCTTTCCTGCCCACTCCAGCCCGGCCAGTCATGCCCCAGGACAGAGCTCGGCCTCACTTTCCTCATTGTCTCCTGTTCATTCACGTGTTCCGTCTGTTACCTTCACGGGACCACGGGAGCCCCAGCACAGCAGGAACCTGTCTCTCTTGCTCCGAGCTGCGCCCTGGCCTGGCCCGCCCTCGCTTCTGACTCGGGCCGATTAAGACATCCCTGGTTCTATTCGCTATGAAGCCAACGTGGTGACTCATGAGCAAGTGTGAACTCCCAGTTACCACCACCGACCTCGCCCTGAACCCATCCTAATTACTAGACAGAGACACAGAACATCCCTTTTTCCACTGCCTTGTTGGGAAGACTTCGCTGGGCTCCCTGAGTGGCTGAAAACCGAGGCCCCATGGTTAGCAGTCATTCCTGTGTCCTATGTCCTGGCCCAGGGAAGGATTTACTATCATGAGACACAAATAAATCTATATCGCTAAATGCAGTGATGCCCGCTATGGTGACCATCTCCTAGCTATAACTTTTACATGTTCTCCAAGTTCTTCTCAACCACAAGGCCAATGATGTCATATTCACCTGTGACCACATGGGCCTAGACAGGCCTTCCAAGTGCCAGCCAGCTACAGAGATGGGGGCCACCTCACCTGACACCACCGACCACACCTGGGACCCGGGCGATGTGTTCAGAGTAGTGTCAGGGCAGAAGCAAACATCGGCCGTGAATGCAAGATGTCCAGCAGCACGCCTCACTTCTCCTTCCCTCCGACAATCCAGTACGACCTGGGGATTCAGTAACTGTCGTGCACGCACTACAGAAAGCTCTCTGTACCCGCACTTTCAGGGTGTCACAAAGTCTACACTTCTTTCCTCGGCCTCCCCAAGAACTGAGGAATGAAACAGGCCAGAGAATCTGGTTCGTCCTGGAAATTATCTCACTGTGACTCAGGTTCAAAGCGGGTGTTCCTGGTCACCCATTTTCGGCCAGCTGGGATGTTTTGCTCCCCTCCCAGATGTAGCGAAGACAGGGGAGACAAACAACTCACTGATAATGAAAGAAAAGCAATTAGCTAAGATCTTCTAAGAATTTCCTAAAGAACTAATCCCTGCTTGGAATGTAAAACATCACTATTCAAATTACATGACCTATACAACAAAAACAAAAATTTCAAGTCTACCTTTGATTGTTTCTATTCTTGCTCAAATAGCTTAAATAAAATCAACTTTCAAAAAAAAAGGATTAAAATATTTCATGTTAGTTTAAAAGGGACGCAGTGAGCTGTCAGCAGTAGCTACTTACTGACATTAACTTCATGTAAAAATGAGTTTATCTGCCAACTTTTGGCAGATAAAGTTGACGTTGAGCTAACGTAAGTCATAATCCAAAAAATAAATGTATTCAAGTCATCCGAGAAACAGGAGGAGGACCGCTGCCAGCAAACCACTGACCAACGCTGAATCTGTCACCTCCCTACACTGCAAGGAAACAGAGTTCCTTCCCGGCCCTCTCCAGGCATCCTGTAAAGAGGCTGACATCATTCATCAAGCCGTGGGCAGCGGCCGGGCTCTGGGCAGATTCTAGAACAGCGAACACACCACTCAAAGGTGGATGAGAAATCCTTTTCTTGTTTCAGAACGAATGACAAACGGTATTCAGAAAAGTTGTTTTAATTATTAAACACCAGGCCATAACAACCACAGAAAGGCCCTCAGGATGGAACATCCGTAAAATAACAGAGCCGATTATTTTTAGTTGACACGCAGCTTAGGTGTTCATTAATCAAATGCTAATTAGGCCTCTCACCTCCTTAGGAGTTTATTCCCTCATCCTTTCCTTCCTGTGCCCAGGATGCAAACAGTCCCCAGAAACCCTCACTTGGGTGATCCCATCAGCCCTCCTGTCATTTCACTCTCTTTGTCCCACGAATGCATTTCCTCACCTGTTCGGAGATTTCCCTGGTCTCGCCTGGGAATGTTGCTGACTCCCCAGTTGGTGGTTTTCCTGAGAAGGCTCCCTGGTCTCTAAACTAAAATATTTGCCGGACTTAGGCCTTGCCCAAGGTTCTTCCCCATGTGGGATTAAACACACTCAGGTTCTTTTATAGACATGCTGGTCCCCAGTAAGGTGATGTTGGCTGGAAGTCACTTTCTCAACAAGTCTGTTCCATGTTCTTTCTACATTTAGGGCCCTAAAGCCACCAGCACCACGACTCTCTGGCTCCTGCAGAGTTCTGCTCACGACCCCATCAGGCTGGCCAACGGCAGGCCCTAGTCTGTGGCCTCTGATGGGGCTCCCGCCCCCGGGCGGGCACCCCTCCTGGCCTCCAGGGCTCCGCTGCTTTCCGGGGATTCTAATGAAGGTCAAATTGGAAATGGAAACACCTGGGGGATTGTCAGTACCTTGGCTTCTTGGAAAGAGGCCTGGACTTAAGAGATGGGGTCCAGCCCCTGTTTAGTTGGGCCACCCGGGCAGGTGAGTCCACCTCCCAAAGGCCAAGCTCCCCCCTCTGCACAGGAGGAAACTGTCATTCGCTGCCCATGGTGATGATCATGATGAGAAAAGTCTAATTCTGTTAAGCCCACGGCATTAAAAACAAGCAAGGGGGCACTTCTTGAGATTAAAAGAGACTTAGAGACACAGCCAAAAACATTACGTGTGGACCTCGCCTAGATCGTAAAACAAATCTAATAAAACCCTAAAAAGACAGGGCTGAGATGATCCAGAAGATCTCTTTATGGACTGAGTATCAGCCGATACAGAGGAATGACGGTTAATTATTAGATGTGATAACAGGCACTGGAGTTACAGTGTGTCTATGTCACAACACAAGCAAGGATAAGATGTATTAGTTATAGACACGTTATAATGTAAGATATATAGAGCTACATGTTGAAGTATGTAAGGGTGACATGCTGTCACGTCTGGGATTTGCAAAGAAAAAATAGGGGTGGGGAATTCCCTAGTGGTCCGGTGGCTAATGAGGGCTCTGAGCTGCCATGCCAGGGGGCCCGGGTTCAATCGCTGGTCGGGGAGCTAAGGTCATCCTGCAAGCTACGAGCATGGCCCACCCACCCCCCAAAAAAATAGAGGCAAAAAGGGGCTAGATGAAGCAACTGCGGCAAAATCTTGGTAAGTGTTGAATCCGGGCAATGAGTGCACAGCGATGGGTCATGCTAGCCTCTCTACTCTGGTGTATGTTGAATATCTGAACAATTTAGAAAACTTGAAAAATGAATGTACTAAGGGAAGCCCAGGCAGATGTTAGGATAGTGGGAGAAGTCAGAAACGAGGGAGCAATGTCAGTGTGTCTGGAGAGGAAGCATTTGTCCTCAGGTCCGGGTCCCTCCAGGACAGGGATCTGACTCCTTTGTCTAAGTCCTCTGGGAAAACCATGTGTGTTCAAAGGGCCAGAAAAACTGAATTGCGATTCTGCTTCTAAGTTAGAGACATAGGGGTGTTAACGCTTTCTGAAAGCCTACATATGCTACAGATTTAATATGTATTATTTCATTTAAACCTCAAATCAACTTGATGATAAAAAAACTAAAGTTCAGAGATGATAGTAACTCAGCCAAGGTCACACAGCTCAGTGGGTGGCAGGGCTTGGAGCTCAATTCAGGGCTGTCTCTACAGTCTCTGATCTTTCCTCAGCTTCATGACACATCGATGGAAAAAATGCAGCTGGAAGTGAAGTAAATCTTAAGCAGGTGTTGGAGGCAGACATTTGCCACCTGGCCTGGAGAGGTTCGCTAAACTGATGCCCTAGTTTCCTAACCTTTTAGCTAATAAAATGACTAATAGGTATTTTAGAGGAAAAGAGCGGGAGAAGGTGTGGGACGGAAACGAAAGGAAGACAGAGCTCACACCTTATACTTTGAGAAAAAAGGTATTCTTCCTGAAATGACATAAGGTTAATACTGGAGAAATAATACACAGTAAAGTTGGTGTATCTCCTGTTTTGGGCCTTGTTTATACTCATCTTTGACTCAGCAGTTGTACCAATTTTGACTTGGAGATATGATGATACCAACACTATTTTAAACATCAAAGGATTTCTGTTTAAAGATCAAAGCATAATGGATATTTTTTAGTTGAGTACACACTCAAAATGTATTGGGAGGTTTTTGTGTTTTCTTTTTTTTCTTTTTTTTTCTTTTTAATTATTTATTTTTGGCTGTGTCGGGTCTTCGTTGCTGTGCACGGGCTTTCTCTAGTTGTGGCGAGCAGGGGCTACTCTTCATTGTGGTGCGAGGGCTTCTCATTGTGGTGGCTTCTCTTGTTGCGGAGCACGGGCTCAAGGCACACGGGCTCCAGTGATTGTGGCACGCAGGCTCAGTAGTTGTGGCTCGTGGGCTCAGTAGTTGTGGCGCATGGTCTTAGTTGCTCCACGGCATGTGGCATCTTCCCGGACCAGGGCTCGAACCCGTGTCCCCTGCATTGGCAGGCGGATTCTTAACCACTGCGCCACCAGGGAATCCCTGTGTTTTCTTTTTTTTTTTTTTTTTTTTTTTTTTTGCTGTACGCGGGCCTCCCACTGTCGTGGCCTCTCCCGTTGCGGAGCACAGGCTCCGGACGCGCAGGCTCAGCGGCCATGGCTCACGGGCCCAGCCGCTCCGCGGCACGTGGGATCTTCCCAAACCGGGGCACGAACCCGTGTCCCCTGCATCGGCAGGCGGACTCTCAACCACTGCGCCACCAGGGAAGCCCGCTGTGTTTTCTTTTTAATGTAATTGGTTTCAGAAGAGCCTGGGAGAGTATGGCCTGGTCTGGGGGAGTAGACAAGCTTTTCTTTGTCTGAAAATCTTGCTGATGTGTTTCAGGCTCTGACTCTGGTTGTTGGCAGATAACACTCCATGAGGAGGCCCAGATCGTCAGTGAGGACAGCACCCTGGCTGTGCGGAGTAGCCTTGATGGAATGGAAGCTGGGTGGACACAGGCCGTGGCCCAGACGGAGGAGTGGATCAGATTCCTCTGGAATTCCCGAGAGGTGGGCGGCCGTCTAGATTTCCCCGTGAGTGCTGGCTCAGGCCGGGGGGCAGGGAGCCTGTGCATCAATGTTCACACGGGGGATGCAGTGATGGCTCACGGCCCGGGGAGGACCAGCCGCATGGCTTCCTTTACCCAGGGCTCAGCATAAGCTGTACTCGGGGAAAGCACTTAAGCGAAAGAGAATCCCACTGCCTTGCTGGCCCAAGGCAGGGGCAGCAACCAGAACTCTTGACCTTGAAACTGGAGAAGATCAGTGCAGGGCCCACCCCACTCCCCTCCCACCAACGGTGATGAGCAGAAAGAAGGTCCTAGAACAAGACAAGCGTCTCCTTGTTGTTTATCCAGACTAAGCATAACTGGGAAACTAGGTGTTTTCATCAAATACAGTCAACCTTTTTTCTTGCTTTGATGAAACACCTAAAAGACCAAGACACCCCCTACCACACACCCACACACCAAGGAAGAAAAAACGCTTAAGGGGAAAAAATTAGAGTGCCATCTTACATGACATTTTAGGCATTTGCTTGAATTATATTTGTAAAGTAAGTGAGCATCGGTAGATTTTCTTCCAGCAGAAAAAAAAAAAAAAAAAAAAAGAATGAGTTACACGTTGGGAATAAAGAGGGATGCATGAACAACAAGGTCCTACTGCAGAGCACAGGGAACTACATTCAATATCCTGAAAGAGACCATAATGGAAAATATAAAACAGAATGGATGTATATGTATAACTGAGTCACTTTGCTGTACAGCAGAAATTAACACGACGTTGTAAATCAACTGTGCGTCAATTAAAAAAAAAAAAAGGAGTAAAGAGGGAAAAAATATTACCAAATATTGAAACAAGGAATTCGTCCGCTTAGCTCCGCATTTTTCAGATGGTACAAAGTGATGGTGTGCATGACAGATTCTGCTCCACAGACGGAACAGCAGGGCTGTCTCTTGGGAAAGATCACTGGGAAGACGGTTTGGGGAAAGGAATTCTGAACAATCTAAATGTCACTAAGTTTCTAGCATCTCTAAACTACACAAACTACACAGCGAGAAAAGTGCTCCACCCAGAAAAACCAAACTAAAAATCAAGAAAACCCATTTTTCTTCATTCCCTTGGTATTTCTCACTTCATGGTATTTTCTAGATATCTAATTCCCCTTCTCATTATCCGCTTGTTTTCTCTAAGTCGTGAGAACAGGCTGATTTATGCCCAAATGACACAGGTTAATTTTGGAAGCTGGTTTACTCATGAGAAAGGGCAGAAGCTGGTTCGTGAAATTTTAAGGTTTATCAAAATCGTGAAAAAGTTTGGGGGCTTAGATAAGATCAATAAAACGTTCAAGTATTTTACTGAATGAATTAAGGGCACATAGGGACACTTAAGCATCTCCAGCTACCATTTCAAAATGGTCATTTGGCACAGAAGGGGTTTTAGGATTCATGCATAAAGATTTTGGTTCTATTTCTTGTGAGTACATTCCTGAGAAAAACGGCTGGACTATTTGCCAGCCACTTGGATCGGGGTTTTAAGACTTGGCAGGCTGTCCTCGAGGGGCCCTCGGGAAGGGTGTCAGAGCTGAGGTGGGGAACAGCGATGGTCAGGGAGGCAGGATGCCTGGGTACTGGGGCAGTGGGAGGTGGGGAGGACCAGCTCCAGGCCTGTTCGTCTCTGCACAGATGGGACCACCTCCCCATCTGTGCTTCCACGTGAGCTCTGCTCTCAAGCCACGAGATGAAGGGCCCTGTCACTAGAGGCCAAGCGATGGCCTGTATCCCTCTGTGGCCACTTTCAACGGGAGCAAATGCCCCGGAGCAGCAGGTGCACGGATGCTGCAGGTTCACCTTCCTCTCTTCACTTGACTTTGGCGTTTCCGCTCCGCCAACAGATATTGACAGAGCTTCCCCTACGTGCCACACGGACAGCGGGAGAGAGACGCACGGATGAACCCAAACATCCGACGGGGTGGGGAATGGGGCACGGGGAGCTGAGAGAAGAGGCGGAACACTCAGGGTCTCTCAGAGAGGGAGTCAGTCCCTGAATCTCCGGAAGGATGGACAGCGCTGCAGCAATCTCTGCCCGCACTGCTGCCCTGGCCACCCCTCCCCCAGCCCGCAGCAGCTCCGGAGCAGCTCAGGAAGCCAAGCAGGTGATGAAGGAACAATTGTGAGGGCAGAGTCTTCTCCGCAAGAGAGCAGCTGCCTATCGAGGCTGCACATGGACCAGCCAGGAGATCTGGGGGCCGTCAGGAGGGAGAAGGCAGATGTGCGGGGAGGGGGCGCTGAGGGTGGCGGGAGGCCCGGGGCCCCTGAACTACCTTCCCAGGAGCTCAAACGTGAGGCCAGATCCTGGGACGGAGAGAAAGGAGGCCGTGACCCCTCGAGGACCTCCTGCACCAGCCGGTCACAGACACTCCCATCAACTACCACCGTCACAAGTGTTCAGAGCACCCACAGAAGAGATCCCAGAACACAGAAGGCAGGAGACCACGTTTAAACTCTAGTTGTCTTCTGATCCATCTGCACGTGTAAAAGTGAATTCTGAACAGGATAAGGGCATTTAGAAATTATATTCTTTTTTTTTTTTTTTTTTTTTTTTTGCGGTACGCGGGCCTCTCACTGTTGTGGCCTCTCCCGTTGCGGAGCACAGGCTCCGGACGCGCAGGCTCAGCGGCCATGGCTCACGGGCCCAGCTGCTCCGTGGCATGTGAGATCTTCCCGGACCGGGGCACGAACCTGCGTCCCCTGCATCGGCAGGCGGACTCTCCACCACTGCGCCACCAGGGAAGCCCCAAGAAATTACATTCTTTTTGAATCTGCAAAAGAATGTGTGTGTATATATATACATACGTAGGTGTAACTGAATCACTCTGCTGTACACCTGAAACTAACACACACTGTAAATCAACACCTCAATAAAAAAATAAATATTTTTTAAAAATCGCATTTTTTAAATCGACCACAAGCTCTCTCCAGGCTGACGGCCCACGACCCCCTTCAACATCACGACGCCTCTGCCTGACTGAAGCCCGGCCCCCGACGTTTTGCTGGTCTCCACGGGTCAACGTGCCGTCACACGTCTTGTTCCGTAAAACCCTGACACAACACGCCCCCCACCAGCCGGCCATTCACCTCCTTCTAGAACAGATGAGGACAGTCTCGTTATAGGAAATCTCTCACCCAAGGCCGCGTGGCTCATCAGGGCCAGAATTCAAACGCGGGCTCTGAGCTCTGTGGACACACGCGGTCCTTCCCTGCACACGTCCGACTCGAGCCTTTGCCCAGGCGTCTGCCGTGAACACGCCCTCATCCCTTCTGTCCATTACCGTCTCCCCGTCCTCAAAGCCCATCCTGTCATCGAGAAAGGCTTCCCGATGTCTAATGGGGAGAAGAGCCCTGCTCACCCTTAGCCTGTGTGGCCTGTGTAACAGTTACACACAGACCACCTTAAAGCCCGGCCCCGCCCGCCCCAGTCCTGACTTCAGGCTTCACGCTTCAGGCTTCAGGCAGTGACTCTTTGTCCCGTTGATAGATAACTACGTACAACAAGCACAGCTGCCATACAGTGAATGCTAGTGGACTCAATAAAATTAAGTCATAAGCACACACAGAAACCACAACTGCAACTCCATACTCTTTCCTCAACGCTATACTCTTCAACCGCCTTCCTAAAATATCTAGTCATTTGAGATAATATTCCGAATACTTCTCAAAATGTTTGGATTGTCTTTCCTAAAAGCAAAGTAAAACACACAAAATGCTTTGTTTTCACTGCTTTGAAAGATGGTACAACAGAATAGAAACAAAACAGAATATAAATATAATAGAAGTATTCAACCTCTAGATTTTTGTTTCTTGAGCAGTTGGCTACAGGGTTCCTTCTAAGCACTGACAGGAGAGCCGTGCTCATAATTTCCCAGACATTCATGTCCCTAAGGCAGCAAAAGTCTCCTTACTACCCTGCAAATTCTCCTTGGGCCCAGGTCAATTTTCTTCGGTAAATTTTAACCAAATGCAATCTGATAACATTTTAACATATGCGATTAAACAAAACCTACTCACATGCCCAGCAGTTAGGGGTGGGGGGAGGAGGCTGAGGCTCTATGAGAAACAAGGGGGGTCGGGAGCCCTTGCATCCCTGGACCAGCCAGCAGGTCACGTGGGCTCTCTCAACACCAGCAGAAAAAAATAATTCATTAAAAACAAAACAAACACCGGGTGTACCTGAAATGAACTGTAACCAAATCTACACGAATAACACGCATTCTTCAGCCACACACCTTCAGGGCAGATACACTTTAGCGTCATAACTGGGCCTGGTATCAAAAGGCCTGGTTTTTAAACATTCTGCTAATACTGCCACACAGAACTTCCCCTGAAGATCACAATGCTCGATTTCTATTTTCCGTGCGTGGGTTGTTTTCCCACATCCAGACCCCACATAAACCCCCATCTCACCTGGGGGCAGACCCAGGGACCGAAAAGTCAGATTTCACGTTGCCCCTGAGAGGGCGAGGTTTACACCTCATGCAACCCACCTCACACTGCACACCAAGAAGCGGGAAGGAAACCCGGGAACGAAAGGCGGGAAAGAGGAGAGGGGATGCGCGGGGCATCGGCGCGGGGCGGCCCACCTCCTTCCGTTACTGTCCCGGAGCATGGCTCTTCCCATCACCCTGGACTTCCTTTCCAGCTCCTGCACCTCCTCCAGAAGTGTTTTTTTGCAGGTGTGCTTGGCCCTGTGTCACAAGGAAGAGACAAGAAGGACATGACACGTGAACTTTACCCAGCCTTGAATGAGCTGCTCCCTTCGTGGGCCACATCTGATGCCCTCTGACCCGGGCCCAGGCTTGGGGACACCATGTAACATTCACTGTCCCCGTGCATGACAAGGGCTCCACCTCCACAACCTGGGAAGCACCCCAGGTCCTGCAGAACAGACTCGGGCCATGAGGGTCAGAAGCTGCCCCCCTAAACAGCATCGCCTGTCCCTGCAGAGCTGGCTGAGGCCCCCTGCGTCCAGACAGAAGCCCAGGGTACCTGGAGAGTCGTGGGTCAACCTCTAAAGCTTTTCACTGCAGGACCAAAAGACCCAGAAGATGCTTTAATCCTCACCCTAGTGGATGCATGTGGATCCCTCGGGCTGTGCCCTGACGGTGAGATCAGGAGCCTGGGGGTGGGGGTGGGGGTGGGGGGTGGGGAACAGTCTTCTCTCTCCTTTCAGGGTGAAAAGAGCCACTGTCGCAGCAGGACTGGGAATTATGATGCCAGAGTTCACAGTCATCGTGCCAAACCCTTGACCTGAAATTTGGGTCAACACAAATATCTGGACACAGAGTTCCTTTCTTCTCTTGCAGAGACTTACCATCAGGGCCCATGTCTGCAGGCCTCGGCGGCGTGAAACAAGGGACGGGGTAACAAAACGGTCTGGCCTTTCCAGCCGTGTAAACTGCAGACGGGCCCCTCTTCCTGACCTGCAGGAAGTTACCTGCACCCTTTCCTGATTAAACTAAGGAATATCTTACAATGTTCTAATAAGTGTTTGATTGCAAAGGTCTTCCTAAACTTGAGATTAAACAGAAAGCAGCTGGTTGGAAACTATACAGGGGAAGAAAGGGCATTTAAGGAGACACAGGTTAGAAATGGGAAAAGAAAAATTGTAAAAAGCAAGAGGGCCCTAACGGAGCAGCTCAGGGCAGCGTTCCTCCTTCTGAAAAGCTTGTTAGTTTCTGTACAAATGCATGTGGGGAGCCCACCAAGTAGCCGGACTCAGAGACAGAATCAGAACAAAACTGAGCGCATCTTCAAGGACGTGGGAACAGTGAGATGGAACATTCTGGAGACGTGAGCTGTTCCACGGAAACACGTACTCCCGTCTGCCCTCCACCTTGAAGGACAGGAAGTCTGTGAAGACAGCGCCCAGTCATCTGCTGACACTCCAAGTTCATCTCCGAGGGAGAATCAGGGCTGAGACTCTGTATATGGGTCAGTCATTAATTTCCCCGGAGGAAACAAGAGAAATGAACCACACGGGTTTTCACACATAATTCCTTAACCACACCAAGCAATGTCCTGAGACTCAGGAGTGTAAAATACTGCAGTTCAAAGCGGAGATGGCGGCATTTGCATTTAAACAAGAAATGAGAAAACGTTTAACTTTTTGCTGGAAAGGAGACAGTCAAAAAGACTGTGACAATTGATACTATTCAATATGGATGAATACGCTGGGCCCAAACTTGACCTTTGAACTCACGGGTTTCTGGGGCTGTATGGATAAAAGCCAGCTGGGTAAACAGCCAGCCCCACTCCACGGGTTCACGCCAGATGCATGGGTCCCGTGGAGCGTGTCTGGTTCGTCCTAGAGGATGAGCTTTCTCGCTTTTACTGCTTCAGGACTGTCCTCACCCCATCACCCTCCTGCCCACAGAGCAAGCAGGGTTCATTAACCCCTAGACCAGCCCCCAGTGTTATCCTCTGGGCTGGGGGCTAGGGGGAAGTGTGACACAGAGAAGTAGGCTTGGAACAGGAAGGCTGGACCACAGGGCGCAGGGCACTGGGCCGAGAGAAAAGAGAATCTGACCCCCTGTGCTGGAGCTGCCGGTTTTCACTCATTCACAAAATTGCCTGAGAGGGAAATAACTTCAGTATCTTGATGCTCCTGGGCGTTGTTCACGTTCCCAGTGGATGAGAATGCATCCATATCCAAGATGGATACCATCCAGTTTTATAGTATCAAGATTTCCACTAGGCTAGTTCCCGCGAGCCAGCCTGGGAACTTAACCAGTGTGAGAACACAGTTAGTCCTTCTGCATGAAGCATTGCTGTACATACAGGTGATGCTCGCAATTTAAAACCATTTTCTCAGGCTTCCCTGGTGGCGCAGAGGTTAAGAATCTGCCTGCCAGTGCAGGGGACACGGGTTCGAGCCCTGGTCTGGGAAGATCCCACATGCCGCGGAGCAACTAAGCCCGTGCGCCACAACTACTGAGCCTGTGCTCTAGAGCCCGTGAGCCACAACTACTGAAGCCCATGCACCTAGAGCCCGTGCTCCACAGCAAGAGAAGCTACCGCAGTGAGAAGCCCGCGCACGCAACTTAGAGTAGCCCCCGCTCGCCACAACTAGAGAAAGCCGCATGCAGCAACGAAGACCCAATGCAGCCAAAAATAAATAATAATTAATTTAAAAAAATAAAATGGAATAAAACCATTTTCTCAAGAACCTTTACCCAATAAGGCCTTACTTAAAGAAATGATTCTAACACCTCCCCTGTCAAAGCCTGCGTATGAATGGACTAAAACCTAATACTTATAGGTTTCAAAAGCCAGGCTCTAAGCATTAGCCACTGGCATGGAAATTGGATCTCTCCCATTACCTGTGGACAGCTGGTTCCCAGGGGTCCAGGACTGCTCACCCAACCCCACGTCAAGAGGCCAGGTGATCAGAGAAGGCCCAGGTAGGGGCACTTAGCCCCTGTAAGGGAGTGTGGTAACCCACAGTGAGCCTTCAGATAGAGCAGGAGTATCTCCAGGTTACTAGGGATTTTTGAAATAAATAAGTCGGCTTAGAATCTTGAACTTTTCATCTTCTTGTTTCTGAAACTTTTTTCCTGGACTCTTTCTTTCTTTTCTTATGGAAGGAGAGCAAGTCAGAAGGAAATGTTAAATTCTAAATGGGGATGAAAATATAAATACAATGTGCTTCAAAGAAATTATAGTCTAGTTAGAAAGTATTAAAAAAAAATCAAGGCCCCGTTGTACACAGGAATTTCTTATTACCTTTTATTTCCACTGAACTGCCTATCTGGGATTATAATAAGGAAATGAAGTCATTCTGGACTTGCTGAATGCATCGTGTGCTGACTGGTAAGGTACAAGAGATACAGCTAGACAAAAGGAGATGGGTTCCTAAGTTCCGTGGCCTTGAGCTTTATATTATTTTTATAAAGCAACATAAATGAATTTCTCCTCAATGAGTGTAAGTACATGGCAGCTTACCTAAAAATGCTGTCATAGGTAAACACTTTGGAAGCACGTAAGCTAAAGGATATTAAAATAGTTCTGGGCAATTTAAACTTCGTGCGTGTAATAAAAATATTCATTAGCCAGGTATCACATATAATCAATCAGTTATTTTAATAAAATATGTGTTAGTTTGGTCCCTCATGAAAATTCTGGTTAACAGGATAACAGAGGAGGTATTATATGGTGTCCAAATCTGACTTAAGATAGTCTAATAAAGGATCTTCATTCAGAAACTTGATAGACTTCATGGAAAAAATGACCGAGTTACCTCATGCTGTTTTTTTTTCCTTTACTGTTAACAATGCAGGTCCTGAAATGGGAGAGAGCCTGGGCAAGGAAAGAGGGAAAATGCAGGAAGACAGAGCAAACCAGAGCACACAGAAATATATGTGAAAAGGCAGGCCTGCCTTGTGCTGGAGTTTAAAAGCTCTTTCAAAATAGAGTTAGCCACCAAAATTCAAAACAAAACCAAAAAGCCTTAAGACTGGTTCAAGGTGGACTTCCCTGGCAGTCCAGTGGTTAAGACTCTGCGCTCCCAAAGCAGGGGACCCGGGTTCTGATCCCTGGTTGGGGAACTAGACCCCGCATGCTGCAACTAAAGATCCTGTACGTGGCAGTGAAGATCCCGCGTGCCACATCTAAGACCCGGCGCAACTGAATAAATAAATATTTTTTTAAAAAAAGAAAAGATTGGTCCAAGGCAAGATGAAAGAACCATCGCAGATCTACAAAAGGTTCCGGATGCTGCTTCAAGCTGACTCACCACAGCCAAACTGTCCAGCTACTCCCCGACTCCCCATCATGTAACTCAAACTCCTTTCTCAAGTCCAAGGTGCAGCCTAGCACATCGCGTGTCAAGAAACATTCCAAAATTTGAACCAAATAATGGGCGATTTTCTGGAAAATCAGGATGAATATTTTCGTTCAGTGTGCCAGAAGGAAAAACAGGACACATTTCATAAAGCTGAAGAAGGAGAAATGACAGTTGAGTATCGTGGTCTCATCAGAGGTAAGCAACCCATAGTATGGTTTCCCTTCTTGGGAGAAGCCTCTGAATTTCCTTGACTCAACAAGAAATATTTCAGGCTGGGAGTATAACAGGAAGTAAAACATGGGCCCTGTGATCAGAGGGACCATGTCCAAAGAAACATGCCCAGTTCCTGTTTTTGAGGAGAGGGATAAGTATAGTGTAGACATTAACTATATGTTATAAATTGAGCATATACTTTGGGCAAACACTGCAGGTGACATACAATACACCCTGCTCCTACCTGGCTGGCAAGCTCCTTGGAAAGGAAATGACTTTTACTCTTTCCATATGGTGGAGCTGGAAGCAGTGTCATTTGATGTATCCTTGTTTAAATGTAAAAAGCACTAGTTTTACAGTGCCAGGAAAAACCAAAAACAAATCCTGTTGGAGGGAATAGATAATTTGCTTCATGGTGACTGGGAACTTCTACTTGGAATGTATTGGAAGAGATCCAGAAAGCAGATGAGGAGGCAGAGACACGCTCTCTGAAATGGTAGAAAGAGACTTCTGCCGGCATCTCACTCGGCAGATATCTCAATCTCAACAAAAAATTTTTTTCATGACATTAATTTAACAGTTGAATTAAAATAGGCTGAGATTGATTTCTAATCAACTCACTGTTCTCAACCCCTGTACACTGAAAAGTGATCTGACGTAACCAACACCACGTTCTATTTACCTAAAACTAACTTGATGATCTTGAAAAATTGAAGAAATCTGGCAAGGTACCATATTGTGCCACAATTGGGCTACGTTACAAGAGCAAATCATAGAACGAACGTTTTCTTCCAGTTCATTTATTAGATTAAGAAAACGTCTTTCCTGGGCATTATAATTTCATTTCCAAGGATTCTGATCCTGCTATTTAAAGGATACAGTTTTAGCAGATAAAATGGAAGCAGTGGTAAATCAAGGTATTTAAGAAATTAGAGTTATTTAATGTTCACTAACAGTTGTCAAACTCAGTGAAGAGAAGAAAAAAAAAACCACCTAAAATATGTGCTATACAATTCTCTCTCTCCCCTTCCCTCTCCGCATTAGGCATCATCGGTTGTCAAGATAATGCCAAGATGAAGATTTTTTTCAAAAACATCCTTAACTGTCAGGCAAGAACAATTCTCACTGAGTATGGGAGGAAGGGAGAGAGAGAAATGAAATCTGATGTCTTTTCCTGGAAGGTTTGGAATAAAGTCTCAATTCTCTACCTCAGGGGCCCCAAATAATTATGCTTTGCCCAAAGTAAAGCCAATCCAGGAGTTGCAATTTTCAGGGAAGTTGGCAACTGTAGGAGGTATCATCAGGCCTACCCCAAATAAAAATCAATATGACCTCATTTTGGAGTAATTCCATCTTTTCCTCGCAGACGAAATAAAATTTACATTATCTTGGAACTCAGTAGCTTTTTTTTTTTTTACATTGTACATAAGATACTTAGGAAATAATATATTTTGAAACGTATAAACAAAAATCGAGCATGAATTATTTTCTATCAAACCTATGTTATAATTTCATCCTTGTGATTAATCTTCTCATAGACTTGTAAATTGACACTTCAGAATTATATTTGATGGATTCCTACTGGGAATTATTTGGAGAAATGAAGAATACTTGATTCCAAGTATCTGGTGATTTGAAATGACTTACATAAACATACAATTTCCCTTTAAGCATGGGGTTTAAAGCCAGGTTATATCTGTGATCACGTAGCATTGATTTTTAGATAGAAGGAGAAATGAATTTTGAGTCATCTTCCTTAAACCTGATGGAATGGATCTGTACTTAGAAATTCTCCCCTATAATCGTGTACAAGCAACATCTCTCTTGACCTTCACACAGCCTGACTCCTTTTTGACTATATTCTCATATTAAGGTGAAGCACAGGTTAAAAGAAAAAAAAAAAAGGAAAAAAAAGACACAACCCCAAATCCTTTATATCCGTTTCTGGCAGGTGGCAGGAGACCTGTTTCTTCAGAGAAGTCCCATAGCATCTAATACCCTATGCTGGGGCCCACTGAGGACTAACTGGAGGGCATCAGACAGGACCCGGGGCACCACTTCATCTTTCACTTACGCTCTCCACACCACATCTTCCATCAGACACGCGGTAGGAACCAGAAATAATCCCAGCCAGAAGTGTGCAGAGCTCAGGACCATGGTTGCCTGCAAGAAACAGAAGTGACATGTGCATTAATGCTTTCAAAAAAAAAAAAAAAAAGAGAGACATAATTTAATCAGTGTAACACACCCCATCCCACAAAAGCAATAGAAGGCATTAAACTAGTGAACGTTGAAATACATGCCCAGGAAGAACGGGAAAGGGGACCGGCGGGGTGAGCGCCTTGCCGTGATCTTCATCAGCTCTTGTCTCCATCCTGATATTTTGACGAGTGTTGTCTCCTTTTCTAAAGCGCTTCAAACCCCCACTCTGGTCAGAATGCTGTCCTCAACCCCTCCTCTGGAGGAATGCTGGAGCCACCAGACTCCACAGAAATAAACTTCACCCCATAGGCGCCTTGCATCCACCCACCCACGTAGCCATCAGTTCCTGGTCCTCCACTGATGTAACCAGCACCCGGGTGCAGGGCAGAGAGGTTCTCAGCACCCCGAGGAGGAAGGCGAATGGGTTACGGTCCTTGTCTTCAAGGAACTTAAAATGGGGTGGGGTCTCCTACATCACACGTGGAATGGATGTGTCAGGGTCATAGGCTCTGGGGGTGAGAGGAAGGCTAGAAGGCTGGGAAGACTTCTTAGCGACCGAGTGTGGGATGTGATGGGAAGAGAAGCAGGATTTCAAGAGCTACAGGGACAGAGGGAAGATGACGACAGGGAGACACAGCCTCCGATGGTGAGACTCCCGGTTCCCGGGATGCAGGGTCACAGAGAATTTGGGAGGAAGCGGGAGGGGGCCTTAAGGAAGAGGTACAGGGGCAGATGTCAGTTAGGTGAGGAGCTGAAAAGAGGGCTCAGGGCCGAGGCAGAGGGAGGGAAGGAGGCAAGGGGAGAGGGGAGGGGGAGGGGAGGGGGAGGGGGAGGGGGAGGGGAGGGGGAGAGTTGAGTTTGCTTTGAACAGAATCACAGCTGGGAAGGCAGAGTCCTTAAACTTTTTTTTTGTTTTTTGGGGTTTTTTTTGCGGTACGTGGGCCTCTCACTGTTGTGGCCTCTCCCATTGAGGAGCACAGGCTCCGGACGCGCAGGCTCAGCGGCCATGGCTCACGGGCCCAGCCGCTCCGCGGCACGTGGGATCTTCCCAGACCGGGGCATGAACCCGCGTCCCCTGCATCGGCAGGCGGACTCTCAACCACTGCGCCACCAGGGAAGCCCAGGTCCTTTCTTTCTGCAAGTCCCACCTTCCCCCTCTAATCCATCCTTGGCTGACCCAGCGACAGAAGGCGGCCTTGTTTAAGCTACACCTGTGGGGCTACATCCTAGATCATCGGCTGGTGTATTTAGCAAAGAATGCAGTCATTTAAGAATAAGATTTTATAGAAATGATAGTTACTGTGATGGGATGGAGGTGTTAGCTAATGCTGTGATGGTAATCATCTTCCAACATATAAGTGGATCAAATCAACATGTTGTACACCTTAAACATACAATATTACATGTCAATTCTATCTCAATAAAGCTGGAAAAATATTTTTTTCGAGAAAAAATAAAAATAACATTTTCCAACAATGTGTACTATTTAAAATAGATTATGAAACCCCGTAAGAACTCTCATTGCTGACGGAAATAAGGAAAATGACCTTTGACCTGCCTGCCCTGCTGAAAAGAGGGAGCCCTCGCCCCGGCTGACAAAGGTTACATGGAGATTTGGAAGTACTGTTGTTCTGTCACTGGTTTTTAAAACTTGGAGCTGTTTTAAAACACATAATGGACATAACTAGTTTTAAAGGTGTGTCTGCAGAAAGGTTTCTACTATCCCGATTTTCACAGATTGACTGAGGTTTGAGGTACTGAAATCTTTGCTAAGGCCACAGCTTTTGGTTTTGAAATTTAGTCAGACGGCTCTTGTTCTCTCAGAATAATAATAAAAAAGTGTTTACCGAGCTGGGCTGGGTGACACAGGCACTTAATTACTCCCCCCTCCCCTCTCACCTGTACTACTGAGTGAGGTTTTTTTTTTTTTTTTTTTTTTTGCGGTACACGGGCCTCTCACTGCTGTGGCCTCCCCCGTTGCGGAGCACAGGCTCCGGATGCGCAGGCCCAGCGGCCACGGCCCACGGGCCCAGCCGCTCCGCGGCATATGGGATCCTCCCAGACCGGGGCACGAACCCGTATCCCCTGCATCGGCAGGCGGACTCTCAACCACTGCGCCACCAGGGAGGCCCTGAGTGAGGTTTTAAAAGTACCTTTTGATGTGCTAACAGCCCCACTGGGAGGAAGGGCACCCTCACTTAACACACCTGTAGCTACAATGACTGTTAACCACTTAGGTGCCAAATGCATAGGAACCCCCCCGCTTGGGGGTAAAGTTACTTGATTCTGAGGCCATAGCTGGGGAGAGCCCAGGGAGGGCAGTGCCGGTCTGGGTGTAACACTGCACAGCACCACGTCCTGATAGACCAGGAATATGGACCAGGGACACCGTGAAACACGTGACCAGGGATTCGAGTGCTCAGCAGCTTCTGCAGGCTCCACATCACACACGGTCATGGTGACAGATGAGAGAAGGTTCTCGAAAGGAGGCTGGAGGAGCCCGAGCTGGGCAAGGTCAGTTTGCGTTCCCTGGTGTGGGGCAGGTTCGAGACACCATGATAGAGATGGAGGAGGACACCGAGATTTCTTGGTGCGTCACCACGTACCAGGACTTCCCATAAAGCACTCCACGTAACCCTTCCTGGTCCCCTTTCTACAGAAGAAAATCAAGTCCACAACTTCCCCCAGGGGACCTGGGGCAGGAAAGCAGGGCCATCAACATTCAAACCGAGGCGGGTGGACCCCAAACCCTCCTCCCTCCCTGTGTGTGAGGAGTGAGGGGCTTCCTTCTCCCCACCCCCCACACCGAGCCCCCAAGCAGAGGAGAACATCTCTGAGTTTAGAGACAGCACAGGACTCAAGGCACAAGGTACACTTGAACTGAACACCAGAAACACCAGACCCCAAAGCAAAAGTAAATAACAGAAAATCTGGAGGACGTGCAGTTACCAAAACAAAGGGAACAGGAGCCTGCCCAGCTCCAAGCCCAGCGCTGCCACCAACTCTTACTAACCCTGTGCCTCAGTTGCTTCCTCTGTAAAGTGGGGAAAATGTAATACTTACCTCATAGGGTTACCATGAGGCTTAAATGAATGATTAATACAAAGCACTATAAAAAGTGCCTGGCACATGGTAAGTGCCATACACATTACCTATAACTAACTGGATTTTTTTTTACACTTCTGACATAACCACAGACCTTACAGAGACATCCTAGAAGTGGTGAATGAACAGTGGTGCAGAGTGACCACTTGAGGCGGAGTTGGGTCCAGAAGATCACCTTCTTGCTCCAACTCTCAGGAGGTTTACCCAGCGCTGTTCTCAGACGGATGGGAGGGCTGAGCTGCACGCTGAAGAGTTCCCGAATTACAGCGCAAACAAGCTGCTTATTGGTGACAGGCAGCAGGTGTAAACTGCGATGCAGGCAGAAGCTAAACTCTGTTTTTCACGCTCAGGTGTGAGTACTGCTCACCTGTATGGATGCCGCAACGCTGACCCAGGTCAACCTCCGACGGCCACGCACCGCCTCTGATCTCTACAGAGCGTCACGCAGAGCATGGGCTCAGCAGTCGCTGTGCAAGGATGGAGAATGCTTGCCAGGAACTTTTGTGCCCAAGGAGAAAAGAGAGTACGTGCTAAATGCCCACGAGAAACGTTCGCCATGTAGCTGCGTGTCACCAGTATGGTGACTCTTGAGTCACAGCTCAGGAAGGAGGGGGCGTTCTCAGCCCAAACTGTGTTCCTGAGCCCTTGCTGCTTCCACAGGGCTGAGGGGTGATGAAGTCTCTAGTCACACAGAACTGGTGGCGGGAGGAGAACCGGCCCCCGGCCATTTGCTTCTCTTTAGCACAGAGTGAAGAGGAATTCAGAACCAGAAGATCCTGGAGGTCATTCTGGCCTTCGGGGCTCCCCTTAGACTCCTAGGTGGCAGGGACCACAAACTGAAGACGCAAAATCATTGTTTCTGAGGATGATAAAGACACCCCCTCCCCAGGAGCTGGCACTACAGGTACAGAAGGCAAGCAGCCCTCATGGGACCTGACAGGAGGGACCCCAGGAAGGGCCACCTCCCCAGCTTTCCTATTTGACATGAATGGAGAGGCATACAACGGAAATCAGGTAATTAATAGAATGTGTGAAGTCACATACATATCCTAAATGGGACATCCTTTATCTCACTGAAAAATCCTCATCAATGACTCCTTTGGGCATTTGGAATATTTTTTTAAATGCTAATATGACCTGGAAGATGTGTATATTCTAAATTATAACAAAAAACCACCTGATAAACAGGCCACATTTTCCTGGATCTTCAGTCTCACCTGAAGATTTGAAAAATAGATCACTTCATATTCAAACCAAGAACATTTTCCCAATAAATGTGAATGATTTCTTTTTTTCATAAAACCAAGTAAATATTATTTTGGAGATGCAATGAATGCTACAGGATATGTCCCCAGGGCTCCTGGGGTACGTGTGTGTCTCTCTCTCCTCCACCGTCAGGGGTGTTTCATAGAAAAAGAAATTAATTAAGGAGAGTGGACTTAAAAGTCCGGGATACATATCTGGGTTTGAAAATAATTTGCGCATTCGATGGCCAACTGCAGGCACAGGATGTGCACAGGAGCTGAAGCAGGAGCTTGGTGGGGTGGAAGCAGGCGTCGGGGAGGACATGGAGGGGTCGTGCATCACCAGGCTTCAACTACAGCACAGGTTCGCTGACTGAGGCTTCGTGTGGCTCTTACCGCTGCTCTGGATCAAGTTTTTCTTTTTTTTTTTTTTTGGTACGCGGGCCCTCTCACCGCTGTGGCCTCTCCCGTTGTGGAGCACAGGCTCCAGACGCACAGGCTCAGCGGCCATGGCTCACGGGCCCAGCCGCTCCGCGGCATGTGGGATCTTCCCAGACCGGGGCACGAACCCGCGTCCCTTGCATCGGCAGGCGGACTCTCAACCACTGCGCCACCAGGGAAGCCCTGGATCAAGTTTTTATTGCTTCCCACCCACTGGATCTCTTGGGGTGCTTCTCAATCTACTTCCAGAACGGATACAGAATGGACAAGAAGCATTCTCCCTGGGGACAGGGCCGCTGTGCTGCTTCTCCTCCCCCTAAGTCACAGTGAGCACGTGCTGGGGGAGCAGACTTCTTGCCCCCCAGGCAGCGGCCTCGGGCTACTAACTCTTGCTGCTCTGGGGGATTTTCAGCAGCTGAGCAGGTAAAGCAGAGCGAGGACTTTGGGTTCAGACGGACCTGGAACGGAACCGAGCCGCTCAGCTTTCGACTGTGACACTCGCACGGGTCCACTGCCCTCTGCGTCCCTCAGCCTCCCCCCGCCGTTAAGATCAGGACAGCAGAAGCACCTCCCTCGCGGAGCTGGGGTACCCAGCACCCTGTTAGCTGTGCTCACAGACAATCAATCTCCCCAGACCCCCAGGAGCCCTGGACCAAACCTTCAAAAATAAACACACGCTTCATCCTTCCTTGAAGTCTACCTGGCTCCCCCAACCCCCAAACATCTGTACAGGGCCTTGTGATGCTCTGGAAACAGCTCTGCCTGTAAAATGACTCAGAAGCAGTGAATGAGCTCAGGGGCTGGCGCATGGCACCCGGCATCTGAGCCCCAGCCAGCTGGCTGCGCTCCATCCCTCAGCTGCCTTTCCGGAGCAGAACAGTCCGGGGACCCCTCGAAGAGACATTTTCTCCACTGTTTTCTTTAACTCTGACAACTGCAACTGAAATTGAGCAGCAGCCCGCAGCCCCCCAGGGATTCCTTCTGCATTTCTCTCTCTCACTCTTGCTGTTACTTTTTAAGGCTCCTCTAACCAAAGCTCAGATTGCATTTTTTTTTTTAAACACACAAAAAAATGTTCTTGGGGAGAAGAGACTTGACTTCATAAAAAGTTTATGATAACCCAATGAGGATGGCCAACGATCCATCCCAAGGACCAAACTGAGCAATTAAGGTGTATGCTTTCTGCTTTTAAAATAAATAGATTCTTTCACGAAACTAGAAACTTCACAGGAACAATCCACCTGCATTCCCTACTCCAGTGGTTTGGAGCACTCGTTCCGTGCCAGCCTCACGGTCCCTTGGAGGGACCTGGAGATGGAGAATGCACAGCCCTTCAAGGCTTCATCTCCACCCGCTCACAGAAGGTAGAGCGTGTTGTTAAGGTACCTTTTCTTCGTCTCCATGGATACGCTGCTGGATGCACGTAAGAATCCATTAACACACCCTGCAACAGCTCCAAATTCCCCACGAGGGTTTCCCAAATAATAGGCATGTGTATTAGTAGCCGAAAACCAACCCTCCCCTCGTCCAACCCCTCCCCTAGCATTTCTTACTTTAATTAAGTGACACCACTGGCCTCAGGCACAAGTAAGAGGTGGGTCTTGGTTTCTGCTTCTCCTCTCTTCTATTAAACCTCTCTTCCTGGGCGTTCCTGCATACATTATTTCTAAGCCCCACAAAAACCCCTGCAAGAGACACTAACTGTTCCCATTTTACGGATGAGGCAATTAAGGCTCAGGGGTTAAGTGGCCAATTCAAGGTCACCTGGTAAGGGGCTGAGTCAGGATGTGAACCCAGGTCTCTCTGAGTCTAGAGCCAGGGCCTGTCCCGTGGTCTGAGATCCGTGTTCTTAACAGACAGTGGCTTTAATGTCTACTCATAATTCACTAGTATTTTTTTTTACTATATTTGCCAGTGTTTCAATAACTTTTATTTTAATAAATTACAAGCCTTTAGATGTATATAATCCAGCTTCCATTTTTAGCCCAGAAGTCCTACTCTGACTTTTCCAAACATAAATTAACTCTGCTGCAACATTTCTGACCCCCTGTCTTCTTCTATTCTGCTGAAAATGTAACATTTTTAAATGATGAATTTAAAAACTGGGCTATTTCCTGGTAATGTCCTTGTTCCAGAGCACGATGCCATGTGCTGACTCAGCGAGCAGGCGTGCATCATTACTCAGTGAAGCACAGGCTGCCATGTCTTGGGGCCCAGTGAACAGACAACAAAGCACATGTCCGTTAACCGACGGCTCAGAATCGGGACGGCCTGTGGGTCTGAGTGAGTCCTGAGGTCCTCACTATTCCTCGGTAGGACAAGTCTTATTAAGGTTGGTACCTATGAAGCAAAACCAACATCTTAGTCTTCAAAGCATCCTGGCCGGCACTGACAGGACAGGTGAAAAGCAAAACCTTAACACCTGTAGAAGAAAAGGTGGGAGAGTATCTTTCTGACCCTGATTAGCTTTTAGAAAATTTGATACACAACAGCAAAAACATTGCAGGAAAAGAGAGGAGTTCACATGAAAAGGGAAAACTTTTGCTCTAAAGGACACCATAAACAACGTTTAAAGAAAAGCCACAGATTGAGAGACTTCCAGTGCACATTCCAATCCCGGTTATACATGTGCTCTGGGGAGACTCACACATGTCCACAAGCAGATATGTGCAGGAATGTTCGCTGCAGCATTTTTGGTGACGGACCTCCACCAAAAGTCAAAAACTTAAATGTTTATCAACAGGAGAAGAAATACATTTTGGCACATTTATATAACCAAAACCAGCATTAAAGTGAGCCAGCTACAGTTACATCACTCCAGATAAACTTCAAAAACCAGTTCTGAAAAAAACCAAAGCAATCCAGTGTTGAGGGGAAGGGTGTATATGATACAACCGACATAAAGTTTCAAAACCCTGCAAAAATCAACATTGCCTATTGTTTATATTTTCTACAGGTTTATACATACATAATACATGCATGAAAATAGTAAACATGAAAGTAATGAGAGTATTTCTAGCTCAAGGAGAATGAGACTGGGAGGGCTACTAAGAGGACTCCACAGCATGGCTAACATTTCTTTTTTTTTTTTTTTTTTTCTTTTCGAAAAGATATGAAGCAGGCAGCATGTCAACACTGGACTAGGCTGGGGATATAATTCCACATCCTTTGTCTCTACGGGTGAAGTCTGTCACCATGTTGAAAAATTCCACAAAAAGGGGAGTCTCTAAAATAGCCAGGGGGACAAAGGTAGCCTTGATTGGTCAGAGGGCAATGGGCAGGGGGCACTGAGCCTAATGCAGAAGCAGGAGCCTGCAAGGAAGGGGAAGGTGGAAGCACAGGTTCTGAGGCTGAATGCAGCCAACTTTCAGAAAGTTCTGGTTGTGGAGAGAGCTTGCAGCTTGCAATAATGACCACCTTGGGGAGATGGATGAGCTCGGCCATGACAACAAGGAAAGAGCCACAGATACTGTGCCTGCTGTGTGCTCAGCCCTTCTCCCCAGTCAGCTGGCTCCATCCTCCCCACAACCCTGTGAGGTGGGTGCTATACGGTCACTCCTAGCTTACAGATGAGGTCAGTTAGGCAAGAAAGGTCTAGGGTTTGAACCTGAAATGGGGAAGAACCTTTGTATTCTATTACAAGTTCATCACCAAAGGGATGGTGCCTAGAAGCTTCTATTACACATAACAGCCCATCTCTGGGACTCCTGCCCACCCACCCCCCGCCCCAGGTAATGAGCATTAAGCCAAAACACCTTTGTTTAGCTCCCAGGAAACATCCTGACCAGGCCCACGTGCAAATGACCTCAGGAAGGAAGAAATAACACATCCCCTCCGGAGGCCGAACCAGGACTTTACTCTCTCCCCTTTTAGTACAAGAGAAGCCTGAATTCTAACTCAGGAAAGATGGTTCTTTGGGACATGAGTCCAGCATCTTCTTAGCCTGCTGGCTTTCGGGATAAAGTCACTATTCCTTGTCCCAACACCCTGTCTCTTGAATTACCGGCCTGTGTGCGGCAAGCAGTACAAGCTTGGACCTGGTAACAAACCCAGCCGTCTGACCCCCAGGGCCCACACGACAGGTGGGCTAGCCCTACTTATTTGGGGGTCATTTGTACACAGTGATGGGTGAACCTGTGGAAATAAATGAGATCCCAAAGAAAGGGAATACGGGGTGAGGAAAGGCTTCAGATTAGTGTCCGGGTGATTCCTATACTAGGAGGTAGGGAGAAGGAAAAGGAGCTGGGACTTGGTGAAATATCAGGGGGAGGGAGTCCAGGACGGAGCTGTGTTCTGAAGGTGAGGCGATTTTAGGGATGACAAGGGGGACGGTGCTGAGGACGGGGCTGCAGCCATATCATAAGGAAATGGGGGAGGGAGGAGGGCCGGATGGGGCTTGTCCAGGACCTGAGACGGCTATGCAGATGGGACAGGAGGGGAAAGGGCCTTGAAAGGTAAGAAGTCAGGAAGGGAGGGTGGAGAGTGGTCCCAGGGGGACTGCAGAGAGGGGATGACATGGAACGTGCGGCTTTGGAAATTCAAGGGCCAATGTTAACTTAGAGGTGCTGTGGGCGGCCTTCCACGACCCCGGGACACACGTGGCTGCTTCACAATCGTTAAGGAACCACGATCCCAGCTCTTCTCGTGAACAACTGACTTGGAACACAAGTCTCTCTCCTCCTCGCTCTTTCCTTGGGCTCCCAGGCTCCTGGGTGACTCGGGAAAGGCGCAGGAGACCCACTGCGCACCCTGGTTGCACCTTTGTTCCTGGAATTACAACCGTAATTCAGACGAAACACACACGTGCACGCATGTTGAGGCGTGAAAGTTAACATCACAACCCGGAATATGGAATACTACCTATGTGCGATGGGGCTAATTTACATTTACTGCGGGATCCGTCACGGTGTAATTTCCTGGCTTTGGTCTGTATAGTTTTTCAGACTCAACATTTTATTAACTTTTCCTTTAAACCAGCTATCTGTCTTTGGCTAGTATTCCCCATTGTACTCGTGTGCATACTTCCAAGCTGAATATCATGTTGTAAAAGCCTGTCCATTTCCTCTCATCTCCCCCTCAGTCCATCTGTATTTTTTACATCGAACCTCCTGGGTCCTCACCTTTCTGGGCTCTGTAAATTTAATTAATGTACTTTTGACTTTCTTTACCAGGTCACTGTTGAAAATTTACATAAAACAGATCCAATTTTTTTTCATCACACTCTAATAGAAACACATCAGCTACATTTCCCTTTCCCATATATTTCAATTTCTCTTTTCAATACAGCTCCCCAAGTGTAACAATTCTTAGGTACAATGGCACATGAAAGCTTCTGACTGATTCTTCTATAGAGAGCCCTACTACACTTCAGCATCCTCCCACGTTAGAACTGGGTTATCATGTAAATAGCATATGATACCATTTGCTCTTCATAAAATCATCTAGACCTTTTATTTTTTTCAGAGGTCAGCACAAAGATTTTACTCTATTTTTCAGTTATACATATATATATATTCTTTTTCATATTCATTTCCATCATGGTTTATCACGGGATATTGAATACAGTTCCCTGTGCTCTACAGGAGGACCTCGTTGTTTATCCATTCTATAGATAATAGTTTGCATCTGCTAATCCCAACCTCCCACTCCATCCCTCCCCTCCCCCTCAGCAACCATAAGTCTGTTCTCTGTGTCTGTGAGTCTGTTTCTGTTTCATAGATAAGTTCATTTGTGTTATATTTTAGATTCCACATATAAGTGATATCATATGGCATTTTAGACCTTCTTTTCTTATGTCTTTGTTCCCCTCAATATTGTTGAACGCTCTGAGGGATTTCTTTTGCTTTTTTAGAACTGTCTTCTTCTTTTTTTTTTTTTTTTTGTGGTACGCGGGCCTCTCACTGTCGTGGCCTCTCCAGTTGCGGAGTACAGGCTCCGGACACGCAGGCTCAGTGGCCATGGCTCACGGGCCCAGCCGCTCCACGGCATGTGGGATCTTCCCGAACCGGACCACGAACCCATGTCCCCTTCATCGGCAGGCAGACTCTCAACCACTGCGCCACCAGGGAAGCCCTAGAACTGTCTTCTTATATTTCTATTAGTTTTGGAGAAATGAAGATGTTTTCAGAGGAGAAACAAATACGGTAATTAGCCTCCTTTCCCATTATTTCAAAAACAAAACCAGTGAGGTTACTTTGAGTCGCTGTTAAAAAAGGAAATTCCTAGCTGACTGCATGAATGACGTCTACTAATGCATTTGAGATTTTGAATAATACAATATTTATTTCAAGGATCCACTTTGTTTTTCCTCATAGCTGTACTTGTTTACTCACTATGGCATTTAATGCCAATGATATATAATTTTGTGTTTCCTTTATCTCTTTTTTCTTTAAAAACATTTATTAGTAAGCCATCGTCATTCCTTTGTTCTCCATATTAACAACCTGCTCTCTCCGTAGCACAAACATTTATATTTAGCCCCCGAAAAAGCAAAAACAAAAAATTCAAACCAACTCTAAGGCGGGAATAGCTGAATGTACACCTTTGCCTGTAATTCCTTCTACTGAAATCCTTAACAGGCTATAAATAAGTTGGCAATAAAACCAGTGGAAGAGAAAAATCTGAAAAAACATGTTTCCTGAGTTCTGTTCCTCTTAGAATCCCTATTTAAATACTTTGCCTTATTTCTAAATTTTTCTTCAATGACTCTCACTGGTTGAGATGATTCTAATCAGAGCATCCCTTTTTTTGTGGCTCTTTAAATAATTTCATTTTTTTAAACCAGTAACACATTGAAAGGTACTGACCAATGCAACTGAATTGTATGAGAAAGATCAAACTGAAGTTCATTAAACCCACGGCATTACCTGGGAGCATTTAAGGTAATTGTCTTCTGGTTCGCTTTCCACAGAGCAGCGCTAAGGAAGCGCGGAGGTTCACAGGGGGTCTACTGAGCAGATACTAAAACTGTCACCTATAGCACTGTACGCTTTGGACCTCTAACTCATAGTGTCTTGGGAAGTGGGCTGAGGGTTTAGACAATAATAAAAATACCGCTGGTGGAGCAACGGGACAATGGAACTTCAGGATGGCAAGAAACGGGCAAGGAGAAACAGTTCTGTGTTATACTGGGGTAAATCAAGGCCAGACTTAGAGGAATTTTCCTGGAAGCTGGGTGAGGGATGGATGGCCAAACTTCCAGGGCTCTGCCAACTGTTTCCCAGTGACTCACATGGAATCAATCAGAGGATGCTACTCTGATGCCTCCGTGTCACGATCCCACAATTAATTCACAGATTAGAGTTTAAATGAACATCTGTGGGACTAGGGTTTCTTCCTTTCTCCCTTCAGCTGGACTTGAAGATGATGCTTTACGATTTTTCTTTCAATTCAAGGACACCAGGAGAACATTTGTTTGGAGTCCTGATCCGCAGGCCCACTGAGGCTTATTTCCTAGAACTTCTCACTGCAGGTTCAGCAGGGCCTGTCCGTGTCCCCACAATGAATTACTTCCGCAGACACCGGGCCCACGGCCTCCCTGAATCCTCCCCTGTAACCCACAACATCTGTTCTGTGTCCAGCGCTGACCAGCGGGGGAACTGGCAAGTCCTGGCCGTCAGCATCACACAGCTGAGCCGACAGGCTCACCCGGCGTCAGCCCCGTGATTCCAGCTGAGCGCACCGGACGCGGCGAGGCTCTCGGTTAAACCGCTTGCGGCGCAGCAGAAACATCTGTTTAGAACTTGTCCAAAATAAATGCGTGGTGAGCATTTCAAGGGGTCAGGTGGACAGCAGCAGTGAAGATTACAGAGCTCGGGGTCCTTGGGTGTGTTACATACCCCAATTCCTAGGGTCGATGCGCACCTGTACTTCTCCGACATTTTAATTGAGGATGCTCCATCTGAGGTTGGTTTGGGTCTTGTTCCTCTCTGGGCGACACGCAAAATTTCATGAAATCCACAGCTTCAATCTCAACCAAATATCCCATATTACCTGATTTTGGGCTCAAGCCTAATACCTATCATAAAAAAGTAAAACAGAGTGTGCTGTTTTTAACAGGGTGCTTGATTTATTTGGAGAGAATATGACCCAACGTAAACATGAGTCTCTGCATCAGTGCCTCACCTCCAACAGGGAAGCACAGCCCCACTGCATCTGGTAGGCGGTCCAGCTGGGGAAGGTGACCCAACACCTCCAAGCCTCATCATCAGTGGAGACGGTGTGTTTTATTTATTTATGGTACCATTTGTTTCCAAATGCATCAAAGGGGAAATGAGTAAATATGAAAGAGAAAATAAGGCAGCACAATTGAACACGAAATACCAAGAGAGACAACATGTCCTTCAGCTGGGCAGCCTGCCTAATTCCCCAAAGTTAACACGGTGAGCTGAATGCTGAAGTGACAAGCTCCTTGAGGCCACGTGCACGCATCTGTAAACTGGGGCCATCTTATCCTTGCAGGCTGCTTGTTGGGCACTGAATACCATATATAAATAGCCTAGTACAGTACCCGGCACTGGACTTTTTAGTACATTGCAAAAGTTGGCAAAATCTGGGGGCTTCCCTGGTGGCGCAGTGGTTGAGAGTCTGCCTGCCGATGCAGGTGACACAGGTTCGTGCCCTGGTCCGGGAAGATCCCACATGCCATGGAGCGGCTGGGCCCGTGAGCCATGGCTGCTGAGCCTGCGCGTCCGGAGCCTGTGCTCCGCAATGGGAGAGGCCACAACAGTGAGAGGCCCGCGTACCGCAAAAAAAAAAAAAAAAAAAAAAAAAAAAGAAGTTGGCAAAATCTAGCTGTCTACAAGGGTATCTGAGGCCATTTGTGGTTTTTCATTCAAGACCCTGCTCTCTTGGCTTTCCATCCCCAGCCCCGTGCACTCTGGCCACATTCAACTGTCTACATCTCTTCAAATCCTCAAGGTTCGGTTTTGTTTTTCCTTGGCCTTTGCCCATCTCGTTCCTGGCTCGGCTGACAGTGCCCGCCTCTGCCACTGTTCTGACTGTGAGAACTCCTCTTCCTCCTCCAAGACTCAGTTCATGGATCCTCCAGGCAGAACGGCACACTTCCTACCCTGCATCCTTCTATAGTGGTGAGAATTCTATCGCTGCCATTTTTTGCATGACTACTGTCTGCCAGGCGCCATACTGGCCACCTGCCATCCCGTAAGTTAATACACACGGATGGCCCGACAACAATAGCCATAGCCTCTATTTCACAGATGTGGAAAGTCTGGTCCAAAGAGGTCACATGATCATCCTCTGGAGCCAGAGGTGAGAACCACCATCTGATCCGGGTCCGCAGACCCCAGAGTGCACCCCGCTTTCCACTGTGTCTTGTGATTCTGCTTTAGGCTCAAGGATGCTGCTCGGTTTCCTCATCTTCTTCCTTAGACTGAAAGCCTCCTGATGGTAGAGCTGTGTTCTCTACACCCCTGTGTCCTCGGCAGCTGATGTCAGAGGCGGCCACTTAGTAAGAGGGTCACTGTAGACAGTGAAGGGAAACCCACTTTGACAGAGGCCAGCCATACACTCTACAGGTTCTATGCCGCCAGCCTGGTTGGAGTATAAACATCTGGAAAGGAAGTTAAGGCTCGGCACACGAGTACCAACCAGGTACCACCTGTTCCTAAATCTTTAGCAACTGACGCTAAGTATTTTCATCCAGACTCTTAAAGATTCTTCCACTGGCATCAGGCAAACCTCCCCGCTTGGGTGGTTTTCCAGCAGTTAGATCAGGTTAGTCCTTAGCCTGTGGGTCCCTTCTGAGCCAGTGACTGAGGAGTGACCCTCTCCGAGGGGCTGGCATTGTGTTCACTCTCAGGCCAGACCACCCCAGTCCTGGGAGACACAGCTGCTGGCCTGTAGGTACCGCCAGGACCGTGATCCTGGCATTAGTTCCCCTGGAGACCCGACTCCTTCAGCGCTGTCTTCAGAGCGAGGGCCCCGTCAGGTAACAACCAACTGGCCCCAGCAGCTGAACTTCTGCAGCTGCCCTGGTCACTGAGGAGGCCCGCTGGGAAGGTCGGTCACGTGGACACACTCCACTGACCTCAGCCTGCGTGTGCCCCTGCGTGGAGCCTCTCCTGCGACCTTGAGGCCCTCTTACATTGGGTGAGCACAGAGCTCTGAAGCTTTGAGGGGACCCAGGTGCACAGCCCTTCCTGGGTCCACTGGCTGCAGCAATGGGGGTGTGCCTGCCTGTGGCCTGGGATAATCACGATAACCGCTGCCGCTTACTGAACACACGTCCCGAGCCAGGCATCCTGCTAAGTCCTTGGATGCGCATTCCTTACTGAATCAACACAGCAGACCCTATGATGTTGGCACCGTTTCCACTACCCCGACCCCGCTCTGGCAGATGACACAGCAAAGCATACAGAGATGGTGACTCGTCTAAGGTCACACAGACAAGAAGTGGTCCAGCTGGGAGACCCCCGTGCTCTGAACCGTGGACTACGGTGTCTCTCAGGCAACCCCGTGTCTTATTAAAGCAAAGGCCATCAGGGAAAAGGAGGAAAGGAATCCAATATCATGACTGCCAAACCAGGCAGAAAAACTGGGCTGGCCCTGTCGTGTAATCCGGCATCAGCAGAAGGAAAGCTGAGTAAACAGAAGTCAGAGTAAAAGTTCATCTACGGCTCACAATAACGCACTGGGAGTGGGGAAACCTAACCGGGAGGATGAAAAGTGAAATTTGGGGGGCATGAAATATGGTTCCTTTCAGCTCTAAAGCCCATGACTGACTTCCCCAGCAGGCTTCGAGCAATCCAAACACCCAAGACAAATCCTATAAGCATACCTAATGGAATAATCCAGATTTTGTTTGCTTGGGTTTTTGAAGCATCAAAACGGTTCCTTTCTGTGCCTACTTTGGCTCCCCTGCAGTTTTAATTAAGCCTCCCAAGGCTCACAAGCATATTAAAATTAGGCAGAAAGAAAACCTGTGGCCTTTGATGCCAAGAACCACTAGGTGCTGGCCTTCCAGTTTGATCTTTGCTCGGGCAGTTTCAGCAGATGCTCAGAGTCGACCTAAAGGAAGAAGTTTCCATTTGTTTTCCTTTGTGGGGAGGGGCCGTGATTACTCAAGTGATGAAAAAGTTTCTTTCTTGCGGGAAGCTGTGACAAAACAGGTACCAGGAATCCCCAAGCGGGCTGGCATTTCTCCTTCGAACCATCCCAGGAGAAGGGATGATGATGGGAGGCCTCCTCCCTCCTGCTGATCTCTGAGACCCACCTTCTGCACAGCATCTGCCCACCGTTGGCCCCACTCTTTTTCTGCTGTAGGGGAGGGAGTCACATCACGCCACCGTCCATCGCTGCATCTTCATTTCGGCTCTCATCCTGTGAGGTCCAGAAATGGTGACTGGTTTCCTCTCCTGTACTATAATGTGAGATTCTGGAGGAGACTGTGTCTTGTTGGTCTCCCTTGGTAGATGCGCTGGATACACCCCTCCCTCACCTGGCCTTTAAAGATGGTTTGCTGAAACCCTTTAGGGAGTTTCGGGTGTTTTTGAGCATGAGCCACCCGTTCTCCTTGCTCAGCCCTTCAATAAACCTTTCTCTGCTCCAAACTCCGATGTTTCAGTTTGTTTGGCCTCACTGTGCACCGGGCACAGGAACTTGCGTTGGGTAACGTGGGCTACTCTCTCAACAAGCCTGGGAGTGAGGAAGGGCACAGAGTAACTTACGGGATGGAGACTGAGGACAAGTAAGACGCTTGGGGAGCTCACGTTAGCGAGAAAGCCCGTCAAGACAAATTAAAAACGTGCAGGAGGTCCCAGGATTAGGCATGGTTTTTATACTTGTTTTGTTTTGGGGAGAGGGAGTATCAGTTCGGTTGTGTTTGTGTGTAACTAAAAATTCAACCAACAGTAGCTCAAACAACAAACAGTGGCTGATTTTGCTTTTTCTCCCCAAATATTTCTGGAAGAAGGTATTTGCTCCTCCATGCTCTGGAGCACCCAGGCTTTCCCCGTCCTTCGGCGGCACCACCCTCATTGTTGGCTTTCATCTTTCCTCTCGCCTCTGGCCTCGTGGCCCCAAGAGGATGCATGCAGATGGACACTCCATCTGCCTTCCAGGAGGAAAGCGGAGGTAGCCCACCCAGCCCCCGTCATGCTGGAAGGCCCTGGCCCACTCCTTAGTGCCCACCGGCTACGTGTGGCTCACAGGGCCACCTCCAGCTACCAGGGAGGCTGGCCACCCAGACATGTGTCCTCTTAGCATCCTTAGCAGGAAGTGCTGGGAACCCAAGAGGTTGTTACTGGCACTTGAGTCAGCCATGGGGATGCAGATGGTGACCTAGGGAAGAGTCTTAGCATATGGAGCAATCACACGGTTCCTGAGAAAGAAGGTGAAAACACACGATACAGAAGAGTTTTGAGAAAGAGAAACACAAAACTGAAGGTGGAGACAGCTCAGTCACCAGTGTGGGGCGTGGGACTGTCCTCTGATAAAGCATGAGGGAGAGAGGGAGGGAGAGAAGTGGTGACCTTGGGAATGTCCCACTGGGCAACATGCTAGAGCGTCTGCACAAGGAGTGATCCACCGGGCTTGACTCTAGCACAGGAAACCTAGGACTATGTTCTATTACTGAAACACCTCTTCTGATATCGATTTCCTTTTAACTATTTAGAATAATCATTTCATTTTTCTTAACAGGTTGGCTTTCAAATTTGTGAGAAGTTCTTGCTCTTTATTCCGTTCAATATCTAAGGGATTGGTTGAGCTAATTTTGGGGTGTAAATATCAATGTAGGCTTAAAGTAAAGACAGGAGAGAGGACTGAGAAATATTGTCAACAATTTCCATGTGAACACAGAGAAGTAAACTGAATAAATAATTCTTCTAGGGCTTCCCTGGTGGCGCAGTGGTTGAGAGTCTGCCTGCTAATGCAGGGGACACGGGTTCGAGCCCTGGTCTGGGAGGATCCCACATGCCTCGGAGCAACTAGGCCCGTGAGCCACAACTACTGAGCCTGAGCGTCTGGGGCCTGTGCTCCGCAACAAGAGAGGCCGCGATAGTGAGAGGCCCGCGTACCGCGATGAAGAGTGGCCCCCACTTGCCACAACTAGAGCAAGCCCTCGCACAGAAACGAAGACCCAACACAGCAAAAATAAATAAATAAATTAAAATAGGTTTTAAAATAATAATAATAATAATAATTCTACGTTCTTCAATTACATAATCATTGAAAGGATTCTAGTATCTATTATTCCAAAAGGGGTCCTTAACTACGTCTGCCGTCTCCTTGCCTCTTCCTCAATAAGGCCCCCTCGCCATCTGCTTTGGGAAGCCCACAAGTGTCAGGGAAGTTGTGCCTTCTGCCAAGCTGGAGCCCCTTTCCAAAGTTCAGGGAGAGAATGTGGGTTTGTAGAACTTCCCGATTGTTTTCTCTGGGGTTTGAAACCATAACATTTCCATTCAGAGGAAATAGTCTTAGGATGTTTATTTTTTCAGACTTCATGAATATTAAAAGCCCTGTGATTGAAGCCAAAACATAAGAAAAATGAAGGCAGTGATACCAAATGCGGGTGTTCCGCTTTCAAAGCCGTCTTCATCCGTGTAAAATGTTTGAAGCAAAAGAAGGGAAATGGTAATAAACATAAAGCGAAATCAAATGCAGTTCTGGAGACGCGGTGATCACAGTTCTATCTGGGCTTTGGACGCAGCTGGTGGACAGTGGCGTGGGGAGGGACGGCACTGCTCTGTGAGCAGATGGACTTCAGAGAAGAAGGAACAAAACGGGAGTTTTCAGCTGAAAACTCAAGGTGCCAATTCTTTTTTGAAGGTTCACACGTATTCAGCCCGGATATATCATGAACCTCTGAGGATTTACATATCTCAGTGTGAAGAACTAATAACCAGTGAGTGGCTTAGATAAGACCTTATGAATACTCAGACCTTTTAAATCTTCAGGTGCCAAGATGCATTTCCCAATGTGAACCCATTTACTCCAGTGAGCATCGACTACTTCTTTTCTAGCCCTGCTGGCCCAAGAGCAGCCCCATGGGTGGAGAAACACTAACTGGCATCACGACAACAAAAGCTGGCATAGACAGCTACCTGCCTGTTTGGGGACCAAGTATGATTCAGGGCCCCCCACACGCCAAACCTGACCTATGTTTCATGAGAAAAACCAAACGCTTCTGAAATGAAGAAGCCAGTAAATTTTGTCCAGTGAAAGTGATAAAATACGGAATCTTAACTTTTTCTGGTGTGTTGAGTAGCATGGGAGGGAGGTGAAATATACCATGACAGTGGGGTTCCCCAGCACAGGGACCAGCCATGTGGTGCAGGAGGGGAGCCCAGGACTGAACTAGCATTGATGCGCTCGTCTTAGAACATACTTTGAACCAGAGACATCAGGAAGGAAGGAAGGTGAAAGGATGGAGAGTGGGCAGGAGGGACAGGAAACACAAAATCAGCAGAGGAGAGGGAAGTCCAGGAGAATCTGGGAACGCACATTGCCTGCTGTCCCTGTGGTCCTCCAGGGCTTTCTGGAGTCAAGGAAAGTTACTACCAAGCCATTTTTCAGTTCATTAGTTCATTCTTCCAAACATTTCTGTTAACTAAATAAAACGATATGAGCTCTGCAGTAATTTAAAATTTAGCTTTTTGTTATTGCTAATAATTAATTTTTATTTTCAAACTTTAAGCTTATTTTTTTGAGACATGATCCATCAATTTATGTGTTTCTCATTCATTCATTTAGCAAAACCTCCAATGAACACCCACCATCTGCCAGACACAGTCTCACATGCTGGAGATACCATGTGCTCCGTGGGGACACAGGTCATGCCCTCCAGAGCCTCCACTCTGTGGAAAAAGGATGTTAAGTGAATGATAAGGGCCTTGAAAGTGACAGAGTGGGCAACAGGGCATCTGGAGTGGATGGCAGTTGAGGGAAGAATCAGGAAAGACCCTCCTGAAGGAGCCATTTCCCAGCAGAAACTTGAAGGAGGAGTGGGAGTTGGTCAGGTAACAACGGGAGGCGGGCAAAGCTCCAGAGCCTGGAGAGAGCCTGCAACGTTCCAGGAACTAATACAGCAGAGCAGAGAGCGACGGGGGGCTGGCACAGAAAGGAGTTAGGTCGGGGAGGATCTTTACATCTTGTTTAGAATCTGGACCGTATCAAGACGTCAAGATGAAGCTGTGACAGACACACTCATATTGATGCTGAAGAAAGATGATTTAACCGTGGACGATGTCCTACAACAACTGAGAACTTTAGCCTGAAATCTTCAAAGCGAAACCTTCTTCATACTTATCAATGTACCTACAATCACACCCACAAGAATTGCATTTTCATCTTAGATGATAAGGCATTTCTCTTCTCGACCAAAGCTACCTTCTCGTCCTGAACTCCTGATCCCACTTCTTCGCCTTCTGTGTGCATTTATTACCCTTGCCTCTCCCTCCCCTGCCCTCTCTCCTATCTCTCTGGTCCTAGAACCTCTTCTCTCCTCCTGCAATGCTGTCCTGCCCCTGAAATCCTGGGGAAAATCTCTACTTCCCTCAGGAGCTTGCTGAGGGGAGTCACTATTACACTTAAGAAGTTCCCATAGTTTCCTGGACTCTGCCCCAGGGTTGACTCTGTTCTTTTGTAGTTTGAGGTAATTTGTTCCATGTATATATTTCATGCATTACATAGAACATATTTACTATACGTTGTTTCCTTCTCTAAGTCTTTAAGGGCAATGGCCAAGCATTTCATATTTATATTCTCAGCACATAGCTCAATGCCTGACAGAAAGGAGACCCACCAAATATTTTTTTTTACCTGAATGCCGTAAAAAAGCAAACATTTTAAAGTCCTTGTGATTCCCCAAAACTACCTGAGAGAAGACGCTTCTGTGAAACAGAAGTACTACACCATTTGCCAAAAAAAAAAAAAAAAAAAAAGCACAATCCAGTCTTCTACCTGGTTAGTTCTTAATGAGAATTATATACAGTATGAACCAAAAATATCTCAATGAAAAATCAATTTAAGATACTGTTATAGGTTGAACTGCATCTCTCTCAAATTCTCATGTTGAAGTCCTAACCCTCAGTATCTCAAAATGTGACCTCATTTGGAAATCGGGTCATTGCAGATATCATTAGTTAAGAAGAGGTCATTAAAATGGGACCTTAATCCAATATGACTGGCATCCTTAAAAAAATGTGAAATGTGGACATAGACATGAACACAGGGAGAAAGCCACGTGAACATGAAGGCAGGAATTGGAGTGATGCTTCTCCAAGCCAAGGAATGCCAGAAATCACTGTCAAACCACCAGAAGCTAGGACACAGAGGCCTGGGACAGATCCTCCCTTATAGCCTCAGAAGAAACCAACCCTGCCCACATCTTGACCTCAGACTTGCAGCCTCCAGAACTGTGAGACAATACTTTTCTGTTATTTAAGGCGCCCAGCGTGTTGTACTTTCTTACAGCATCCCTAGGAAATGAACGTGGATGTTAGCAGGTCATCTTCTGTTTGTAGTTCAGTGGCTCTTGTCAAACCTTCTGTTACTCTCCTGTGGGCGGGGGAGAGGCAGAGGAGGAAACTGGGAAGGAGGAGGCGTGTCTGATGGGATGTAAACCACAGACATGACCAACCCATTGGATTCTTGCAGACACGGGAAGGCGAGTTGAAGGGCTGCTGACTGGCTAATGGTTGTTTCCCTACCCGTGCCAGCTATCTGGAAAAGAAGGACCCTTTGATAATGATACGAACTCACCAATTAAAAAGCCAGACACTGGGCTTCCCTGGTGGCATAGTGGTTGAGAGTCCGCCTGCCGATGCAGGGGATACGGGTTCGTGCCCCGGCCCGGGAAGATCCCACATGCTGCGGAGCGGCTGGGCCCGTGAGCCATGGCCGCTGAGCCTGTGCGTCCGGAGCCTGTGCTCCACAACGGGAGAGGCCACAGCAGTGAGAGGCCCGCATAGCGCAAAAAGAAAAAAAAAAAAAAAAAGCCAGACACTGTAACTATACTATCATTTTCTGGAATGTCTTCTGCAGCCAGAGAATAACCGCACAGAAAGTGCTAGAATTACAGAATCCCATCTAGATGACATTCGTAGAAAACATAATGCCGGAAAGGAATTAAATGGTTCAACCCTCTGTCTACAGAAAGATGAAGACCAAAGCCATCATAAGGTACTCCTTCTCTGGATGTGGGCAGCATTTTTCATACTCACAGGACCTCCAGTCCCTTGTTTTGATGACTTCCAGGTGCCAGGGGACTTACCATCATCCCCATTTTACAGAAGACAAATGGAGGCCAGCAGTCAAGTTATCCCCAGGCTACAAGGTAAGTAGATGGTAGGCTGGAATCTGAACTTGATCGCCGGAAGCAGTCCAATGATCAGTCCAATTTCAGTCTCAATCATTTTTCTCAAATAAATGGTGCCTGGATGGCATCAACATCGAGAGGGTAACTTTTCTTAACTCGAGAGAAGGTAACGGTAAACAGCACAAGAAGATTTCACACCCTGTGCATTTCATGCTTTTCAGCGCCTAGACCAGCCCTCGGCGGCGGCCACGGCTTCGCCTACCGTCTGCAGTGCCCAGCAGAGTGCTGGCTGGTGGTGGGCAAACAATCAACGTTCACTGAACGTGAAATAAAAGACTTTTTAAAAAATGCTCTTTCAGGAGATTCCGTGAACTGGCAAGTCTATCGCTGCTGCTCTTGGCAGGGCGATGCCAGCGAACCTGGTTATGGGAAAACTTTACTGCATTGTTCAGCCAAATCTGATAACTGCCAACCTTTTCTGATGTGAGGAGGGGCACTCGTTTTTACACTGTGTTCCTCCCAAGACATGTGTTTCCAGGTCGTTCCTTGACTTTGTAAACAGGGTAGCCGAGTCTGGATCTGTTTAACCCCACCTGTTCTTTCCCCTTCACACTGATAACAGCAAAGAAGAGACTCCACCTTCAGATCTGGGCCAACACAGCACAGAGTCCAAGACTGCCCCTAGAAAAGAAGGCGTTCCCTGGGTTTCTGACAGGTGAGGCTCTGGGTCCAATTATGGGACTGAGGCTACAAGGATTAGAATTAGCGCATGTCCCTGGCTGGCAGTTGCCTGATGCCGACACATGAGCAACAAATGTGTAGCAGACCGATCCTCCCCCTTTGGTTTGGGAAGTGCAGGATCTCTGGACACACACAGACGTATGCGCTGTGGCATCAGAATTCTAACGGCAGGCCAAAGAAGGAATGCCAGGAGTCACTAACCCTTCTGCTTGGTCTCTGAAGGGGTTCCAGTAATTGCTTATTTATAACCTCTGAGCACTTGGTGGCCATCCAGGCAAGGAGTGAGCAGCTGCCTACAGGAAACCCACGGCCCTGCCCACTGACTGCAAACACATGTTCCTTTCTGTCATCTTGAGGAAGAGTTGCAATTCCGTAATGGGATAGTTGTCAACTGATTTCCTTCTCTTTGTGGTTCACTGAAACTTCAGGATCTAAAGGTCTCATCATCCTGTCACCAGCCGTTATTAATACCTCAAACAATGTTACAACAATAAGACCAACCATTCTTGTAAAATCATCCTTTCATCCTGAACTATACATTCGCATGGGGCCCCACTCTGAAGCACTCAGATATCCAAATTCTGAAGGCTGGAATAAAATTCTGAATGTTTAGAATAAAATTCTTAACAACCAATAGTGAGCTGACCACAGAGATTTTTTTCAAAATTGCACGTTACTGGTTAAGATGACAGACTCTTTCGTATTATTTTAGAGTTGAACAACGCATCCATTCCGAGGTATAGTTTCACCTCCTTATGTTATAGATGAGATCCTGGCAATCACCATACCAGGATTTTCCTGTTCGATTCTGAAACTCTGAAACTGCAGCTAATTCTCACCCTCCAAACTTCACACAACAAGGGTGTCACTGTTTTTACATTTCAGAAGTTGAAGAAATAAACCAGAGAAGGAAAAATATTCCCTACCTCAAGAAGTTATTTAACTTATTTCTGGTTTAGAAATCTAGTTCAATATACGTTTCACTTTTATACACATCTGATCAAATAAACACCAAGAACTACACTTCAAACTATAAAATATGGAATTGGGCCACAATGTCACACATCCCAACAAAATAGCATATCTTGGCCTTTAAGTCTTCCATGCCAGCACAAGATTTACGGGTAAATTAATTAAACACAACACACAGATATGAATTACTTTCAGTTCAGTTTTTCTAATATCTGATCATCATTTATATATTTTAAAGGGGAGAAAAGATTCAACAATATGTTCACCTTGAAATTTGCTTACACTAGCTTATTCTGTTGGAAGCAAAGTCTTTTAGCCTTGCTGTTGAACTTTGCTAATCTTATTCATTAGTCATTGCTCTTATTGTGTGTGTAGGAGTGGGGAAAACAGGACAGTGCTGCTTCTTGGAACATCAGGAGAAACACAGTTTCTACCCTCTGAATCCTCACTGCTTTTCCCCTGGCACGTAAAGAAAAGTGAAATAAGAAAATGTTATGAACATTCTGAACATCAAAAATGAACATTTGGGAAAAGGAGTCTGTTAAAGGCCAAGGAAGGGCTGGGAACTTGAGATGCTGGGGTAAACTGCAAAACTGCGGGATGGGGACCCCCGTGGCCACCTTGGCCAGAAACAGTGCGATTCTGCTGAGCCAGGCAGCTAGCATGCAGGGAGACCTGGCAATGTTTCAGATGCAGAATCCCTGGGCTCAGTGATGACTAGCCTGGTGAGAGGGAGGACAGTGGCTCCTGGCCACGTGGGCTGGTAGACGGTGAAGCCACCTTTTCTAAGAAGAGGCAGAAACGCCGCCAGGTGTGGCTGTGCCGGGGAAGGTGAGGACTCTCTCCCGCATGCTGGGCTTGGGATGTGTGTGTATCATCCGGGCTGGGAAGTCGGGAAGACACTGGATCACTGAGTCCGGCACTTAGAGATCTAACCTTTCGGAGACTCGACTTGGATGTCATCAGCACATAGGCAGCCGGGGCATCCACGGGAGCACATGAGACCAGGCAGGAAGAACAAGGCAGCAGCTAAAGACAGAACCCTGGGGAGGGGGGGAGGCTTCTCAGCGAAGCAACTGAAGAGGAAGAGGGGCCAGGATGGAGCATGAGAAGGGCTGGCTGGAGACTGGAGAGCATCCCAGGCAAGACGGTTTCAAAGGAGCAGAGGAAGGTGTGAGTTTAAACAAACCAACAAACTACAGAGACGTCTGTAAGATGGAAATTAGTCTTCGGAATTGGAATTAGGAGCTGGTCGCAGACTTGGGTGAGACTAGTTTCAAAGACATCATGGGGGCAGCTGCCCGTGCTGACAGGTAAGGGTGAACTGGAAGTAAGAAAGTGGATTCAGGGACATCCCTGGTGGTCCAGTGGTTAGGACTCTTCACTTCCGCCACAGGAGGCGCAGGCTTGATCCCTGGTCAGGGAACTAAGATGCCACATGCAGCGTGGTGCAGCCGGGGGAAAAAAAGGGGGGGGGTTGAAAAAGTAAGGGTAAACCTTCCTTAAGAATGTCACCCTGGAGTTTCTCTGGACTGTAGCCGAGGGGGGGCAGAGAACCCAGAGGCTCCTCACCCCTCCCAGCACCTCCTGCTAACTTAGAGCTCAGAGAATGAGCCCTCTCCGCTGGACCAGTCTCCTCAGCCCTCAAATACATTCAATTCTTTTACATCCTAAGAACAAAACCAAAACCCAAATACACATAATCTCTTGCCTACAGTGTCTGAATACAGTTCATAAGGAGATAGTACACTCAGCTAAGAATCACCCTAATCTTAAAGGTTAAAAGGTGTTAACCCTGGCCCATGGCTTTAGTGTTATTTTTATAATATGTCATAGAATATGTAACATACATATACAAATTATAACAAGGATACTTCAGTATTTAAAAGAAAAATATTTAAAAAATAAAATTCAAAATATAATAAAAAGGTTATAATCAAGGAAGAAGTCATAAAGATAACCAAATAAAGTTTTATATTTAAAAATTAATTCCTGGGGGCTTCCCTGGTGGCACAGTGGTTAAGAATCCGCCTGCCAGGACAGGAATAAAGATGCAGATGCAGAGAATGGACTTGAGGATATGGGGAGGGGGAAGGGTAAGCTGGGACAAAGTGAGAGAGTGGCTTGGACATATATACACTACCAAATGTGAAGTACATGGCTAGTGGGAAGCAGCTGCATAGCACAGGGATATCAGCTCGGTGCTTTGTGACCACCTAGAGGGGTCGGATAGGGAAGGTAGGAGGGAGACACCAGAGGGAGGAGATATAGGGATATATGTATACATATAGCTGATTCACTTTGTTATAAAGCAGCAACTAACACAACACCATAAAGCAATTATACTCCAATAAAGATGTCAAAAAAAAAAAAAAAAAAGAATCCGCCTACCAATGCAGGGGACACGGGTTTGAGCCCTGGTCCGGGAAGATCCCACATGCTGCGGAGCATCTAAGCCCGTGAGCCACAACTACTGAGCCTGCACTCTAGAGCCCACGAGCCACAACTACTGAGCCTGCATGCCACAACTACTGAAGCCCATGCGCCTAGAGCCTGTGCTGCACAACAAGAGAAGCCACTGCAATGAGAAGCCGGCGCACCGCAAGGAAGAGTAGCCCCCGCTCACTGCAACTAGAGAAAGTCCATGCGCAGCAACAAAGACCCAACGCAGACAAAGATAAATAAATAAATAAATTTATAAAATAATTAATTCCTGGTCAATTAAACTGTAAGTGTGAATAATAAGCACAGAGGATAGAGCATTGGAAACGGTGTTTATGAAATAAACGTTCATTGAAGGAAAACCACTGTAACTGTGGCCCAGGCTCTGAGCCCTCAAACTATGTCTACTGTCCAACCAGCAGGAGGTCCGGGGGGCAGGAAGCCCGTCACATGGGAATGACCACCCTTTATGGATATAAGTAAATGCTATTAATAGTCCCAGGAAATGGACTAGCTTGCCTCTATTTTACTAAAACGTGTGTGTGTGTATGCAGACAGCATTCATCAGATATTACTTGTAAAATATCTAGAAAGAGCCGGAAGTCATGATGTGTGAATAGTCTCACATCCCAGTTTATTCCTGAAGAAGTATTCACAAGCCCTTTTGTCCTGCCTTAGCTCAAAGATCACACATAAGGAATCAAGGAAAAGAGTACGAGTCATTTGCCAGAATGCTGAATGCTTTAGCCAAGACCTGTTGGGTGTTTTTCCCCAGATGAACATGTGTAGTTTTTCTCTACATCTAAGTCTTGATCTTTACTATAAACTCACTTGAACCCTGCCAGTAAAAAGAACAATGTAAAATTCTGGAGAATACATTAAAAACATGGATGGCCTCATATCTAGAAAAATACATCATTCTCTTCAGTGTGAATTTCATTTACTTTCAAGGAAGCATTTAGCTCAAGTTCAAAAAGCAAATTCATCATCTTGGTTGGCTCCATCCTCTAACTCACTAACTTACAAGATCTCAAGCAACACAGGTACTCACGCCGACTTTTAAGAAAACATGTATCAACAGCCCCGCCTAAGAGGAATAGTATTTGTGGGTTGTTTGTTTTGTTTGTTTGTTTCTTTGCGGTACGCGGGCCTCTCACCACTGTGGTCTCTCCCGTTGCAGAGCACAGGCTCCGGACGCGCAGGCTCAGCGGCCATGGCTCACGGGCCCAGCCGCTCTGCGGCGTGTGGGATCCTCCCAGACTGGGGCACGAACCCGTGTCCCCTGCATCGGCAGGCAGACTCTCAACCACTGCGCCTCCAGGGAAGCCCAAGGAATAGTATTTGAAACCTCTTTTTCCTACTGCTTAACCTCCATTCCAGTACTAAACCCAAGGTAGCAATTTGCTTTCTTTAATAATTCTTTTATGAAGAATATGTGGGAAATTAATTTAAAATAATCACCATATTAAGTATGGTAATCCCCTAACTAACATCATGGTACAGGAGGGGTCCAAAATGAAATGAAATGGCCAGGACAGGTGCAGGGAGATGGGAACGCTGGGCATCAATCAAGTACCAATCGTGATACTGGAAATCACACTATCGTTGGTTTCACTGCATCCAAGTCTCCTGTGTACTGATTAATGACTTTTAGCGGGGAGCCTAAAACTTTCACAAATTAGAGCAAATCTTCCATAAAATAAGCCACGGTAATATTTATCATGTACACGTCTGCTCATTCCCTTCTGCTTGGAGGGAAATGGGCTCTTCTTTCCAGGTTTCCCTTTGGGGCCACAGGTAATGGACACCGTTTTCACACCACGGAATGGTCCATACTACATTGGTCCTTTTCTTGTTATTAACCAGGGAGCTGGCTCTTTCTGCAACCATGTGGTCACCACCAAAAAGTAACCTTGAACATCACATGGTTGGAAGCTGACACAGTCCCATCAACACATGTAACATTTTGGCTTCCTCATTTCCTGTTACAAATTTCCCTCCCTTCTATTTTAGTAATTGATGTTCTCCCCAGGATAACCTCCTATCCATCCCTCATGCCTCTCTAGCATCTTGAAGTATTTTCTTTTTACCGGAAGGCTTTGGGAAACCTACCCTAACAGGCTGCACCACTGCCCTCTCATTTCTAAAATGCTCCTTATCTGGCAATCAGTTCGTCTGTTTATGTGGTTTGGCCAGGATTTCCACTTCATAAAAGATGAATTCACTGACTCTAAAAACATATGTACCTCTACAGATAATTATCCTCTTCAAATATCCGCCTTCTCTTATTTTCTCCCTTCTTTCTTCATGGTCAACAGTCTTCTGAGGCCTCTGATACTCAAAGCATAAGAATGTATTTTCTGATATTTAAGAAATTTTGGAGTTAAATAAGGCATCTTATTCAATTGCAGTCCTGTGCTATGATATAATTAACATTTAAAAATAATGCATCCCGGGCTTCCCTGGTGGCGCAGTGGTTGAGAGTCCGCCTGCCGATGCAGGGGACACGGGTTCATGCCCCAGTTCGGAAGGATCCCACATGCCGCAGAGCGGCTGGGCGCGTGAGCCATGGCCGCTGAGCCTGCGCGTCCAGAGCCTGTGCTCCGCAACGGGAGAGGCCACAGCAGTGAGAGGCCCGTGTACCGCAAAATAAATAAATAAATAAACAAATAAAATAAAAATAAAAATAAATAAAATAATGCATCCTATACAATAGAATAGTACTCAGACATTAAAAAGAATGAAATAATGCCATTTGCAGCTACATGGACGCAACTAGAGATTATCATACGAAGCGAAGTCAGAAAGACAAGTACCATATGATATCACTTATATGTGGAAACTAAAATATGACACAAATGAACATATCTACGAAACAGAAACAGACTCACAGACAGAGAACAGACTTGTGGTTGAAACAGAAACAGACTCACAGACAGAGAACAGACTTGTGGTTGCCGGGGGATGGGTTGGGAGTTTGGGATTAGCAGATGCAAATTATTACATATAGAATGGATAAACAACAAGGTCCTACTGTATAGCACAGGGAACTATATTCAATATCCTATGATAAACCATAACGGAAAACAATATGAAAAAGAATATATACGTATAACTGAGTCACTTTGCAAAAAAACAAAATGCGTCCCATTATGGAGAAATAGTTTTTATATTTACTGGGGGGGGGGATGGGGGAAGACATGTCTTTCTTTAAATAAAAAGCAGCACAGTGAAAGCCATGTTATTTTTAAACCTCACCAAGACAGAGCTTTCTAGTAAATTATTTGTCAAAATTAATTAGTGATCATTCCTGAAATTATATTTTATATGAATTCTAGTTAGCCTGGCCACCCACTGATCATATAATGGTAATGCCGTATAGTGAGTTACATGGTGTCGTGAGCTGGTCCCAACCAGTCAGACCCGGGACTGGACGGAACCCAGCTTTGCATCTGAACAGCTCTGTGAGGCCAGGCAAGTTCCTCAGCCTCTCTATTTCCTAAGTTCTTCATCAAGTGCAGACAACAGAACTGGTGCTTCAAGATCACCGTGAGGAACAGATACACTCAATGTAAAACAACTGGTAGAGTATTTAGCTCAAATTAGATGCCTACTAATGTAACCTGCAGAAGCAGAGTTCAAATTGGTTCTCTGAAGATTTAGAAAGTCTTTAAATGGGGAAACAAGAAAGGAAGAGAAGGGAAGGAAAGGGAAGGAAGAAAAATGAGGATAATATAATGTCACTATGCTCAACATTTGGGGTCATCTTTGAGGAACTGTATCCATATCAACGTCCAAAGCAGAGGAGACCTGCTCCGCCCAGGAAGCGAGTTGGATGATGATTTTCCTTGCTTCTCAAAGACACGGAAACTCTATCTACAAGAGAGGTGCTCCCAGGGCTGGGTGCCTAGACCCTGTCCTTTGGAGCTGAGTACCATCTGTTCACACACCAAGGAGTCAGAGTGAGTGTGAGACTTAAGGACCTAGGAGTGAGAGCAGGTGACTTGAGGACGCACGTGCTGGAAAAGCCAGGAAACGAACCTGGGACATTGTCTAGAGGTCAGCAAGTGCTGAATATACAATCTCTGAGTGCAGACCCAACACGAGCTAATAAAAGAGGTATAGAGAAAAAAAATTAATTCAAATAATCAGGAATAAGAGGAGACAGATAGGAAGAGGAAAAGCCAATGAATTCACTAATAAGGACAATGATAAGGACAAGGACACTGCAATATGCTACTCACAGTGAAGGTTTAAAACCACCCCTGGAACTTGCACAACAAGGGGCTCGGAATGACCCAAGTCAAATTCTAGGTCAGGTGCAGAGCCATCCGGACACCGGCCAGGACTGTCACTCGTGTCCAGGCTTCGATTTCCTCATGGAAACAAAGGGTTGGGATGTTCTCTAAAATTTCCTGCATCTTTGCTCAGCCACATGCTTCAAACAGTAGATCCTATGGTGCATTTTAAAAAATTGGAGTACTGGGGCTTCCCTGGTGGCACAGTGGTTGAGAGTCTGCCTGCTGATGTAGGGGACACGGGTTTGTGCCCCGGTCCGGGAAGATCCCACATGCCGCGGAGCGGGTAGGCCCGTGAGCCATGGCCGCTGAGCCTGCGTGTCCAGAGCCTGTGCTCCGCAACGGGAGAGGCCACAACAGGAGAGGCCCATGTACCGCAAAAAAATAAATAAATAAATTGGAGTACCATTGATTTACAAGGTTGTGCTTGTTAGTTTCAGGTGTACAGCAAAGTGATTCAGTTGTATATACATATATTTTTTTCAGATTCTTTTACACTATAGGTTATTATAAGATATTGAACAAAGTTCCCTGGGCTACCCAGTATGTCCTTGTCGTTTATTTTATCCGTGGCCCATTTTAAGTTGAACCCTGTGTCTGACGGACCCAACCTATAGGATGGGCATTGGCCAGGTGACATCAGGAGGGTAAGGCTCATTCATAAACAAGAGGGTGATCTCTGAATGCCAGGGCCATGGGCACTGCTCTGGGGATACCTTTCTTCTTTGGAATGTCTCCTCTGACGCAACAGGACCAGTGAGGAAGGCAGGCAGCTTGCCTACACAGCTGCTGTGCCCTGCCCATCATGGGCCTGTTCTCTCTGGAAGGTCGGCTCTGAGTGGCCCAGGGGAGCCTGGCAGCAGCCTGGGAAGAAGCCAGTTCAAAGGCATATTTAGGATGAGTTATGTGAAAATTGCCCACAACATCATTTCTTTCTTCTTCTCTCACATTGTCAGCATTTACGAAACCCACGTCTCCATTTCCCTTCCTTTATTTTCATCTGACTCACAGTTGGTGGAGAATGTTTTCAGAACCAAACCTGGAGCTGATAAATAGCATCGGTTTAATGGTAATAAAGGAACAGAGTCGAGATGGAATGAAAGCCTGGGCTTAAGTAAATAATGACACAAAACCCTATGATTTTGTAAAGAGAAATTTCATGGAAATGTTTCATGTTTTTGTTTCAACATGATGATAAATGGAAGCAAAGCATGGGTAGAGAAAGGATCATTCTAGTCCTGGAAGGAACTTGAGAATTCAGTTCACTAAATATTTATTAAACCCTACTTGGGGCTAGGGGTTGTGGTTACAAAAGCCAATAAGATGACGTCCCTGTTTTTTTAAAAAAAATTATTTATTTATCTTATTTTTTGGTTGCATTGGGTCTTCGTTGCTGCACATGAGCTTTCTCTAGTTGCAGCGAGCGGGGGCTACTCTTCGTTGCTGTGCGTGAGCTTCTCATTGCGGTAGCTTCTCTTGTTGTGGAGCATGGGCTCTAGGCTCGCGGGCTCAGTAGTTGTGGCATGTGGGTTCAGTAGTTGTGGCATGTGGGCTCAGTAGTTGTGGCATGTGGGCTCAGTAGTTGTGGCATGTGGGCTCAGTAGTTGTGGCACACAGGCTCAGTGGGAGCCCACCAGAAGTGGGATCTTCCCAGACCAGGGCTCGAACCCGTGTCCCCTGCATTGGCAGGAGGATTCTTAACCACTGCGCCACCAGGGAAGTCCTGAAGTCCCGGTTTTTCAACAGCTCAAAACATATTAGGGAGACAGATACAGCCTCTGCCTGTGCTTGGTCTCTTCTGCCTCAAGTCCCTTCTGCATCGCCCCTGCTCTGCTGCACGGGGTTGACCCCTGAAGACGGCAGGTTCCAGTAGCTCCAACTGGGTCCTGCCAAGTGGGAGGTTCTGGTAAGAGATGAGCGGGTGGGACGCAGGGAGAAGCCAGGATTTCTGCCCTCTGCCTGCAGGTCTCCAGAGCGGCTCTGTGTCCCCTGCACTCTTGCTCTTCCTGGACACACCCGCCAGGATTGCTGCTCCGGGGAGTGGTCCAGCCCCTTCCCTCCACTCTCCAGCCTGGGGTGGGGGGAATTTTCTGTTGTGGTTCACCTCTGGCTGCCCTCTGAGCCCCTGTATTACTTGCACAACCAATTATTTGAATTAAAACAACAAAACAAAACACTATCAGGAACTTCCCTGGCGGTCCAGTGGTTAAGACTTCACCTTCCAGTGCAGGGGGTGCGGGGTTGATTCCTGGTCGGGGGGAGCTAAGATCCCACATACCTCGCAGCCAAAACCCAAAACATATAAAAACAGAAGCAATATTGTAACGAATTCCGTAGAGACTTTAAAAATGGTCCCCGTCTTAAAAACAAAACAAACAAACAAACAAAAAAACGCTATTTAAAATAATTAGCCTGGCTTCTGTATTCCTGGTTAGACCCTGACCAAAGTACAACAAATTAATGATGAGACAGTGAAATATACGTCCTTCTAGCAGTTTGAACGCTTCAGGGGTATGGGTGGGCACGGAGAGAAAGGTTAATTTTGCTCAGAAGATGGGAGAAGACCCAGCCAGGTAGTAACACCCCTCATGGTGAAACCCTGACAAGTGATGAGGGTTTGGTCCTTGCCAGGTGAGCCAAGTCTTAAGAGCTGAGGAAGAAGGATGGGAGGTGTTTCCCCAGGGAGACAAGGGTAACCAGGAACTTGGGAACAAACAGCAAGTTTCCAGCAAAGCGTGTAGTGAAAGAAGATGCTGGGTCAGAAGGTGGGACGGCTCCACTGGGGGGTCCTGAACGCCCTTCCAAGGAGCTTGGGATTTGCTCTTTATGTCGCTGTGACCCTTAGTGCATTTCTAAGCCGGGACAGGATTGCAATACAGAGAAAGGCACAGTGTGAAGGAGGCTGTGACATGAAGACCATACAGAGCAATTGTTACAGTTGAGTGAAAGCTGACAAGGGCCACCGCTGTCATGGTAGCAGCTGAGACCATGGAGAAGAGTGGATTTACAGGACATACTGGGGATGGAAAGGATAGAGTTGGAAAAAGACGGATGTGTTAAGCCAGGGACTAGTAGTAAGAATACAAGAAAAGTTCCACGTTCCACGTTGGAGCCTGGAGATGAACACCGATGCTCACGGGCCCACAGGTGGGAGGCAATGAGTTTGATTTCTGAGGACGTTGACTCCGCGGTGACCGTGCAAACACACAGGTAAAAAGCGTGAGAGGGTCTTAGAGACGCGAGTCTGGTCCTCACAGAAAAGGGGAGGGCTGGAGATTTGTATCGGCAACGTCAGCGCTTCTATTTAGTTGAAACATGGGAACTGAAGAGATGACCAGAAGAAGAGCTATGAAACCCTCGAAGGATTGAACTCAACTCTGACAAACACGGCACTCAAAGGCCAGAATGGAAAAGAAGAACCAGCAAGTGAGATGGAAAGGGATGCACAGAAGGGAATTAGGCAAGAGGAATAATGTGGGTGTCAACAGAAGAGCCCCCACGTGTTAAGAGCCACGAAGGCAGTCACTTTTTATATTTATCCACGATAACCTAAGAGAACTTAATTCTTCAAGACAACTTTCTCACCAGATCAATAATCCAGACAAACACAAACCAGAACTCTGATGGAGACGTTGGAAGCTGAAAGATTCTTGACGCCAAGTTCGGGCATTAGCATGCACCCTGCAACCTAGCTTGTAAACGGTGGCTTTTCCTGGTGGGAAACAAATAGCGACCTTGAGAACAAGCAATGTCTTGCTTAAATGTTCTCCTTCACCTGACAGAAACCTGCCAGAAATAAGTAAATCCTAGTTTTAGGAAAGGAAAAGAATTTCCTGACCAAAAAGGTCAGAATACTACTTATGAATTTTCAGTCATGTTTTCTTTGACATTTTGTCTCATCTGCTGTTTTAAAAGACGGAAATAAGCTTTCCTATTTTATTTTTCAACATTTTTGAAGTGTGATCATATTTTCCCTTAAACTCTAGTGATGAGTTGACAGTGAGGCATGCTGGGAAAGCACAGGGTCTAAGAGTCAAACTGGAGTTGGTGCAAATTTATCTCCATCGCCTCCTGGCTCTGCAGTTTCGGGGCGATAAGTGTAACAGATGGCCTACCTGTGCTATTTACCTGGTGCCGAGTTGAATGAAATAAAAGATGAGCTCATTTCATTTATCTCTGCCATTATTTCAGAAAGTAGGCATTTTTACCCCTTTACCCCTTTCTCAAGGCTGAAACTTAAGCTCAGACATTTTAGTATCTTGCTTAAGGTCATACAGGCTGAATGTAGCTCAATTGGGAGGGGGACCTGGCCCTGTCCCACCTCAAGGGCCACACCTTATCCAATGCACGACAGCGTTTTTGCGGTCTCACAAACACCTCCCACCCGGATTCGGCTGTTAGAATCACTAAATAAACGCTCCACCTGAAATGTGAACACCAGGTAGCCCCTAATGGATATTACCGACGTGGGAGGAATGCTAATTTGAAATACTAACCTTGATGAGAATTAGAATGTAAACTGACAAGAAGGATTTTACTAGGTAGGGCATCCCAGCCCAGCCCAGCCCAACAGAGCTAATTTTTCAAAACAAATTCTCCAAGAATCTCAATACTGTACACAATTATTTATAAGTTATCTAATGATTTGTGATAATAAGGAATGAGGTGACACTAGGTTTGGGGGATGCATGTTACCTGATATCTTAAATTAAAATGTCCCTTTTTACAAAAGGGGGAAGCGAGGTGTAGGCTGGACGTGAACCTCGGGTTTTCCTGCGGAGAAGCAAACGCTTTGGAATGTCCCTACCTGTGCTGGAGCCTTTGACCCACACCCTATCACGGACCACATGGGTCCCGAACTGCCAAGCTACTAACTCTTTCCTTTATGATTCTAAGGATAAATTCTAATGGCTCTCAGCACATTTCTTCCTGGTTAAGCCCAAATGAGTCCCCTCTCCGGGACTCCCACTGCGCTGCCTTGGTACATCACAGGACACTGGCTGAGAAAATCTCTTTTGAGTCCCTGCCAATCACCCCAGTACCCGTGACTCTGCTGAAGCCTGTGCCATTATTTATTACAGCATAAGCCCTAGCTGTTGAGGGTCAATTATTCCATTGACCAGGCATTACAATAATTCCTGGTAATTAAAAGAGGTACTTATGTGAAACTGGGTGCATATTGAAAGAAACATTAGTCCTTTTGTCAACTTGGCAAGTCTATTGTTCTGAGACAGGCCCAACCAATTAACATCTTTTGCCAATCCCTGTCAGCTGGAGCTTGAAAAAAAAGGAGAGAAAGGGGGTCACTCAGATGCTAATTTAGATACAATTGTGTCAGAGCTGTCTGGAGGGGGCTGGCTCTAAAGAAACCACCGGGGTTTAATGAAGCAAACAGCTTGGGTCCCAGTGACCCTGCAGGGGTAATTTTTAAAAGACCCTTCTGTATTCCTTTGCCAAATAGAAGAGGGGCATCACAAGAAGCCCTTCCTTGAAAAAAAAAAAAAAATTAAGAGAGCGATAATCATCCATTTAATCTGCTCATTAAACAAATCTCTCAGGCGGACTTAACATGAATTAGCACTTCTCTAAAAAGGTAAAATGTGACATACAGCAGACAGCTCAGATCATTTGAAAGGTCACAATTCTTTGCCCTAAGCTCAATTGTTCACGTGTTAATATTCGATGATATTGAGCAAAGACCACCACCTTCATTCAACCCTGGGAGCAGAACAGTCTACGCTTTCCTAACTGGAAAACAAAAACACTTTCTTCAGGTCCCGACACAGATCAAAGCATAAGCTAAATACAGAAGATGGCCTTCGTTGCGTGATTTTCAAACATAGGAATTAAGAGAGAGGAGAAAAAGCCACAACCGCATCAGCTGGCTCCCAGCACTGCTTTCCACCTCACACTGCTGGGCTCACACGTGTGGCAGAAGCTTGAACAAGACTGCCCTTCTGCAGGGACCCTCAGGACCTGGGGGCCACTTGGTCTGAGCACCACAGCCTGGAAACATGGACTCCAGCGGCTGAGGCTCCAGGGAGGTTCACATTGACGAGATCTGGAAGGCAAACTTCCTGGAAAACAGTGGAATCTATTGTTTCCCAGTGGAACATCACACTGACACCTACACCTTTCAAAGATCTCAGCTGCCTCTAAAGGGGGATAATTATGTTAGGGGAAACACTGACTGAAACTGCCTGCCCTGGCCAGGCAAAGGCAACCAACAATTTGCATGAGTTATTTTATGACAGGAGATCCTGGTAAGGAACACAGAACTAACAAGCCACCACCAACCAGAAGAATTCGGGAAAGGTCAAAAGGAGAGAGGAGACACCCGTCCACACGTCCTACCAACCTCTCAGAATCCTCCTCGCTGGAATCCATCTTGGCTGAGCGATGTGCACGTGCCACCAGAAAGGACCCTGAGTCAGAATGATTGGCCAGAGACAACCTGGAAACGAACCCCCTCACCATAAAACCCAAGACTGTGAGCCACACGGCAGAGCCGTCCTCCTGGATTCCCTCACCCTCCTGCCCTCCACCCGGGCGCCCCTTCTCAATAAAGTCTCTTGCTTTGTCAGCACGTGTGTCTCCTTGGACAGTTCATTTACGAGGGTTAGACAAGAGCCCGCCCTTGGGCCCTGGAGGGGGTCCTCCATCCTGCAACAATTAGTCTTCTCTCCATATTTACTAATCATTTGTAGCTGCTGCGAATGGGGTGGCTACTATGTGGAGATGGTGTCTACAAGGAGGCGTGAAGACTCGCACAATCCTTGACCCAGTCAACCTAGATCTTCACATAGGACGCTTATACCCGTGGAAGAATCGTTTCATGGGAAAAGAGCAAAAAGGCCAATCCTGGACCACTTTTGGAAGAGATAGGAAATATGTTTTGACAAGAAATGTTAACTATCACAAGAAAAAGAGAGTGAGTGAGGCCCATGTCAAGAGAAACCAACACTCAAACAGAAACTTGCACACCCATGTCCATGGCAGCATTATTCACAATAGCCAAAAGGTGGAAAAAACACAAACGTCCGTCAACAGATAATAGATAAACAAAACGTGGTCTGTACTCATGGGGTTCAGGACACGCTATCCCCAAATACGGCACCTTGGCAGAATGAATAGTTTAAGCTGAAGGAGTTTGAGAAAATGGCAGAAGCAGGAAGGTGTCTCTGACCTTCTCCTGCCCAGCACCCCTGAAGCGGTGAGAGGACCCTCCACACCCAGAGTGAAGAGCGTGGACACAGAGGGAATCCCCACAGACGGGCCTTGCTGAGCCCCCGGTTCACCACCCTGAGCTCACACCCTTTGCTCAGCACGTCCTTCCACAACTTGCCACTCTTCACCAAACTTAGCATAAAAACATTCAGATTTAACCATTTCTTTGGGTCTTCATTTCCTTACGAAGGTTCCTGAGTCCCATAACACTTATATGAATAAATCTGTATGCTTTTCTCCTGCTAATCTGTCTTCTTCAGTTTAATTTTCAGACCCAGCTAGGGACTCTAAGAGGGTCAAGGAAAACTGTTTGCCTCCTCTACGAAGCATTTAATGGAATCATGTTATTCGCCCTCAGAAAGGAATGAAATTCTGATGCGTGCTATGACAGAGATGAGCCTTGGACACATTATGCTAACTGAAGTAAGCTAGACACAAAGGACAAATATTGTATAATTCCATTTACACGAGGTGCTTAGACTAGGCAAATAGAGTAGGACAGAGAGGGGCTGGGGGTGAGGGTGAGTGAGGAGTTAATGGGTACAGATTTTCTGTTTGGGAAGATGAAAAAATTCTGGAAGTGAACAGTGGGAATACTTGATGCCACTGAACTGTACACTTGAAAGTGGCCAAAATGATTAAAAATTAATATAAAACAAAATATGACACGCATAGCGAATCATAGCTACCTGACTTTACCAGCTACATTATTCTAGAAACTCATGTTACGAAGCTTGTGAAACTATTACCTTGGAATGATTTCATTATAGTAACATACATGTGTACTCAGGATTTCCTTTTGTAGGAAAGTAAATAACTAATTACAAGATAAATCAATCAACAACTCCAACGACTATTTGCAAAGCTTTCCTACTCAGCTTAAACATATCAGGTTGAAATAAAGATTTAATATATGGATATTACTGATAAATAAGAATCCTCAAAGTTCAAGGTATATTTTACATAATCTAAAAATTTAATACCATAAGTTCAGTTTAATGCCACGTGTATTTACTTTTATTAGTACTCCTTAACACTGTTTGTTCCTCTTATTTTCCAACGACTATGTTCTACTTCATTGGCTTGTTAAATAAAAGTTAAGTATCACACACTAAAATTATTCAAAATCATTGAGTCGACTGCGCCCACTATAAAAGGGCCATGAAACAAAAATGCTGTCCAAGTCTGTGGAGCCAGGATCATGATCGCCTGCGAGCTGCTCCTCTGAGGTCAACTGCTTTTGAGGAAAGCAGCAGTCAGTTGGTATTTGAACTGTCTTCCCTCTTTGGAACTTGTTGTCTGAACAGTCAGTCATGTCAGCTTTGGCTCAGCCCCCTTGAGGCCTAAACCAAGTGAAGCCTGAATTCACCATTTAGTGCTGCAGCAGCCGTGGGGCGTCTGGAATTTGTCGAGTGCAGTGAGCCTTACAATGGCACAGCTGCTGTGGAATGCTGTTACAAGACACCCACGGGGCCGGGGCCTCATGGACACCCTGCTTATTCGGAACAGGAAGGCCAATCACTGCTTCATTACTTTCTCACCAGCCAAGAAGTTGCAAGCAGGAAAGTACCCAAGAGCAGGCTAAGGACCAGGGGGGAAATCCTCAGCTCCTTTGCAGCCCTAACTGGATAAGACAATTCAATGGGTGAAACTCCATTCAGCTCGCCTATGTCACTGTGACCACAGACCCGAGTGCCCAGAATACAGCTGCCAGGCTGTGAGCACACAGGATTGATGACTCAGAGAAACTATCCACTGTCTATACGTACCACATCTCCTTTATCCACTCAGCTGTCGATGGACACTTAGGTTGCTTCCATGTCCTGGCTATTGTAAACAGTGCTGCTATGAACATAGGGGTGCGTGTATCTCTTCGAATTATGGTATCTTTATACAATGGAATACTACCCAGCCATAAAAAGAATGAAATAATGCCCTTTGCAGCAACATGGATGGACCTAAAGATGATCATACTAAGTGAAGTAAGTCAGACAGAGAAAGACAGATATCGTATGATATTTGTATGTGGAATATAAAATAAAAATGATACAAATGAACTTATATACAAAACAGAAATAGACCCACAGACATAGGAAACAAACTCATGGTTACCAAAAGGGAAAGGCAGGGAGAGAGAAATTAGGAGTTTGGAATTAACAGATACACACGACTATGTATAAAATAGAAAAACAATAAGGACCTACGTATAGCACAGGGAACTACACTTAATATTTTGTAATAACGTATAAGGGAAAAGAATCTGAAAAAAAATAGATACCTATGTATGTATAACCGAATCACTTTGCTGTACACCCGAAACAACACAACATTGTAAATGAACTATACTTCAGTTAAAAAGAAAAGAAACTATCAACACTGGTGCATGAAAGACCTGCTCTATAGATGCAGGAGCAAAGAGAGTGTATCTCAATAGGAAACCATCAGGCATGGAGGCGCCAGCTCCAACGGAGATTTCTAAGGTTTATGTCAAATCATGGTAGTTATATAAATTATTTCAATTTTGATAGTCTGGTGTGGGGGGACACTAGACCGTAGAGTTGATTTGTTATCAGAGAACCATTATCCGATAAAAAACCTATCAAGGATACAGAGATAAGTAAAGTCTTAAAATGACACAGCAATGCAACAGGACAGCTTAACTCCTGAAAAGACCCTGTGCGACCCCACTTCTGTTCACAGCCAGCTTCACCATGTCACACTCTGGTCCATCACAGAACTCTGAGAAAATCTCTTTTTACTCTACAATCTACTGCATTTATTTAAGGATGTAGTATGATATCTGATAGCCAAAGGCACAGGGGCCAAGCCTTGGATGGGAAATAAAGGTAGGACAAGAGAAAAAAAAAGGGGGGGGGGGATTGGGGGTGGGAAGAGGGCATGTGGAAAGATTGTAATGGCAAAAAGGGAATAATAAAAATCTGTCAGAGGCCTGCTGATCAAGTAAGGTCTGTATTTGACTGTCTTCAGAAAATGTCATTGATTGCTATTGTACAGTTGAAAGCAGCCTTAGAGATCTCCATGTCCCTATCATATGTATTCACGAAATGACTTGAATGGCTGAGTCAATAGACCCTTTTACTGTATAAATGAGTCAAGCAAGAGATGTAGAGAAATCTCAGACTTCTGTCACAGAGAAACCCACCAAGGAGGCCAAGATTCCAAACAAGTGTTAATATAAATGGTTAGCAAAATGGGGGGTTTGATTTTAATTTAGTCCCCTTTCCAAGTTGTCATTTGTTGGGATGTGACAATATACCAGTTTTTTGAATATTTTCGACCCTGTTTTAACTGCTCGACAACCGTATTGATTAAGGAGCTGTGCTCCAAGCCCGAATATGCTCACCAGGGAGAAACAGACAGAGATGCAAGGCCCAGCCGGGGGCCACCATGTCACAGAAGGCAGGATCTCCTAACCAAAGGCTCTCGTTTTGTCATCTCCATAATTAAGCAGGAAAAGCAACAGAAAAGCAAAGATTTGGGTAGGATGTATTCACAAAAGGATAAGAACAGGAAGAAAGGGCAGGGTGTCTGGGTGGAGAGAAAGTTGGAGAGCATTTCATACAGAAACACAGCAGAATTCACGGAAAGGCAGAGCAGAAAGGAGGGAGGGGACCCTGATGCTGGGCAGGGAGTGGGTGCCGAGGGGTGTGTGCAGTGGGACGGGCTGTCGGGAGCCTGGGACACGGGGGAGGTGAGTGCAAGGGGAATAAGGGAATCACCGCAGATTCTGGGCAGTGTGACATAATGAAAAGGGGCTTTCAGAAAAGTCAAGGTTGTAGCTGTGCGTGTCCCAAGAGAAGAGACTGGAGCTTCCTGCCAGGCAGGAAGCAATAAAGGACACGAAAGTTTACACTCAGGCGGGAAGAAAGTCAACAGGATGCAGGCGGATTGGCTGTGAAGGCAAATCAAGGCAGAGGACAGAGATGATCAGAGGCTTGGGACACGAGTCGGAGGATGAACAACAAAAACAGAGAAATTAAGGGGGGGTCTGTTTTAAAAGGGAGTGAAGAAGAGAAAAGATAAGCTTCAGACAGTGAAGTTTAAGGTAACGGCAGAACCCATGAGGGGCACAGTTGGCAGGTACCTCCTGGGATGGAATAAAGAGGGAGCGGGGACCACGGGCACCTTTGCAGAGAGGCTTTCTTGAGGAGGATCAGCAAAGAACTAAGGGGAAATGAGCGGGACGGGGCACGTGCTGACCGTGGATGTGCCCACGGGCTTTCTTGTAAGTTCTCATTTGTGCACAGCAGCCCCGCAGGGGGAGGAGGGAAGATCCTGGAAGATGCAGGATGGGGACCCAGGGGAGCGCAGCTCACAGGGGCCTGGCGGCATCCTGCAGGGAAGCAGCCAGCAAGGGGGCTGAAGCTGATGAGCGGGCACAGGACGACCAGGTGGGGGACGGCGGAGTCCGTACTTTAGCTGGTGACAGTGACCTCTGCTGAAGAACTGAGCAACAGAGGCAGCGCGCAGAGGCTCCAGGCTCCCCAAGTAGACGGGAGTGGAGAGAAGCAAGCAGCAAAGGGGGTCAGCCAGGGTTGTTCTTTTTTTTTTTTTTTTTTTTTTTTTTTTTTACCATTCTTCTGTTTTAAATAATAGAGACCAGAATATTAAAAGAGCTGAGGGAGACGGGGAGGGGAAGGGCATAGGAATAGGAGTGTAAACAGAATCAAGGTCCATTGCAAGGTGACAGACGGTAGGATCAGAGAACTGGAAGAAAAGTTGAATCTGGAGAGCAAGAGAAAAATCTTATCTGCTTAGAAGGGAATACACAAGAGGTGTCACTTAGAAAGTCTTCCTTAAAAATATTTTTAATGTAAAAGTACCTCCGGAGGTCATCTGCTGAAAAAGAGAACAGCAGAGCTTAAATTTAGGAAAAGGAGAAGGCAGGCAATGGACAGTAAGAGAACAGCGGGTAACCTGGGCTCTCCCTTCAGGACCAAGGGACACACACACTTCTCCTTAGCGATGTGTGTGTGGGTGTGAGCGCGTATGCACGTGTATCCGACTACCAAACACTCAAGAAAACCCAATAAAGGTATCTCATATCATCAAGATAACTGTTCTTTTGGTGCACTACTTAAAGAACTGTATTTAACAATTTGCTAGATGCTGAGGATATAGCAGTGGGATGTTCCCGTAATCTTTTAGGCGTTTGGAGTCTGACGGGGAGCAGTCTAACTGTAATGGAATAAGATAAGGATAGGCCAGACCGTGTGCTATAAAAGTAACCAGTGATTACTGGGTTAGCTGTGCAGAAAAGAGGGCATAAGGGAAAATTACACTTAACCACTGACATCTGAATCAAGACTTGAACCGTGCAGAGAGTAGGGGAGAAAGCGCTGGGGCACAGACAAAGCACCTGGACAGGAAGCCACGTGACATGCCGGGAAGACACAGTGTTTCTGTAGGTGGCAGGTGGGCAAGTAGCAGGACTGACTCGGGGTCCCCAGGGGTCCCATCGGCACAGGGTCTTGGCTGCCACCTTAAGGACTCTGGGCAGGGACTCCAGGGGAGAATGGGGAGCTGTTGCAGGTTTTCACTGGGGGACACCCGCGGTTTAAGATCTCTCTCTCTGGCAGTGATGGTTTTCCACCGGGGCTGGGTCCTGGATCACCTGGGGACCCTGTAAAAAAAAATCAACTTCTGGTCCCCAAACCCTGAGGTTCTGATTCAACAGGTCTGAGGTACAATCTACACAATAGTGTTTTTTTTTTTTTTTTTTTTAAATCTTCCTCGCATGATTCTCCAGCATTTGTTTGTTTGTTTTGTTTGCGGTACGTGGGCCTCTCACTGCTGTGGCCTCTCCCGTTGTGGAGCACAGGCTCCAGACGCGCAGGCCCAGCGGCCATGGCTCACGGGCCCAGCCGCTCCGCGGCATGTGGGATCTTCCCGGACCGGGACACGAACCCGTGTCCCCTGCATCGGCAGGCGGACTCTCAACCACTGCACCACCAGGGAAGCCCTGCATTTGCCTTTTGAAAGGCCAAGGTGGTGGCGGGAGAGATGGGTTCCCACACGTCTGCTGAGGAATCTCCCTTTCCTGCTCAACATCTGCATTGTTCTTTTTCAAACTCCATGTTTTTGTTCCATCTGTTTGCCAAGAATTTTTAATCTTGTTGTCTTTTGCTATAAATACTAGGCTACTTACTTAATGAATCCCAAATCTAGGTCAATATAACTAAATTATTTGGAATTATCTTTAGTTAGTCATCTTCCAATTTGGTAGATCAGCTAGTATTTTCTAGGCTTGCACATATGATATTTTCATTCAAATCATCTTTATGTGTTTCAAAGCCATCCCTCTGAGTACCCAGGGATGAGCTATTGTCAGAACGAGCAATGATCATTTACAAATAATCACCACATCCTGTTTGGAGAGAGTTTCCCAGCCAACAGGCTAGAAGAGGCCTCTCTGGAGTGGAATCTAATCTGACTTTGAAATCTCAGCCACCCACAGCAGTTTCTTTGTTATCAAAGGCAGTTTAAAGCATGGCTATTTATGCCTCTCAGAAACGGACTTGACGGTTCCTGCTTCTAAGATCTGTATATGAAAATAATGGGAAAACGAGTAATTAAAATTTTTATTTTATCCTATCTAGCTGACTTAGTTTCTTCTACAAATCATACTTTAAATTATATGTATCTAAAACAGCCATGAATTTGTATTCACGGCTATGATGAATGTTTGCATAAAAATGTACATCTTCTGAGTATAAAATATAATTCCTTTAAAGGTACACACACGCATAGAAAACTTCTCAACTCCAAGTACTACGTGTGATTTTTTTTTTTCCCCCTTGGACATGAACACAGATGCTGCTGGAGCTCCTTACTTAACGAAAGTTCTCCAATCCCTCAAAATTCCCAAAGCCCCTTCAGCTCAGTCCATTTCTCTCTTTCCTGCTCTTCAAACTAATGCTCAGCTTCCGTCTCCCAGTGCTACTTACGAAATCCCTTGGTCCAACGCTCGTATCACCCACTTCCAGTACCACCCAGGCTGGCAGAAGCCTCCAGAGATGCTTCCTCCCCCAGGCCTGGCACCTTCAGCAAATCTCATCAGCCTCATTTAGTCGCCACCCTAGCCGGTTTCTTTGCCATCCCTGTCTTTCTTCGCCCCCTAAGCTTCTCTTTCCTCCTTAGACCAATGGAGAGTCATTCCCTGGGGCCCACCTCTGAGCACACTGATTATACTGCTGTTTGCTTCCAGGACCCAAACTCCACGAAGATGCTCCCTGGTTTTCTTGCTTCTTCCACGTAACCCCACGGAACGAACACGGCCAGAACAGAGGGGTTGATTCCCCCGCAAACCCACACTGTTCCCAGTGTTTGCCGCCTTGCTAAGCAGCACACACCACCTCCCCACTTGCTCAGACCAGCCAACACCCGGACGGTGTCTGGGATTCTTCTCCTTCCCCAAGCCTCTAATCCAATCCTGTGCGAGCTCCGTGTATCCTGGACACAGTTCCCTCACCTCTACCCAACATTCACTCCAAGGCATCGTTGCCTAACCTGATGGGCCGAGGCTGGGCCATCCCGGGGTGCCTTCCCGCCTCCACTCCTTCCAGGGTACCATCTCTCTCCCACACAGCGGCAGGTTCATCTTTTAAGATGTATCTAACAGATCACGTAGTATTCCTGCTGAAAACTCTTCAAAGCCTTTCCATCGCACTGAGAATAAAACTCAAGTGTCTTACCCTGTCCTCTACAAAGGCCTCCACGGTCTGGCCACCGCTCACCCCTCTGCATCCCTTTCCTGTCACCGTCCTCTGCACGCACTCCGGCCCCACCAACCACTGCTCTGACCAGGAACATGCCACGCCCCACACCCCCTGCTCCCTCCTTCACCCCCGGCTTGAGCCCCCTGGACTCCCTCAGGCCATGGAGACCCCAGCCAAGGCGGGAGGCACAGTCACTTGCTGTTGTAATTCTCTGCACAGTAACGATAACAAGAGTTTCTCCTGCTTATACACCTCTTCATGTGTGGCTGCCTGACGTCACTGGGAAAGAAGCTCCAGGAGAAAAGCGGCTCCACCCTTCATCCTGGCTGAATCCCAGGTCCTAGGACAGTGCCTGGTGCATCGTAGCCATGGATTAACTCGTACTGAATGGACTACATACAGAGTTTTTGACAGAAAAGACTCCCAAACTATTTCAGATAGGCTGACACTGTGAAGTGAGAAAAATCCTATAAGTGCCATTTACCAACTATCATACGAGTTTCCCAACACCTTTGTGTGTTTTCTTACAAAACCCTTAATAAATTGGATCCTAAATCCTCCATCTGCCAGACATGCTGGAGAGGGTAACCAGAGTGTGGCATGTCACATGGCAAGGGGCAGAGACGGCTGATGTTGGGCAATCCCAGGGTGTCCTGGGCCCTCTGGGGTGTCCTGGCTCTGTGAGCTCCAGCAATCATTCCGGAACCAGGGAAAGCCTGCATCCATGCTTGTCAGAAACAACCCTCCCCAGACCTACACTAAGACATGATGTGCTTGAAATGTCCAATATGTTTGCTGGGAACAGTCCAAAACCCGGCCTGATACTAACCACCTCTTAACACATTGTGCTGGCGTGAAAGGCTTTCAGACCTGGGTAGTGTTTGAAGAATAGTTTCAATCAGGAGTCATTTAATGACCCAGTCCTCATTTGCATGCAAAAACCCACCAAGCACACAAAACAACACCTTTGTGCTTCACAGAAAGACAACCTAGCCTGGGACCCCATACAAGTCACCTGTGCTTGTGACGAGGCCACTGCAGAGGAGGGGAGGGGACGCAGGAGAAGCTTCCAGCCATAAAGGGGAGATAGCCCTGCACTCTGTGTGCACAGACCTTCCCCGAGCATCTCAGTAACACAGGTAGAAGGAACAAGAAAAGTCACTAAGGAGAGTGAAAAGGAAGTTTCCATGGCTTTTCACTTACTTTCCACAGGCATCAGGAAACTTCCTCACCTCGAGCCCAAATAAATCTCTTATAACCAAAGAGATGCCACACCATGTCCAGATAGACCCGACATGGTAAGCACCCAAACTGACATGACCTCCTGACAAAAATGAGAAGACATTCAAGGTCACACATGCCCATTTTCTAAAAGGACACGAAGCCTCAAAATCAAGCAAACGACAAAAAGACACCAGTCCAATCAATCCGTTAGATATGTTACCTTGGGATTACTTCTGAATGTGTCAGACAAAAGAAGACCATCGTTGGTCTTTGTTTTTTGTCCTTTTCCCAGTGTGGGACACTTTGGTCCTTCCTGGAGAAACGCTCAGATACCTGAGCGCAGAGGCAGAGATGGCAGTGTCCCTCCAGAGTTAGTCCCCTGAGGTTGATTTTTTTTAAAATTTGTTTTATTGGAGTATAGTTGATTTACAATGTTGTGTTAGTTTCAGGTGTACAGCAAAGTGACTCACTTATACACACATATATATAGATATATTCATTCTTTGTCATAGTCTTTCCCGTGATGGTTTATCACAGGATATTGAATATATTTCCCTATGCTGTACAGTAGGACCTTGTTGTTTATCCATGATAGACAGATTTTTTTAATTCATAGGGATGAAGGTGGGTGGTGGCAGGATCAAATGGTTCAGATCTAAGAAGCAACCCCATTTCTATTCCATTCCGGATTCTGTGGGCTTTTTAACATGATCATTTTTGAGTGGCATAACTTTTCCCTAAAGAAACATCAAATACACATTCAAGAAAACCCATGGTTTTCTTCAGTGAGAGCCAAGTACAGTGTCTATTAAAACACAGTTTTCATTAGACAAAAGTAAATCTCAAAGACAAGGGAGTTTGCTCGACTCAGGAAGAGAAGCACGATGCTGCTCTCAGACGTGAGGCTCCCCACCCCTCCCCTCCCCGCCTGTGGCCACTGCACACCCTCAGCAGAGAGCTCTGCTGAGCCGTCAGAATGCGTTCCACGTTATAACTTGGCAAACATGACTTAACCTGAGAGAAATGCTTTAAAACAAATTTTCATTACATCTGCCACGTCCTTTTTAAGCAATACCTTCTGTTTCCACAGAACTTAAACACAGCTTTGTTTTTAAAAGCTAAATTTCATAGGTCTTTCTTCAGCTCTATGGGAGATTCACTTCTGGCCATAAAAGGCTCCCCGCTAGGAAAAAAAGGTTCCCAAATGTTTTAGCATTTCTGCACCACGGACTTAAGTTCCAAATCAGTCAGTCCCACAAGAATCAAGGAAAAAGAACATTCTGCAAGGTGTCAGCTTGATCCCCAAAGAGGCACTTCTACAGGAAGTCTGACAGGTGGGATCCTCAGGTAAAAAGGTACCAGTGGTGAGCGTGGCATCAGGGCAGAAGTGTAACTAGGTATCAGGGAAAGGAAACAGCCTTCTTTATCTTCCAACACGTCATTACTCGGGGAATACTTCATTAGAATAAGATCGTTAAACTGAACATAGAAGTTAAAAACCTTCTGCCAACGTGGGCATGTTTTTCATCCATCTAATATTTATTATGTATCAGGTATTCTGTTAGGTATTGAAAGAGATACAAAAGGTGAAAAAGACCTGTTTCCATTTTCAAAGTAAATCCAGCTGTAGGCAACTATCAAGTGTTGGCTGAAAGATATAGAGTTGGGAGCAGTTATTGAAGACTTTGGTACATACACTGTAACCTAAGAGAAACTAAAAATAAAATAAAATGAGAAGAGAATCCTTCAGGCCAATTATACTTACGTGATGTTCCTTAAGGGGGTAGGAAATAGTGGTAAAGAAACAGTTAAGAGAAACAGGCGAGAATGACGTTTCAGAGGCAAAAGACAGAATTTCTAGAAGCCTCAGGGTCAAGTCCTGCCAGGAGATCAACCACCACGAAGGTGAAGAAGAGGTTATTGCATCAGGGAGGGAGGGGGCGGAAACGGTACTGATAATATCCAACAGGAAAAGAGCTAAGACTTTTGCATAAAAAACCCAAACTGAGCCTAAAATAATAGTCCTTCCTAAAGAGCACTTTCTTCATCTGCCATGGAGCCTCAAGCAAGTGTTGTGATCAGACTGCATCTCAGAAACTTTCTCAAGAGAAATGAATCCATGTCTTCAAGAGTCCTCCAGCCAAGAAACAGAGAAGAAACGGTGATTTCAACAAAACTTATTCATACAACGTTCTGCCCCGGGCAATTTCAACTTCCTGAAATCATGAAACCTTTTATTATCTTTTTTTTTTTTGGTACGCGGGCCTCTCACTGTTGTGGCCTCTCCCGTTGCCGAGCACAGGCTCCAGACGCGCAGGCTCAGCAGCCATGGCTCACGGGCCCAGCCACTCCGCGGCATGTGGGATCTTCCCGGACCAGGGCACGAACCCGTGTCACCTGCATTGGCAGGCGGACTCTCAACCACTGCGCCACCAGGGAAGCCCCTTTTATTTTCTTTAAAAATCATTTCAATGATCTATTTGACAAATGACAAAGCAAATTTAATAGCCATAAAGAGACACGGGCCTCTGTCGGAAATGGGAAAGAAGATTAGAACAGCAACAACAAGAAGACAGTAAAACAAATGATGGTCTGAAATGGTCTTCGAATAACACTTAATTATTCCTTTGCAGAAAGAAGTCCCCCTTATGCGACGGAGCTTAAACAGCTTGCTTCCTGGCACAGCCCTTGAGCAGTCATAGAGGGAAAAAATGCCAATTTAAGGTGAAAAAGAGAAAGGGAAGCTTCAGAAATAGTATTTTTCCATAAACTTAACATATGGGAAAAGTTGATCTACTCCAATAAACCTTCCATCTCTGAGAATGGCCCCCCGAACCCACACAGGCTGACACATCAGCTGGTTCAACAACGCGGCCCCTGCCTTTGTGTTGCCTGAATCTACTCAGCATGTCGACCCTCTAGAGTGGCAGCTTCACATGGCCTCTGTATTTGGTTGCTTTCCTTTTGTTTTTTAGCTTTTTCTGCACTCCCTCTTTAGGAAAAAAAAGAAGAAATTCTCCTTATTGTCCGGTTTCAGAAAATTTACACAAAGTATTTTAAAGTTCTTTACGGGGGCTTCCCTGGTGGCGCAGTGGTTGAGAGTCTGCCTGCCGATGCAGGGGACACAGGTTCGTGCCCTGGTCCGGGAAGATCCCACATGCCGCGGAGCGGCTGGGCCCGTGAGCCATGGCCGCTGAGCCTGCGCGTCCGGAGCCTGTGCTCCGCAACGGGAGAGGCCACAACAGTGAGAGGCCCGCGTACCGCAAAAAAAAAAAAAGTTCTTTACGGAAGCAAACCGTAGTGCTACTAAACTCAGCTGGGGTATTGTTCTCAAATTTCAGGTAAAGGATCTCATGGCGGTAAAAAGCCATTTCATTTTTTTATTGAAGTATAGTTGATTTACAATGTTGTGTTAGTTTCAGGTATACAGCAAAGTGATCCAGTTATACATACATATTTTTTTTCTGGATTCTTTTCCCCTATAGGTTATTACAAAATACTGAGTACAGTGTCCTGTGCTACACAGAAGGTCCTTCTAGGTTATCTATTTTATATATAGTAGTGTGTATATGTTGATCCTAAACTCCTAATTTATCCCTCCTACACTGTTGGTGGGAATGTAGATTGGTGCAGCCACTATGGAGAACAGTATGGAGGTTCCTTAAAAAGCTAAAAATAGAGCTACCGTATGACCCAGCAATCCCACTCCTGGGCATATACCTGGGGAAAACTCTAATTCAAAAAGAAACATGCACCCCAATGTTCATAGCAGCTCTATTTACAACATCCAAGACATGGAAGCAACCTAAGTGTCCACTGACAGATGAATGGATAAAGATGTGGTACATATATACAATGGAATATTACTCAGCGATAAAAAAGAATGAAATAATGCCATCTGCAGCAACATGGATGGACCTAGAGATTATCAAACTAAGTGAAGTAAGCCAAAGACAAATATCATATGATATCGCTTATATGTGGAATCTAAAAAAAAAAATGATACCAATGAACTTATACACAAAACAGAAATAGACCCATGGACATAGAAAACCAACTTATGGTTACCAAAGGGGAAAGGAGAGAGGGCAGCAGATCTAAACAGACATTTCTACAAAGAAGACATACAGATGGCCCAAAGGCACATGAAGAGATGCTCAACACAGCCATTCCATTTTTATAAAGAGAAAAGAGGACTGAATTACTCAACCCACCTTTCTAGAGCCATCACTGTACCGAGCTAACTTGTGTTACCTTTGGTGAGCCGTTTAACGCACCTTGTAAATGTCGTGTTCCCTGGGGGCCGTTCTCTTCCTGTCTCTCTGCCCACTCACGATGGGCAACGCCACCCCCTCCCATGACCATCACCCACATGGTGGTAATTTCCAAGCCAGCGTATTGAAAGGAATGTTTAAGGTTATTCACTGCAGAAGCAGCAACAGAAGCATTTACTCAAAAGCATTCTACTGAGATCAAAAAACATATTGATATGCTTATCATTAAAAGAAAAACCAAGCCATAAATCCAACCTGGGACCCTCAAAAGCCAACCCAAAGCTTAACAGGAAGAGTAATTAGAAGCTCCATACCCCGCAGGTTCCCACCTCTGGTGCTAAAGGAAATACCTATTGTACTTAGATTTGCAGCCTCCTCTCGTCTGAATTTATTATTAATGCAAGTTGGATTGAGGAAAGAACTTTTTCCTTATGCTCTCATGTCATTTTTTTTTTTTTTAATTTATGGCTGCGTTGGGTCTTCGTTGCTGTGGGCGGACTTTCTCTAGTTTCAGCGAGCGGGGGCTACTCTCTCATTGCTATGCGCGGGCTTCTCATTGCTGTGCGCGGGCTTCTCATTGCGGTGGCTTCTCTAGCTGCAGAGCACAGGCTCTAGGCGCGCGGGCTTCAGTAGTTGTGGCACGCAGGCTCAGTAGTTGTGGTTCGCAGGCCCTAGAGCCCAGGCTCAGTAGTTGTGGCGCGTGGGCTTAGCCGCTCCGCGGCACGTGGGATCCTCCCAGACCAGGGCTCGAACCTATGTCCCCTGCACTGGCAGGCAGATTCTTAACCACTGTGCCACCAGGGAAGTCCTCATGTCATATTTTTAAATGTAAACTTTTGATCAAAGTAAAATATGTACTCGACAAAGTGCACAGGTGACATGTGTACATCGCAAATTAGTTTTCATTTTTGCAAAATGAATTCTGTGGACACAGCACTCAGATGAAAACCCCCAGAAACTCAGCAGAAAACTCCTCAGGCCTCGCCCATTTCTCCCTCCCCCTCCACCCAGGCATAACCCCTGCCCTGACCTCTAACACCATAAATCAGTCTGGCCAGTTTTTGAACTTCCTACGAATGTAATCACACAGCATGGATGTTTAGAGAGACCACTTGGACGTTAGGGAGAGTCAACTGGTCGACGGAAAACTGTTCTGTCTGCTTGTTGACCGGGTGTTGTGCACGGCTTAAGCGGATGCCCCTCTCTTTGCAAATTCTGTAATGAATAACCAGTAATGGCGCGTCCGTAAAGCCCATGGAGCGCTAACAAGGACCTGGCAAACGGAAGCCTCATCGTGCTTCCCTCATAATCTTCCACTTTCATGGCAGTAAATCTCTGACGGTCCCTCTGGAGAAGGCCCTGAGTCTCGGAACGTTTTTCCTACACGCCGCTCAGCAGCCACCAGATGGTACAGAGATGCTCTGGGCTGCTGCTTGGCATGGATCCCTCACATGGCCCGGGAGGCGCTCTGCCCACCAGGTCGGCACCCAGCGCACGCAGAGCGCGTAAGGCCACACGTGGTGCCAGCTGCAAGTCACACCCTAGTCTGGATTTAGTGACTTGTTTACAAAAGGCAGGCTGTGCTTGCAGATGTGACCAAAAATAGGGAGGCCAAAGGGCGGGCAACATCCGACAGACCCCGTACGGAAAGCAGGGGCACAGAAGGCTCTTCTGTTAAAAAAAAACACACACACAAAGCACATGCGTCAAATCCAGCGAGCGCCCAAAGCCACCGCGTCTGCTTTGAGGGTCTTCCAGAACGAGAGCTAACTGAGCTTTATGACCTCATCCCAGCAGCAGTTTAATCCACCATCATCACCCTGACATTCCAACTTCTTTGGGGTGTGGGACAGGGGTCCTATTAGGTAATGTGGAAAACTTAACATTTTTGATTAATACAGGTATATAAACACACAACCTAATCTGAGAGATGATATTCCATTCCTTGTCAGTTTCAGAACTAGCTACTGGAATATTCTTAGTGAAAAAACTTCCTTCAGATCAAATGCAACTTTATTTATTTATTTATTTATTTATTTATTTATTTATTTTTTGCGGTACGCGGGCCTCTCACTGTTGTGGCCTCTCCCGTTGCGAAGCACAGGCTCCGGACGCGCAGGCTCAGCGGCCATGGCTCACGGGCCTAGCCACTCCACAGCATATGGGATCTTCCCGGACCGGGGCACGAACCCGTGACCCCTGCATCGGCAGGCGGACTCTCAACCACTGCGCCACCAGGGAAGCCCCAAATGCAACTTTAAAACAATGGAGTATCCGTAGAGATCCAGTAACGTGCTGCTCTGGGATATTGCTCTTTTTTTTTTGTTCCTTTAAATTTAATGTAATTTAAAAAAATTTATTGAAGGTATAGTTGATCTACAATGTTGTGTTAATTTGGAGGTCGCTCTCTTAATTCAGACTTTCCCACGTCCTCTTTGGTAGGGTTTTATTCACTTTCTCTCTGGAATTTTGAACCTTCAATTCCCTTTGCTTTTCTTGAAAAAAAATCCCTTCCTTCAATAGGAATCCTGGTTATTACAAGTGAATACTGGATTACTCAAGGCAAGAGAGAATTGTGTGAGTCTAGGTAAATAAACACACCATCAAGGAGTGGAGCATGGAAACAATCCCTGTGGCTGGGTAAAAGGCCAATTTTAAAAGAGGAAAAACGCCTCAACTCTGTAAATACCCTGATCAAATTCCCCTCCTATCAGGTTATGACTTTTTTTTAATTCTAGGGGAAACAAGACTATAGAATTAATGAGAAGAAACTAGCATAGTCAGAATCAGGGGGCAGTAAGACTTCTCTGGGTTAGGATTGGTCTACTTAGGCCCTTGGTGACTCTCAGACCAGCTGCCTCTATTCTGACCATGAGCTGGAAAGGCACAGCGACATCCCTGGGGACAATGACCAGACCTGACCGTCAGCCTTGACACTCCCCTCCTTAAGGAACAGGCTTCATCCAGGTGGAAGGATGCAAGGTGAGAGGGACAGGGTCGGGGAAACGCTACCATGTCCACTTTGAGAATCTTCCAGAACGAGAGCTGAGATGTATGACCTCATCCCAGCAACAGAGGCAAAAAGGAGGAAGAGAAAAGAGGCAAAAGAAGGAAGGAGGCTGAGCCTCGGGCTGGAGAGGGGAAGGGCCTCCCGGGCAGAGCTCGGCCGCACGTTCTGCTACAGAGGCCGCGGCCCAGGAAGGCCAGGCCTCTCCCGCCCCTGTGCAGGGGGCTCGTGGACAGTCAGCAGGGCAGGCGACGGGGAGGGCCCCGGATCTGCAAGGACTCAAGGGAGGCCAGCAGGTGAGAGCAGCCATGGCCGCAGGGAAACACAATTCTGTCGCCGAGGCTCTGACTCAGCCCGTTCATCCCACACGTCTGACTTTTCAGAGCGAGCAGGAACTTCTCAGGCCACAGTGAGAGCAAAGGATGAGGAAGGGAAAGTGGCAAAAACACCCACAGACAGAGGGCTCGCCACGGACCCAGCTCAGCCCATCAGGGCACAGGATCCCCGTGTCCCAGAGGAAGCAAGCCTGAAGCTCAGGCCAGAGCCCATGGTCTTCCTCCCTCCTGAGGGCAGAAGCAGGGGACTGTACTGGCCACAAGCCAACCAGTCCCTGGATGTAGGGGAGGAGGTGGTGAGCGACAGAGAACCAAACCCTGAAATGAGTTCCTTCCCGACACTGTGCACCCGCCATCCTAACCCCTGAGGACGGAGATGCATGTGCTGAGTCCCTGAGCTGTGATGGGGAAGGGAGGTGAGGCCCCTCCCCTTCAACCTGCCCTGGTCTGCGGGAGCCACCGGGCTCGACCCGCCGGGGATGGTGGTCCCAGGAGGCAAAGCAGGCACCACTGCCCTCCGGCCAACCACTCGCCCCCCAGCCACAGTGCCATGGGGGGTAAAAGAGACTGAACACGGGCCTGACGGATGAGCCTGAAGAGCTGATCTCCCAGCTTTCTGGCCCCCTGGAAATCCCTTTCCCCTGCAAGGGAAGGCCGTGTGTGCAAAAGGGATAAAGTAACTAGAAGCGAAGGCTCCTTGGTCCAGTGGAGACAAGGGACTCGCGGGTCATTTTGAGCTGGGAAACAGATGTCTCTTTAGAACACACAACATTGAACGTGGTCCTACCTGCGACAGCCCGAGAACCACCTTGTGTTGGGTTGGCCAAAAGTTCATTCGGGTGTTCCCGTAGATGGTGATGTTACGGAAAAACCTAAATGAACTTTTTGGCCAACCCAATAACGTGTAGGCAAGCGTCTTGCCCACCGTGTCACTCGGGGTTTAACAAATAGGACCCGGCGATGATCGCTCGGGCCCCCAACACAGTTCATGAACTTCAAGTGCCAAAAACCAACCCTGTAAGCATTTTGTAGGTTTATGGTGCCAAGGATGCTCTCACCCTGCTGCACTCAACTTTCCCCTTCCTGTTTCTCAGGGACTCAGTTTTGTAAGGTAAGAGGGGCTGTGAAACAGGTTATTTATTTGGACACGCCGACAGGCTGTGTGGGACAGGCCACTGTCCTACTCATCTGAACCCCTGGAAATCCAATCTGTGTTGATTTAAAAGAAAGGGGGGGCAGTCCAGGGAGCTTCATCTTTTCAAATCACTAAGGTTTGATCTCTGCCGGCAAAGCCTCTCCAGTTCCACTTGGTTGGGCCCTTAACGCTGCATTGGGAGCCTCCCTCCCACGAGGAGGATACGACCATCACCTCCATCATTATCTCATGGCTGCAGGACCATCGGACTGATCCCCAGTCGGGTTTTTGCGGCTCTGGCCCCTGCATTCCTGCCTGAGCCCTGCAGGAAACGGAGCCTCTGCAGCTGCCAGCGTTTATTTACACACATTCCTGCCTCAAATTGAATTAATGAGCATAATTTAACTCAGCCAATGTCCTCCCCGTCCTCCTTCCTTCTCCGCCCCACACGTTCCCAGCAGATCTTACCGGGATGTACTCTGGTGGCCGGGACCTAACTGAGGGCTTCTTTCCCTTTTATGTCCCATGAACTCCAAGGCTCTGGTTAAAATGCAGATTCTAGTCCAGTAGTTCCTGGCTGGGGCCTGAGAGTCTGTATTTCTAACAAGACCGCTCTCCCTCCGGTGATGCTCAGGCTGCTGGCTGGGGGCTGCAGGGGTTACTGAAAAATACTCACCTGTGTTGCATATAATACGAGATGTCCTCAATGAGTCACCGAAGGCAAATGTGACCCTGTGATCCTTCTAACAAACCCGATGTAACGTAAGGTTTCTCAGAAGCATGTCCACAGGGGATCTGTTTCCCTCCTCTACCTTCTCCGTGTGTGCATAAATAACACAGAATAAGTCCTATTAAACCGCAAGGCGTATTAACCCCTAAACACAGTCATATGCCAATTCCAAAGCGGAGGAGTTAAAGAAGCTGGAGTAGGAATGCTGGGACCCTTAACTTTTACACAAAAAGCAAAAGGAACCCTACATAAGAAACTTCAGCGTGGATGTGGTTAGATGCAGGAGGTCTGTTTATTGCACTGGGCAGACCTAGGAGGAATTTCCTGCATGCCATGTCACAGTCAGAGTGCAAGGAACTTTCTCTGAAGTCTGCAATGAAACCAGCAGATCTCCTGTGTATTCACACACTGTCTACCTTTGCTCATTACCCCTGGCAAAAATCCTTCCAAATTCTACAAGTGTGGCAAAGGATTAAAACAGGGAGCGGAGAGAAAAACATTCCCCCTAAGACAAAAGAAAGTAAATTAATATATTTGAAAACCACTGTCAACGTGTTGGATTTTGTTCTTCCTGGATACAAATACGTGTAATACCTCCAGCAATAAATATCGTTAACCGTGGACCCAAAACTGTTTGCCCAGATCCACACGAACTCGGTATTTGGCTGCTTCAATAGAGAAAGGCTTTCAAGTCGAATTTTGCACAGAAAAGTAGAGTTGGGGAATTTTTTGGGGGGAGGAAAGATTGAATTTATCAAGAAACATATTTCAGCGAGAAACTGGTAAAATGAACCACCTTTTTACCCAAACCACAAAGACTGCAAATTCCTTTGCTGGAAAAGTTGGCTGCTCTGTTGAAAAGATTAACTTATCCTGAATAGCTTTTGGGGGGCATGCATGGGTAGATGAGATCGCATTTTCCATTTAGGGGCACAGAACTTGTAACGATACTTAGTAACTCTTGGGAGAGAAAAATGGTAAAGATTCTTCCCGAAAATTTACATGAATTGATCTAAAGGTATTCTAGAAAGATCCTCACAATGTCCAAATTCTGCTGCAAAGCCGAAATTCATCTCAAACCTTTCATTCCCACTTAAGGCTTCACTGTAAGGATTAAGAATAGGGGAGCAACTTCCCTTGGTTTTAGTAACTGAGTTGCTCAAGTTGAAACTACTACAGTGTTTTAATTAATATGATGAAATAATGTTAATCGTATGTTTTCCCTTCTCTCTCTCTTTTTTTTTTTTTTTGTTGCTCCTGACTTGAGAGTATCCTGAAAAAACAGAGAGATTAATCTTTTTAATCTGGTGGAACGTTTAGCTACTTCACACAGAGCAAGTTTGCCAAGAGGCAATCCTCTACAGATTAGCTGCTGGCTTTCCTTGAAGCAGAAGGAAAAGGCAATTTGTTCTTTGAATTGCTATGGACACTGACAAGTTATAGATAGTTATATGTCTATACGTCATTAATTTCTGATTTTACGATTATGTCCTTCTTGGGTCCTTAATGAGCAAGGCTACTTCCCAAGCCATGTCTGAGGGACCAAGGGGCTTACAGAATGGCTTCAGAATTCATGGTGACAGAGATTTTGGTAGGAGACACCTTGGCAAAACTGTGATCTATAAACTAAAATTTAAACTTAAGCCACTACAGCAGTGTACAGAAGTTCAGAAAGGCACTTGCTCTAAGAATTGTGAGAGGAGACATCCCACAGAAACTACCGCTGACTGGGACCCAGAGTCAGACGGAAGAACACGGAGAAGTACTAAGCTAATCATTTTCCAACAGTTTTATTAAGGGAGATAAAACTTTCCCTCTGATTTTCAAAGGGAAAATCAAGAACTGGCCTGAAAGAAGGCAAGATGTACATAAAACTAATGAATATAAACAGCTTTCTGGGAAACAAAGTAAAATGACAGAGAATTCACAAACAATGCAGCTTCAAACACATCACTTTATTAGATGTTCACTGTTTACAATTTTGAGTTTTGGAAGCTCATTCCACCCTATTGGAAGCTTAGGGGATAAAGAGGGGGCCTCTGTGCACCACCTGCCCCCAAACTGCAACTTTCTAAAATGACAGCTCCCAATCTTGGTAGTTACATAAACGATGCTGAGGAATAAAGGCCTAATTACTTTTCTTTAAAAAAAAAAAAAAGTTTTTAGGAGAGAAAGTGGCCTGAAATGGCATCTAGTAGATGGCAACCCATCGCTAAGACCCACTCGCCAGAAGAAGGTTTTAAAAGGCTTGAATAGAATTCTCGGTCATGCCTTATAAGAGAATACTACCTTCATTAAATTATTCCACTAAAACTGAACCATTGTAAAAATAAAGGATCAGTTTTTCTTTTAACAAAATGAACAAATCGTCAAGTAGACAGCTTTGTTAATTATCTAAAGTTGCTTCTTGATTTTACATTTCCAGTTCAAAACAAACTATTCTGGCATAATAAGCTATTTTCCAAAATCATAATCATCTCAGATTGTTAAAATCTCATTTAGAATCAACAAGTTTATATGACAGAAGACTATTATAATGTTCTAATGCAATATTTAATTATTTTTGAACAGTGGAAGGAGAATTCTTTTTTTCTTTATAGCCTAGACAAGGCCTACTTTTTAATTCATTTAAAACGATTCAGTCATCAGAAAGTTAACAAAAAATAAAACTCCTATGCTATATCCTTTTGTTTCTAAGAATTAATTTTCCCACATTGATCATAAGAAGGTAAAATTCTGACTTATTACATTACAGGACCTTGATTTATGGTCAACCTCATTTTTTCTTGATGCCATGTCTCGGAAAATTTCTCAACAACCCTGTAATTTCCTTCAGTGAACATTTAAAACCCTCTCCTTCCAGTTTCATTGCCCCACCTGGCCTTCTCCATCACACTAAGACTTTTCATGTCCTTCCTGTATCAATCACTTTTCCCTCCATCCTTCTCTTTTTCCCACCTCTGCTTCTTCTGGTTTTACTGGACATAGAATCACTTTACTTGCTGGTTTTCTTGCCTTTAATGAAGACGCTGTATTGGGGACAAATTTCAAATCTTAAACTTTTTCTTTTCTTGTAATATCACTTTACTTGACACTAAAATTCTATGTCCCAACGAGGCTCTTGGTGTCAGATCCACTCCTGCTTTAAGCCACGAGGCTAGACTGCTTCCCCGTCCAATTGAGTAAGGCACAAATCCCCAGAGAAGGTCTGTTTCTTCCATGAAATCATCTCAGATTTATCACAGGCCAGCTGCTAACGAAACTTTACCTAAGCTTGACATTTTCTTGACCAAAACCTCCTCTTCAACTATGGGCTTGTACTTGTTACTCCAAAAATACCAACCCCTTCAACATAATAATGAAAATGCTGTCCAATGATGTATTGGTCCAGGGAACTTATGTTTCTGCTAAAACTGTCTGTGACCCACTAACGTCATCAGTTTTATCTCCCTTCATAAAACTGTTGGAAAATGACGGGCTTAGTACTTCCTTAAACTAGGTACTCAAAAGTCCATCTCGATTGCAGAGTTGTCCTTTCTGTAATATCGCTTCCAAAACAATCATTTCCATCAAGTAATTAAACCTTATTATTAACCCTTTACAAACACAAACATCAACGGACAGTATCCACATATACCACCCATGCAGCTAAAAGAGTTCAACTAGAATTTTAACTGGAAATGTTCTTACACAGTTTTTACCTGGAAATGCTTCTTCGGGTGGAGAACGCATGGTTCGTGCTACTGGTGTGTTGAGCACGGTTCAGAAGATGCCAAATTCATGAATCAATCAACCACTTCCATGAGCACATCCTGTGCTAGGTTATTCCCAAACGTTTGAATGTTTGGCATCTGCTTCTGTTAACAATTCAGCAAACAGGTATTAAGCACCTGTTACACCAAGCCAGACCCATTCCCCAATTCTACAGGAGAGGTGTTTAATTTTACGTAATTAATTCATTCATTTGAACATTTACCGAGTGCCAGAAAAGAGGAGAGGCAGGTGCTGAAGAGCATTTACTTTCCGCATAAACTTACGATTTAGAGAAAGAAACTGACATTAGTTACGACATCACATAAATATAAATTTTTGACGATTGTGATAAAAACACAGAACATAAAATTTACCGTCTTAACCGTTTAAGTTCAGTGTAAGCTATCTTTACACTGCTGTGCAACAGATCTCTAAAATGTGTTCATCTTGCAAAACTGAAACTCTGTATTCATTAAACACGAGCCCCTCATGTCCCCTCCCCTCCAGCCCCTGACAACCACCATTCTATTTTCTGTTTCTGTGATTTTGATGACTCTCCGTACTATACAGGGGAAAGCATATGGCATTTGTCTTTTTGTGACTGGCTTATTTCACTGAGCATAATGTCCTCAAGATTCATCCATACTGTAGCATGTGACAAGATTTCTTTCTTTTTAGAGCCTGCATAACATTCCATTGCATGTATGGATCACATTTTGTTTATCTGATCATCTATCAACAGGCAACTTGTTGTTTTGACCTCTTGGCTATTGTGAATCATGAAGCTATGAACAAAGGTATACAAATATCTCTTTGAGATCCTGCTTTCAATTCTTTCGGGAATAAGAAGTGGAACTGCTCCATCATATGTATTTCTGTGTTTAATTTTTTGAGGAACCTCCATACTGTTTTTTGCAGTGTCCGCACCATTTTACATGCCCACCAACCGTGCACAAGGATTCCATTTTTCCACATTTTTGCCAACACCTGCTATTTTTTGAGTTTGTTTTTTAATAGTGGCCATCCTAATATGTGTAAGGTATTATTCTCATACACAAATTTTTAATCGTGGTAAATGCAAGGGAGGAGAGGTAAACTGTGTTAAAAGAATACGCACTGGGAGGGTTTCACCTTGTCAGGGACACAAGGAAAGGTACCTGCAGGAAGTAATGACTCGCCTGAGGTCTGGAAACGAGGCGAGCCCTAGCTACGTAGAAGGCGGAGACCAGGGCATGCAGGAAGTGAGAGTAGCAGGTGCAAACGCACTGTGGGAGCCCAAGCAAGGCCTGCCAGGAAGTGAGGGAAGGCCCGTGCAGGTGGGGCAGGAGGAGGCTCAGGGCTGCGCGGGGCTAGGGGCTTGGCAAATGGCCTGGACCTTTACCCTGAGGGCAACGAGAAGCCACATAAGAGCCACAACTCCATCAGACTTATGTTTTGAAAGCCTACTTTGGCTGCAGTAGAACAATGGGTCCAGACAGACCGCATGCTAAGAAACTAGTCACGAGGCTACTGCAATAGTCCAAGCAAGAAATGCCATAGCACCAAACTAACTGGGCAGGACCAGAACCGGATGGAAGGAGACACAGGTAAGAGAATGACAGGGCGTGGATTCAGCATAATGATGGGGGAAGGGGCCTGAAACTCCAGAAGGAGAAAAAGGCTGAAGGGTTTGCACAATCTTAGGGATTAAGAATACTACTCAGAAATTGCCACTTGTTGAACAAATTAACTTCCTGTTCAACACAGATCTAGTTTATTTTTGGTGGCACATGTTACAACTGCTCAGCTGGTTGCAGCAGGTCAGAAAAGAAACCAAAGGCCCATGTCCTGACCTCTTCCCTCCCACATTCAGGAGGATGTGGTTGAGGAATTAGCCAAAACTTTGGAAAAACTACCTGAAGTCAGACCCACGCTTTGTAACTCTTGCTTTTTAAATTCTTTTTAAAGCAATTAATAAGCAGAGATGAAAAGCTCAGTGGTGCCCAGATTTTATTCTTTAGGGAAAGCCTTGTGTAAGGGCCAAGACCCTTTTCATTGTAGGTGACAGAAATCAAAGTCAGGCACTCACACCCTGGTGCAGGGGAAGGTCCTGAAGGCCAGGCTTCTCCCAAGCCCCAATCTTATCTGAGCCTGGGTTTCCCACCTCTTAATCTTGCCTGCACTAAATTTAGCTTTGGAGAGTGAATCTGCTGGTGAAGAGCTGGGCTGTCCAATACATTAGCCACTGTCCAGATGTGGCTATTGAGCACTTGAAATTGATCAGGTCTGCCTTGGGATGCGCTGCAACTCCAATATACACACTGGATTGCAAAGATATAGTGCAACGATGTAAATTATCTCAGTAATTTTTTAATGTTGATTATATGTGGAAGTGGTACTATTTTGGAAATGTTGGGCGAACTGTATTAATAAAACTAACTTAACCTGTTTCATTTTCCTTTTTTTAATGCAGCCACTAGAAAATTCAAAATTATAATGTATCTCCCATTATATGTCTACTGCACAGTGCTGCTCAGGACCATGTGACTGAGCCATGTTGAATTGTTGGCTGCATAGAGAAAGAGGGCCCTCTTAGAAAAACTTCTATTTCCTTCCATCTCTGTTTTGAACAATCAGTTCTACCCAAGCATGTCTTCTTTTTCCTGGGGGGGGGGCGGCAGGGGAGGGGCATAGGAAGGCCACAAAAGGAGGTAAATAAAGCCCCTTGGTAGCCTGACTTTCCGACTTGGAAGATGTACAGTAGGAAAAGTTCACCAGCTGCTTTTCTGCAACATAACCCATTTTCCAGAAGGGATAGGAGAGCTCTCACTACCTTAACTTGACCCAGCTGGTTCTACCTTTCGTATCTGTAACTTAATGATTTCTTCATTCATTAGGACTCTTTTCAGAAGTAACAGAAATCCAATTTGAATTGTCTTCTGCAAAAAAGGGAGTATATTGATTTAGTGTATCTGAAAGTTCAGAGACAGCTCCAGCTTCAGGCAGAGCACATACTCAATGCCGTCATCTCTCAGTTCAGCTTTCCTCTGTGCTCGATTCATCCCCAGCCAGGCACTCTCTTGGTGGTGGCCCCTTGCAGCTCCAGGCTGATGACATCCCTGATATATAACAAACCCAGAGGCAAGAGAGCTTTCCCCTTCCCCTATTAGTTTCTATTAAAAAAAATCCTTGAATTGTCTCTAAGTGGCCTTGGTGGGTCATCATGCTGTTCCTGAATCAATCGCCATGGTCCATGAGATGAAGCTGGTAGTTGACTAGTCCTGGGTGTCCGGTCCAGACCCAGAGGTAGAGCAGAGGTAGAACCAGCACTGTTTGAATGCGTGTTCTGAAAAAGGGGACGGGACTGGGGGGCTGTGACCAGAAAAGGGGGAATTGGACGTAGGGCAGGTGATAGACAAGGAGATACCGCTGCACCCATGTTGCTGCTGCTGGGCTGAGTGGGTGGGGTTGCCTTCACAGCACCCTGGTAAGGACCTGCACATCTAAATATGCCCTTCTTTCTCTTTCTATCCTTTATCAAAACCGGGGAACCTTCCTACACTGTTGGTGGAAATGTAAATTGGTGCAGCCACTATGGAAAACAGTATGGAGGTCCCTTAAGAAACAAAAATAGAGCTACTGCAATCCCACTCCTAGGCATATATCCAGAGAAAGCCATGATTTGTAAAAATACATGCACCCTATGTTTGTAGCAGCACTATTCACAATAGCCAGGACATGGAAGCAACCTAAATGTCCACTGACAGATGAATGGATAAAGAAGATGTGGTACATATATACAATGGAATACTACTCAGCCATAAAAAAGAACAAAACAATGCCATTTGCAGCAACATGGATGGACCTAGAGATTATTATACTAAGTGAAGTAACTCAGACAGAGAAAGACAAATATCATATGATATCGCTTATATATGGAATCTAAAAAAGGATACAAATGAACTTATTTACAAAACAGAAATAGATTCACAGACATAGAAAACAAACTTATGGTTACCAAAGGAGGGTAGGGATAAATTAGGAAAAATAAATAAATAAAATGTATATTAGATTTTAAAAAAAGAACAAGGTTGGAGACAAAGGAGAACGGGGTGCCGGATTAAGGATGGACCTGTGTAATGAGGTGGATAGACCTAGAGTCTGTCATACAGAGTGAAGTAAGTCAGAAAGAGAAAGACAAATACTGTATGCTAACACATATATATGGAATTTAAGAAAAAAAAATGTCATGAAGAACATAGGGGTAAGACAGGAATAAAGACACAGACCTACTAGAGAATGGACTTGAGGATATGGGGAGGGGGAAGGGTAAGCTGTGACAAAGTGAAAGAGCGGCATGGACATATATACACTACCAAACGTGAGGTAGATAGCTAGTGGGAAGCAGCCGCATAGCACAGGGAGGTCAGCTCGGTACTTTGTGACCGCCTGGAGGGGTGGGATAGGGAGGGTGGGAGGGAGACGCAAAAGGGAGGGGTTATGGAAACATATGTATATGTATAACTGATTAAATTTGTTATAAAAAAATGGGAGAAAATAAAAAATATATGCATAAAAAAAAAAAAAAAAAAAGGATGGACCTGCATTTCTATCAAGTAAGACTTTGAAATCAACGGCCATCTCCTTATAAGAGACGCATTGTCCTGCACTAATGATTTGTGTTTACTTTTGTGTACATCTAAAATTTTCCATAATAAAAAGTCTTAAAAATTTTTAAAAAAATAGGTTGCAATAATTTAAAAAATCTGTGAATGAATTCCCTGGTGGTTCAGTGGTTAAGACTCGGCACTTTCACTGCTAGGGGCCCAGGGTTCGATCCCTGGTCAGGGAACCAAGATCCTGCAAGGCTCATGGTGTGGCCAAAAAACCATAAACAACAAAACACAAACTTGTGAATGAAAGTGCACTATAGTTGCAGACACAGGTAACCTAGATTTCTCTTTTTCTGCCTTTAGCCAAAGCAATGCCAAACACTTATGACAGCTGCTTAACCCAGTTCAAAAAGCATACGATTTCCTCACTGAACATTTGATATCTTGCAGTGCCAAAGGCAATGACAATACCTGAAGCTCTCACTTCCTTTAAGTCCTTCCACTACTCTGGTGCTCTGGATGCTGTCGACAAGAGCTTTGCATCCTCATTTACATGAAATAGGGAAACCTGGGCACACGTTTCATAGCGTGCTATGATTCTATTTTCTCCCTTCTGAGTCTAACCTACCCTGTTATCGTTTCCTGCACGAATCCTTTATCTAGTGGCCTTTGTCAGGCACCTCTCTATCTCTTAAATAGAACAAACCTAAAGAACACGGATGGTTTTGGTGGAGTGTGAGGTGGGGAGAACTCCAGCTCTGGTCACCAGACGAGGCATCTCCCTCCACAGATGTCTGAGAAGTAAATCCCTGCAGAGAACCTCAACCCCAGGCTCCCCATGCACATTTCCACATGTTTGGAGAAAGGAAAAGTTCAAAACCACATCAAACATACTCTGCGACCACGGCGTATAAATGTTCCAAACAAACAAAATCAGCGCGTAACGTGTACTTCAATTTGTTGACAGATATTTAAAAAATTAACATCAGAATGAGTGGCAAACACCACCACCACCACAAGACCTTCAACCCCAGAGAAAAATAACTCACAACCAAAGCCGCCTTGGCCTCGGATTAGCACACAGCATCCTTGAAACGAGAGGCCAGAATAAAACAAACTGCCAAAATGGAGAGAACGGTGCAGTGGGGAAGAGGCGGAGCTAAGAAAACGAGGGCTTTCCGTAAAGCACTTAAAAAGGTAACTCTACATTGATATTTGAAAAATTCCGTTACACTGCGGGGCAAGTCACTTCAGATACAATTTAATAAAAGCAAAATTTTAAGAAGGAGTGACGGACATCTATTTGACCCCTGGTTCGCACCCACCATCACCCTAGGTGCGGGCCATCATGACAAGGTGTGCGGGTTCATACCCTGAGGTCTAGGGGACTAGGGAGGTCCCAGCTACTCCTCTCTCCAGCCTGACCACGGTACTGGTTCTTTCTTTCTAAGCCCTCGTTTGCTCATACGGTTGTAGAGTCGATTGTCAGATGAGCTAATGCTTAACTCATTATCTACGTAATTTCACAGGCAGAACGTATGTATATGAACATCTGTTTTGTCTGGGACATAGTACTTTCTCAATAGACATCACCTACTATTACTTACTTGCCTTATTTTCTTTCACGTCCTTATTAACTCCAAAGATAGATATTATCTACTACTTATACCTGACGAAACTAAGGTTCAGAAATAACACAATTATGGCTATTATGAACAACAGACTTAACTTGATAAATTTCTCAGGCACTAGGTTAATCTAGTTCAAATCCCACTTTCACCGTTAGGATCTGCAGTGGATAGGAAAGAAGTTTGAGTCGGGTCACGTTCACCCAGATTTGATTGATCCTTGCGGACCTGCAGGAAGCAACCAGGAACCAGCGGGTGCCGGTCCCATCCCTGCCTGTAGGAAAAATCTGGAATCACTCTGAGGGGCAAATGGATTTCATAGAACACACTTTCTTCCGTGTTTGGTAATCAGGAAAAGAAAAACAGAAACAGCTTGGCATGACGTGTAGTGACTACAAAAGCCATTTTCTGACGGAACTCTTGTCAGATACCTGAATTTTCTGATTTTCAGAGCCCATATATTTATAGGCCTCTATTTATATTGAGAGCTGCACTAGATAGCCCTGATCATATGAATGTTTCTGATTTTTCTTTTCATTATCATGAAGAACTTTTTGTTGTAGTTTTAATTTTTTTCTAGGGATTAGTGTGGGGAGGCTTCAAGGGGGCAAACGCATATGAATGCAGGGACCCTGGATGTGGGTGACAAGAGGTACAGACACGGAGAAACCAGGAAGTCCCCACCTTCTTAATTTTGTTCATATCGCTATTTTTTCAGATAATAATGTCATCCAGAAACACAGCATGTTCCTTCTTGTAAGTCAGTCTTATTATCACACACACAATGCACAAGTTGAAAACCAAAATGCAAACTGGACTTCAACCAGTCATCTGGCCAAGATCCGCACACAAGAAAGTTATTTCAAACCAAGAGGCACGTCTCCAGTGGTAGGACTTCCTATGTTACCAGGCTGACCACTTCTCACCCTAGTCGGGCCCCACGCTCCTGAAATACGTTCTTTGAGGAAAATAGGACCAAATCTATCCAATATTGCTGTATTAAAGAGAATTCCAATGAATTTACGATATTCACATTAGGTGTTTCTGGGATGCTATCATCTAAAACACTCATAATTACAATACTCAAGTAATTTGTTACCAAATCCTTAAATAAATCTACAAGCACCTAACTTTGAGTATAATATAACATTCGATATCAAAGCCTTAAGCCTGTTTTTTAAAAATCACCTATTTCCTTCGTGGCCCTTATACTTGTGAACATAAGAGAAACATCCCAACATCCACAGGAGGCTGGAGAGTGTTTCCTGACACCTGCTTCTCACTGAGGCTGATCCAGTTGTAGATCAAGTTTTCCTCACCTCTCTAATTCAAAACCCTACTTCAGCAGGCAACTCTGCGCTAAAGAACGCTGATAATTTTCCACCCACAGGCCTTGGCTATGGGGACCCATCATGGAGAAGCTTACACAACCCATGGTTATGATACTGGCAGAAAGGAAAACCCATGGTCCCGTATGGAAAAACCTCATCACATATTTTTCCTCAGCTGAGGGCTGTGGCATCACCCAGGACAGACACAACCAGAGTTTCTAAGTTTCTAATTCACTTTAGGTGAATTCACTGTGGGCCTAGGAAAATGGAAAAACGGGGTGCCCCTTAAGACCCCACAAATGCTGACTATTCTCAGGAGAGGAAGGGTACAGCGGACTCTTTTATTTTATTTTTTAAATTAATTAATTAATTTGTTTGTCGTTATTTTTGGCTGTGTTGGGTCTTCGTTGCTGCCTGCAGGCTTCTCATTGCGGTGGCTTCTCTTGTTGCGGAGCATGGGCTCTAGGCGCACGGGCTTCAGTAGTTGTGGCACGCAGGCTCAGTAATTGTGGTTCACGGGATCTAGCGCTCAGGCTCAGTAGTTGTGGTGCACGCGCTTAGTTGCTCCGTGGCATGTGGGATCTTCCCGGACCAGGGCTTGAACCCGTGTCCCCTGCATTGGCAGGTGGATTCTTAACCACTGTGCTACAAGGGAAGCCCCAGAGGACTCTTTTGATTCGAGAAATTTCCACTGGGACTTCCTGACTCACTGGTTGGCTTTCATGGACCACACTGTGAGGTGCTTCAGGGAAGGTAAAGATGCTTTGATGGTGGAAAATCCCCCCCATACTACAGCCCTCCCTCCCTTTGCACTCGGGGCAAAACCTGCCTTGTTCCTCATGAGAAAAACTCCACATATCGTGGACAAGACAAAGAAATAGATAATCGAATTGGTTTAGGAAACCCCGGCAGAAACGATGTATCTTTTCAACAGTTTAGGATGCTACGAACAGACAGAACATTTTGTGTGAGGTCCATCTCTGGCTCCTAAGTGAGAAATGCCATTTGCCACCAGACAGTAGTTTAATTCTACAGCTCAAAAGAACCATGTTCCTTTGCCAAAACCCTACTGCTTCATGAACGACAAGAAAATGGTTTATAAAAGTCACTAGAAACATTCTTATAATAATAACAACACTAATTTTTAAAAAGCAGTCTTCTTCCAGAATACCGTCACTCCTAAGCATTCACTGACCGTCTTCGTCAGCTGGGGCTGCTGAAACAAAACACCACAAAGTGGGTGGCTTTATCAACAGCAGAAATTTATTTCTCCCAGTTTGGGAGGCTGGATGTCTGAGATCAGGGTGCCAGCCTGCCTGGGTTCTGGTGAAGACCCTCTTCTGGGTTGCAGATGTGTAACTTCTTGCATCTTTTTTTTTTTTCCTGCTGTTTCTGTCAAGCATTTTTTAAAAATTGAAGCATAGCTGAATTACAATATTGTGTTAGTTTCAGGTACACAGCCAAGTGATTCAGTTATATGCATGCGCATGTACATATATTTTCAGATTCTTGTATCTTCACACTGCAGAGAACGAGTGAACTGGCTCTCGGGCCTCTTCTCACCAGATCACTAATCCCTCCCCAAAGGCCCTACCTCCATGTTGGAGGCTGAGGTCAGGGCTTCAACATGAAGTCGAGGGGAACACAAGCATTCAGGCCACAGCACCAGCCTAGCACGAAAGGGATGTACATGGCTCGGCCATATTTTCAACTTCCCCCAAAGGAGCTGTGCCTCCTGTCACTGACAGCCCCTCTTTCTTTAGGACAGTACGTCACCCCTCTGGAGACAGCGGAAAGCCTGTCTGAGACTTCAGGCTTGTGTAGCCACTCTCCACCCAAGTGATTCTTCATAAGTGTTAAAAAAAAAAATTAAAAAAAATACTTCCCTACCACTTTTCAGAGAATGATGGTGGCAGACACCAGGTGAAGGAGCATTGAAGTTGGCCTTGACATTGTTTTCTGACACCCTGTCTCCACTGACAGCTCCATCCTGGAGCAAGATGAGAGAAAAGGAAGAGCTCTTTCAACGCAGACAGCGGATTACCCACCCAGCAGCCCCGGGATGTGAAAATTACAGTAATATCTCCTTCCATGTCTAATGAAAACCTCAGTCTCAGCCAGCGATGGCTGATTTCAAAACAACATCATTTGCCTCATGGAAACAGACCAACCAACCAAAACGTTGAAACGATGTGGTTTATGTTAAAAAAAACTTTTTTATACCCAAGTGAAATGTGATTTAATATTACAATTTCTTTGCTTTTGGATGGTAGGAATAGCTCATTCGATTTTTTCAGGAAGTCCCCAACTATGGAAATTTCACCATTATGCTGAGCCTTCGAACCACACGGGCATGCAACCCGGACACTGAAAATGTGGCGTGTCAGTGACTACATGGTAAATGGTCCCTCCACACTTCAAAAGTCAACCTCCTGATGGGCTGGTGACCATCTTAATGTCTGAACTGGAGTCCCTGGTGCCGGCGTACACAGAGGGGTCACTAGAGCATCCCCTCCGTGGAGGGCACTGGGAGGGGCTGTCAAAGGAGTGGGCTTTGTCGCCAGTCACCTGTCAGCTGACTCCATCCTATCAGCTGTCGCTCTTCTCTAATTTCGGAAACTGTCCACAGCAGTTGGTGCCTTTCATTATCCTGCACCACAAAATCCCCCAAATGAAATATTCATCGGGCCACATCCATCCTTAACCAAAAGGAAAGACCACGAAGCAGATATTCTAGGCACCAAAGCTTACACCAAGTGATCATGACTGTGGATACTTTTCTTGCTTTAAAACAGAACTGATTTAAGTGAACCAAGTATCTTTGCTGGGAAATGCTTGTTTTGCTACAAAACAATCTTCTTGATTCATTCAATGCTCTGTAATTTCCTCCATTGCTCATATTTGGAAAGGAATTGAAAAGTGTGTTATGTGTTTGTCCTCATGCCTTAGAGAAGGCAATGATGCATTTGGGAGCACACAAGCCACCCCTGTAGGACACATCTGTCTGCTCAACACCCACACTCAGAGGAGGTCCCAGACACCCTGGGGTACATCAGTGGATTCACCAAGTAAAAAAGGCAAGCAGCCCACCCAGTATGACCTCACATGGAACAGCTGCTGGGCATGTATCTAGACATGGGGAGGCCCAGAGTTTGGGCTCATTTCTGCAGAGTAAGTGAGGCAAAGATAGTGGCCTGATGTGCCATGCATAGGCCTGCCCCTAAAATATGTAGTCCTGGGGCAGGAACCAGCAGAAGCCCCCAACCTACAGTCCTTCTCTTCCCACGCTTGGTTCTGACTCACGGTACAAGCGTCCTCATGCAAACGTGGGTGGGTGTCCCAGAGCAAACCTCCAGGGGACCCAGCACACATCACCCCCCTACAAAGAGCTGTCCTTGGGCCGAAGGGTGTGCTCCGGGCCTGGATCTGGGGAGAGAACCAGGCAGGCCTGGCGAGTAGGCTTCTGGCCATTTGGAAGACTCGGGGTCCTGGGAACCCGGGGAATGGACTAGAGTCGGGATGCTGCCCTTGCCCCACGACTGCCTGCCCTGTGAAGAGGGACACGCCCAGCCAGGGACCGCCAGTGCAGAGGCCTCCAAAGGAGTTCAAATGTAAAGAAAAAAGAAAATGCAATGTCTTCATAAACATTCTGTGTCCCTTACTACCAATCACATATTCTTTTGTAAACCCTGAAAAATTTCCCTGTGAAACAAAATTTACAGCTTCATTTGTAACTGAGGGCATTTGGAACCCAGGGCTTTCAAGGTCTTCTTCAGACCTGATCCTGTGGGATCCTAAGATCCAGGGTGTCAGTGGTGATGGCTCCATCTCAAACAGTGGACAAAGATAATATAAAAGACGAAAAAAATAAAATCTAAAGGATTTTAGATTTTAGCATAAAGGTCTTCAATCACAGCCTCTCCAGTTACGAGATGAACAATGAGATATTCTGCTTAATTAATGATCTGGTTAAGAGTGGTTAGATCTATCTTTCACAGGTGACTAATTATCACCTAATCAAAGTATAATAATACCCAACATCGAAACTACAATCAGCATAATCACGGGGTTATGCATGACTCAAAACATCTCCTGTTTTCCAAGTCCCTGAACTGTACACATGAGACCTGTAATTAACATGCAATTCATGAAGGAAATGTGGACACAGCTGGGTAGGTCAGAGGATTTAAGTCGACAGTTTATGTAACAGTTAAAATTTCCAAGGCTATTTCTGTGGCCAGGACAACCTCTTCCAGGGGCTTTGATTTGGTTTGTTTCCCACCTGATACATTTCGACGGAAGCAGGCAACACCAACCTGTCCTGAGACACGGAAAGCCCCCAGTTAATAGCACTGACCTGTCCTTTCATATCTGGAGCGATGGGAATGGTGGGCCAGATGGTTGAGTAGATGCCAAAAAACACCAGCCAGATGAGCATGCTTCCCCAGACGGCCAGGTGACTGAACTACAGGAGAAAACAGACACTCAGGCAGGGTTCTCTGCTGACCCAGTAGCCAGCTGAACGCCACCCGCTGCAGGAGCCCTGGGTCCACGCCACCTTTCTTTATGGAAAGATTTCTACGAGACACCGGTTGAGAGTTTAAGTAACTAGCGGCCCCAAACTATCCTGAAGAGGAAAGTGCTTTTTCCACCACAGCTGACCGTCCTGTAGACCCATCCTACAGTGTCACCAGGCTCCTTTCTGTCCCTCGCCAGTGTTCGCTCCACTTTGGAGCGGAATAACTAAGGTATCATTGCTCTAGTAAGAGGGCGTGGGACAGACAAAACGAACAAGATGGGTTTATTTATCATTTTGAGGCTTTGACTGTTCATTTTCCAAAGAACTTATAAAAAATTTGGAATGGATACATCCCTTAACGACAACACTTTTGAGCATCTACTGAGTTGAGAATTTCTTCTCCTCTGTCCTCTTGCTAGGATGATCCTTGGCTTCTTTTCAGCCACACGCCATGATCTAATCCAGCATGAGCCTCTGGCAGCTTTTTAAAAAATCTGACCACGGCTCGCCACCTCCTCGCGTCCCAGGCTAAGCCACTACCCCCTCTCACCTGGATTCATTGCCTCTGTCTCTCAACGAATTCTCTGCTTCCACATTCACCTCCCACCCCGCCCCCAATTAATGAGCACAGAATTAGAAGCCTATTTAAACAGCAGAGATAAACGTGAAACACTGGCCATAATCCTCAAAAGTTGGAAATAACCAAAATGTCCAAAACTGGGGACTGATTGAATAAGGGATGGGATATTGATAAAACTCAATACTCTTTAATCATGAACTATGACCTTGTAGAAGTACATACATACATACATACATATATATATATATATATTTTTTTTAATTTATTTATTTTTGGCTGCGTTGGGTCTTTGTTCCTGCGTGCGGGCTTTCTCTAGTTGCGGTGAGCAGGGGCTACTCTTCGTTGTGGTGCGGTGGCTTCTCTTGTTGTGGAGCATGGGCTCTAGGCGTGTGGGCTTCAGTAGTTATGGCACACGGGCTCAGTAGTTGTGGCGCATGGGCTTAGTTGCTCCGTGGCATGTGGGATCCTCCCGGACTAGGGATCGAACCTGTGTTCCCTGCATTGGCAGGCGGATTCTTAACCACTGCGCCAAAAGGGAAGCCCAGACTCTGTGTTTTGTAATACGCTGTCTTATTTAAAATATACACAGAGAACAAAGTCTGGAAGGTTATACAGGAAATATTAACAATAACTATCTCTTGGTGGTAAAATTATGGAAATTAAAAATTCCTCTTTCTGTCCTTCTGTATTTTCTTTGTGTGTGTGATTTTTCTTTTCATACAATGCACATATACACTGGAAATGAGCTGACTGTTAATAGCTTAGAACTGTATTAAGTGTTCAGCAAACGAATCATCAGGGAACTTTGGATTGCAAATGTGCCCTGATAAAGATCAAACCACAATTTTTACATGCAAAATTTAAAATAAGGCAGCTGGATATTGTCTACTGTTTTCCTGGGGCTTAAAAAGATACTACACCATAAAAAATATCTATAGTGGATAGAGAAATAATTCTAAAGAAAACTTACTTTTGTCCAAGCTGTAGTCTCCAAACCGGCTTTCAGGCAAACAGTAACAACAACATACTGTGAAAGAAAGAGGAATTTGGGAAATGCGTTATCCTCACTTATTTTCACTTCCCAGAAGAAATCCCAAATCCTCTCCAGAGGCAGTTTCTCCATGGCGTCTGGACTTTGAAAGTGCCATCTTGGTAGCTAATTCTCTGGGGGTCAGTTTTAGGACAATTACAGGCAGGTTCTTATAAGAAAAGCCCTCATTTTAGTGATTGACTTCTCACAAGTAACAGTTACTTTGCCCTTTTCTTCTTGGAAGATTTGGAAGAAATCACCTTCCCTTGGTGTTGGTTTTGTTTTTCTCCCCCCCCCGTCCAAGTACATGTGAAACGGTCATCTGAAGAACGGGGAAATCTGATCACCTGTCCAGAAATCTTAACTCTGCATAATCTTCACTCAAATACGAGGTAAGCATTTCACAACCACTCTGAGCTCTAAGTGTTGCCAAATCTTGGCTCCCTGTCCACCAATGGCGAATAGAAATACACAGAGTTTGGAGGAAATAGAAAAGAGTAGCTTTCTTCCTTTTGCCAGGCAAGATAGGGAATCTATAATATATAGTTTAAAGATGTGAAATAAGTCATAATGACAAAGGCTTTATATAAAGGGACGGGTAAAACCCACACATGTGCCATCTAAGAAAGATTCAATAAACAGGTAAACTTACCGTATAAACGATATTTCCAACAAATAAATAGTCTGTGGCATGACCATTGGCCAACACAGTATCTGAAAAACAAAGAGGTTACAATTACCCTCCAGAGCAGAGTGCTTCAATCTATTTATTCAGAATGTAAAAACAGAACTTTAGAGACATTTATCAAAATGTAAGGGAATTTCGAAAATTGCATTGTCTGTGATTCTAATGCCTCCTTTTTCTAACTCTGCATTTTTTCACCTTATATTTTTGCCAAATGAAGCAAACAAACAAAATCAGGTTTCCAACAAACCAAACAACCAAACACTTGATCTGTGTGGAAATTTACATTTTCATACAGATTCAAATCTCCCTTTTGTCAGTTAGAAAAAGGAATAGTATAAAAGCATATTAATCTATCTTTGTGGGTGCCAGTATTAGACCTTTTCCATGTGTTCATTTACTAGTCATCTTTAATTTTTGCTAAATTGGAATTATAGGCCAACAGCAGAAGATAACTACATGACACAAAATGAGTTCATGATTACTGAACTCAGAGAATTTAAAAGAATATTCACTACTTGTGTTCTCTGTCAACTTCTACGTGAACTTCTGGAGTCTATAAATGGGTGAATGCAAACAACCCAATGAGAGATGCCTAGACAATACAACTAGGATTCTGAAGCTTTAATTTTATAGCTTTCCAATTTTTTCTTCGTCTAAGGATGACTATTACAATGTACATAACAGTCACTAAGGCAGAACTCTAAGAGAATTGACTAGTTCGGGTCAGCTAGCCTGCTGTGAAAAGTCTGGTTTTTACCCTGAGGGGTCAAAGCCTGTTTTAAGATCAGAAATAGTTTCTTTGGGTGACACTGTCAATCCCCTTTTAGTCTCTTTTATACTCATCTGTGGCCTACAGGCCAAGTGTATAGGGATTTTTCTGTTCAAATTTCCAACCCAGTAGCTGTTGTACACACATATTTGGGCTCACCAATTTACCCAACTGTTTGTTGAAGAATCTGATTCTTATTAAAGAATCAAGATCCTTTTAGTTTTCGCAAACACCATAAGGATCAAGTACCATCACAGGGAAAATCTGGTAATTGTGGGACCCTGCATCCAGCCACAGGGCATGCCCTTTCTCCTAATTCTAGATAAGTAAATTTGTGGATAAGGACAGATGAACCCACAAAGTGACATCACGGGCTGTGTTAGGAACTGGCTTAAACTCAGGGATTGCTCCTGGGGACCATGAGAGTTACCCTAGGGTGGCCACTGACTTAAAAAGGATTAATCTCAAAGTCTAGGGGAGACATGGTGAAGGGAGAATCAAAACTCAGGCAGGACTTTATTAAAAAGGAAGGAAGGAAAACAATGATCAGAAAAGTAAAGAAGAGGCTACGTTAAGCTCAAGAAGGCCACAAGTTGATGTATTAGCAAACAGCTATTCAAAACTGTAAAGGTTCGCATTTTAGTAACTGGCCCTAAGATTATTTTCATAATAAAGACGACACTTTTAAAGAAAAGCCTCAATAAAGAAACACTTGAGATTAGACAGGTGACCACTGATTTGATTCTAACAGAGATGATAGCTGTGAAAGGGGTAACATTAGTCTTTTATTTACAGGACAAATATGTATTTAAAGCCTACTTTAAAGCAGGAAGTGGGGAGACAAGGTCCCTGTCTTCGTGGAGCTCCCAGTACAGTGAGGGAGACAAGACAAAAACACACCAACAAATAGATACACAATACAATGTCAGGTGTAGTAAATGCCACGGAGACGTAGAAGGTATGGAATAGAGACGGACGGGGCTGTTATTTTAGACAGGGAGTCCCGGAAAAATCTCTTTGAGGAGGTAACATCTGAGCAGATCGGAATAGTTCAAGGGAGTGAGTTAAGTGAACATCTGGGCTAGAGCGTTCCAGGCAGAGGACTGGCCAACAGTCTGAATACAGACAGCAACGATGAGCTCAAAGACCATCACAAAGACCAGTCTGGCTGCAGACTCTGGGGAGAGCGCCCAGACAGTAAGAAGGGGCCAATTAATGTAGGTCATGGTGGGGAGCTTGAATTTCTCTGTTAACTACGACAGGAAACCAGAGAGTAAAATGGTATGAGTTATGTTCTTAAGGGAATAGTCCAGCTTTTAGGGGAGAACAGATCCTGGACGACCAAGAACAGAATAATAACAGATGCAATTCCAGTTTGGAAATGATTGTAGCAATCCACCCAGGAGGATGATACTGGTGGCATGCAGAGTTGGGTCCAATATGGTGGCCTCGAGCTGCTGTTTACACTTAAATTAATTAAAATACGATAAAAAAATTCAGTTCCGGCTAGGGACTGGGGAGGAGAGGGAGAATGAGGCATTACTGCAGCAAGTGAACAGCGTTTCCATTTAGGGCGATGAAAAGAGTTTGGAATAGATTATTGGTGATGGCTGCAAACATTCTGAATGTAATGCCTCTGAACTGTATATATAAAACGGACCACAGAACTAAAACCAAAAAACTCTTAGGATAAAACACAGGATTAAATCTTTATGGCCTTAGATTTGGCAATGGTTTCTTAGCTTTGGCGGCAAAAGCACAGCGACAAAAGAAACAAGTAGATCAATTAGACTTCATCAAAATTAGAAACTTTTGTGCTTCAGAGGACACCATCCTGAAAGTGAAAAGACAAACCTCTGGAATGGAGAAAATATTTGCAAATATTTATCTGATCAGGAACCTGTATCCAGAATACAAAAACAACTCTTACAGCTCAGCGGTAAAAGGACAACACAACTGAAAAGTGGGAAAAGGCTCTGGACAGAAATTTTTCCAAAGAAGAGGTACGGATGTCCAAGTACATGAAGGGATGCTCAAAGTCGTTAGACACCAAGGAAATTCAAAAACAAAAACCACGAGATATCATTTCACACCCACCAGGGTGGCTATGATAAAAAAGATAGATAGTAACAAGAGGTGGCAGAGGATGTGGTGAAATTAGAACCCTCAGACACTGCTGGTGGGAAAGCAAAATGCTGCAGCCACTGTGTAAAACTGTCAGGCAGTTCCTCAAAAGGTTATGCCTAGGGGCTTCCCTGGTGGCGCAGTGGTTAGGAATCCGCCAGCCAATGCAGGGGACACAGGTTCGAGCCCTGGTCCAGGAAGATCCCACATGCTGCTAAGCAACTAAGCCTGTGCACCACAACTACTGAGCCTACACTCTAGAGCTCATGTGCCACAACTACTGAGCCTTCGAGCCACAACTACTGAGCCCACGTGCCACAACTACTGAAGCCTGCCCCACAACTACTGAGCCTGTGCTCTAGAGCCCGTGAGCCACAACTACTGAGCCCGCGAGCCACAACTACTGAAGCCCACGTGCCTAGAGCCCGTGCTCTGCAACAAGAGAAGCCACCACAATGAGAAGCCTGCACACTGCAACAAAGAGTAGCCCCCGCTTGCCGCAACTAGAGAAAGCCCGCGCGCAGCAACAAAGACCCAACGCAGCCATAAATAAGTAAATAAATAAATAAAAATTAAAAAAACCCCAACGTTATGCCTAGTTACCATATGACCCAGCAATTCCACTTCTAGGTACACACCCAAGAGAGATAAAATCATGAATGAAACACACAAAAACTCATACATGAATGTTGATAGCGGCATCATTCACAACAGTCAGAAGTCCATCAATGGAGAAAACATATCCATACAATGGAGTTTTACTGAGCTATTAAGAGGAATAAAGTACTGGTACATGCAACGACATGGGTGAACCTTGAAAAATCTTACGCTAAGTGAAAGAAGCCAGTCACAAAAGGCCATGTATCATATGATTCTACCAGCGTGAAATGTCCAGAACAGGCAAATCTATAGAGACAGCAAGTAGATTAGTGGTTGCAGGAGCTGAGGGTGTTTGGGTGGGAACGGAGGGTGGGTGTTGATAGATATGGAGTTTCTTTTGGGGGTGATGAAAATGCTTGAACATTGATTAAGGTGATAGCTGCAAAACCACGTGAATACATTAAAAACCACAGAACTGTACAATGTAAATGGGTGTGAGGCAGGAAAGACAGGGCGGGGCCCAAGGACAGCCTCCTCACGTATAGGCGTTAGACAAAAAGCAAAGCCACTTCCTTCTTCTGCACTTAATGAGGCCATGACTCAGAGGAACAGCATCTAAAACAGAAACTTTGTAGCCTCTGAGCGAGAAACTCTGCAGCATGAAAACCGTGGAGCATGCGCCGCCAGGTAGGAAATAGATAGGCTTTGGGTTGACCTGCTGCAGCTGGTTTCATGCTGACCCTTTGAGATAAGCTATAATACTATCAGGATGAGGAGCCCTCACCGGATGAGAGACTGCACAGCCCACGCAGCCCCCTCATTCCTGTGGTTGCGAGGAAGTCCCGGCCGGGCACACGCACAGAAGGGGTCTCAAGTGGTCCTCTGGTAACCCTGGCCGCACTGTAATATCCTTATAAAATCATTAGCATTGTGGTTTTGACCCCCGCCCCCGAAATCAGGTGAACTGTATGGTATGTAAATTATATAGCAATAAAGCTGTTATTTAAAAAATCCAGTTCCTCAGTCCCACATAACCATGTCTCAGATGCTCAGTCAGGAGCCACGTGGCTTGCAGCAACCGTCCTGGAGAGCACGCATACAGGACATCTCCACCATCACAGAAGTTCTGGTGGACCCTGCAGGCCAACGTGTATGTTGGAAGCAGAATGAAGTGACAGCTTTTGGCATGTATTCTGAACAGAGAGATGACAGACAGCATTTGTTTTTGATCTGGAGGGGGGGGTGAGAAAGAATGGGAGGAATCAACAGAGATTTTGAGGTTTGGGGTCTGAGTAACGAGGTGTTATCATTCACTCGGTCATATTAACGCAGGAACACTGACGAAAAGGGTGGCCCGTGAAAACTCGGTACCATGTGATCAATGCCTGAAATTTACAACAGGAAGAAGAGATAGCAGTGAAGCGCGGTGCTATTAGGAAGAGAGACAAAAGGATACTTGGGAAAATGAGGAGGAGAGAAGGAGTTGGTTGGTAGAAAAAACTCCCAGTAACGAGGGTTAGAAGACCTTGCTGAGCCCGGCTCTCCTGTTCCAGCTTTGCCGTGATTTAGTATTTTAACATTTTAGGTTCTGGGTCTCAGTGTCCACACCTACAAAATGGGGGTGGTTCTATCAGATACAGACAACGATAACTGAATTATCACCAAGGTTCTTTTAGGTAGAAAATGCTAAGATTCTAAGGTCCATGTTCTTAGCTGCTAAGTCAGGGATTCAGTGGTAGAAACCTGAGAGCTTCAGAGCTTCGTCCTGTTCATTTTAGCTCAGGATGGATTTCCTAACCTCAGTCTCATCTTATGTGTTCATGAATGAAGAAAAGACCCTTTAATTAAGAAAAGCAGTGATCTGAGGGCCCTGAAGTTCTACCTACACGAAGCCCTGACAGAGTCTAGAGAAAACTCTGGTCAGATGGAAGCCTTAGAGGGGCCAGGAGACTAAGCTGAAAACCAAGGTTCACAATTATGGCTTGACAACTTGTGAATTTCCTTTTGATAGTAATATTTCAAATGCTGGTTGATTCATGTACTAAAAGAAATTAAATATACAAAGCTTTTGTCTAAATAGGGAGGGCTTAGAATGTGTTTCTTTTTTTTTTTTTTTTTTTTTGCGGTATGCGGGCCTCTCACTGTTGTGGCCTCTCCCGTTGCTGAGCACAGGCTCCGGACGCGCAGGCTCAGCGGCCATGGCTCATGGGCCCAGCAGCTCCGCAGCATGTGGGATCTTCCCAGACCGGGGCACGAACCCGTGTCCCCTGCATCGGCAGGCGGACTCTCAACCACTGCGCCACCAGGGAAGCCCTGTGTTTCATATTTTAAGGATATACAAATAATGAATAAAAAACTGTTAGACATTGTTAATTCTACATTGAAAATAGATAACATGTTACTAAGTATAAGACAGGCTCTGTTCTAAGCACTTTACCTACGTGAGTATACTTACTAATACATGTGATGCTAATATATGACTATTAGCATTACTAATACGCAACACTAATATATGTAATACTTCTTTAATGCTCTAACAATGCTATGAAATGGTATTATGGCCTGCATATTTCAGATGAGGCAACTGGGGCAGCAAAGAGAAGCTAAATGACATGCAAGGTCACACGCTTAGTGAGAAACTGTAAGCTTTGTAATACAAGATTGTTTTCATTAACTGAGTTAGAAAAATGGACCCCAAAGAATAAAAGGAGACAACTTCAAGGGGAAAAATAATTAGACTAAGAAGACCTCTTCTGAAATACTAACACCTAACGGGGAGGAACTTTCTAGCAGAGAAATAGGTGGAAAGAAAATGAGATTCACACAGCAGAGATTCTGTACCACCCAGGGCACAAGTGCGGGAAGCAGCAGTAGTCCCTTGAGATCTGGCCTTTTATTCTGAGTTGGGGTGAGCATTTCATTAGCCCAGAGCTGCTCAATCTCAGCACTGCTGACATTTTTCTAGGTAATTCTTAGTTGCGGGGCTGGGGGGCGGCAATGTCTTGTGATTATAGGGTGTCTGGCAGCACCCCTGGCCTCTCCCCACTAGATGCCAGTTGTGACAACCAAAAACGCCTCCAGACAATGCCAGTATCTCCTGGGGGAAAACTTCCCCGGATTGAGAATCACAGCATTAGAGGAAAGAAAACAGAGGAGCCGGAACAAGTAGAGAGAATATACCCCGAAGTAAGAGTGGCTAATGCAGGGCTTCCCTGGTGGCGCAGGGGTTAAGAATCCGCCTGCCAATGCAGGGGACACAGGCTCGAGCCCTGGTCCAAGAAGAGCCCACATGCCGCGGAGCAACGAAGCCCGCGCGCCACAACTACTGAGCCTGCACTCTAGAGCCCGCAAGCCACAACGACTGAGACTGTGCTCTAGAGCCTGCAAGCCACAACTACTGACCCCGTGTGCCACAACTACTGAAGCCCATGCACCTAGAGCCGGTGCTCCACAACAAGAGAAGCCACCGCAATGAGAAGCCCGCGCACCGCAACGAAGAGTAGCCCCCACTCGCCACAACTAGAGAAAGCCCGCGCGCAGCAACGAGGACCCTATGCAGACAAAAATAAAATAAATAAATGAATAAATTTATTTTTAAAAAAAGAGTGACTAATGAAGGGAACCTCCTCCTCTGTGGTCAGGCCGAGGAGGAGAGTGTGGTGGGACCTCACAATTCACACCATCAGCAGAGAAACAGGGTGAGGCCTTGGTACAAAGGGATGCAACTGCCATCGCTTGATGGCCTTTAAAGTGGGTAAACTCTGTGATTACGTCTGGGACTGAGAGCTTACTGGTGAAGAGAACATATCCATGGAGACAATTAAGACCACGGACCACCATGCTGGCAATCTGGCATGAACAGAAGGAACTGATAGTGAAACCCAGGGACATCTTCCAACCGCAGCTTCTAGAATTTTATAATGCATTCATTTCTACCTTGCCATGGCAGTAAGATGCTTCTGGCATTAAATGATATGTTTGCCCTTGAACTAATCTGAATGCACTTCAGATAACTTTTAGTGAAGCAGGATAACCCTACTATTTCAGCTCATCATTTTGGAAGGATAATTCAATACTGCATTTTAGCTTTCTGCCTAGGAAGGAGCATCTCCTATCCCAATCGAGACTAATACCACCTGGGAATAATTGATTCCTTGGAGGAGAAACTCCCAAACTAACTTGAGATTCTGGGACATGTCAAGAGCCTCGGAAAAGACAGCATCCACTAAACAAGTCACAAGTCACTGCTTTGCCCACCCTGTTGGGGAAATTCCCACGGAATACAGTTTTCTCTTGAAGGTTATACTTCAACTGTTTCAGAGGCAAATACCTGTGGGTATCATTCCTTGTTAAAATTTGCCAATAACATCCTCCTGAAGAAAAGATCTGAAGTCCTAAACAATCATTGGCAGATGAACGCATTAATAAGATACAGCTTGCTGATAATTCAAGGCTGGAAAAGCCCGTTTGGACTGTCCAGTTTATTCCTGAAGCATGTTGCTGACAAATTACTTCTTCCCACTTTGTTTAATCTTAACAGTACTGTTACGATTCCATCACTCCACTCAGGAAAACAACTTTCCTGTGGTTTATAGCTGTTTTCATTTTAGTTGGATATTTAAAATCACAAGTGATTTTTTTTTTGATAGGAGAAAAAGAACCCCCAAGCCAAGATGAGTAATTGGGTCCCCAAGCCAGCCTTCAGAACAACATGTATCCACCATCTATGTAAACAATAAGAAGATAACTGCAGACAAAGCAGCATGGGGTGGTATAGAGGGATGTTTGGGAGGAAGGGGGCAGAGAGAGGGGAAAGGACAGTTCAGGCACAAAAGGACTCGGCTGCCTAGAGGCATGGAGGTGGACTCCTGCCCTGCTGGAGTAGAACCTTGAGATGCACGGGGCAGGGTGGGGTGTGGGACAGGAGCACTACGGTGGCCAGAATGTTGAGGTCAGCAGGGGCCAGACCACACCAGGTTCTAAAAAAGGGGTAAAAGAGATCCACCAAACGTGCAAGTGGAGACAGGTTATCTCACCAGATCTTTGTTAACCAGCAGGACACTGAGCATTCGCCAATGGAAACCTAGCATTAGCACACGAGGGCTCAGCAGAGCCAGGGCAGAGGGAAGGAGGATCGGGCTGCCTGTGGCGTCAGCACCGCTGGCGTTTCACTGAACAGTGTGAGATCAGCCAGCCCTTTGCAGGCTGAGGATCAGATCCACCCAGACGAGAGCTGAAACGCTGCTGGACCAAAAGTCCAGGGAAGGAGTTCCACAGAGTAAAGAACCTGAAAGAGCAAGAAGGTTTCCCAACTGCTTTGTCGGATAAAGCACTGAGTCCCATTTAGAATGACCAGCTGTGGCCACATGTGGGGTAAAACCTAGTATAAGGATGGTGCCGACCATATACATTGAAAGTATTATTACAAAATACCAGAGCTAGAAGCCGCGTCCTGAGAGCCAGTCATTCTCTTAGAAGCCGATACAATGCCTTGGCTTCAGAACCCTCAGACCCAAAGCAGCCGCTGAGCCTGTTCGTCCAGACTTACATTATTTGCAAAATCTGGTTGGATCCAGGGACTGACATGATGTAGGTTTAGCCAAATGAGGTTTAGAAACGCAGACACTAAAACAGACTGTTGTGAACAATGGGGACAAACCCGCATGGACCCTTCACGTGAGTAGTGATGGCCCCAAATGCTGCGTGCAAAAAGCTCTCTGAAAATATCTGTGGGAAAACCCGCGGTTTGTAACAAAAGTATGTCTTGTTTTCTAAACAGAATGATAAAGGAGCTCACCTCAGATGCTTCCAGAGGGCTAGGTGGATGACATCTTATAAGGATGCCATTTCAATTAGATGCTCATTAAACACATTACATCATGGCCCAGCTAAACCACAAAAATGTATTCAGAAAGGGCTCTGACAAAAAGTGAAATCTGAAGACTAAGTTATAGCACAGTGCTGTGCAGCCAGAAAAGACAGGGTTTCATAATCCGGAAAACAGATGGCGTGAATGTATGTGTGTGTTTTTAGTGCAGTAAGAATCCGCGGAGTGCCTGGATTCCAAATCACAGGTAGGGCTTCCCTGGTGGCGCAGTGGTTAACAATCCGCCTGCCAAGGCAGGGGACAGGGGTTCGAGCCCTGGGCCGGGAAGATCCCACATGCCGCGGAGCAACTAAGCCCGTGCGCCACAACTACGGAGCCTGCGCTCTAGAGCCCGCGAGCCACAACTACTGAGCCCACGTGCCACAACTACTGAAGCCCGTGCACCTAGAGCCCGTGCTCCGCAACAAGAGAAGCCACCACATGAGAAGCCCACGCGCCGCCACAAAGAGTAGCCCCTGCTCAATGAAACTAGAGAAAGCCCACACACAGCAACAAAGACCCAATACAGCCAAAAATAAAATAAATAAAAATTTATTTTAAATAAATTTATTTTATTTCTTTATTTATTTTATTATAAATTTATTAAATTTTATTTTTTATTTTATTTTATTATTATTATTATTATTTTTTTGCGGTACGCGGGCCTCTCACTGCTGTGGCCTCTCCCGTTGCGGAGCACAGGCTCCGGATGCGCAGGCTCAGCGGCCATGGCTCACGGACCCAGCCGCTCCACGGCATGTGGGATCTTCCCAGACCAGGGCACGAACCCGTGTCCCCTGCATCGGCAGGCAGACTCCCAACCACTGCGCCACCAGGGAAGCCCTAAATTTTATTTTTTTAAAAAATCACAGGTATCTCACTCACATAGGACTCCGTCAGGAGAATTAGGGGAGGTGGCACCATTCCCTCCACGTCAGGATACCTGCCAAGAATCCTGGCTGCAGAGCAGATGCCAAGTTCCTCCTGGTTTTCCTTCTCCCACCCTTTTGCTTCTAGAACCTTCAGCAGCACTAGTTCAGAGCAGGCCTGATTCCAGAATATTAATCAGGCTCTCCATTCCCCCCGTCTCACCCTTGGGGCCTCTTAAGACTCCGGAGGCTCAGAGGAGGTATGATGCCAACCAGCTACTATTAGATGAATATCAAGAGTGAAAATGTCTTCCAAGTTTCAAGTAGCCAATTTACAAATAAGCTTCAAATTCATCCTGCTCAAATGTCCGTACTGTCTGTACTACAACTGAAACAATTCTTTCTGCTTCCAACGCTATGTATTCACAAAGAGAAAATTTATTTTTTCCTTCCTTGGTAAAGAGTGGTATAAGCTATTGGAAGGAGTTTCTAAAAGGCAGAGTTTATACAAGTGTTAGTGATTATAATTACATTCATAACCAGCACTGGGTTAAGTTCCTGGTTATATAAGCCTTGTGCTGGATTTTCTCCTCCGTACTGACATTTCTGCTGGATAAAGTTAAGGATATGAAACTCAGATTTCAATCTCTTTTTTCACTCTTGTTTACTAAAAATAGATTTTAAAAAGGAAGTAAAAATGATGGAAAGTGAACTCGATTGCCTGCCAATGTCAAACAGCCACCTCGTAGGCACAGACTCTTTCTTTATTCCTGGGAGCAGGGTCTAATGACGTCCCGCGGCCCTTCGTATGCAGGTGGGGCCCCATGACTAGTTCTTGCCAATCAGACATGAGCAGAAGTGATGGATCGCTTCCTGCCAGGGGAGGTTACAGGCAAGCAGTCCTTCTCCTGCTCTCTCCCATCCCCACGTGAAGGCTGAGGGTGAACTCGGGGGCCCTGCACAGATGGAGCGCCACTGTATTGAGGATGACTAGAGCTTGGTTTAATCAGGTGTCGAAAGACACACAGACGTGGACGTGATGATCGTGAAAGAAGGAGTTTATACTCACAGATCCCTAGAAACAGGATGCACGGGGTGTCAGGCAGGGCCAAGGGAAAGCACCAGGGTCAGTCAGGAGGGCAGGAGGGGAGAGCATGGCCCAGAGCCTCTAGTGGGGTTTTCACAGGACAAAATGGACAAAGCAGGGTAGGTACGCTGTTGAAGCTCAGGATTGGACAGTGTGAATAATTTCAACAGTCTCTGGGTTTTAGGTTGATCCCTAGTTATGTGGTACCTGGCCCAGGGGTGATTTAGGGCAGGGGATATTGGCCTGGTGTGAGAGAGTGAGGTACAGAGAGGGCTGGGGGTGTGGGAGCCAGAATGGTTGGCTGTGAAGCAAAGGCATGCTTGTGGGACAGTTGTTTGCTCTCCCTATGAATTAGCCAACCCTGGGAGCACAGTCTCTCCAGGATCACGGGCCCAAAGATCCGGGCGTCACAAATGCAGAAAATAAGAAAATATAGTCAATACACCCACGTACAATGCATTTCTCCGTTTGATCGTTACACGAGGCAGAAATAAGCCTTTACTGGACCAAGGCCCTGCTATTTGGGGGCTGTTTGTTGTAGCAGCTATTCCCACCTTAATACACCTCGACTCAACTTCCCAGTAGAAGCTGTATGGGTGAAATCTGGGAACTCTGGCTCACGCTTCTTACAACATGGCATCAAACCCAACTGTTTAAAATATATGTAGCCCAGAGTTTATTAAGAGAGACACTGAAATGTAAGAAACATTTAAGTGCGTGAAAGCAACGGCCCTTCGGCCCTATTCTGTGTTTCCAAGCAACAGAGCTGTAGGTGCATGAGGTGGACTTTATGTTACTAGTTCACTGTGTTTAAGACTAACCAGAACAGAAGAAAACGTTTTGAATTTGGAAACTTGGTTTTGAATGTACTACAGTGACTGGGTCAGCAACTAGTGATTTAGATTTATACGCTAGCTATAGTTTCATTTGTATAATTCCAAGAAGCTTCCAGAGTGTTCTGTCTTTCTCGTTTTTAGTGAGCAAGTTCCATTCACTTCATTTATATGCTTCAGGATTTTGTGACTGTTCATACTACCCTGTCCTCTCAGTGGGTTTCCCAGACGGCAGAGGCCACATGGAGTTACTACTCCCGTTTTCTGTCCCATTTAGCATTGAATGTTTGTCTCTGGATCTTTTTCATTTATCTTAGATCTTAAAATGGGTACACAGTATGGTCAGTGACTTTGCACTGGGAAGAAATGTCGGCTATTGTTTCCCATACCTTACTTTAAAATGCCTTAAAATATAGTCTTTTACAGGTAAGCTTTGTGACAGGACAGCAAATTCTCCTGACAGGTTGAGGACACAGTACAGCCAGGCAGACTAGGGAAGCAGCACTCATTACTGTAATATCAGACCTTCCAATTCTACTCCCCAAGCAGCCCTCTAATCCATCCGCTTCTCTGACATGGTCACGACACAAGACCACACAACAGCCAACCAGCCAGATGCCAACAACCATCCCGGCCGGTGTGGTCACACTAAAATTCATCAGATGCATGGTTCTCTGCTTATAACCCACCAAAGGCTCCCAGTAAACTCATACTACAAAAGGCTCACTTGTCCCAACAGGCTGGAAATGGTCCGATTCCTTGGTCTCCATGCTTTATCGTCCCAAGGCAGTCAGTCTCACAGCCTTGCTCCCCAATCCTCCACCCACAGGGGTCTTCTTTGACTAGGAGTCACACCCTCTCACCCCACGCTCTTTCCCGTAACCTGAAACCCCTCCCTCCCTACTCTTTTCCGAGCTTGTTCCTGCTCATCCTTCAGCTATGCTGCCACATCCTCTGGGGGACAATCCTTACAGCTGGAACCAGGTTGGTGGTCCTTGGTATGCGCTCCATTTGACCTTGACTGTCCTCTCGCTCCACTTTTTGTTCAGTCCTGCCTTGTCCAGTGTAAGCTCCACGAAGGCATGGAACTTGCCTGTTACGTGCACTACCATCTACCAATACTGACCTGCACAGAGGACACGTTCACTTATCTTTTTTTTTTTTTTTTTTTTCAATGAATGAGTAATTGATTTTAAGACGTTGCAATCTCGGAGAACAAAGGCAGTCGTGCGCCAACTCAGCTTAACGTGAAACTGACGTGATATAAAATAACCGAGTTTACAGTAATAGGTATAGGTCATAAATAATTCAAGCTTAAATGGCCCAATAATGGCACAGGCAGAGAGAAGGACCCTATATCTCATTTTATACATGTGCACTGTTATTTCAGTTTATAAAACATGCCTCGTCTTACAGCAGCACATTTACTAAAAAGTATAAAATAGCCTTCTCCAAGAATGTTCAGAGACCCTGTTGCTTAATTAGTGCCAATGGTATTTCAAAGTATCCACAGGGTATTTCTTCTTCTAGAAAGAGGAGGGAATGGTTTCCAGAGTGTGCACTGTGAGGAATCAAGAATAACTTTTTTTCGTGAATTTTCCTCTGCTGGTAAGTATATTCCCACCACCTCCCTCTTAAATTTCATCAAGAAAAATCTGAAAATTTCCTTTTTTTGAATCAAAACGGATTTTACGTCCTTTTGCCAATAACCACATTCCACTTCAAGGAGGGTTGCTCAAATATGCAGACTGGATACACCAATGGAAAGCCCGAGTGTGGCCTGACACCAAGGTCTTGATGAATTTCGGTCCCTGCAAAGGGGATGTCTCTGGTTTTAACCTAAAATCATGTTTCAGACCAAAGGGTGGGAGCTACAGGCCAGCCGTGGCTGTGAGCGTAAGGCTGTGATGGTTGGAAGAAATCTGATTTACGGAATTGCTGGAGTGGAAAAATGTATTTTGAAGCTTCAAATGAATCATCACCAACTCCATCAGCCAAGGAATGCTTTGAAAATTCTATCCAAAACCACGCAAAAATAAGCAAAGCAAAATTCTTGGAAGCTTCCTAAGGAATGAACAGGCTCACACCTTCTTAGAAACGTTTCTTCCCAAAAATGACGCTGGGAAGTGACCAGCGCTGCATATACCTAAGCCTGTCTCCATGGAGACCGGAGAGAATCTCCTGTTAAAATCCACCATCTTCGCGACAAAATCCACAGAGCGTGAAACAATGGAACAAAGCTGCTCTGCAGACCTCAGCCCCTGGTCGAGCAAAGCTCCTCAGGGCTCTGAGTGTGGCACGTGTCTGATGGACAATTTCCAGCAGGACTTGGGGCTGGAGGGGGGCCCAAAGGCACTGTTCTGTGAGATCAGGGTCCCCATACTCTGAAAGTGCCCCAGTTTGTCTCAAACTGGTGTCACGCTGTTACGCTTCTTTGGGAGCAGGGTGAATGCATCCTTCTCAGGGGCGATTCAAAGTGTAACAGGAGCGCATTTATGTTTAGGACAATTAGCACGTACGTAATCGAATCAGCTGCCGTATCCCGGCTCTTCTCAAACTTGCAACTTTCTTGTTTTCACCCCTGACTTCCTTCTGCCCTCCAAAAAAACAAACACACAAAACCCATGCTCTTGCCAGAACTTATGTATTTCTCCACACGGCTGGCTTATCTTCCTCAGAGGCAAGTCCCATGGTGTAACTCTCCTACCTTAAACCCTTCACTAAAAAAAAGTCCCCGTCTGGGTTTTGGTGATCTGACTGTCACCTAACACCCAGAATGCTACAGCTCTCTCGACGAGGGATGCTGTTGCAGACCCAGAGGGGATGCTGGAAATATGTGCAGATGTGTTCTGATTCATAGCTGCACAAGGACAGGGAAAAGGGTGACGGTGGGCTGGTTCACGGTCCAGGGCCAGGGATGCTCAGTGTCCGGAAACGCTCACCAGAGGCTGATCAAGGTCCCGAGTCCTGCCCTCCGACCCCCACCCCGTTTGGAGCCACTGCCCACGGGCTGTCCCAGCTTCTCGGCAGCACCAGCCCTGTGGGCTTGTGGTCCCTGCCAGGAAGGCTTTTCCTCCCCGCCTTTACCCATACCTCCCGGCCCTACTGGATCACCCCCTATTCATCTTTTAAGAACTTAAGTATCACTTCCTTAGAGAAGATGCTTCCTTGACCCGCTAGACTCGGCTGTGTTCTGGTATTACAAGCTTCCCCTGCAGCCTGTAGGATGCAGTACGCTGGCCATGAAGCCATTATGTGTGTGATTCCTGAAGGCCAGCTCGGACCTTATGGAAGCCCCCAGAGGGCAAGACATGCTCTTATGCCCACTGCACCCTCGGCGCCTGGAGCATCGTAGGTCTGCAGTCATTTTGCTGAACAAGTTCTTCTCTAAACATGCTCCCTCCTCTCTAACCACATTCCCAGTCCCTGGGTCTAACCCTCCTTAGGCTCCCCTGGATCAGCCAGAAACCTAACTAGGATTCTTGCCACCAGTTTGCCTTCTACCATTCACCTTAACGAGATACGATGGATTCATCTCCCCCAAATTGCTCTGATCACAATACTTGCCTTGATCTAAATTCTACTGACTGTTCACTGCTTCCAAAGCAAGTCCCAATTTCTTGGCATTGCATTCAAAGCCCTCTGCAATCCAGCTTTCACCTGCCTTCTCCAACTTTTCCCTGCCTTCCACCCTGGAAGGGGTGACCTTCTCAAGCTCTCCACATCTGTCTTGAATCGCTCTCCTTCGTGTGGCTCTTCCTCTAACCCTCCACATCTCCCTTTGCCTGGACTTTCAGGCTAAGGCTACACATTATCTCCTCAAATGAGCCATGAATCATCCCAAATGAAAGGCATCTCTCTCTCAGCCTGCTTCAATCCGAGAGCACCTTACCTGTATTTCACTTGAGAATAATTTTCTGCCTTGTGAGAGAACTACCCACTACCTTACCAGACTACAAACTCCTTGAAGGTGAGACCTGCATCGATTCATTTACCCACCACCCTTAGAATCTACCACAATGTCTCAGACATAAGGATCACATGAATGAATAGTGCTAAGGAACAAGAATCATTTTTCTGTATATTAATAGTGAGAATTTAGAAATTAATCCTAAAACATTCATTCCATTTGTTAGAGGACATCAACTAGTGACGAAGAACACCAACTGGCCTCCTGTAGTGCTTTGCCAAATACGCTTAATGTTTGCTATTTATTTCACCTTCAATAGTTTCACTCAAAAGGTTACTGTTTACAACACAACCAAAAGAAAACCTCTATGCTGAAAGCATATGATGAAATAATGATGCTGACAATGATGGTGATAATGATTTTAAAGATGGGTGAAAAAAATCATTCTTTTGGCTGCCCGGCAAATTGCTAATCTGAGGGAAGCAGGTAAGGGTGATAGAAATCAACTTGAAATTCATCTGGTGATACCTCTTAGGTAAATTAGTAACTGTTTGGAGTCTATCCCCTTTTACATACAGACCACATTAGGAGAATGAATGGATTTACACGATGGAATCTAGGTAAACAATAATGATCCCAACATAAACTACAAACCACAATCTCAAAGCACATAATCATGACTCAGGATCAGAAAACCATCATCTTTGCTGAAAATAGGCCATGCTAGTTTCTTCTGAAGCAGGTGAGTAAATGACCATCTTGCAAAACTTCTGTGAGTCCAAAGGCAAGCACTGCATACTTAGGGACAAAGTCAATGCCGAGATAAGAGGGTGGGGGGCCTGTCTCTTCCTAAGGACGAAAGGCTGGGCTCCTGGACTAGAGAACACCTGCCAAACCTGTTCTTGTGCTCACGAGACACACAAGACACACCACCTCCCATCCCCAGCCCAGCCTGATACCATGACGGCTGCTTTATCACCAAACTGTCAGAGCTTCTAAAACAAACCAGTCAACACTCTTCTATTTGTAAGCCCTTACTCACAAAACCATTTCAAAAGAAATTAAATCCACTCTTAGTGAAGATGAATCACAGGAAAGCTTTATCATTCAAAGAGAATGATTCCACTAGAATGCCCCTTTGGGGGTGGGGCTGGAAGCAGAAAATCGTATTTTCTGATTCAGAGACTTAGGGACCCTTGAAGGAAAACGGCATCTGATGAAACTGAGAGAAAAGGTCACAGGTTATAACCCATTCGTTGTGCATGCACTTTCTCTGCCAATATTTGACAGGTTAAAGCACATCAGTGAGGATGAATCGTGTCCATTTGAAACACAGAAAAACACTGACAGAAACAAAGAAGCTTGGAAACCTTATATTTGTTGGTTCTCTATACAATAAAAGGCCTTGTCTAGTCAACATTTGGAGTAATTTTCCCCAGGGGGATTTTTATGATTTGAGAGGAGTAAAAGAGTAGCATTCTTGTAATACATTTTCACTTTTTGAGACTAAAAGGTATGTCTCTTTAAGAGGTCACATTTTGGTTGTATTAAGAAGTATGAACGAATACACCCTCCTTCAGCTTAGGGAAGACTGAAACCAACAGGGAGAATCAGTCCTCCAGCAAGCTTTAAACGTTTGCTTGAGAAGTGTACATCAAGGAAAGGAGACTTTCAGAAAACTGGGCATAAAATAAAACTCTCACGAGATTTGAGTTATTTGGCACAGAGGTATGTCAGGCTTGGAAAACGAAAGCCCAAGTAATTAACAGAAAATTTCAAACTCGTGGACAAGAGGCATCGATGCTTCATTACAGGACAGTGCTTTTCTTCAAGATCCTTGACTCAAATGGTTATTAAAAATAAAGTTTAGAATTCCTAGTATTTAAACTCTCCAGGCAACTAGAAAGAAAATGGGTTCTCAGAGCCGGAATGGGTGAAACCTACAAGCTATTAAGCCGAGACTAGTTCTCATTAGATGTTTCATATGTTTTTCTTTTGAAATTTGTTCCTGTGATCTCTGGGTCTGCAGAACGGGGGGAAAAATTGTGAACAACTGGCACCGAGGGGCTGCAAAGCTACCTGCTGAGAGGTGGATCCCGAAGCCATTACCTACCGTGCTCCAGCGCTTTCATGGGAAACCAGAAGAGGATGAGGGAGTGGACCAAGGCGTTGATGCAGTGACCCCAGAAAACCTAAGGGAAAACAAACCAAGGGAGTCAGGAGCTGCCCACACCCTTGACCTCTGTGTAGCTCAACAAGCCCCTCATTGTCAGGGATGCTGGCTGCGATGCCCAGCTCCAGAAGGCGAAAAAAACCCCAATTTTCTCACTTTTACATACAAACAACTGGGCTATCTCCAGATAATATTACTCTAGTACAAAGCCCTAAAGAGATATTCATATATAAACAGGAGAACATACAATCTATCCACATCCAAAAAATAAATGATGATCCATTTCCTTTAGAATGGAAAGAAAGACCACATTTTATAATCATCCAGAGAAAGGGTATTGGGTCAAACTGTTAATGAAGAGACTGAAGCCATACTTTTGAAGGCATGAAAAACATTTAAAATGTAAATTCCTACACAGCACGCTCACTCTTTTGTTTTACCCCTTAAAATCCCTCCCATTCAATTTTTCAGTTTTTAGGATTTAGATGAATATCATTCCCATTTAAAAATTCTCTTTAACACCTGAAAGGTCAAACAAAAGAACATGAAGTTTAGTTTCTTCTAACTTATAGTTTCATAAATGTATTTCATTCATCTTTTTAACTCTGAGATAACAGAATTACTAAAGCCAGACTGAATTTATTTAAAAATCTACAAATTGTTCTGGGAATTGTCATATATATATAGTTGGATCTTAAGTAGTGATGGGACAACAGAAAATAATGAGAAATTATAAGACACTGGGATTTTCCTATTTTAAATGTTCATTTTTTTCCCTATCTTCTCCCTGCCCTCTGTATGCCCCCTGTCCCCCTGCCCCCAGATCTTCAAAATGCTTGCAGATCAGTCTCTGAGCATCCTCAGCTCGGCTACCTTTCCAATGGGTCCTTCTCCCTACCTCCCTCCTTACGTGGCCTTTGAATTCAAACTCTGTAAAACACCGATTTACGTAAACAATGCGGAATAAACAGGCCATATTTCCCATTGACAGAGCCATGGTGAACAAGGACCGATACAATTAGTCAGCCCCGTCTCCTTGTGCATGGAACACACTAGAACCAGCAGTATCCCCTTGTGGTTTTTCCAGATGTGGACATGACTGTTACACTTTCCCAAACAGGAGGCAGCCCTGAAGGAACACAAGTACGACATCTGGCTCAAAACAAAGCCTTCAGAGATTGCTCTCTACCGAGGGCTCCCATGGCACCCTCCCTAAAGCCTTGGTTGGTGTCCACGCAGGCTAATCACACACACAACAGGCACATGGTGCCTTAACTGAGCTGGGCATTGAGCCTCTATTCCAGCCTCCGAATCCCCTCCTGCACAAACACCGGAGACGGAAACACGGCGATGCAGGCATGTGGGCATCTTTGCCTCCCAACCCAGCCGGGTACCTACTTCCCCTTCCGGCCGGGGGCCCTCACCTCTGCCCTCCTAGCTGTGGCTGGCGGGTCAGTGACACACCAGACCCCTTAGCCGCTCCTGATCGCGGGACCCCTGTAACACCTAAGCCAGGCTCATCTCAGGACTGCCTACTCCTTGTCTGTCTAGATGTTTTCTCTTTCCTGATCCTCCAGACGGAAATTAACACCCACGCCTGACTCGATTCCTGTGTTCACCTCTGGCCAACTTTCCTCACTGGCTAAAGGGACATTTTCCTGTCCCTGAGAACCAGGCAGTGATGGAGGGAGGGCCAGGCGACAGGGCTCTATGGGGTGGGGGACAATTGGATCCTACAGGTCCCGGGGCGTGCGGGCCACTGGCCACATGGTCATGGGGGGCCCATGTAGGGAAGAAAAAGGCGTCACTGAACAGGAAGGGATGGACGCTTCCTTCCCGATGTGGCAGCTTGAATTCACCGGGCTTGCGATACCGGGAGAGACCCGGGGCCTCACCTCCCTTCAAACGCCCCCTCTGAGCAGGTACCAGCGCTGAGGGACAGGACGCGGCGCCCGTGCCTTCCGAGGGGCCCCGTGCACGCGTGGCTTACCTTGGTGTTGAAGCCCTCGGCGTTCTGGGTGATCTTGTAGAGTTGCGGGAACCTCAGCATGCTCTCCTGGCTGCATGACCTCTCGAAGATGCCCAGGGTAAAGGGGGGCAGGGCCGTGAAAATCTGTGCAGACAACAGCGAGCCGTCACCAGAGGCCCTGCCACTCACGCGGCTCCGGTGGTTCAGGTCTACGCGATGACGACTTAACTCTCGCCTGAGTCCAAACCTGAGGTTCAATGATTCACGACTCCCCGGACACCCTCCCGACAAACAAACGAAAGGCCATTTTAAACTGTTGCCTAATCAGCATAAAATGAATACACTGAACACTAAAAACAACATCCTAAATATTTGATTAGCCAAGAAGTCTTGTTCCAGGAACAAGTGCCCTCCTTTGCAGACAAACTGTGACTTAGAATCCTACCATGGTGAGCTCTGTGCAGTGTGGCAGTGCTTTTCTGGGAGGGCTGGGGCCCCATTTGCAACTTTCCATCCTGATTTTACACTCACATTTCAGGAAGCACTATGCACTTCACCCACCGATTCATTCGATGGACTTTTAAGGGGAACACATGATGCGCCAGGTATTGTGATAATCCCCAGGGAAAGAGAGATTTAGAAACAGAAGGAGGAAGAAGGCAAGGAAGCAGGTCCCTGACTGCTAGGAACCCCGTCTGCTGCAGAGCTGGGGACGGGGCAGCTGGCAACAGGCATAGAACAAACTTAAAACACAGCACTCTGCGAAATCACTCCTGGGGGAGAGGAGAGAGGGAATCAAGGAAGGATGCTTGGACTAAACAGCTTTTGCCCTGTAAGGCACTGGACCTGCAGGATTTGGCAGGACGGTAAGGGATGTGGGTGGGAGGGAGGCAGAGGGAAGCGTCCCCATGAAAGGAGCACCCGTCACAAAGCTCTGAGGCACGAACACGGATAGCACGTTTGTGGGGAAGCTCTAGGATGTTCACGATGGCGGTTGGCTAGGGACACGGCACAAGACAAGGCTGGGATGGAGACAGAATGACCTCCCAGGATGACGAGCTCTTGGGCAGAGAGTGCTCCCTTTTTTTTTTTTTTTTAATAAATTTATTTACTTATTTATTTATTTTTGGCTGCATTGGGTCTTCATTGCTGTGTGCAGGCTTTCTCTAGTTGCGGCAGGCGGGGGCTACTCTTCGTTGCTGTGTGTAGGCTTCTCATTGCTGTGGCTTCACTTGTTGCGGAGCACGGGCTCTACGCATGCAGGCTTCAATAATTGCAGCACATGGGCTCAGTAGTTGTGGCACGTGGGCTCAGTAGTTGTGGCTCACGGGCTCTAGAGTGCAGGCTCAGCAGTTGTGGCATGTGGGCTCAGTAGCTGTGGTGCACGGACTCAGCAGTTGTGGCTCACAGGCTCCAGAGCGCAGGCTCAGTAGTTGTGCATGGGCTTCATTGCTCCGCAGCATGTGGGATCTTCCCAGACCAGGGCTCGAACCCGTGTCCCCTGCATTGGCAGGCGGATTCTTAACCACTGCACCACGAGGGAAGTCCCTTGGGCGGTGCTTCCTAAGACTGTTACCTTTACCTGTCCTCTATAGCGTGTGACATAGCTGAAGAAGAGGGTTGGAACAAGCATGTCATCCAGCCCAGGCAGTGTGGCAGACCTGAGGACCACCTTCTCCTTGGGTGTGTGCACAGGTCGCTCTCTACCCTGCATCAGCATCAAGCAAATCTGTACCCACAAATCCAGCAAGCTCTCAGAACTGGATGTGTGTCTCTAGGAGAGTTCTGATTGCACACCAGTTCCCAGGAGCCTGAACATCCGGCCAGAGGAGGCAGCCTTTTCCAAGTCTGTTGGGATAAAGCAACTAGAGATGCGGTGGGGTGAGGCCCATAAAACTCACCAGTAGCTCCACCTTCACCCGGGAGCGGAGAGGAAAACAGCCCTGGGATGTCAATGTTCTACAGATTTCAGGGAGAACAAGATCCAGAGTGGTGGCATTCACATCTCACAATAACAAACGCTAGAGGAAAGCACCCCACAAGCATCTCAAAAGCTCTGCGCGTTCAGTATATAAACTCGCTCTCACTGTTTGGTTAAAGAAGCTATCTGCATACTTTTCTTCTTTTTTTTTTGCATTACGCGGGCCTCTCACTGTTGTGGCCTCTCCCGTTGCAGAGCACAGGCTCCGGACGCGCAGCCTCAGTGGCCATGGCTCACGGGCCCAGCCACTCCGCGGCATGTGGGATCTTCCCGGACCGGGGCATGAACCCGTGTCCCCTGCCTTGGCAGGCAGACTCTCAACCACTGCGCCACCAGGGAAGCCCTATCTGCATACTCTTTACACAGCCAGCTTTATTTTTTCTTTTCCTTTTTTCACTTGACTTCCTCCTTCCTCCCACTTCAAATCCTCTCCCCTATCACATCCCCAGGCTAACAACCTACCAGATTTCTCACCCAGCTTGTAGCATACCCCTTCTCCCTCTACACACACACTGCTCGGGATCATTATTTGTTTTACAGAAACAAGACATCAAACACATTTTCTTCATCTTATTTTTCTCATTAAACAATACACCATGGGAAGTCCCCAAGTACCCTGGGTTTGACCCCGAAGCAGCCTTTTTCATGCTCACATAATATTTCATAGTATGGATGGATCATAGGTTTTCAACCATCACCTATGGACAGGCATTCATGTTATTTCTAGTTCTTCATTGCCACAAACATCATGTAATAAACACCTAGAACATATTGTAACATCTATCCTTTATCTTTTATTTCTATGCGAAAGATTCCCAAAAGTAGGTCTGTAAGGGTAAAAAAATACATGTATTTTAAACTTTAGAGGATGCTGCTTGGCTACTTTCAGAAAAGGTTCCCATTGTTTATCTCTCCCTTCAGAAAGGACAACAATCTTCTCCCTGCTTCCCTATCAGCAATGCTTGTTATATTCTATTTAATACTCTCCAGCTTGAAAAATTAGTATCAACCTAAGTTTTGACTCTTACTTTTAAAAAATGTACATTTCCCTGGACCACCAACTTTAGCGCTAAGTTCCCTGACTTATTTGTCCAGTTCTCTGTCAGTATCACATTGATGTGGTTACAGCAGCTTTAAAGTATAGTCAGATGTTCAGATAAGTCTACCTTTCTGATTGGTCTTTTTTGAACATGCTTTGCATATTTACTCTTAGATGCCTGTTAATTCCATTCATACCTTAATATCATTTTATGCAATTCTCTTCTCCCCCCACCCCACAAACAATCATCCACTGGGCTTCTATATGGAATCACATAAATTTATACACTAATTTTGGAAGGGTTGATACTAAGTTTTTTATGATACTAAGTCTTCCCATACAAGGAAATAGTATGACTTTCCATTTGGTTAAATCTTGTTGCATATACTTAGGTAAGATTTTGGGTGTTTTTCATGTAGGTACTATAAAAATTATTCCTATATGAAATGTATAATTCTAATTGATATTTTGAAAGGAATTATTATTCTCCTTGCATTTCTAAGTGCTCATTGTTAGAATTAAAAAAAAAAAAAAGCTAGTGATTGCCAGGACAGAAAAGAACTATGGGTTTTTATACATTTATTATGAATCTGGCCACCTTATCAAATTTTCTTATAATTCTAGTATTTCTTTACTGGTATGTTTTGGGTTTTTTAGATGTACAGTCATATATGAACATATTTAATTAACATGGCCATTTTTGGTGCACATATTTGTATAAGCACAGAAATATTTTACTTTTTCCTAGTATTTGTAATAGTTATTTAATTTTCTTGGCAGTTGCTGAAAATTCCAGAACAATGCTGAAATATATAGTGATGGCAGGAATCCCTAATTTCTTATTTAAAATGAAATCATTTTAGAATTTTACCATTTATGGCAATATGCTACTGGATTTTTTATAAATAGCCTGCATTATAGTTAATTGACTTATTTCTTTCCTATATTATTTAGAGTCCTTATTTTGGAACTGGCAGCTGAATTGACTCAAAGACTTTTGCACCATCTACTGATGGGATCACATTTTTCTTCTTTTTTTGGCTGATACAGTGATACTTAGAAACATTTAAAAATTTTGAGCCTCCTATATTCCTGAAATAAATCCTTCTTTGTCAGATATTTTATTCTTTTGATACATTGTTGAATTCTATTTGCTGATACCTTATTTATAATTTTTATATTTATGTTTATAAGTAAGGCTGGCTCAGTTTTCTTCAAATTCTGCTGGCTTCAAAATTAAGGAGGATATATTTTCTGAAACTGTTAAAAAGAGTTATCTCTTCACTAAAAAATGGATAAAATGTAGCTAAAATCCATTTGATCATGGTAGCTTTTGTCACTGGTAGCCTCTTTAGTCTCATTCTACTCATAACCTAAAATGATGTAGAAATTTGACTATGGATATGATGAGCATCTAATAGGATGGCATTGATTCATGACCTTGGGAGATGGAGGAGTTTCAGTGCTATGTAATCTGCTCTGAGAATCAGACTGAGAAACGATGACTTTCTACTTTAGCTGGCTTGGGGAATCAAACATGAAGCGTTAAGTACCGAAAAGGAAAAAAGCAATACTGCTTGAAGAAAATGGTAAGGGATATAAGTGATTCACTTTGTTATAAAGCAGAAATGAACACACCACTGTAAAACAATTATACTCTAATAAAGATGTTAAAAAAAAAAAAAGAAAGAAAATGGCAAGGGAGACTCCAGCCCAGAAGAGGGGTCAGTAGCAATGTCTCAGATGTCACAAACTGCCTCTTGCACTGGGTCTCTGTGGAGTGACCTGGAGTGGAAGCAAATGCTAAACAGAAGAGTAATCACAAAATTGGAATATGGGGTAGTATGGATTAGACAGTAGTATTGTATCCATGTTAAATTTTATGATTTTGATCATTATACTGTGGTTATGTAAGAGAATGGTCCAGCTATGCACTAAAGGATGAACAGTATGTGCATTATGTCTTAACTGACTCCCAACTGGCTCAGAAATATACGTGTTGGAGTGTATGTGCACACAAGGCTACGTATGCACATGTGTGCATGTCTTGAGAGATGCATATGGTAGGCAAAGTGCCAATAATTGATGAGTCTGGGTATACTGTTCTTTGTACTCTTTTTTGCAACTCTTCTCTAAGTTTCTATTTATTTCAAACAAAAGTTACCAAGACAATTGCTATGGGGGCAGATTTCCAAGTCCTCAAAAGCTTTGGTCCTTCCAGTGATTGACTGTGGAGGCCAACGACCCTCTGACCCCACTGGACTTGACTGTCCCAACTCTGCTACCACTCCCTGGTGACCATCTCCCACACTGGTACCGTGGACCCGTGGTCACAGGGCCATTTCACCTGGGAATTCACTTCTCTGCTGCCATATTCTCTCTCATCTGGAGGACACAAAGGGTATAAAACATATCCCCAACCCTAGGGATCAGAGGTCATCGTGGGTCTTAAACTTTAATGTGGGTAACCACTGCTAGAAAGTTCTATTTAAATTTTTGTTTTGCTTCTCAGTACCTCTGAGAAACTCTCTGTTAAGTTAGGATGATGCTCGGGAATCTGCATCGTCAAAGAAATCCTGGTGCTGCTCATTCAAGTGGTCTGGGGACCATATTTTGACCAACATCATCCTACAGCCTATCGGCATCTGATGTGTAAGAGCCACTCAATATGAGTTTGTTGGATGAATCTGAACTGCCCAAGACTGCAGAGTACTAAGGAAAGAACACTAGCACTCCTGCCTGAGCATGAGAAGAGGGCTAAAATCCATTCACTGTGTAACCAGTGACATGTATCTCAGTCCTTAGTGCTAAACATAGCCTCCTAGGTCTCAGCCTTCTAATTATAAGTACGTATGTGGGCCTGGGTTGGCCTTTCCCAACACTAAATCACTATGGAGCAGTCAGTATATTTCCCCCTAAATGGTCACATAATTTTAACCTACTCAAAACACTTTTAAGTCCTGCAAAGTTAACCATCTGTCCAAGGGGAGGCCCTGGAGCCCCTTTCCATGTGGTAGGGGGTCAGAGTAGCTTTTCAAGCATAGGTGATAAACGGTCATCAATTCAGCCCTGCTCTCATCACCTGTCAGTTTTGTCTTTTGGGGCATAATTATTAGCAACAAATGTACTAGTGTACTTTGTAGTGAGTAACACACTTGCCATCTTATGAATGCTGCCTAAACCCAAGATCTGAACTTGGTGCAGCAGCGTCTTAGTCCACACGTGTGACCCTCTTAACCTGTTGAGCTATACAGGGCTGAAGCAACGTGTTGTATGCAGCATTTTATACATAACACCTAGCACAGCAGCTACTAAAAAAGGGTATGTGTGTGGGCAGGAGTCTGAGTAGATGGATGATTTGAATAGCCAGCCACGAATGTATATACAAATTGTAAATATTTACAGCACCACGATTTATATTATTGTATGTCTGGTAACTTCCATGTATGCCTACCTATGATGGCTGCTTCAGAGTATAAACTCCCCCAGGGCAGAGAATGTCAGAGTTAGGGTCCAAAACAGTGGTGAAAGTGCAACTCAAGAAATGTGGCATACTCGGGTCTCTACAGCACCAAGCTACACCCCTTGCCAGTAAAACAAAAGACTAAGTAGCTACATAGTCATTTTAGTCTATAGTTTATATTTATTTCTAGCTTTTGAATTCATTACAGTCAAGTAATGAAAACAGAACTCTAAAATCATGAAAAATACCAAATAAGCTGATTACCATTCACCATGGGAGCTGGAAGTCAGAATTCATTATTTTAGCACTAACTGTGGGAGAAAACATTCTTCCACAAGGACAGACACGCTTTTAGAAGGACACAAAGGACACCAGGTTACATACTGTATATTCGCATATGTTTAAGAATTCAGAAATAAAATTATGGAGTGGAATGAGTTTAGATGTAGCTCAGAAATTTTTTTCTTGAGCTAAAAACATGGAAATGTTGCCCAGGCATTTAGTCAGGAGGTAACAAGGGTCTATTTTCAAGATATATGGGTTAATAATTTCATGGGGTTATTCAAGAATGATCTGCTGTGATTGAAACCATGTGTGGAGAGTTTGGGCTTCTGCAGGATGTATGGCAGCAACAAAGGCCCTAAAGATGTATTTGTGCTGCCTGCCATGGATGCAGATGAGGGACTTAGATACACTTCCCAGACACAAACAGTTTAGTTCTGCATGCCATCAGAGAGAGGTGGGGAACGCTTACCACGTTGTACAAGCCGATGCACCAACGTTCAAATAAAATCTGCCCAGAAAATCCATTAACAAAGGCGAACCAAAGCTGAAAAGAGAAAAAAGTGCATGAAGTTTTGTATCAATATTGACCTAAATGTTTCCATTCACTGAAGGAGTAGTGGGGAATGTGGACCACCAGCTGGACACAGCTGCCGAGAGATAAAGAGCCAGAGGATCGCAGCCGTTACTCTTTCATAAAATACAGATTCCCAATATCACAAATACCAATATTTTAAGGAGAATTTAAGGCATCCATCGATTTTAAGAGGTAGCATGTACATATTTAAAGAAAAGCAATTTATGTTTAATTTACATCTAATATGTTTTGTGTCAACACTTTCTCAATACTGGAAGGGTCTCAACTTCATGTTCTTTTTCCTATAAAGCTGACTCGATAAATATCTTTGTAGGACTCTCAAATAGATAAAAATAAATAAAAAACCACAGAAACTCCTCTGTTGGTCATGTGTGTTCTTAGCTCATAAAATACTGACCCACCTTAATCAAATGTCCACCACCTCAGCAAAGGGCAACACACAATAATAGGAAAGAAACATGCTCAAATCATCTTTTGGAGTAACATGGGATGTATAAATAAATTAAGTACAGATTATATCTTCAAGTAGACCATAATTCTAGTTGATTAGGCAAGACTGACAAAAACAACTCCAGAGCAAAGTGCCAGGGACACTAACGACAAAAAAAAAAAAAATTATTGGGACTTCCCTGGTGGTGCAGTGGTTAAGAATCTGCTGCCAATGCAGGGGACACAGGTTCGAGCCCTGGTCCGGGAAGATCCCACGTGCCGCGGAGCAACTAAGCCCGTGCGCCACAACTACTGAACCCATGTGCCACAGCTACTGAAGCCCGCGTGCCTAGAGCCTGTGCTCCGCAACAAGAGAAGCCAACACAATGAGAAGCCCGCGCACCGCAACTAGAGAAAGCCCGTGTGCAGCAACGAAGACCCAACACAGCCAAAAATAAACAAATAAAATAAATAAATTGGTAAAAGAAAAAAGAAAAAAATTATCTTAGAGAAGGAACCATTACCAGGTATAATTAGGAGAAGATATGGAGGTGGTGAGAGTGAAGCAGAAGATGGGTGAGCCGTAAGGAGGCTGGATGGAAACCTGATTTAGAAAAAAGCAAATACAGAAATACGGGATACAAAACGCCACTGTTTAAAATTCAGCTGAATTTATATGATACAGCAGGATCCCGGTGATGTGGGGTAGACTTTCATGTACCCCATGCTAATCACAGAATCCACCTTAGTGGTGTAATATCATGACAGACTGAATGCATTACTACAGTGGAAGGACTCTGGCAACACGGAACAGCCACGCCATAATAATCTGGGCTGAGATCAACTCTGCTACTGACATTTTACTAAGTCAGATTTTTCTAAATCAGTTTCTTGACTCCGCCGGACTAAGTTTCCTGAGCCAGGAATTGTTCCCAAATTTGCACAACTGTACCCAGTAGGGTACAAACAGGGACTCACTCACCATGTCCCAGTGGGATCCAAAGAAATACCTCAATTCAACTGCCAGATAGAGTTTTCTTAGCACAGCTTTCATCATCTCATTCCCTCATTCAAAGGACTACCAGGGATCCCTCCGACATCTAAGATAAGCTTGCTGACCTTCAAAAAGCCCTCCTCACTCCTATTTACTCTTCATTTCAACTACCTCCCCAGAGGTCCCCACGAGGCCTGGCTATTCTCAGTGAAGAAATGTTGGTGGAGAACTAAGAACCAGAAGCGTGAGCTCTGCTCTGCACTCAGAATACTGCTACCACACCTACTCAAATATCAGCCACCCCTAAAACAACAGTTTGATTTGCACGGCCTGCCTATCACACGAGGTCTCGGCAATCAGTACTCCAACCAAACTTTTAGTGCGATGAGAGTCCAGCTCCACACCTGGTTCAAGCAAACTTATAAAGTGCTTCAAGGGTCTTAACCTAATTTTCCCAAGATTGTGTTATACGTTTCTATGCTCCTATTCAAACAGTAGAGAGAACGTTGATAAATATCTAGTGAACACAACTATCTGATTGCTTAATTCAGTTAATAGAGTGCCTTTTGCTGGAGGTAGAGTAGTACTATTTTTACTGTCCTCCCCTCCCTGATACCAATAGAAAGCAGTAAAACAACTGAAAATAGAAAAGTTATTTTTAATGAAATTATGAGATAGCCTTAATTAAAACTACAAATGACATAGAATAGAATCTGATAAATATGATGAAGTAGGATCAAATCAAGGGAGAATGTCAACAGCAGACAAAACCTTCAGAGTGGGGCTTCCCTGGTGGCGCAGTGGTTGAGAGTCTGCCTGCCGATGCAGGGGACAAGGGTTCGTGCCCCGGTCTGGGAAGATCCCACATGCTGCGGAGCGGCTGGGCCCGTGAGCCATGGCCGCTGAGCCTGCGCGTCCGGAGCCTGCGCTCCGCAACGGGAGGGGCCGCAGCAGTGAGAGGCCAGCGTACCGCAAAAAAAAAAACAAAAAATCCTTCAGAGTGAAAAGGTTTCCAACGAAGAGGTGGAACAACCCAAGAAAGAGCTGAATCAGCTCTTATTTAGAGGGTGAGATACAGAGGTAGGTATGAGTCATGGCTGAGGTCCCTGGTCCAATTCAACACAGCAGGCAAACTGCAGTTCAAGGGCAATGTGCACACAAATGCCTCTTCCCCCCAGAAGTGACGGAGGAGAATGGCAGGGCACAGGACCGAGCAAAGAGCAATCAACTCAGCAGATACCAATCGAGGTAAAGTGAAAAGAAATAAATGCAAATTCACCTAACAGAAAACCTGTGATGCACAGAAATTCTCCGTGAGACATAGAGGACTCCGACTCACCTGAGGAGAAGAAATGGTGGCGAGGGAGGTGGTCATCACTAGAAAGTGACAGGTGACCAGTGCGGAAGAGACAGACACTGATGAGAAAGTGTTCTGAAAAAACTGTGACGCCCCCTCCCCTAGACATCATCAAAAAATAACAAAGAAAAAATATAAACAGAAGAATATGACATATAAATAAATGATAATAATATGAAACAATCTCCACAGAAAGAACCAGGTCAAAGCACAGAAAAATATTTTGAATGCTCCTGACAAGGCGAAAAGAGCTAAAGAATATGTGGCCTTTCATTGAAACAAGAGCTAAAATAAGATGTGTAAGATATCAAAGAAGGAAACAAATAAGGAAAGGTCGATGTGACAGATTAAGGCCATGGAAATAAAACCCAGAATGAACACTGCTGAAACCAGTCAGGGTAGGGTAGGGCAGGCTGGAGAAAACTGAGCAATAAACAAAAGTTAACACTGAATTTAAGAGAAACTGACTGCCTTCCAAAGATAACAAGAACCAAAACCCCAAAAGGTGTATCCTAAAAAAAACAAACGAGAGGGCTTCCCTGGTGGCACAGTGGTTGGGAGTCCGCCTGCCAGTGCAGGGGACATGGGTTCGAGCCCTGGTCCGGGAGGACCCCACATGCCACAGAGCAGCTAAGCCCATGCGCCACAGCTGCTGACCCTGCACTCTGGAGTCCGTGAGCCACAACTACTGAGCCTGCGCACCTAGAGACCGTGCTCTGTAACGGGAGAGGCCACCACGGTGAGAGGCCCCCGCTCGCTGCAACTAGAGAAGGCTCACACGCAGCAACGAAGACCCAATGCAACCAAAAATAAATAAATAAAATTATTTTTTAAAAGGTATATAAAAAAAAAGAATAGAAACAAATGTTCGAAGATAGAAGAAAAATTCCTGAAATATTCGAAAACCTTAATCAGCTAATAAATAAAGAAGACACTTTTGTCCCCAGGAAACAAAACAACGGCCACGAAAAGATCAACAGCCACGCAAACCCTGATATATGAATTAATGAGTTTTAAATTTTTATAGGATCAGTTTTTTAATATATTCAGGCAGAAAAAGCAATTAGCCTACGAGGGGAAAAGTCAAGTTGGCTTCATGTTTCTCGGGCACAGTAGACAACACCAGAAGTCAGCAGTGAATGTTCACAAGTCCCTAGGGAAATAAAGCATGATGAGAATTTCAGCAAAAGGTAGAAACCAAATCAAGAGCTGAAAACATAACATGAAATATGATGACAGAAGTAATACCAAATATGTCTGTTATATTAATAATACATTTAAAAATGCTGAGTGGATAAAAATATAAACCCCCCAATATACGCTAAGTACAAGAGAAATGTGAAAAAGAAACACTATTCGAATAAGATTGAATTCATGACCCTAACTTACAAAGCCCTACAGTGGACAAGGCCCTCACCTGCCATTCTGAGGTCACTGCCTTTCCTCATGGAGCTGCAATGGCCCTCCACTGGTTCCCTGCAAGCACCAAGTATGGATCCAGCTTCATTATTTTGTACCCAAATATGAGGCAATTATGTCAACAGCGTTTGGTTAATAAACCACCTTTACCTCACTCTGTTGAAATGCCCTTTAACATATAATAAATTGCCATTCTATATAGGAAAAGTTATACCTGTATAGTATTGTGGTCTCACTCCATATAGTCAAACTAATCACAGATGGTTTGAACACTTAACCATAAAAAACTAACTCAAAACATTAGGAGAAAACAGGAAAAAAAAGTTATTTTTTGTATGTGAAACTGACTCTTTGTATGACAAACTCAGAAATCAAACAAAAAGAGGAATAAATTTGAAACACTTCATTTCTATAGCAAAAAATATTAATAAAGTTGAAAGAAGATGAATAAACAGTACACATATATTTGTAACATCTGTGAAGATCTAATTTCCTTACTATATAAAGAGTTCCTACAAATGAGAAAGAAAATGCCCAACAAGCTGTTAGGAAAACAGGGAAAGAATATACAGGCAGTGTGATCACAGGACACAAAACCACTTATAAAGGTAGGAAATCTCACTTTTTGTGAAACACACACACAAAGGGATATCATTTTTTACCCAACAGATGGGCAAAGATTTAAAAGCTTGATAACCTGAGAAAATAGCTACCCTTATACCCAGATGGTAATATAGCATTGTCCACAAATATGTTTAATATATTTTTCCTTTGACCCAGCAATTCCACTTTTAGGAACGTACTCTATATCCTATAGCTATAATCACATAGTATTCAACATAAAAATACAAGGATGTTACCATGGCATTATTTGGAATGATAAGAGATTAGAACCTGCACGTATATTGGTAGCTAGTTAAATGGATATAACTCATCCATAGCAATGAAATATTATGCAGACATTAAAAAGAGCAATATAGGTCTGTGAGCGTGGTCATACAAAACTCTCACTGATATATTATTACATGAAAAATATCAAGGTATATGTTGAGTGGTCCTGATTATGCAGAGCAGGTGTATACACTCTCATATGCATGGCGACTTTCTGGAAGACCCATAAGAAACTGTTCATATTCATTATCTTGAGGTAGCAGAAGTGTTCTCTAGGTGGTAGTATGGAGACTCACTCATACCTCTCGTACTGTCTTGAACTTTTTAAACACGTTCATGTTTTATTTAGATAACTGTTTCGAGCAGTTATTCTCAACTAGGGTTGATTTTGCCTTTGAGACACTTGACAATGTCTGGAAACTGTTTTGAGGGTGCTGTTGGCATCCAGAGGGTAGAGGCCAAAGATTCTGCTAAATATCCTACAATGCCCGCGAGAGTTTCCTACAGCAAAGAATTATTTGGTCCCAGATGTCAAGAGTGCCACTACTGAGAAACCCTGGATGAAAGAAATAGGTTCATTAGGTCAATCTGATAAAACTTCAAAATAATGTTGTAACGTGTTTGTTATAAGCAAAATAACGCCATGGGACAGACTGCAGGAAGCCATGATTAAATCTGTGTGTAGCGGGTGAGGATTCAGAAATCTTCACTTCTTTTTGAGTAACTACTCTCTGGCCTGATGCCTCATACATAGAACACAGGCCTTACTCTTTAGAGGCCGTGGTAGCAATGCATGTGAATGCAGAACTTGACAAAATTGGATCCCTAAACCAGAAATATATCTTGATAAATTATTAATGAGAAATCACTTTAAAGACTGAGAGTGAATTTCATATAACTATGACATTCTAGTTGTTGAAAATACACAGTAAGGGGAAAAGATCCTAAGAAATCAAGCTCCTCTTTCTCAGCATCAACCTTTGCTCTGAGCAATCTTAACCACGTCACAATTTTCCATCTTTAGTTCAGATTCACATCCTTGATTAGTTGAATGTTGAGACATTTCCGCTAAGCAGCCAGTGTTCTGATTCTGTCCAAGTTGGCACTGGCTGGGCCACATGTTTCTTCAAAGATTTTTGATATGTTTGTCCTAATTTTTATCAGTTGCAGGTGCCGTAGCTTTTTGAAAAGTGTAAGGCAGCTAATTTTCAACATTTCCAATTCAATTTCAATCTTCATTCAAATAATCCATCATTAGATGATCAGACCTGTTTATTTCATTGGAAAGATTCGGGAGAGAAAAAAATTAAAACCTAAATAAACAAAACAAACACAATTCATCTTCTAATTTCAAAATCCATGAGCTGGTTTTCTCTTACACTGTAAACATTCAAACTTGATTTTATTTTGGCAAGATTTCCCTAGGTGAAGTGGAAAAAGTAGGAGAACACACTGTATTTTAAAATATTTATGTAAACGTACTGAGTTTTTACTTTATTTATTCACAGGACAGGTACACGATGGCTCCCTGACACACTATAAAATCAGACTTCCACACTGGTTAGTCATATACAAATGTTGATTCATCTACAAAAAAGAAAGCACTGCACCATTCGTAAACATCAATGCCATTTCTGGAGGACCACGGTTTCAAGCTGCACGCCCAAGCACACAGCCCGCAATACAGACAGACAGACTGCCCGCCCCCTCTGCTGTGCAGTTACTTGGACCACGGCTTCTACAGCCACTAAATCTTACTCTCCTGGATTAAGGGGGCAAAGATTCCTCTGCTTTCACTCTGTTAACTAGGAATGCTATTAAATGGATACAGTCAAAGCAGAGAGCCAGGTTCTGCCTGGACGGCCTCAGACTTGTGAGCTGGGAGGAATACTGGCCAGTAGTGATGGTTTGCCAAGCTCCTGGGGTTTCTCCTGCTCAAATGTAGCGCTGTTATGAGCGAACTGACCCAAACTTATTAAATGGCTTTTCCTTCTCGGAAAAAGATCCTTTTTTGCTTTAACTGTTGCCCCACTGCCAAAACTGCAGTAACCGTCCTGGCTAATTGCACGGACTCCTGTCTACGGGTCCCAGCCGCCACTGTACCACCTTGGCAGCTGGCCTTGCTGCCACTCAGATTCTCAGCTCCCAGCCACATACTTGGATGATTGCTTCATCCGGGAATGGGGGGAACTGATCCTCAATTTACTCCGCTCTTCCAAGACCCACGGTAGAGGACTGAAGTGGAAAAGTACCCGACAGAGAGTAACTAAATAAATTAGCCGTACGGTTTCTCACGAAAGTGGTAGCAACATCATGATCTACTGATATGCAGTCAGGTCCGAGCTGATTAAAGATAACTGTTTAAAAGTCAAAGGGTTATAATCTTTTTGGAATTCGATCTGGCAGTATGCATTAGGATAAAAAAGAAGCATACACTTCATCTAGAAATTCTATGTTTAGAAGTTCATTTCTCATAAATAAAAGCACCTGTATATAAAAACATACCTTGTTTTGCAGTACTGTGAACAGTGAGAAACAAAACAAAAGGCATAGGGGGAAATCCCTTAAAGTTCTTTATTAGGGGATAAATGCAGCAATCCTGTCTTTTAAAATGTAAAATCTATATGTATGTAAATGAAGGAATGTATGCCAAAGAAACAGTATGAGATTGACAAAAGAAAAGGCAAAATGAACAGGTAAGTCATTAGGTAGGTAGACAGGAAATTAAGGGAGAAAAATCAGGATGCTATTATAGGGTAAGGATTATCAGAAGTAAAAAAATAATAACAGCACAAAATTAACAGTAGCAGCAAGATACCCTCGGAACTTCCCCTCCAGTATCTTTTGCCCCATAAATATGGGATTGAGTGGCCAGAGTTAAATGAAGACTATGGTAATAAACAGGCTGGGTTCGTCTCTGAAACCTTTGGAGAGTTTTTCTTTATGGGTCAGTCCTGGACAGGCCCAATGCTAGCAGCAAACACCACATACTTAGAAAACTTCTGGGGATTTTTTCAAGGCAAACCAACACAAGAAAGAAAGTTACAGAGTAATGCGTATAGAATCCATTTCTTGTAAAACCACAACAAAAATGCCGCATGTTTACGTATTTTTATGAATACAAAGAAAAGCATGGAAGCTATTGACTACAAGTGCAGAAATAAAGGCAGCTGAGAGGAAGTTACTTTTCCCTTATACACTGCTACCATACCGCAAAGAAGCACTCCTTTCCACAATTATGTAGAGGAGAAGGCCTTGTTACTCTGTTACTCCACCGTGTTCATTTCTCTCCAGTACTTTCTGTTGCATTGTTACCTGTCTACCCCACCATCTGTGAGATGCATGCAGCCAGAGATTATATCAATTCCATTCACTGAATTGCTACGTGATCAGGGCAGCTTCCTTAATCCCCCCCAAGCTTCATGTTTAAAAACTTTTTATTTTATATTGGAGTATAGCTGATTTACAATGTTGTGTTAGTTTCAGGTATACAGCAAAGTGATTCAGTTATACATATACGTGTATCTATTCTTTTTTAGATATTTTTCCCATATAGGTTATTACACAATATTGAGCAGAGTTCCCTGTGCTATAGAGTAGGTCCTTGCTGATTATCTATTTTATATAGAGTACTGTTAATCCCAAACTCCTAATTTATTCCTCCCCACACCTTTCCCAAACTTCCATTTTTAATGAACAAATGGAAAGAAAACCACACACTGCAGAACCGTCATTGTTGTTTTTGATGATGATGATAAAAGCTAATGTGTATTTAATGCCTACTCTGCACAGAACCTTCGAGCAGAACCTTCTAAATGGAGTACAGTATCTCATTTAAAGCTCCTAGCAACCCTAACAAATAGGCATGGTTTGCATTTCACAAATGAGGAAATCAGGGAGGGCACAGAGACGATTAAAGATACTGTAGCTGCTACCAAATAGATGTTTGATAGACTGTTATAGTTAGTAACAGTAGACCCTACATAACAAATCAGTGCCTTTTTTTTTTTTTTTTTTTTTTTTTTTTTTGTGGTACGCGGGCCTCTCACTGTTGTGGCCTCTCCCACCGCGGAGCACGGGCTCCGGACGCGCAGGCTCAGCGGCCATGGCTCACGGGCCCAGCCGCTCCGAGGCATGTGGGATCTTCCCGGACCAGGGCACGAACCCGTGTCCCCTGCATCGGCAGGCGGACTCTCAACCACTGCGCCACCAGGGAAGCCCTCAGTGACTTTTTTTTTTAAAAAAAACATTGAAGTTAAGGCGATTCAGAATCAAATCAATATTTAAGGCAACTAACCATGCCGTTGACAGTTTAAGATTGTGACAGGAACAAAATACTTCACAACTATAAGCCCGTCAGCAGTTCAAAAAAACTTATTAACAAAATGATCTCAGTCTTAAGTCTCTAATGCCATGGAAGGAAGCTAAGGCTCCTTTTCAGATTAAGATATAAACTCCTTTGAAAAACACACCACATAACAAAATGCAATCACTCTGGTTTTAAAAACATTTCCCTGCAATATTTTAAGCTGAAATCTCACAGTCCTTCGCTAAATATGGTTGGAATCGACCCAGCAGACAAAAGTAAGCCCCTCACCTCTCATTATCTAGATTTTTTGAATAAAAAAACACCAATTAATACTAACATGACCATCTAAGTTATGTTTAAAGGGATTGGAATGTCAAAAGCATAAAGGAGAAATATCACATGCAAGTAAATACAGCATATGATGTGCACGTAGAAATTTTCTTGCTTCAGTTTAAACATTTTCTTTTCCATTAAAACCCCAAACGATGTAAGATGTTGACTTACAGCTCAGAAGTCCCACAAGTTAGTAAAGGGAAATCTGGTAAACACTTTCAATGTCTCCTTAATTTTTCAGGGCTACCAAAGGACGTGCTTACCCTACGGACCATCAGGTAAATACAGAATCGTGTTTCCTTCCCATAAAAGATCATAATACCGACCAGATGGAGTATGCACAATTAAATCGATTTTTAATAAGGAATTCTTGGCACAACAGAATGTAATTGCTCCAAATTGTGTCAAGGACTACTTACGTTTTTTAAGAGTTCAAGGCTCAGACTCTCAGCCCAAATCCCGTGCTCCAGTGTTAGGAGACCCAATCGCCCTGGAGGCCAGTAATGCAATAATGAAGCTTTCATCTGGGGTCACTGGTTAGGATCTGTTCTCGTCCATTAATGACACAGTCGTTTCCAACCTCCTGGTGTTGGAACAGTGGCAGGGGGTTTTATTACAGAATATGTATAAGATCATTCCGTTTGTGGATAGGACCTATGGCAAACATCTGAGAACATGTGTTTTACAACCAATAAAGGAATGCTCTTAACATATGGATGGTAAGATTTAATGCCTGGCTCCAAAGACCAGGGATGTAAGGAGGCAAGAGACTTTTGAGACAGACCGTCTCTCCATCCCCTTCAGCCACTTGATGCCTGCAACCTGGGCGAGGTGTGACGTTTCTTTTCCTTATTTACTTGTTCTGGAAAGTGGGGGGAAAGGTCTGTCTACTCTCTCAGAGAAGGATTAGCAAAATCCTATGTATTTTTAAAAGTTCAGTTATCGAACTGTTTACTAAGACCCTGCTTCGAATTATGCTCTGTGCTACGTGCAGCAGTCACAAAGGCGAAGCAGACACCATCCTTGCCCTTAAAGACCTCACTCTGGTTGAGGACAAGTTTGGGATGAATCAGAAGCATGGGAAAGTTCTTTGGGAAATGGGTTCTGTCTATAGGACTCACCACAGCTTTCCCAAAGGTGGTAGGTACTTGCTGGGTCTGGATGTGTCAGATTCCATCATCAGCTCATGGGGGCAGAGGAATGTTAAAGGCAGAGAAAAGGCTTGTATGTAATCATAGCAGCTGTGAATTTCCATGTGGCCACAACAAGGAAAATGAAGTGAGAGGAGAGGGCTGGCTTCAGACTCTGAAGGACACTGGACAGCTGTTCTTCAAGGCTGCGAACAGCACTGCACACATGGCCCTAGAGAAATTTGAAAACTATGTATCTACATATCCGAAAAAAGTCGCTCAGTATAGATTTATTTATTTTATTGTGGTAAAATATACATAACATTTACCATGTGAACCATTTTTAAGTGTACAGTTCGGTGGCATTAAGTACACGGACACTGTTGTAAACTCATCACCACCGTCCATCTCCAGAACTTGTTCATGGCTCCAAACTGAAAGGATTCCCATAACCAGCAACTGCCCGTTTGTTCCTCCCACTAGGTCCCTGGTAACCACCGTTCTGCTTTCTGTCTCTCTGAATTTAACTATTCCAGTTACTTCGTATGAATGGAATCATACAATATTTGTCCTTTTGTGTCTCCCTTATGCCTCTTTGCATAATGTTTTCAAGGTTTATCCATGTGGTAGCAATTAGCAGAATTTCAGTCCTTTTGAAGACTGAATAGTATTTCACTGTATGTATAGACCACGTTCTGCTTATCTATTCAATCGCTGATGGGACACTTGGGTTGCTTCCACCTTCTGGATACTGTGAATAATGCTCCTGTGAACACTGATGTCCAAGTAACTGTTCAAGTCCTTGCTTTTGATTCTTTCGGGCATATATCCAGAAGTGGAATTGCTGGATTATACGGTAATGCTATGTGTTCAACTTTTTAAGGAATTTCCATACTGTCTTCCACAGTGGCTGCACCATTTTACTTTCCCACTAGCAAGGCACAAAGGTTCCAATTTCTCTATCTTCTCACCAACACTTGTTACTTTCTGTGTCTTTTTAAAAAAATAGCCATCTTAATGACTGTGAACTGGTATTTCACTGTGGTTTTGGTTTGCATTTCCCTAATGGTTAGTAAAGACCACAACCAGAGGTGAAGCTTGGAGGTGAGAGGGCGGAAGACGAGTTTGTTTTGGGGGCGTGTGAAATGTGCAGTACCTGGGGGTTCTCCAGAGAGAAATTCACAGTGCAAGGCTGATGCTCAGGGGAGAAGCTATATAAGGAAAATGCCTGTAATATTAGTAAATAGATAGTCATCACATCAACGGGAGAAGAAGTCATCCAGTGAGGGATACTGTGTCAGGAAGAAAGAGGAACTCCATGGACAGGCCTCTGGGTGACCGCAACATTTACAGACCAAGGGCCAAAGACAGAAGCAAAGCAAAGGCACTGTGCGTGAGATTTTATAAATGGTACCTAAAGTGTATAGCTCATTTATTTCAACCCTAAGTAAATATTTATTCACGGGCCAGGCACTTCTGGAAGTCTACCCAGAGGCTTTCACTTATACATGACTGGCCAGAACAAGGCACAAAGCCTGGTCCAGAGCCATCGCTCAGGGGGTTGTGGCAGGGAGCTATGGGGAAAAAGGTCACAGATGAGATCAAGTTAGTCCAACAACCCTGTCTGTGCAATCATAGCAAACACCACATGAGACAAAAGCTGAAATCATGCCACACTTTGTAAAAGCATTCGCCCCTTTGTCCCAGCTGTGATGTTCAAAGTTCCTAACTATCAGTTTGGGGCCCTGACAAGTGGCAGCTTCCTCAAATGCCCCAATTGAGAGCTGCTGCAGTAGGTTTAATCTCAGGATCTCTGAATGAATTAGAACGGGATATATCATTAGAAGCATCACCTCTCTCAGTCAACACCACACATCTGCCCCAGGCCTTACAAAGTGGTCAGTATAGGGAAGGGTGACGTTGGTGAATGAGACTTACAGCTGCACATGCAAAGCCTTCTTGAACACGTTTTCCTTTTTCTTACCCCTCTTCTCAGCTTTTATTTTCAGAAGGAATATTTCCTCAATAAATTCAAAGCAATCAAACTACTCTGATGGCATTTTTTTTTTTTTTTTTTTTGCGGTACGCGGGCCTCTCACTGTTGTGGCCTCTCCCATTGTGGAGCACAGGCTCCGGACGCACAGGCTCAACGGCATGGCTCACGGGCCCAGCCGCTCCGCGGCACGTGGGATCTTCCCAGACCGGGGCACAAACCTGTGTCCCCTGCATCGGCAGGCGGACTCTCAACCACTGCGCCACCAGGGAAGCCCTCTGATGGCATTTTATTGCCTTTTGTTTAATTATGGCATTATTAACATTTAGAGCATAATTTAAAATAATTTTGAGGCATCGATATAGCAACTTGTCTAGTTGATTTCAGAATAACAGTTTAACAACCAGCAGAAATATTTTTCAGTCTTGCTAAAAGGCCTAGAACATTAATGTAGACAGAGTATCAGCAAGTGCTGAAGGCACTAGTTACAGCCTGGTATGTATTTTATGGGGAGTTAAATTCTCAAAATCGCCTTTCTTGCTATAGATACTTGTCAATCTTAGACTTCCACTAAATAAGCTAATATACAATTTAACTTGAATCTTATATATAACACAGTTAATTATTAACAGCTGGGAAAAATTCAAGAATTCATTCCAGAGAAAGCCCTCTTGATTGCTATCCAAGGATGTATGCACATACATAGTAATAATGATGCATTCTTTATATTTGCACAATAGAAAACCCCTTTTCACAATAGGATATGAAGGAACAGGCATAGTGCTTGTCATTATCTAGATTTGCTAAAGAGTCTGTTCTCAGTTATTTTCATAACTTTTTTGGGAAATTCTTTCAGGAGAGGAAAATAAATGTGATAAACAATGGAAAATGCTGTCATCTTTCACTGCAGGGCCAAATTACTACGAGCGTACATTAATTTTATGATCATCTGAAATGTATTAATTTATTCAGTGTTTCAATGTTTACAGTATTTGATGAACATTACAATATGTGAATAAGAAATAAAAGAGCTAATTAAAGAAAGTCTAAAACCACATATTGGAACTTCTACGAAGAACTTTCAAGAAACAGAAAAAAAATAGACAAAAGAGAGAAAAATACAGGAACAAAAGAAAACTTCAAATAAATTTTATTTCACATCCTCAAAGAGATATGAGAAGATATTACACCTATAAACTAAGATCGGAATGTTACTCTAAAAGTAGGGGGAGAGGGGCTTCTGGTGGCTCAGTGGTTAAGAATCCGCCTGCCAATGCAGGGGACACGGGTTCAAGCCCTGGTCCGGGAAGATCCCACATGCTGCAGAGCAACTAGGCCCATGTACCACAACTACTGAGCCTGTGCTCTAGAGCCGGCAAGCCACAACTACTGAAGCCCGTGCGCCTAGAGCCCGTGCTCCGCAACAAGAGAAGCCACCACAATGAGAAGCCTGCACCCTGCAACAAAGAGTAGACCCCGCTCGCTGCAACTAGAGAAAAGCCCATGTGCAGCAACAAAGACCCAATGCAGCCATAAATAAATAAATTTATTTTTTTAAAAAAATGTAGGGGAGAAAGAAATAAAGCACTTGCAAATTAAAAAGAAATAAAAAGATTAATATTTAAAAAACCCTCAATAATGGGGCTAAGAGATAAGACAAGGAATCTCTAAAAGAGCAAACAATAAGACAGAGTAATATTAAAGAAAATATAAGCAGCTTGGGAGATAAATCCAGAAGGTTCAATATATGACTAAGCTATAGAAAGACAAAATGCAGAAAATGGAGGATGATATTACAAAAAAAAATAATACAGGAAAATTTCCCAGACTAAAGAAAACCAGTCTCTAGGTTGAAAAGGCACATGAAGGAAAGATGATCCCTCCCGTTCCCCAGGTTTTGCAAATTTCAGAACATTAAACCTACAAAGAAGACAGAAACATATTCTGGAGTCTAAATACAATGGACTGGGAATCAGAATTGCATTGAGTTTCTCTCCAGCCAACCAGAAGAAAGTTAAAAAACACATAGAATTCTGAGAGGAAAAGAATTTCAGCCTAGGATTTTATATCCAGCCAATCTACCAACCAAACACAATCACAGAATAAAGATATTTCTGGTTATCCAATGTCTCAGAAATACACTACCTATGTAATACTTCTTAAGAATCTACTGACATTTGTGCATCAGGAACACGAGTGAAGAAGTTGAGAATAAAGATGACAAGGGGTCCAGGAAACAAATTTCAGTAGCAGAAGGAAGGTCCTGAGAACAAGAGATCTGGATGGAACCTGGAGGACAGGGCTTCAGAAGGGAGAGGAGGGTGGGCAGGAGATGCGAGGAAACACGTGATAGGATAGTGCACCTGGAGAGTATTCTGCAGAGTATTAAAAGTACGTAGACTTCAGTGAGGGCAAGAGACGAAAAGAACGGCTTTTACAAACTACAGGCAAAACTGAAACCTAAGCAAGAAAGGAAAAATAACCCTAACATACTTCTTGGCTCTAGAGCAGACATTATTTACATCCCTTTAAAGCGGTTAACATGGATCCGTGCATTGATAAAATGATAGATGCAACTACCCTGGGAAGAGGGGAGGTCGGGCAGGGCTGGATGGGAGGGAATTCCTCACCTACCAAAACAGGAGGTCAAAGGTAAGGTGTGAAATAGACAAGCCAACACAGAGCAACACAAGCATGTTCACTAGAGATAGAAAGATAATTTCCAGGAGAAACATCCAAAAGGGCTTTTCTTTTGGAATTATGATCAGAGGAGAAATAAAAGTAGGGGTAAGGATTATCATTTTTAATGGAATGTAAATATATACAAACTCCCAATGTATACATGTATATACATACACACACATATCCTATGCCTCCTGGTACTATGACTTTTAAGTTTTAAGTAAACTACATGTTTTATTTTGATTAGAAAATGTAGTATAATTGACTGTATTTCCCAGAAACATTATTTCCCAAATTATTGACTACCTGATGTTGGTTTTATTTCTGTATTGACATTTGGATTATATTTTTCTACTGCCAAGGTTATACCACTGATGTTGCTGTATATTTCATTGCCAAGTGCCTTCCACACACTAATTATCTACTTAAAGTCATGTTATTACATCCCACTCAGCATAGCTTATATAATTAAGAGGGGGAAAAAAAACAGGAAAACAGCTGCCTCTTAATTAAGATGAGAGGGTCTTTCAATACAGTTATGGGTATTGTTTTCTCTTAGGTGAGGCAAAAGGCAAACATTCTGTATAACTACTAAGTTCATCCCTTAAGATCCTTAACTCTAACAAGACTTAACAGGGCAAACTGAAAACAGAAGGATGAAATAAAATGTAAAGATGGTGATAATTCTATTCTTTAATATTTCCAAGAAATCGGAAAAGATCATCAAAGATTTGAGGGTATAAACTAATATACCATAATCGCATCAATAACTGTTTAAAAATTCAAGGGGCTAACCCAGGAAACAAGCGACCTGCCTGCAGTTCTGCAACTGAAGGTTCAATCTGGCTTCTCCGGCCTTCTCTCACTCTCCCTGCAGCCCACCTCTTTCTTAATACCTGAGTCCTCTCATTGAGCCATTTGTGTCCCTGTATTTGAGTTTTCTGGATATTTATTTAATATCACAGCAAAGTCACATATTACTGCTGCTGGAAGACGGATCCATGAATCACAGATGTCAGCATTTTAAAGCTGGAAAGGAATGTTTACTAGAGAATGAGTGACTGAAAAAAAAAAAAGACGTGTTCTCCGGCCTCAAGGAGTTTTTTAGGCTGGGATAGGACAACTACAGCCTGGACAATTAATTTTGTCACCATGAATGTGACAAATGCTATTAAGGACAGTCAAGGTTGCCAAGGACCCAAAACAAGGATTCCACTTCAGCTGTGGCATGAGAGACAGGTGGCAGCTCCTACGAGGATGGACCGGCAGGGTCAAGGCTCTCATTTACTCTGTAATTTCTAACTTGCTATCCAAAGAAATAGAATCTTGTATCAGTTCATCAGCACTGAGATCAGAAGCACGGCTAAATTCAGAAACAACACAAAAGCCTCATTCAGACAAACTGCTTTTCCCAGAAGTCAGTACTGAATGAAGGTCACAGACCAAGGGAGTTGAAGGAAGGCTGCTATGACAATGAATTTTGGGGGTTCAAAGCCCAAGGAAAAACAAAACTGAACAGAACTGAAACAACTTTATTGCATTCGAATGGTGGAGGCTAAGTGGGCTCCCCAGGAAGCAGGCGGTGTAGACGGTCCGCTCTGTGGCAATACATTAATTATGGCTCTACACAGAGACTCATTCTTGCAGACTCTCCAGGAGTTTGACTTTTGGTTATAACTCACTACTTACTGTTTGATCATGTGTTGGACACATATTTACGGAGCTCCAACCATGTACTGGGCTCTCCTCCAGGTGCTGGAGATTTAGGGGAAAAGAAAGATCCTTATCTCCAAGGTGATTTTGGACCAGTGGGAGACACAGGAAATAGGGAAGTAAACATACAAATCAGAGCATCAGGGCTGTGAAGAAAATAAACGGTGCTGTGAGCTGGAGGTGAGAACCATCAGCCTTTCAAAGGGAGATGGATCAGCCCAGTTAAAGAGGAAGGGGAGTTTAGTCTGTTCATATAACAGAACAGAGGGCAATTCCACTGGAGCTTAGTAAGTAATTGGGGAGACTTCCCTGGTGGTGCAGTGGTTAAGAATCCGCCTGCCAGTGCAGGGGACACGGGTTCGAGCCCTGGTCCGGGAAGATCCCACATGCCGCAGAGCAACTAAGCCCGCGTGCCACAATTACCGAGCCTGCTTTCTAGAGCCTGTGAGCCACAACTATTGAAGCCCACGTGCCTAGAGCTTGTGCTCCACAACAAGAGAAGCCACTGCAATGAGAAGCCCATGCACCGCAATGAAGAGTAGCCCCCGCTCACCCGAACTAGAGAAAAGCCCGCGTGCAGCAATGAAGACCCAATGCAGCCAAAATTAATTTTAAAAATTTTTAAAAAGAAGTAATTGGGAGAGTGGTATTAAGAGGCTGAGGGATTGACAAGGGTGGACCACGAGGGGAGGGGGAGGGGAGGGGGAGGGGAGGGGGAGAGGGAGGGGGAGAGGGGAGGGGAGGGGAGGGGAGGGGGAAGGGGAGGTTTTGGTTTTGTTTTGTTTTGTTTTGTTTATTTCTGGCTGCGTTGGGTCTTTGTTACTGCGCACGGGCTTTCTCTGGTTGCAGCGAGCAGGGGCTACTCTTTGTTGCGGTGCACTGGGTTCTCATTGCAGTGGCTTCTCGTTGCAGAGCACGGGCTCTAGGCGTGCAGGCTTCAGTAGTTGTGGCACGTGGGCTCAGTAGTTGCGGCTCATGGGCTCTCTAGAGCACAGGCTCAGTAGTTGTGGGGCACGGGTTTAGTTGCTCTGCGGCATGTGGGATCTTCCAGGAACAGGGCTCGAACCCGTGTCCCCTGCCTCGGCAGGCGGATTCTTAACCACTGCGCCACCAGAGAAGCCCTGAGTTTTTTTTAAAATAACTTTTTTTTTTGATGTGGACCATTTTTTACAGTCTTTACTGAATTTGTCACAACATTGCTTCTGTTTTATGTTTTGGTTTTTCAGCCACGAGGCACATGGTATCATCCTAGCTCCCTGACCAGGGATCAAACCCACACCCCCTACATTGGAAGGCAAAATTTTAACCATTGGACCGCCAGGGAAGTCCCAAGAGTGGGTTTTGAGAAGAAAGAATCAACACCTCTCTTGGACAGATTAAGTTTGAGAGGACAAAAGAATGGTTTTAATTTGAAATAGCAGTCTTAACCTGTCTAATCATTTTAAGCTAGTATTTCATATACAAGCCAGGTCATTGGCAAAAACGGATCATTTAAATTATGGCATGTGAATGTTCACTGGAACAATAAATTTTAAAATATTACATGTGTTTTTCACGTTTAGCTCTTAAGGACACAATCCTTCCTCCAGAGATGTGAATTTCTTAGATCTCTTTCAACTTTTTGAAAAGCTCTCTGCTCTCTGAAAATACAGATTCCCAGTTTGGTTCTCCAGAGATCTCTTTGTTTGTAAGGTCACAGAGGTACCTAAAAGTTAAATCATGTGTAGTAAAGGATAGGTATCTGAAGGATTTTTTAGAAAAATTTCAAGCATAAATATGCTTTAAGTAGGTATTTTAGGTATAAAAAAATCTTTGGGGGCCAAGAAACCAGTTTGAACTTAGGTTCAAGAAAGGTTTATGTGTTGTTCAGAATGCTCTTATTTCTTGCCCTAAAATTAAGGGAACTTGTGATTCAAAGCTCTCATGAAAATATTTCTTAAAGTGTCTTAAGAGACAGACTTAAGTGTACAGCTGGTGCAGGGCCCCTGTACTGCACTCAGTGGATCAGGGAACAACAAAGTACAGAGTATTAAAAGGAAATTTAACAACCCTCTTCCCCTTCCTGTGTGTATGTGTGTATAAAGTGATCCTAGGGGTCCTGCTGATTTGTGCGTTCCGTCTTCTGCAGTGTGCAGGAAAACAAGTGAGCAATGCAAGCAGGGTGAGTTTTTTTAAAAAAAGAAAAAACAGGTAAGAATAACAACCATAAAGGAATTAAATGGTCCAAGTCTCACTCAAGGGAAATATGGCAAAACATTCACAGTGACAGGATTACAGATATTTTTCCATCCTCTCTTTTTCACACGGAATAAGTAATGTGACTAAGGTAATTGTCTCACTATTGGTTTTTATTTAAAGAATTTTGAGGTTAGACATACAGATCAATAAAATAGAACTGAGAATTCAGAAACTGACCCCCTCTCATTTGTGGTCAACTGATTTTCAACAAGGGTCCCAAGACAATTCAATGAGGGAAAGAATAGTCTTTTCAATAAACAGTGCTGGTACCAGTAGATATTCACATGCTAAAGAATGAAATTGGACACCTACCTTACACTATATACAAAAATTAACTCAAAGTGGACAAAAATCCTAAACCTAAGAGCTAAACCTGTAGAACATCTAGAAGAAAACATAGGAGTCCATTTTTGTGACCTTGGATTAGGCAATGGTTTATGACCTATGACACTACAAACAATGGACAAAAAAGAAAAAGATAAATTGGACTTCGTGAAAATTAGAAACTTTTATGCTTCAAAGGATACCATCAAGAAGGTGAAAAGACAACTCACAGAATGGGAGGAAATATTTACAAATCATACGCCTGATAAGGGAATTGTATTCAGAATATATAAAGAACCCTTACAGCTCAATAATAAAAAGACAACCTGATTGGCAGAGGCAAAAATGGGCAAAGGATCTGAATAGACATTGCTCCATAGAAGATATACAAATGACCAATAAGCACATAAAAAGGTGCTTGACGTCATCAGGGAAACGTAAATCAAAACCACAATGATATACTTCACACCCACTAGGATGGCCATAACCAAAAAGGAGGATAGTAACAAGTGTTGGTGAGGGTATGGAGGCACTGGAACCCTTGGACACTGTTGGTGGGAATATAAACTGGTGCACCTAATTTGGAAAACAATTTGGCAGTTCCTCAAGAAGTTAAACATAGAGTTACTATCTCTCTCTCTCTCAATATATACACAATTCAACAATTCTATTCCTAGTACACACCAAGAGAATTGAAAACATCTGTCTATATAAAAACTTGTATATGAATGTTCATGGCAGTATTATTCATAATAGACAAAAGGTGAAAACATTTCAAATATCTATCAACTGTCAGATGGATAAACAAAATGTGGTCTTATCCATACAATGGAGTATTATTTTGTCATAGAAAGAAATGAAGTACTGACACATGCTACAACATGGATGAGCCCTTGAAAGCCTCATGCTAAGTGAAAGAAGCCAGACACAAAACATCACATACTAAATTATTCCACATATATAAAATGTCCAGAACAGGCAAATCCATAGGGACAGAAAGGAGATTAGAGGGCACCAGAGGTTTTGGTGGTGGGGCAGTGGGTGTGATGTGGGACGACCGGTAAGGGCGTGGGGTTTCTTTTTGCAGCTGATAGAGGTGTTCTGCAATTATAAAGTGGTGATAGCTGCACAGGTAAATAGACTAAACCCCTTCAACTGTATACTTTAAAGGGCAAATTTTATGGTATGTAAATTATACTTCAATAAAAAAAACCCCAAAACTCTGCTTTTAGCTCTCACCTCTCATTCCAATATCAGCTATCTATCTACAGCTGCCTACCAGGCATCTCATTGGATCAGCTCAGATGCTCGTACCTGCAGTGATGTCACAGAAGAAATACAGAAGATTGCCTGAGAGACGAATTCCATTCTAGTCCTGATTCTGCCCCAAACAGCCATGTGACTTCAGGCAATCTACATAAGCCTTCTTTATGCCTTTCTCCTTCTTTGAAGGAAGAATGGGTTGAGCATAATTTCTAAGGGATCTTTTGAATTAAAAATGATGTCTGCCTATATGCAGTATATTCGGAGCACTTCACCGTGCGGGGACTTGAAACGAAAATGCCTCAGAACTTCACTCGCAGCCATGCTTCAGGTGGACCAACATCTCAAACACCAAATAATTACCAGACAGGTTAAACTCTTACTGCATTAAAGATATAGGGAGGATATAACTTTAATCTTCCTATCAATTTCTTTGCAACTCCCAATCTCTGATGACAAGCACACTAAACCACCTCATAGATTTCCCTGTTCCTCCATCTTCCAACTCCTTCCGCTTTCAGGGTTACTTCTTTTTTTTTTTTTTTTTTTTTTTTGCAGTACGCGGGCCTCTCACTGTTGTGGCCTCTCCCGTTGCAGAGCACAGGCTCCGGACGCACAGGCTCAGCAGCCATGGCTCACGGGCCCAGCCGCTCCGCGGCATGTGGGATCTTCCCAGACCGGGGCATGAACCCCTGTCCCCTGCATTGGCAGGCGGACTCTCAACCACTGCACCACCAGGGAAGCCCCCAGGGTTACTTCTTAATCAGAAAATTTTCTCCATTTCCATCTTTTTCTACCATTTCTCCCAAATGTCAAGCCTCTACCAGAATTTCAGCTCTTTTGCCTCTTCCTGTAAACAGATTGTCTTCCACAGTTAAAATAAAATAAGAAATAAAAACCATTCCTCAACTCCCTGCAAGGAAACCTTTTAGAATCCCTATAGATTCTTAAAAGAAATCTGTACTTCCAGCTTCCATATCCAGAGCAACTGAGGCTTAAGCTCTACAAACCAACTCCAACTAGGATGGTACCGAAACCACTCTGAGATTTCTCCCCACCTAATCATCAGATTTAATGGCCATTTAAATCCCCTATTCTCTTCGGAGCATCAGTACTAACCCTGCAAACTCATCTCCTCTTTGGCTGCTGTGATGGGATGTGACACTGATACTCCTCCAATTTTTAGTGTCATTCCTCTCTGGTCCTCGCCTTTTCCTTGTCAGGACCCAGACCCCTTTGTGGGAATATGGGGGGGGGCGGTGCTGGGCCTTCCTGTCATCCTTTCATCACCCCCTACTTGAAGCTCAACTACTCCCAAAGCCCCAAAAGCCTCTTTACATAAGAGGACTTTCAAACTGTGTTTCTAACATTCACCCTTCACCAACCACCAGCTACACTCTGCAATTGAAAAGAATAATTAATAGTATTTATAGAGGAGTTCTAGGCTTACAGAACAAGTGAGCAGAAAGAACAAAATTCTCACACAACCGGCACAAACCCAAACAGTTTTCCCTCTCACTAACATCTTGTATCAGTGTGGATACAATTGAAGAGCTAATACTGATACATTTTTATTAGCTAAGTACACAGTTTACACTAGGGTACACCCTTTTACTCCACAGTTCTATGGATTTTGACAAACACCAAGATGTCACGTATCCATCATGCCGGTATTAGCTAGAATACTTTCACTGCCCTAAAAATCCCCTGCGCCCCACCTACTCATCCCTTCCCAATTCCCAACCCATCACTGCAATTTTAACACCTCTAAAATCAGCTTGTCACTTTTTAGCCAACCTGATTTCTCTCTGCATGTCCCCAAGGGAACGCTTAAGATCTGGAGTTCAAGATTTCTTTCCTCCTTCTCTCTTACTCCCTCTTCATTCACGCTCTTTGCCGTGTCTCTGGTTTCCCCTCCCTTCCCTTTTCTCTGATGATCTGTTCTACTGTAAATTATGAGATTCAGTTCAAGCAGGGAACTTGCCCTATGTGTTTGTAGAACGACTTATCTCCAGGGTCCGAAATAGACTCAGTCTTCAAATGAATGAGTGACGGCCTCCCACGGCATCCCCAGAGCTTGATCGTGATCTGCCCTCCAAAGTAGCAAATGCCATATTAGAGGAAGTGCAGATTGGCACTGTTTTTGATGTTAAAGTATTTGCAATTTTTTTCACTTTCTCTTAAGTACTGAGACATACCTGCAGTGAATTAAACAGCCCCCAAAATAATATAGCTAGCTATGTTAGCAATCACTTAGCATCTATGGATGTCTTCAGATCATTGTAAGCGCTTAACGTTGTAATAGTTGTGGGCTTCATCAAGACAGTAACTTAAATATTTCCACATTTTCAAAATTAGACGCCACATGCCATTTTGTAAGCACAATTTGTACTTAATTTCTGAAATGCCAGTATGGTTTTCAGTGTGGTATACGAGTAGAAACTCTACCTATATGCACAGCTTTAGATCCCAAGCATGTGGAAATTTAAAAAGCAAATTTTGCTTTTGAATAAATTATACATATTACAGATGTTTATGATCAAAGATATATCACCTCCCTACTCTTAAATAAGGGTAAATAAGAAAAAGTAAGCAAACTCTAAGTATCTCTAAAGCAAAGTCAGAATTTGCAGGATATGAGAATTCAAACAAGAAAAGATATTTTAACAAAATCCTTAGCCAAGCACCTAAAACACGCGCTGAAAAGTAACAATCCAGAAAACAGAAGCTGGGCCTCCCTGGTGGCGCAGTGGTTGAGAGTCCGCCTGCCGATGCAGGGGATACGGGTTCGTGCCCCGGTCTGGGAGGATCCCATATGCCGCGGAGCGGCTGGGCCCGTGAGCCATGGCCGCTGGGCCTGCGCGTCCGGAGCCTGTGCTCCGCAACGGGGGAGGCCACAGCAGTGAGAGGCCCGCATACCGCAAAAAAAAAAAAAAAAAAAAAAGAAAAAAAAAAAAAAAAGAAAACAGAAGCTGGCAACTGAATGTTGAATGACAATGAGTTGGAAAGGGTTACATTCTGGACCCAAGACCTGAATGATTCAGAACTATTAATCGATGCTAAGAATTTGGTGGCTGTGTCTGTCTAACACCTCATTTTTCTCCTAAACAAGCTTCTTAAACCATAGCTAGCCTCTGCCTTTTATCCTAGAAGTCTCCCTGGGCTGGGATTTTAAGTTCACAGAATTCATTTTTCTACACACTAAGTAAAGAAGGGTCACCAAATCTAGACTGTGACAGCTGGGCATTCAGGCCACACCAGGTTCAGACTCTCTCTCCCTAAGCAGCCCCTTTATAGCAAAAGGCCAGCCCAACTGAAACCCTGTCTTAAAAGAAAAAGGGAAAAAGTTCACTTTTAAAGATATTTTTAGATTTAGAATGTGTTTACAGAAAGCTTTTGACAGTTTTGGGGCCGCAATAATACTAGAGAAACTAGCCCCATCTGCTAGCCCTATAAAAGCAGACACAACCATTTCCTCTATTGAATTGTCAGATCAATACAATTACAAAGCTACAAAACTCAGGATATGCAATTGGCTAATATCACAGAAAATTAAACTCCAAAACACACGGAGATGATATTTCAGAGTTAAAATTAGCTTCCTCATCCCTTGTAGGTTCTAAATTTTATAGCTTTTCAAGTAGGCACCACTTATTTCTATCTTCGCACTTTTAATAAAAATGGTAATATTTACTAATAACACTGCTTCCCAACCCAGAATCCTATGTTAATATCATCAAAGTGACCCTTCTTCACAGCCCCCGCCCCCAAGAAAATGATGATAAATTAATACAGACATTTAAAAACATCCTGGCAAAAACTAAAAAGCTCTTGAAATTTAAGCAAAACGTTTTGTCAAAGCACGTCGTGCACCATACGTGCAGGGCATCACTTCAACAGCACGTTATTATTAAGGTGCTTTTTTCTCAGAAGATGGATCTGATCCTGCTTGCTCTGGATGATCATTTGCTGTCTCCTCCAATACCTAAGTTCTTATTGCTCTTTGCAGTATTTCTGTGCAAGCTCTCTTAAATGCAGGTTAAGTAAAAGTGCTAAAGACGGTGTTTCAGAAAAACTGGAGATTTGGTGCTGCTCATAGACAAACATACAACCAAGTGCAAGTACATTCTCAGATGCATTGTCTGTAATATAGCCCCCAAATCACAGTACTGGGATCAATTCTAACCAAGGCAAATAGTAGGTAACAATCCAATGTACTAGCAACAAACAAGTTTCATGAGTCCACTGTAGTTTCACATGGAGAACCCAGGAAAACCTTCAGTTAAAGGTAACATGGGAGCTGGTTTTCAAAGGATGTGTAGAATTTCAATACTAAAATACGCGGAATAGGCAAGTGACACTTGGGTTCAGATGCTGATTTAGACAAAAGCACGAGAGCAAGCCAGCATATATAATCTGCATGATATTTACTAAATGACTGTAGCTAAATCAAATTTATACCTGAGCCAAGTCTTTATAAACATACTATTTAAGAATACACAAATATATTTTTATATTATGGGATAGCCCTTAAATTGACATCAAGAACCTCTATTTTTTAAAAAATTTATTTATTTACTTATTTTTGGCTGCGTTGGGTCTTTGTTGCTGCGTGCGGGCTTTCTCTAGTTGCAGCGAGCGGGAACTACTCTTCATTGCGGTGCGCGGGCTTCTCATTGCGGTGGCTTCTCTTGCTGCGGAGCACAGGCTCCAGGTGCACAGGCTTCAGTAGTTGTGGCTCGCGGGCCCCAGAGAGCAGGCTCCAGTAGTTGTGTCACAAGGGCTTAATTGCTCCGCGGCATGTGGGACCTTCCGAGACCAGGGCTCAACCCTGTGTCCCCTGCATTGACAGGCGGATTCTTAACCACTGCGCCACCAGGGAAGCCCCAGGAACCTCTATTAAATTACTCTGTTATAAATTTAACTGTTCCCCAAATACTGAATTATAATTTTGATATTCAGTTTTGATTATATTATGAAACTCATTTTAGCGATCTGTTACACTCCTGTCATCTGATTTTGCTGAGATCTGCATAAGTCAGTTAATTGAAAAATGAATCAAATCTGATACATAAATAATGTATTTAACTTGGAATAAATAATGTATTTAACTTGGAATACATAATGTATTTAACTTGGAATACATAAATGTAAATTTGTTCACCAAAATGTGATTCTGCAGTCAGGAACTGCTCTCCTGGTTGAAGCTCCCTTTTCTCTATCACACATAGATACCACAACATGTCAATACTAGTAAGTTACAAATGCTCCGTTTCACTTTTTTTTTTAAGGTAAAGAGAAAATGTGCAAGGCAATCTGAGTGTAAATCCTTCATGATTTTTTTTTAATCCACCAGTTTTCCGTTGTTTTACTCCTATCTAATTAGCTTTTGAAGGAAATCTCACCTTTGAGTCTTTCCAAAGCACACAAATTAGTTCTCATTAGAACAACAGGACTCCCTCTTCTGCACGTATATTTCATCACTTCACATTAAGTTTATACTATATGGTTATGACGACTTGTACTCCTAGCAAGGTGGTAACCACTGAAAGGGATACATGGAATGAAAGGGAAACAGAACTTCATTTTTCTTCCTCTCAGCTAGAGGAGACAAAGTTTCCATGTGGAAGGCTGGAGGTTTACTTTTATGATGAAACTAAGTTGATTTTCAGATTTCTCTCCTGCTAAGTTAGTATCTAGCGTCTAAGCCTTCTACTTTACAAATAAAATCAGACCTGGAGTGCACAATACCAGAACCCCAGTGGTTACGTTTTCTGTTGCTTCTCAATCTGCCATTTTCAACTCAAGAAAAGGACAATGAAAATTTACCACCTCCCTATGTTTTGTGTAGGAAATGAAGGTTACTTGGGGTTATTGTTTTTCTTTTCAATTAAAACATGCAATTCATATCTCCTAAATCTAAAATTAATTTGTCAATTAATTTTTAACTTATTTTTAAAATTGAAATATAATGAAACTAACAGCACTGTGTTAGTTTCAGGTGTATAGCAAAGCGATTCAGATATACATATATATTTTTTCTCTTTTTCAGATTCTTTTCCATGATTGCTTATTACAAGATACTGAATATATTTCCTTGTGCTATAGGTAGGGCCTTGTTGGTGATCTATTTTATGTATAGTAATTTGTATCTGCTGATCCCAAATTCCTAATTTATCCCTCTCTCACCCCTTTCCTCTTTGGTAATCAGAAGTTTGTTTTCTATGTCTGTGAGTCTGTTTCTGTTTTGTAATATAAGTTCATTTGTGTCATATGTTTTAGAGCCCATACATAAGTGATATCATATGGTATCTGTCCTCCTCTGTCTGACTTACTTCACTTAGTATGATAATCTCTAGGTCCCTCCCTGTTGCTGCAAATGGCATTATTTCATTCAATTTGTTTATTTTTCACAAGTTGGCAAGCACTGACGGGGCAGTCATCATCCCATCTCTCACCGCCTTTGGCTGCTCCCAGGGGATCGGGAAAGGGAACAGAACTGTTGGCCTTCAAGGTCTCCGTGAAGCTGTCCTACAGAAACTGAGCCTCCCTGACTGAATCCTCATTACTTGTTCCACTGCAATTATTCATTGTGTGTCTTTGTAAAGACAAGCTCTAAAAGGATATACGCCTATTTTTAACAATCATGGGAGGCATCTCTTAATGCAAGACAAAATTTTTCTGTGTTCTATTATCCAGATGATGAATCTCTCATTAATGGAGGTTAACGCACAGATCACATTTTTAACATTTTAATAGTCAAGTAACATCCGTTCACATCCAATCACTTAATGATCTCCAAGTTTCAAAGTGTATTTAAAAATCACCCAAGAGCAAGCCCAAGTCCTCCAGGAAGAGGGAGGAAGAAGATTCAGAAGGAATTCCTCCCCTGATCATCCTGAAACTACTGGCGACCTTCGAGAGAGTACCCCCCACAGACAGGGACACGGTAGGCAGATTTTTAAGAGCAGCACTGGGTAAAGTTTACCCACGTGAGCTTCCAAAAGAGGGATGCGCTGGGCCGCTGGTTGGAGGGACGTAGCAATCCCGAAGCCTTAGAGAACGTGGCTTGAAGCTGAGAGACAAGGGGAGTTTTATTCAGGTCAGAATGCTAAACCACTCCAGGTGAGTGTGTCTGGACAGCCTACCAGGCATGGAAAACACCTTAAGGAGAGAGATACCCTGGGCTCCACAGCCGTCCCAGGAGAGGGAGTGCAGATTCCACGGGAGCCCGAAGAGGAGAAAGGCACGAAAGTGGAGTGCCCACCCAGCACATTTTAATCCTCTTTCACAGGCAGATCCTTTCCTGGTTGTAACTGGATGTATCTTATTTCGACAACTGTCCAATGTGTTCCTCCAGACAGACCTCAGAAAACCAAGCAAGGTTAGGGCTCAGAGTTCAGGTTCTGGGGCTGAATGGAAGCGGACTTTTGCTGAGGGTCAAGATCTCAGTAATTCTCGACCCGCAAAGATGCATTCTGCTGCTTCTGCCTGGGCTCGGTACAGAGTTGGCAACTGACAGCTTTTAGTAAGGGAGATCTTAGAATCTCCAGCCCCTTTTGGCTGCTGAAACCGTATCCTAACAACACGCTGCAGTTCTTTTCACTGTTGTTTACTGAGAATCACAAAGGTTACGGTTTCCAAGTGTGGACGAGAGGAGGAGGCGGGCTGAAGCAGGACTGGAGACGGAAAAGCTCAGCGCGACTCTAACGGCTCAAGTCCTGCTTCCCAGCCCTGAGACACACGCGTCCTTTATGAGAGCTCATTTCTCAGCTCAGCCACTTCCTCCCTAGGGACAGTCTTTAAGAAAACAAGCCATATAGTACCTTCAGGGGTTTGGGAGCTGCCACACAACTCCTTCAAGGTCAAAATGAGTAGCTGCACCTGAAGTCATATGCAAGATTTCTGAAAATCACTGGGAAAAGGGTTCTATCAGACATCTGGACCAGATTCAAGCTGTTGCATCATAATTTCTGATATATCTTTTTCTTGGCTTCTTAGGACTGACCTGTCATCCAATTTGAGACTTTTTTTTTTTTTTTTTTTTTTTTGCGGTAAGTGGGCCTCTCGCTGTTGTGGCCTCTCCTGTTGTGGAACACAGGCTCCGGACGCGCAGGCTCAGCAGCCATGGCTCACAGGCCCAGCCGCTCCACGGCATGTGGGATCTTCCCAGACCGGGGCACGAACCCACGTCCCCTGGATCGGCAGGCGGACCCTCAACCGCTGCACCTCCAGGGAAGCCCCCAATTTGAGATTTTATAATCATGTTCCAGGGTTTATTAATTGCGTTTATTATCCTCTGCCCAGATTAGTGCAGATGCCTGGTCCTCATCCTCACTGTTTTCAGAGATGTTTGGTACAGATGCCGTATGTGCATTAATTCTCTACAACCAGTATGTCTGGTTTAAAATGTTGGCTCGGCCACCATTTGACTGAGAACAAGTTACTTATAACCTGTGTGCGTCTTGGTTTCCTCATGTAAAATGGGGATCATGGTAGGGAACATCTAATAGGGGGTGGAGGGTATTAAATAAGTGAATATGTGTAAAGCACTGAAAACAGTGGATGGCGCCCAAAGAAGCCCAGAAGATATTCGCTGCTCTTGTGACTGTAGTTATCGTAGAATATATTGAGTCACTGGAAAATATTTCACCTTTTTTACTTCCTTCAGAAAATGTGTCACATTCTCCTGAAGATCTGGATGCTCTCTTGGGAAGGTCCGAATTTTCTTTTCATGAACAAGGGTGACTGTTCCGCTCTCCTAGGCACAGAGTGGTCCTTTGTTGTGAACGCTGCTGCCATGCCCTAAAATGGCTTCACCCACCATCGGTAAGAGCAGCTGAAATCCTTGACCATGAGAGCTGCTTAGGGAGGAGTCCTTAAAAATACAGAGAAAAAGCTCCGTGTTCATTTGAACACAGCTGCGGTCAGGAGCAAGTCTCACCTGGACTCCTCTCTCCAGGCTCCTGTTCAGCCCCCGTCTGCCCTCCACGGAGGCAGACCTGTTTAAAACGATCTTCAAGTGATGAACTTGTGTCATGCCCCATCTAACCATCTGCCAGAATGATTCCGTATTTTGGATGGGAACGCACTTAGTAGTTTAGACTGCAGCAGGTGCCCATACGTCAATACCACTTAACTGCGGCAACTACCAAATAGGGCACTGAAATCCTGTTTTATAATTAGGACACCGAAATGCAGAAAGATTACCCAACAGGAGCTCGAGTCCAAAGCCAGCCTCCAGCCTCTTCCTTCTGATCAGCCTCTGATACCCCTTCCCTTCAAGTACTGCTCTAACGCACAGCAGTTGATAACATTTTCTTACTAAGCATTTAAAATTGTTTGAAAGAGTCTTTCTCCATTGAGGATTGGACAATATTTTTTTAATTCATCTATAAAAGGAGAAACGTTTAGCTTCAATAGACCAGGTGGACAAAGAGTTACATCAAAGTACACAACTGCTTGACGGTCACGTGCAATAAGTCACCAGGGCGGATACCTCCCCCTGTGTTCCCGTGCTTCACCCCCAAACACATATTTGAGGACATTTCCGCAAATAACAGATGCTTTCCTGAGGGAGCTTCGGAGATATGTGAATCACCCAGCGTTTTATGATAAGTGTCTTCCCAGTAGAATAACTACTATTTCTTGCAGTACAAATGAAACAAACATAGTTTTATATTAATCTGGAGGCTTATTATACAACATGTTGTGGCCATTTGTAATGTCCATCAATTGGAGATTCTCAAGACAGAACCTTGAGCTGAGGGCATCGCAGCCTCAGCAAAACACAACAGGGAAAATAACATGTGGTAAAGAATTTTTGAAATAAAATTAACTGTGGAATGCAAAAAGGGATTTGTTATTATTGGATACAGACCTGATCTGCGTAAATTATGTAAGCATCTAGGACTCATGTATCTCTAAATAGGTCGGATTTACCAAGACTCCCTTCCCATGGATGACCATTCACGCTTTAACAGAATCAATCTGTGAATGCTACACTGCTTCTCTTTTGATTATAATTAAATATCAAGACCATTACGGTTTTTTTTTATGAATTCAGCATGGGATGTTAAACCTCAGCACTTCAAAAATGTGCTATTATGAGTGGCACTGAAACAGCTAATACGTCCTTTGATATTCTACTCTCAAACACTCAAGCCATCAAATAACACTAGTTTGGGCCCTCCAACACTTAAAAGACATAGTAGAAAATAGATCTTGAATAAAAGCTATAGTAAGATGACCTATACATCAAATTTCCCCATCAAATATGCATATGTGCTTGATTAATAGTCTATAGAGTTGAAGATGAAACAGTTCCCTTCAATTTATTTGGATTAAAGCTCACCACTGATTATTATAACCAATTACCACTAAGTATCAATAGAAACTTTTAAATACACAAGCACATTTTAAAACCAAAAAGGAGCAAATTAACAGAGAAGAACTCAACAGAAGGCAACACAGCTGACTGAAATGGGAACGAAACAGTCCTTTGGTACAATGTCCACATCTGATGAGCACTGTACCTGACACTCAAAAAGCAAGATAAAATTAATGACTGAAATAGGTTTTACAACACAGCTGTTTTGTTTACCCCTCACTATGGCAAGTTTTTATTATTATATTTGGGTGCGTTTAGAACTCAACTCATGCTAGAGACCTTTGAAGAGAGTTCATGAAACCCAGCCAAGGCAAGGGCCATTTTGAAAAACTACTTCATAGCATTTATCTTTCGAGGAAAACTGTTAGTAAATAAATATGTACTACTGACAGCAAAAGGTACTGTAACAATATAAGATGCTCTAAGTGATACTTTCCCTGTAACAGCCTAATTTTTGCCACCATGGCCTACTTTAGTTTCTATGGATTTTGGGGGTGATTTTGTTTTTAATATGCATGTCAGCTATAACTTCTGGTTGTCCTTCTCCTAACCCTCTTCAGTAGAGCATCTATTCACACATGTACAAATTAAAATGACATTTTTCTGTGTATAAAATCAACATACTATTTTAGAACAATTAAAAATGTCTGTAAAACCCATAGAAAAACCATCCATACATTTACTCAAATATGAGTATGGGAATATATTAATATTTACCCTTCTAGTCTTTTTTATATGCACATGTATTTGCATAGCTGAGCTTATATGGTATAAAAAATTGCCATTATTTACCTTAACAAAACTTTCTCGTGGTCATTACAAATGCTCAGTCATCATATTTTTAAATACAGGTTTATAGTGGGGCAGTAACTGCAAATAAAGTGTCAAAAGGTTTCCCACCCACGTTACCCTAAAAAGAAGAATTCGACACAGGCTAAGACCAAGGGCACAACTCAGCCAAGGGGTACAGTTTTGGGGTCAGAAGCAAAGCTGTGAATGGCACCTGTTATCTCCAAGTATGTTTTAGTAGTTTTCATATTCTTCTTCGATTTATTATCATCATTATTTTAAATTACCACTCTAGGCCTCTCTCATTCCTGCAACCAATGAGCTAATAGAGCCCCGGGGCCTCCCTTTCCATTAAGGGGCAGGACAAAGTCTCCTGCTCAGACAGCCAGGACAGGGTCAGGGTGGTGCAGGGCAGGTGACGGAGACCTGAGATCTCATGGGTGTAGATCAGGCATCCAGAGCTAGAGTTCTATGGGGCAAGATCCACATTCCCACAGGACGTTCCTCGATTCACCTGAAGAAGCTCCACTAATGACCCCACCGAGGAACCTACACTGCTGGTAGGCAGCTGTTGAAGGACTCGTGGTGCCCGGCAGCTGTTAACTATTTTCCAGAGAAAAACTAAAACTGCTTTTTCCTCTACACAAAATTTACCCTCTTCATCCATTTTATGGTGTCTTCACCTCCCTGGGCCGTGTCCTCAAAGATCTCTCCTGTAAAATCTTACCGGTTTAAAAGGAATCAGGCAGGTGACGTGTTTGTGCAGTACAGAACAACAAGATGGCCATTTCCAACGAGATGGTCCCAAACATGCAGGGGCAAAAAACAACACACACCTGTTTCCCGAACAACTTCCACAACCTCCAGGGAGTAACTGCGTCACACATAACCACACAACTTAGCCCCTTATCCTAGTAAACTACACAGGATCTCACGAAGTGATCACAGTTCTTAACACAGATACATTAGGGAAATACTGTCCCACCAACTCCAGAGTTTAGTTCAATTTCACAAATAAATGTAAAGAACTGCCCTCTCTATCTACCAAGTTTTCATCAGTTCCTTTCCCCACACATTATCCAAGTAACAAGATACAATAAAGGACCAGAAACAATTCTAAAGTATTAAAATTTTTTTTCTCTGTCTTGAGCCAATAAGATTGAGATGACTTCTTTACTATTTATCCACAGGTCTATTTTTGTAGACGTGAGAATGTCTTTCAGCAAACTCCATATTTCCTTTTTCTTTCCTAAAATACTTGTTAATAATTACCAATTGGATTGACCATAACCCCCAAAAAGGAAAAATAATTCTGTAAGTTTGACACATGGAATAACAATCCTTCTCCCTATTATTATATTTCTGAGAAAAGCTCACTGAAAAATCATTCATTCCCCCTAAAAATATACATCTAAAACAATCTGTGTCAATGTGCTGACAATCTGTCATCCTAAAGAAATTCCTTCAGCTGTCACTGAGTGGGGAGGGAAAAGAAATTGACTAAATACGCTAAATGTGGGCACAGAAGGTGTTTGCATTGTTTGAGTTGAGGTTTATGATTTACTATAATATTCATATTTGAAGGTTAAGGAAATGTACAGAAATATGAGCATTTTAACTATTTTCTTACAACTCAAAAATAATGAGGAATACAAAGCTTTGACAGCCCAATGGTACATAAGCAAACTGCAGCCCCAACACCTTTGAATCATGTAACCTCGCAGAGATGAGAAAACAGAACGGAAGAAAATGCCCTGGTGCTCTCCACATATGCACATATGAAGGGCGTGCACTACTTTCCCAGGATTCGGCTGTCGTGAAGGAGACCAGGTTTAGTTTGGTCAAATGTTCCCCAGGTTTATAAGGTATAGAACCAATATTCTGATCACAGCTCTATCTGTTGCATTAAAATGCAGGCATGGATGCATGGATCAGCCTTAGCAGGCCTACCCATCAAAAATGATTATAAGAAAGTGTGTGGGATTGAGAGAGAGAAAATTTTGTGTGTGTGTGTGTGTGTGTGTGTGTGTGTGTGTGTGTAGAGAGAGGGGAGGGGAGAAGTTCAATATAAATGAAAGACCTTTCTGATAAACATGGCACTTGGCCTGATTCAAATATCAAGAAGTAATTAGTAGAATCTTTCTCCCCTTATTTTTATTTATTTTTAGATATAATTTACATACAGTAAAATTGGTCCTTTTCCATGTACAGTCCTATGAGTTTTGACAACTGCATAGACTTGTGTGGCAAGAGGAAAAACATGGTACTTTTCTGTCATCGGGGCACTGATGGTTTTAGTGTCACGGCAGGTCCAGTCAAAAAGGACACCAGGGTAGCCAGGGCACTGGGCAGCTTGCCTGGTGCTTGATCATTACAACCTCATGGTGATAAGGTCCTTGTAACTAGGCTTCTTTTCAATGAACTGATCATTTGTATATAACACAGGGTTCCTCAAAGTGACTGGCTCAAAGGAACATGAACCAAGAGATAAAGAAACTTGTTGGCCTGATGGGACATTAATTAAAATCAAAATCAGCACAGCTATTTTGTTCCAGTGATTGCAGGCAGGGTAAGTAAACAAGTTACTCCCAAAACTTGGTGGCTCAAAACAAGAATGATGTGAATGGTGTGTGGCTGGCAGCCAAGGCCTCAGAGAACTGTTGACCAGAAAGCTCTGTTTCTTCTCCGTGTGCCCTGGTCTTCCTACAATAGGACAGTTGGGTTCCAAGGATGGTGCCCCTTTTATGCCCTATCCTTGGAAGTCACCTAGTGTCCACGTCATAGGGAAGAACAAGTCTGATTCCATATTGGATCTGTTTCTTTTACTTTAACCTTTGTATTCTATTGCTTTGGCTACAAGTTAAGAATGTTGCCTGTAGCCTGAAATATACAGGAGAGTCCATTCTCAAGGCTCTGACCTTTGAAGGTATCATACTTCCCCATTCATATAGAGATAAAAAGTTGCAGAACAGAGAATAACCTTTGTCTTCTGGGAGGTTTACAGGAACATCATGACCTGATCTATACAGACAGCTGCAAGAAGAAAGGATTCCGCCCGCCAAGAAGTTGGCAACAACTAGCCACACCCCTCCCCTTTTAGTATAAAAGCAGCCTGAGTTCCAACTCAAGTAAGATGGTTCTTTGGGACACCAGGTCACCAAATTCTCAGTCTGCTGGCTTTGGGAATAAAGTCGCTATTCCTTGCCCCAGCGACTCATCTCTCGATTGATTAGCCTGTCGCGCAGCAAGCAGTAGGAGCGTGGACTCAGAAACATCTACGGCTTCAGGGTGTTACAAGGGTCCACCCCGAATCAGGGGAAGGAAACAAAGCTGCCACTGCTCAGTACCGAAGTGACAGAAGATCTCTGTATGAAGATCATGGGACGTAAGACCCGTCGGTGGAGCCCTCTTTGGAGAATACGATCTGTGGCTCTGTTAGGGGCCACCAAGGTGAAAAGCTACCACAACAATCTTTCAGAAGTGCAGAGCTCATCCCATCACCGCTACTGTGTTTAAAATACCCTGAACCACAGGCGTCCAAGCCTTACCTGACATCACCCCCGTTTTCTCCCCCACTGCCTTTTAGGACGTTTCTTTCATTCCCTACTTTCAACCATTCAGAGCTGCTTGCAATTTTCCAGACTCACCTGCATACCCTCTCCCTGGGGAAGGCATCCTTCTCTGCTTTACTTGGCTGACTCCCAGCTCATTTATTTAGGAATGACTTCTCCTAGGCCGTGGTCTCCTCTAAGATGCCGTCCTTGGAAGAAGCAGCCTGCACAGCTGCGGCTCTACCAAGAGCAGGGGTCCGTGATCTCCCTCCTGGCTTTGCCCCGGCCAGTCGTCTGACCTAGGGTTTCACGCGTTTACCTGAGTCAGTTTCCTCGTGCTTCCATCCCTCCCATCGATAGACGCTGATCTCAATGAACACCCCTCAAGCTAACTCCATTTCAGAGTCTCCTTCCCAGGGATCCCTACCTGCAGTGAACGGTTTAAGATGATTCCAACCTTTTACTACAATGAAAAATAAAATGATCGCAACTCATGCCACTGACAACGGGGTAATCTCCCCAGAATATAAAGAACTGCTAGAAATTTTTTTTGAAAGGGAAAATGCCAGTATTTATCAAAATTATTAATGCATCTGCCCTTTGACATGGAAGTCCCACTTCTGGGAACTTATCCAGCACTGCAGCATAATTTGTTGAAGCAAAATGTTGAAGTTGGAAAAAACCCAAGTGTCCATCAATAGGGGACTGGTTAAGTAAACTACTTACCTAACTGAACACTCTGCTTTTTTTTTTTTTTTTTTAAACCTAACTGAACACTCTGCTATTGAAAAAGACTGAGGAGGCCCTCTAGCATTATGTGGGGAGATTCCTGGGATACACTGTTATGTCACAAAAGTGGGTGCAGAAGAGGTCTGACACTTTGTGATATACATAGATATATGTGTATGCATATGTATGTGTGTGATATGTATGTATGTACATATGTGTATGTCTCAGTGTGTGTGTATACATATTTCTTCCTATCCAAGAGTGGGGAACATCTTCCTTTTTATTCACACTGACTTTATAGCTCTAGTATATTTCAGTTCATTTAAAATATTATATCTTTTTTATTAATGTTTAAGAAAAATATTTTCATAACTCATCGGAGACAGAAAAACTTGACTTTCAATATCATTTTAATTTTATTCTTTAGAATTCCTTCTACCAACTTAATCGGCAACAACAAAGACTTAGCTGTTTTAAACAGAATTTAGGGTTCTTCTTTTCCGTTTATGTTCATTGTGTAGAAACCACTGATAAGCATTTTTTGATATGGGCAGATATCCCTTGTGGGATATTGTAACATTGTAACAGATGCTATAGAAACAGGAAAAAAAGGAGAAGCATCAGAATCCTCAGTCATGACTCCTATCTCTGTAGACTAGGGCTAGAGGCAGGGTAACCATGGCACTGGCTATGGTTACAGGAAGTAGCCGACAAGGAGGAGAGATGCAGGAAGAGGCACCTGGTGAGGGTTCCTGGGGGAGGAATCCCAGGGCATTTCCATCACAGACAGATTTCTATCAGACCACACAAACAGCAAAAGGAAGGAAAAACAGCCCCCCAAGGGCATGTGTAGGTACATGGCTCTTGTGAGCCTACGGCAGTGCTCATCCCAGGAGGAACTGCTAGAAAGACGGGCCGGGAGACCTGTGTTAAAACACGGGCCATCTGCTTGGTGGGATTCCGGTGGGAAGGAAAACCCAAAGCTGCTGTATGACTTCCCTATGGTGACTCTTCCAACAGTCTTTTCAGATACATTCGGGGATAAAGTAACAAGATCCTGCAAATACTCAACATGAGCTTTTAACATTTCCAGAAACAATTACTAAGTCAAATGCACGACTTACGTCAGCTAATGACACTATGAACGGACCCCAGTGGCCTTCACCATGACCTATCAAATAGCACAGGAATGTTTTACAGCACCGCCTTTCGGGTTAAATTTCTCTGGCAAGTCTCCTCCCCCACCAAAAATGTCAGGATATACAAAACACACCCAAGTTTTATAGATTTAAAGTATGCTCAGCAGCAAGAACAGCAGTAAGAACCCAGGAAAACTTATTTTCCATTTTCATAGCCACACATACTGGTGGCCAGGCTGTATCTCATTGTGGCTTGCTCTCATGATGGAGTGTCCCAAAGCAGGTGAATTTCAAAGCACCCTGAAGGCAGGTGTAACTGACAGAACTGCTGGATACTTCAAGGTTACAGTTGGAAACCACCAAGATCAAGGTGGCACTTTACCCACCTGAAAGCATTAACAGGATCTCTGCTGACATCACAGCTCCCGCCCGGTTCATACACAAGGAGAAAGGAAGGTGTGATTTCAGGCAACCAGTAGGCACTTAGAGGCAGTGCTAGTCTGGCCTCTAAAGCAGGCAGGCAGACAGGCATCGGGATCCATTAGAGCCTGGAGAGCAATCTTCAGTCACCACGAGAGGGCTTGGATTTGAAAGAAACTGGCAAATCTCCACTCTCCAGTGGATTCCTTCCAGCAAATTCCAGCAGAGTGGACTGCTGAGAGGCTGAAGTTTTAAGGGATGAGTCTGAATGTTTCATTTAAACGCTCCTGATGTAACTCGAGCAGAGTGTGTGAACACCGAGCGGTCTAGGCTACTTTATGAAATCTGAAAATGCCTCTCTAGGTCAGGGGAGAAGATTAGATCACAGATGATGTTAGAAGAATTATGTCTCAGTTATGGACAAGGGCCCACATGACTGGAAAACAGTTAATTTATTAGCACGTCAATTAGAAGCAATGCACAGACAGGAAGCAAGCAAACTTCCAGTTAATCTGACAGATTTAATCATGGTTGTTCTGCTCTACAGTGATCATACATAGCTGCAGAGTTGACGATTACATAATAAGAGCTACGTTTAGGGCCAAGCGTCTGAAGATGCAGTGAGGGAAGATTCACCTCCTCCAGGGAAGGCTTCCAGCAAAGGGTGGACTAGAAAACGAGCTTCCTGTTCTGGGAGGGGGCAGGGTCGAGAAGAGCCTCAGCCCATAACCACAGCATAGCCATAAGGCTGTCAAATAGGAAATACCTTAAAAGGATGCTAAAGGCTTTCCAGTGTGATTTCACTTCATCCTCACCAACTTTTGGATGTCTGTACCTTCTTATTGTCATTTTACAGAGAAGGACACTGAGGCTGTGAGTGGTCCGGAGGCTGGCCCAAATCTGCATGGCCTGAGCTGGAGGCAAAGCCCCCAGGGGGAGCCCCCAGCCGTGGCCGTGATGATGCTGCCCTCGGCTAATGGACACCAGCCAGACAGCGGTGGGAAGCGTGGCTCCAGGAAGACAAGTCTGGGGGCTCCTGGCCTTTCTCTTCCCCAGGAGGGCTTAAGCAGAAGGCGTTCACCAGGCTGACGCACTTGTCCACCACCGTCATCTTGCTTTATTATGGCCAGTGTCATGCTAGTCAAACTTTACTCCAGCCCTTCCTTAAACTATATTACCTGGAGTTCACTGACTTCCTGGTCCCTGGTTCTCAACCCGCTGGGACTGGATTTCCAGAACTCCCCAACCATGGGAAACCCTATTCGTATAAAGGAATACTACTCGGCAATAAAGAATAAACTACTGATACTCTCAACAACTCTCAAATGCATTACGCTGAGAGGAGAAGCCAGCGCAAGAAGACCACACACCGTCCAGTTCCGTGCCTACAACATTCTAAGAAAGGCAAAACTATGGCATCAGAAACCAGAGCAGTCATTTCTAGGGACTGAGTGTGAGGGTAGCGGCCGATACAAAGGGGGCTGGGGGAGGTATGGGGACTGATGGTGCTGCTCCGTATCCGAGTGTGGTGATGCATTTGTTAGGACTCACAGAACTGTACACTAAAAAGCATTAGTTCTGTGCATGTGAATTATACCTTGTAAAATAGGACAGCGGCATACCTTACTAATAAATACCTTCAAAGGAATAAGGGAAACCAATTAGCTGAGGCTAATGAGGAGGTAAAGCTTCCAGTTAACAGCTAGTGTTATGAAAAAGCAATTCTCAAATCGACGAGTGACCCACAAAAGATTATCAAAACAACGTGCAGGGACTTCCCTGGTGGCGCAGTGGTTAAGAATCCGCCTGCCAAGGCAGGGGACACGGGTTCAAGCCCTGGTCCGGGAAGATCCCACATGCCACGGAGCAATTAAGCCCGTGCACCACAACTACTGAGCCTGCGCTCTAGAGCCCGCGAGCCACGACTGCTGAGCCGGCGCACCTGGAGCCCGTGCTCTGCGACAAGAGAAGCCACCGCAACGAGAAGCCCGCGCACTGCAATGAAGACCCAATGCAGCCAAAAAATAAATAAATAAATTAAAAAACCCATGAAACCCAAAAGCCCAATCGATTCCTAGAGGCTGGCCTCTACTGAAGACCTGCTCAATCGATTAGCTGTTTATTGAGTGCTGTGTCATTAGTCCTGCTTGGGCCACTGAGCTGGTGAATAGACAAGCACCCGGTACTACCCTGTGCAGTGCCATCTCTGAAAGCAGGAGGGCCTTTAGCCAGGGGAGCAAGTTGGAATCTGTGAGCTTTAGCGCAGATGTGATGCACTGGACCCCTTGCTGGGTCTGAGTCGTTTATTTCTGCCACAGCAGCAGGTGGACGGGAAGAGCGGGCACCTGGAACAACGCACCCAGCAGAGCTCTCAGAGTTCACGCGGGCCCCATGAGTCCACTGCATCACTTTTGTTTCTGGACTTGCACTTCTTTTTTTAACTCCAGGGAGGCTTAAACAGTTTATGGAGTTAGAGACTCAATTTTTAAAACATCCATGCATAAATACTTTTTTTCAGAACACTGGACCTTTATAACGATCCTCTTAGGTAAAGCAGCTGCGAAAACATCATTAAGAAAGCATATATTGTCACCTGTGAAAAGCAGTAAGCGTCTCTTTTTATAAAGTTCAAAGTGCTCGGTATCTGGTAGGGGAATCCCTCCAGACCTAAGCCTTCTCCGGCTTTGTGGCGGTTCCTCCCCGTCACCCCTCCCCCTCGCCTTTTGCTAACAAACTCCCAGCTCTAAGGACCAGCTAGGCTTTGAGAGCCTGGTCCTAAGCCCACGTCTAACTAGTTCTGCAGCCGCTTTCCCGCTGAAACGTAAAACCCCAGCAAAGTGCACGTTTTCCCTGTTGTTTACCCTGCCGATGACTCCCGACACCCCTCACAGAGCTGGAATCAACCCAGCGGGTGGGATGGTAAAGGCAGGTGCGGGCTCTCCTCGGTACACAGGCCTAACCCTCCCTTCTAGCTCATCCTTCAGGTCTTAACTCATTTCATCCTGGAAACCCGAGGCCCCTACCCACCCCTTCTGCTCGATCTCACCTCAAGCATCTTCCTGGAAGCCAGTGCCCAGTGTGGTACTGAGTGGTGAGAGTTCTCACCTGTGTCCCCTCCAAGAGCCAGAGCTCCGTCTTGTTCATCTGGATCCCACGACCCCAAATCGCAATGCTTTAAGTCTCTATTTCAGTGATAATATTTCCAGACCTCTAGGCTAATATGCATCCCATCTCCTGGCTTGTATCCCATACCAGTTTAACGACCCCAGGAAAACATTAAAATTTCTCATATATGTTGCCAAAAATAAGTAGACCCTCTAAATGGTATAAAATTCCCTTTTTTTTTCACATCGATATCTATGTGTCATGGTTATTCCCTGTATTAGGAACCACCAACTTCTCACGATCATAATGGCCATGATTTATGCCCCAGGTTAAAACTACAAAATTACATAAAGGTCTCTGCTTACCACATGCCCAACATATTGAAAGACACATTTTCTGAAATCGCTTTTACTATGGAACTTGCTTATTCCAGAATGAAAAAGGGATCCCAGTCTCCAAAAGCAACAAAGCTCCTGTCTGTTTTTCAGGCCCCTCCTCTGGCCACTCCAGTACCCCTACCTCCTTGCCTTTGCTAATTTCATTCTTTTTCCTGGCCCGAACGCACACACACAAGGCACGCTCCCCTCCAGCTGGCTGACAGGAGTCCCACCTGCCTGGCCAGCTTGCAAAGCCCCACCTAGTCCAGCCTCACAGCAAGGTTTCACCTTCTGAGAAATACTGTCCATCTGGTCACAGCCACTAAACTTAGCATTTAATTGGTTGTAATACAAAGCAAAACGACATGCAAAGTTTGTCTTTCAAGCCTTCAATGAGCTGATGCGCATTTTTTGTTTCCCTCAAGGTGAACAAAACAGCCAAGCGCTTGTGACGTTCTTTTTTAACATTTTAGCATTTTTAAAAAATGGTGGCGAAATACACATAGAGTTTCCCATCTTAACCATTTCTAAGTGTGGAACTCAGTGGCATTAAGTACGTTCACACTCTTGTGCACCATCACCACCGTCCATCCACAGAACTCTGCAACATTCTTGTTTGTCATCGTCTGCGGGAAGGCAGACAGAAAATTGCCAGGTAGTTTCTAGTGATAAAAACCCAGTTTTAATTCACGGAACTGTACACTTAATGGTGTATCTTACTGTATATTCATTATACTTCAATAACACTGATTAAAAACAAAATAGGAGAGATGTATAGTGTGGACCATCAGGGTCTAGACCACCAGGGGCTCGAGGGAGAGATGGGATTTTATCAAAAGACACAGGAACCCTTGAGGAGTTTGAAGAGAGTAGTGGAATTCATTCGCTCACTCACTGCCGACATTTTGGGGCACCCATGCTCCAGACACTGGGCCAGGCACTGGAGCTGGTCAGATGTATGTTTCAGAAAGCTCATCCTGGCTTCATTATAGATGTTTGAATGGGCAAAGCTAGTGGTCTCTGCTATCGTCCAGGTAAAAAGTACTAAATTAAGGTAGTAGCAGAGAGGATGGAAAACAAAGATGGAATATATTTTTAGTTTTACCATTAATAGGGCCCCTATGAAATCACTGATTCCACCATTTTGTTCCTATTTTTTAATCACTTGAACCAATGGTTACTTTGGCCTGAATAAATTTTACATGGCACACCACACAAGCATTAAGTAAGAGCTGTCAGCAACAAAGAACGTGTGGTACAGATAATAATACATAAATTGAGCATGTATTATGTTCAAGGCACTGCAGTGAAAATGGTCTAATTAGATCAACATCATCTTGGTGGAGTATTTATGGCCTGGTTAGAGGGAAAGCTGTAATTCCACAAGGCTTTTTGTGGGTGGAGCTGGAGATGACTTGAATGTTTATCAACACAGGAAGGGCTGAACAGGTTGTAGGACACCACGGTGTGAAACACCAGGCGATGGATCTCTATGTAGTGATGGGAAATGATTCCAAAATGCACTGTAAGTAGAACAGGAGCTGCAGGACGTACTACAAAACAGGATGACGTGTGTGTAAAACACTGACTTGTCTGTATATGTAAACATTTCTATAAACACAGAGAGAAAAGTCAGAAGAGAATACATGTAAGGGACTTGGGGGTGGAGGGACTTTCAGACTGAGACCTGTATTGCAGTGGGAGTATCACCATGCATTCCCTCTCTAGAGAAATCCGGTTCTATAGGTTAGTACACCAAGCGCGTGGACAGTATTACATCATAGGCTCTAGTTTCTCCGTACTATCTTTATTGCTAATTCAAATCATATACTGAGCATCATAATAATGGCTAAGACTATATACGTGTATGTATGCACATGTGATACCTTTTTTAGCTGGCATATTATTTTAAGTTTGTATTCTTAAATGACTGCTAGTTAAGAATATCAGAGGGCGTTTGAGATGAGAACGTCCTGGCTATCACAAAGGGTTTCTCCTTGAGTTACAAGAAAACCAGTTCAGAAAAATACATAATATACTTAATTTATTCTCACATAAGTAATTAACTACAAGATAACCCTTAGAACGCAACACTATTCATTGCAAATGATCAAATCAAATTACAACAATCTTTGATCTTCCAGCTCAAAACACACTAAAACAGCGTACAAGTAGTACTTTCGCATGTTGGAATTCTACTTGAAGTGCACACGCTGATGCCACAGAGGTTATTCGGCAAAGGCAGAGGCTGTCTGAGAGAAGGCTCGAACTGTCTGCGCTCAGCCAAGGATTCTGTTTCTTGGTTTTAAAATTAAGATCAGGAAGCCTCCACCAAAGAGAGAAGAGAAGAAGCTCGGAGGTAATGGCTGTCGTAAAAAGCTAGTTATTTTCGGAGCTTTCTGGAGACTTCGCAGTAAAGCTTAGGTTAATATCAGAGATGTACATGACCTGGGGAATCTGCACGTGATATCAGCTGAGCCTCAGAAAGGCAGTGCGACCACAAAAGTGCCAAGCAGGGAGAAGGCTCTGCTAGATAAGCAGCTGGAGTGAGAATATAAACAACTGGATCACAGGGCCAGACCCTCCACAATCCATGTGACATTGGCCGTGTGGCTGACAGGGTCTTGGTTCTCCAGCCGGGTGTCAGGCCTGAGCCTCTGAGGTGGGGGAGCGGAATTTAGGATATTGGTCCACCAGAGACCTCCCAGATCCATACAATATCAAATGGGAAAGCTCTCCCAGAGATCTCCGTCTCAACACTAAGACCCAACTCCACTCAACGACCACCAAGCTACAGTGCTGGACACCTTATGGCAAACTACTAGCAAGACAGGAACACAACCCCACCCATTAGCAGAGAGGCTGCCTAAAATCATAATAAGGCCACAGACACCCCAAAACACACCACCAGACGTGGACCTGCCCACCAGAAAGACAAGATCCAGCCTCATCCACCAGAACACAGGTATCAGTCCTCTGTTAGCAGAGAGGCTGCCTAAAATCATACTAAGTTCACAGACACCTCAAAACACACCACCGGGGCTTCCCTGGTGGTGCAGTGGTTGAGAGTCCGCCTGCTGATGCAAGGGACACGGGTTCGTTCCCCGGTCCAGGAAGATCCCACATGCCGCGGAGCAGCTGGGCCCGTGAGCCATGGCTGCTGAGCCTGTGCGTCTGGAGCCTGTGCTCCGCAACGGGAGAGGTCACAACAGTGAGAGGCCCGCGTACCACAAAAAAAAAAAAAAAACCAAAACACCACAGGACACAGTACTGCCCACCAGAAAGACAAGATCCAGCTTCATCCACCAGAACACAGGCACCCGTCCCCTCCACCAGGAAGCCTACACAACCCACTGAACCAACCTTAGCCACTGGGGACAGACACCAAAAACAATGGGAACTACGAACCTGCAGCCTGCAAAAAGGAGACCCCAAACACAGTAAGTTAAACAAAATGAGAAGACAGATAAACACACAGCGGATGAAGGAGCAAGGTAAAAACCCACCAGACCTAACAAATGAAGGGGAAATAGGCAGTCTACCTGAAAAAGAATTCAGAGTAATAATAGGAAAAATGATCCAAAATCTTGGAAATAGAATGGAGAAAATACAAGAAACATTTAACAAAAAGCTAGAAGAACTAAAGAGCAAACAAACTATGATGAACAACAGAACAAATGAAATTAAAAATTCTCTAGAAAGAATCAATAGGAGAATAACTGAGGCAGAAGAACAGATAAGTGACCTGGAAGATAAAATAGTGGAAATAACTACCGCAGAGCAGAATAAAGAAAAAAGAAGGAAAAGAATTGAGGACAGTCTCAGAGACCTCTGGGACAACATTAAATGCACCAACATTCAAATTATAGGGGTCCCAGAAGAAGAAGAGAAAAAGAAAGGGACTGTGAAAATATTTGAACAGACTATAGTTGAAAACTTCCCAAATATGGGAAAGGAAATAGTTAATCAATTCCAGGAAGCACAGAGAGTCCCATACAGGATAAATCCAAGGAGAAACACCCCAAAACACATTAATCAAACTATCAAAAATTAAATACAAAGAAAAAATATTAAAAGCAGCAACGGAAAAACAACAAATAACATACAAGGGAATCCCCATAAGGTTAACAGCTGATCTTTCAGCAGAAACTCTGCAAGCCAGAAGGGAGTGGCAGGATATATTTAAAGTGATGAAAGGGAATATACTACAATCAAGATTACTCTACCCAGCAAGGATCTCATTCAGATTCCACAGAGAAATTAAAACCTTTACAGACAAGCAAAGGTAACAGAATGCAACACCACAAAACCAGCTTTACAACAAATGCTAAAGGAACTTTTCTAGGCAGGAAACACAAGAGAAGAAAAAGACGTACAATAACAAACCTCAAACAATTAAGAAAATGGTAATAGGAACATATATATTGATAATAACCTTGAATGTAAATGGATTAAATGCTCTAATGAAAAGACACAGACTAGCTGAATGGATACAAAAACAAGACCCATACATATGCTGTGTACAAGAGACCCACTTAAGACCTAGGGACACATACAGACTGAAAGTGAGGGGATGGAAAAAGATATTGCATGCAAATGTAAATCAAAAGAAAGCTGAAGTAGCAATTCTCATATCAGACAAAATAGACTTTAAAACAAAGACTATTACAAGAGACAAAGAAGTACACTACATAATGATCAAGGGATCAATCCAAGAAGATATAACAATTGTAAATATTTATGCACCCAATATAGGAGCACCTCAATACAGAAGGCAAATGTTAATAGCCATAAAAAGGGAGACTGACAGTAACACAATCATAGTACAGGACTTTAACACCTCATTTTCACGAATAGACAGATCATTAAAACAGAAAATAAATAAGGAAACACAAGCTTTAAATGATACATTAAACAAGATGGACTTAACTGATATTTATAAGACACTCCATCTAAAAACAACAGAATACACCTTCTTCTCAAGTGCTCCTGGAACATTCTCCAGGATAGATCATATCTTGGGTCACAAAGCAAGCCTTGGTAAATCTAAGAAAACTGAAATCTTATCAAGTATCTTTTCCAACCACAATTCTATGAGACTAGATATCAATTACAGAAAATTATCTGTAAAAAATACAAACACATGGAGGCTAAACAATACACTACTTAATAACCAAGAGATCACTGAAGAAATCAAAGATGAAACAAAAAAATACCCAGAAACAAATGACAATGAAAACACAATGACCCAAAACCTACGGGATGCAGCAAAAGCAGTTCTAAGAGGGAAGTTTATAGCAATACAATCCTACCTCAAGAAACAAGAAACATCTCAAATAAACAACCTAACCTTACACCTAAAGCAATTAGAGAAAGAAGAACAAAAAAACCCCCAAAGTTAGCATAAGGTAAGAAATCATAAAGATCAGATCAGAAATCAATGAAAAAGAAATGAAGGAAACGATAGCAAAGATCAATAAAACTAAAAGCTGGTTCTTTGAGAAGATAAACAAAATTGATAAACCATTAGCCAGACTCAACAAGAAAAAAAGGGAGAAGACTCAAATCAATAGACTTAGAAATGGAAAAGGAGAGGTAACAACTGACACTGCAGAAATACAAAAGATCATGAGAGATTACTATAAGCAACTCTATGCCAATAAAATGGACAACCTGGAAGAAATGGACAAATTCTTAGAAATGCACAACCTGCCAAGACTGAATCAGGAAGAAATAGAAAATATGAACAGACCAATCACAAGCACTGAATTGAAACTGTGATAAAAAAATCTTCCAACAAACAAAAGCCCAGGACCAGATGGCTTCACAGGCGAATTCTATCAAACATTTAGAGAAGAGCTAACACCTATCCTTCTCAAACTCTTCCAAAATATAGCAGAGGGAGGAACACTCCCAAACTCATTCTATGAGGCCACCATCACCCTGATACCAAAACCAGAGAAAGATGTCACAAAGAAAGAAAACTACAGGCCAGTATCACTGATGAACACAGATGCAAAAATCCTCAACAAAACACTAGCAAACAGAATCCAACAGCACATTAAAAGGATCATACACCATGATCAAGTGGGGTTTATCCCAGGAATGCAAGGATTCTTCAATATATGCAAATCAATCCATGTGATATACCATATTAACAAATTGAAGGATAAAAATCATATGATCATCTCAATAGATGCAGAAAAAGCTTTCAACAAATTCAACACCATTTATGATATAAACCCTCCAGAAAGTAGGCAAAGAGGGAACTTACCTCTACATAATAAAGGCGATATATGACAAACCCACAGCCAACATCATTCTCAATGTTGAAAAACCAAAACCATGTCCACCAAGATCAGGAACAAGGCAAGGTTGCCCATTCTCACCACTATTATTCAACATAGTTTTGGAAGATTTAGCCACAGCAATCAGAGAAGAAAAGGAAATAAAAGGAATCCAAATTGGAAAAGAAGTAAAGCTGTCACTGTTTGCAGAGGACATGATACTATACATAGAGAATCCTAAAGATGCTACCAGAAAACTACTAGAGCTAATCAATGAATTTGCTGAAGTAGGATACAAAATTAATGCACAGAAATCTCTTTCAATCCTATACACTAATGATGAAAAATCTGAAAGAGAAATTAAGGAAACACTCCCATTTACCAATGCAACAAAAAGAATAAAATACCTAGGAACAAAACTACCTAAGGAGACAAAAATCCTGTATGCAGAAAACTATAAGAAACTGATGAAAGAAATTAAAGATGATACAAACAGATGGAGAGATATACCATGTATTTGGATTGGAAGAATCAACATGGTAAAAATGACTATACTACCCAAAGCAATCTACAGATTCAATGCAATCCCTATCAAACTACCAATGGTATTTTTCATAGAACTACAACAAAAAATTCCACAATTTGTATGGAAACACAAAAGACTCCGAATAGCCAAAGCAATCTTGAGAAAGAAAAATGGAGCTGAAGGAATCAGGTTCCCTGACTTCAGACTATACTACAAAGCTACAGTAATCAAGACAGTATGGTACTGGCACAAAAACAGAAATATAGATCAATGGAACAGGATAGAAAGCCCAGAGATAATCCCATGCACATATGGTCACCTTATTTTTGATAAAGGAGGCAAGAATATACAGTGGAGAAAAGACAGCCTCTTCAATAAGTGGTGCTGGGAAAACTGGACAGCTACATGTTAAAGAATGAAATCAGAACACTCCCTCACCATATACAAAAAAACCCTCAAAATGGATTAAAGATCTAAATGTAAGGCCAGACACTGCAAAACTCTTAGAGGAAAACATAGGCAGAACACTCTATGACATAAATCACAGGAAGATCCTTTTTGACCCACCTCCTACAGAAATGGAAATAAAGACAAAAATAAACAAATGGGACCTAATGAAACTTCAAAGCTTTTGCACAGCAAAGGAAACCATAAACAAGACCAAAAGACAACCCTCAGAATGGGAGAAAATATTTGCAAATAAAGCAACTGACAAAGGATTAATCTCCAAAATTTACAAGCAGCTCATGCAGCTCAATATCAAAAAAACAAACGACCCAATCCAAAAATGGGCAGAAGACCTAAATAGACATTTCTCCAAAGAAGATATGCAGATTGCCAACAAACACATGAAAGAACGGTCAACATCATTAATCATTAGAGAAATGAAAATCAAAAGCACAATGAGGTATCACCTCACACCAGTCAGAATGGCCATCATCAAAAAATCTACAAACAATAAGTGCTGGAGAGGGTGTGGAGGAAAGGGTACCCTCTTGCACTGCTGGTGGGAATGTAAACTGATACAGCAACTATGGAGAACAGTATGGAGGTTCCTTAAAAAACTAAAATTAGAACTACCATATGACCCAGCAATCCCACTACTGGGCATATACCCTGAGAAAACCATAATTCAAAAAGAGTCATGTACCACACTGTTCACTGCAGCTCTATTTACAATAGCCAGGACATGGAAGCAACCTAAGTGTCCATCGACAGATGAATGGATAAAGAAGATGTGGCACATATATACAATGGAATATTAGCCATAAAGAAAAAACGAAATGCTGTTATTTGTAGTGAGGTGGATGGACCCAGAGTCTGTCATACATCGTGAAGTAAGTTTGAAAGAGAAAAACAAATACCGTATGCTAATGCATGTATATGGAATCAAAAAAAAAATTGGTTATGAAGAACCTAGGGGCAGGACAGGAATAAAGACACAGATGTAGAGAACAACTTGAGGACACAGGGAGGGGGAAGGGTAAGCTGGGACGAAGTGAGAGAGTGGCATGGACATATACACACTACCAAATGTAAAACAGATAGCTAGTGGGAAGCAGTTGCATAGCACAGGGAGATCAGCTCGGTGCTTTGTGACCACCTAGAGGGGTGGGATAGGGAGGGTGGGAGGGAGACACAAGAGGAAGGAGATATGGGGATATATGTATACATACAGCTGATTCATTTGTTATAAAGCAGAAACTAACACACCATTGTAAAGCACTTATACTCCAATAAAGATGTTAAAAAAAAATCGAAACACCCCCGAGAAAATATAAACTAACAAATAAATAAATAATAAATAAAATTAAGATCACCCAGAAATACTAAGGAGAAAATTGGGCATGGATCAGTGGAGACATTTTATTTATTTATTTATTTATTTATTTATTTATTCATTCATTCATTCATTTTTCATCTTGTAAAGAATGTTTAAAGGCTGTTTAGAAAAGACCATTTAATCCCTGTTGCTTGGCTACAATTGAAATATTAATGTAAGGAACTCGCCCAGCACTTTCAGAATTGAAAATGTTCCAAACAGCATTTTTCAGACAGACTGAAATTGTACTCATCGCAGCTTCAGCCCACTTGAAGTTTTCTTTTAAAAAAAGGAAAAAGGCAAGATAGTAGGTGTAAATGACTAAGAAGGGCCCCCAAGGAAGCTCTGGAAAACTCAAGCATTGGGGCTTCATGGAGAATGTTTTGATAAGAAGTCTAGACTATCTGTAATGTGCTGATTGTGAGGAAAACCAGATTATTGAGAAATCTTCTGAAGCCAGCACCTCCAGGAGATGAAAATGCCCGTGAAAGTTGGGTTGTTATGTGGGATGGGGACTCCAATGTTCGTCACTTCAGTCCACAGCACTAATTATCTACGACCCCAAGTGACATTCAGGAGTGACTCCTATCACAGACGCAAAAAATGCCGTGGGGGGTGGCGGCAAACATCTTTAAGCGCCTAAAGGGAACTGCAAAAATGTGGACAGGCAGAAGACAGAAACCACAGAGTCCAGTACGTGTAACATCGCAAAGTTCTTACTCAGAGCGGGTTGAGGTGACCACGGCAGCACAAGACGAGCAGACAAGGCAAGCGGGCTGCCCTTTGTGCAGATTAGAAAAATGCATCTCTTTTTCTAGGTGTTCCTATGTTTCAGCCCTATTGACCGCTTTGGCTGGGCAGCCTTGTGCAGTGCACAACCTGCACAACTTGGGAAAATTACTTGGTAGGAGTTTAGGTAGAGGGTGAGTGATGCGAACCTCTAAGTCTGACGCGCATATTCAACCGGAAGGAACAGGCAATTTGGTAAAGAAATGGTTAATCACAGTTCCATGAGCAAACCACTTGTTCAATGATCTGAGTTGAGGATTTTAAGGGACCACATCAGAAAAAGTGGACATATGCCTCGGTTATTATTTCTGCCAAGAGTTGAGAAATCAGACACAAAATAACCCACAACAGAAGGAGATATGAGCACCACACACAATGACCATTGCTTTTCTATTTTCCCATAGAGTGACTGCCTGCTTCCTCTTTCGGAAACACGTCTGGAAATCTCTTAGTCATGACGGCCACGCCATTATAGCAAAGCTATTCTTCAAAAGGAGGAACGAGGTGGCTGGTGGTCCCCCCGGGACCAAACATGAAGTGCCTTTTCCACTTGTCCCTCGGCCCACCCCATCCGCCCTGCTAGTCCCAGACAGCACATTTATTTCACTTACAATAGAATCAGCATCTTGAAAAACAGGCTGACAACCCAATGAGTTCATTGAGAGATTTTTCATTACATTCCTGGCTTCCTCCCACTCAATCCCACGTCCTCCCTGCTGAAGTGGCAGCGTCCAAATGTCCCAGAAGCAATAAATGAAAGCTCAGGAAACCTGCAGATTCCATGAGACATCCAGCCAGAAACTCTTTCATTCGAGTCAAGACAAAAACAGATGGGTTGCCTAGGAATGTCTCCGTGCCCACCAAGAAAGGAGCCACCGACTGCTGCCCAGGCTCTAGGCACCTGGGGGAGGAGGGTGTGAGTGACAGCAGGAGGGGCGCGCAGAGGAGGACCTTCCCCTGTCCGTCTATCCGCTGGGCAGAGGGAGGAGGGCGTGCGGTGTGGAGAAGGCATCCTGGGACTCCTGGCTTTTGATCCAGAGAACCTGGACCTGGAAGGTGTCCCCGGTTTCAAAGAGGCTGTGTGTGTGTCACAGGTCTCGATACATCAGGGGAGTATCTTTTTACTTATCCCTGAACAAAATCCTTCCCTGAAATGACCTAATTACCTAAAGGCTGTCCTCTTCAAGGAAGAAGCAGCCTTGCTCACCTCAATGATGTAGAGGACCACGTTCTTGTAGAAACAGTACAGGATACACTTGGTCACCCGGTTGTAACTCCAGGCGCCGTGAACCAGCAGGAGCTTCTCCAAGTAGGAAAACTGAAAAAGGAAAGAAAAAGGGTCCAGGAGAGCCCACCACTTGGGAAGGAGAACCACAGAATGTCCTCTGGAGGAGAAGACTGACAGAGAGTGGAGGAAACCAGATTCTGCAGGTAACCCAAGAACATCATTCCCTCTAAAGGCAGAGCTTTCAGGCCAGGTGAGAATGACTCAAATCTCCTCTTAAATCTACAGAATTTTTCTTTTCCCCAAACACACAGCTGGACTTCGAATGGCTATTCTTGTGGAAATCTATTTATGCAACTTCTTTTTCAGGATCTTAATTATTAAAAGAAGGTGACCTGGGGCTTCCCTGGTGGCGCAGTAGTTGAGAGTCCGCCTGCCGATGCAGGGGACGCGGGTTCGTGCCCCAGTCTGGGAAGATCCCACATGCCGCGGAGCGGCTGGGCCCATGAGCCATGGCCTCTGAGCCTGCGTGTCCGGAACCTGTGCTCCGCAACGGGAGAGGCCGCAGCAGTGAGAGGCCCGTGTACCGCAAAAAAAAAAAGGTGACCCATCAGAACTGGAAGAAAAGAGCAGTGGGAATCAGATGCTTCTATTGAATCACAGGTTTTATGACGACAACAGGAACAAGGGACAGGGACACTCGCGCCCCAGTATCCTTGTAAAAAGAAGGGATGCACATACGTGCGCTACCTGTTTCCGCGGTCAGCCTGCAGGTTAAGGACAGTGAGACTCACAGACGCAGACACACACTCTGCCCTCCACTTCTCTACCCACGTCCTCCCCCTTTTTGTGGCCTCTGACAAGTACACAGCCCCTCTTGCTGGAGTGCGATGCAGTCCTCCATCCAAACAACACACCCCCAGGCAGCTGCTCCTAAGCTGAGAGCGATGTAACAGCTTAGTTCTCACAGCCTGAAATATTCAGCAGTATTCCAATAAAATACTTGAATCCTCCTTGTGGCAGGGGGTCACCACTCCCATCGTATCTCCTCAGCCTCCCCTCCCCTCAGCCTGGCTTTGCGCTTCCTGTCCTCTTTCACAAAGGTCTCCAAAAGTGTGAACAAGGAGCCGGAGGGGGGGGGAATGGGTTGTTTTTCTGGGTTGCAGCCTGGGCGTACTCTGGCGTGTATGCGCCGTCTGTGGGTGCAGCCCTGCTTAAATTCACAGTATATTCAACTGGCCTCGCCGGGTGCTGAATCCCTCCTGGGTTGCCTTGAACTAAAACCTTAACTCCTGTTCTGAGTCGCAGGGAAGTGCACCAACTCAAACTCTGTTTCCTTTCCCAGGAGAGAGAACCAGGTCGGAGTGAGAACGTCCACAGATACTAGAAATCCTGTTGCTGTTGTAAACTTCGTATTCGTTCCAGATGACTTTTGAGATTATATTGAACTATGTGTAGAAAAGAAAGGCTGCCTGAAAATACAGTATCTTTTTTAAAAAATACTTTTTCAAGAGGAAGGCATGCAATAGTTTGCATTAGCACTAAGACCAGGGGCTCAATCCCACGTGAATCGCATCTCAGTGAGTTCCTGCAGATCGGGGAAGGCAGATGTCTCATCTATGTGCTGCTCGAAAAGCTGAATGAGACCCCAAAATGGGAGGAGTAGGTACATATGGAAAAATAAAACTCTCCATAAAGGCTCATCAAGGATTCCAGAGGGGAACGGGGAATCATAAAATAACTAGCGAAACAAATAAAAAGGAAGTTTGCATTTGACCTGGACCCCCTGGAGTTCAGCCTTCAATAGGTACAGAGAACATCTGCTGGAATCATCCAGAAGGCGCTGGCTTGGCGCTACAGTGACTTCTTTGCAGAAAAAAGAAAAAAAACAGATCCTAAGTCGAAATGCTATTTTCATGAGGTCTCTCAAAAAACATTAAGAAGGCAGGGGGCACAAATGACTCTCTCCCGAGGAGACCAGGCAGCCGAGGGCTGGAGACTCAGCACTACCCGGGCGGCCCACGCACAGCAAAGCAGCAAGACGGGGGCCGGCCGTCAGTCCCAGGGCCGCTCCTGCGGATAGAAGCAGGGGCCGGTGGGGAAGAAACAGAACCAGAGCTTTGCCGACCTCATCATTTTCCCAAGGACAAGTCTTTGAGCTGACTTCTTCCCTTCTGGAACGACTCTCCAGGGCACGTGCTCGAAAACCCAATCAAAAATGTATTCGTCCACATGAAAATAAACAGATCAAGGGCAAGGCGTCACTTCAACCAAAGACACTGATTATTTGATTAACTTCAGCTAAAGGAATTCAGCAGATTGTGGCATTTCCTACCTAGTAATTAAGGCAGAGGAAGCATACTGTCGGGTGGAGAGGGTGTAGGACAAGGAGAACGCAGCCCCCAAATAACGGGATCTCTGCCTAAGCGTGAACGGGACGGCGGGCGGGAGGGGTGGCGGCCACGTGGGGCCACCCGTCAGCTCCCCTCTGCTGGCTTGCGCTGGATGGGCAAGAAAACCCCTAACTAGACTCACAAAGTCCTGCTCCCCTCTTGGCCCTCCCTTGATTTTGATTGGCTTTTAATTTTGACTGGCCTTTCATAATTTGAAAAGACCAACTGCTCCAGATCCCACATCCTATTAGTACAGTTTCAATAAAGCAAATCATGGAATCTCCCTTCCCTAGACATTTGAAAGAAAAAGACAGACAAATATTTGCCTGGAGCTCCTAGGAAATCTCTAAAGATCCCTGCCAGCCAGATGATGCTATAACTCAAGTATTTAATAATGCTGGGGTGTATAACATCTACAGCTGCTGACAGACTGCAGGAAGCGTGAGTCCCAGAGGCCTTGGAGTAGTTGACTCGGGAAAGTAACTGGGCAGGTGTGCGGGGCTGGTCCCCCAAGGTCACGTGCAGGTCCGCTGTTCTCTGACCCTGGGGCCTGAGACCCGTGGCAGGTCACCTATTGTGAAGGAGCCCTAGTTTGTAAAATCGGAATTTATTCTTCCTACTGAGGTCAGCAATCATCTCAAGGATTTATTTGAAATCAACAAAGGAACAAGGCTGATTTCATGCACTTTTCAGAGCCATGAGGATCCTGCAGTTCTTCCCTGTGTTTGCACAACCACCAGCTGGTAGGGAATTGGAGATGGGATCTAAGGCACAGCCCCGCTCCAGGAGGTGGAGTCCCCAAAGCCGCAGAGGACCAGCCTGCAGCAAGCTCCTCCACGTTTAAGATGCAGCCCCATATTTCAGCTTGAAGGAGGAAAAAGCCATTATTACTGTGTTCACGTGATTAGGTTAACACATTCTTCAAAAGACTGAACGGTGGAGACATACGGGGGAACTACAGCCAATGAGCAGGCATTTAATCTCAGCACACTGTGACCCAGAGACAGGAGGAAACAGTCTGTGCTCTCCACGATGTCTAGATTTTCCTGACGGTCAAGCAGCATCAACGGTCTAGATATGCACCTCAGGGATCAGGAGGTTGGCTATTTTCCTTCACTTCTGGGCTGTCATTGTGGAGTGGACATTTCTTTCAGCCTCAGGCTGCAGGGACAGGAACTACTAAGGAGGTCAGGAGCTGCTGCTGAAACGTACGGTCCAGAGAGGAATGGGCTGCATGTGGCCGAACTGCCAGAGGCTATGTGCTCTGACTGCAGGGGAACTGCCGCCCAAACCCAGGGCTCACACTCCAGGCACTTCACCTGACAGCAGTGGTCCTGGACAGCCCTGGACACAGCCCCAGAGGGCAGCGGCTGTGAATCCCCGATTCCCCCTGACCTTAAATAGCTGATGAGAGAGGGTTCCAGCACCTTCTGGAAGAGGGGAGATCAGGATAGGAATTGCAGAGAACGGATGCTACGAACACAGCCATCCTTGGGCACGGGATGGCATTAGAAAACTCTGCAGCAGATGCAGAGTTGAGGGGAAGAGATTATTACTATAAAATCACTGAGACCCATCTTTCAGGAATGACATCTCACCTGGACGACAGAAAGCCCAGCCTGCCCCACAGCTGGAAAGGAACCCCAAACCGCAGGACAGGGCCTCGTAACTGCACAAGATCGAGGCAACAGAGAAACCCAAATATACTGGTGGTTTCTCCTCCATGCGGCTTCCAAAGGGGTGGCAGAGGTCTAGGGCTGGACTGAAGGTCAAGCACCAGCCAGGCCCTCATGCCCAGCGAACCCTGTCGACAAGATGGGACGGCAGGTCGACCACACCACTGACCTGTGCGATGGCATAATCTGAGTTGTTGGTGGCCTGCATGCCCTCGTTGCCACTGATGCCCACACCCACGTGGGCCGTCTGGATCATCCCGACGTCATTGGCACCGTCCCCGATGGCCAGGGTGATGGCCTTCACCCGCTTCTTCACCACATCCACTATCTCCGACTTCTGCAGAGGGGACACTCTGGAGGAGAAGAGAGAGGCGTTATGACTCTCTGAGTCTTTCCAGAGGAAACAGCTGTAATCTACATTTCACTGCATTAAAAGGGCAGTTATTGGACAATTTCCAAATTCAATACAGACGTTTTAGGCTCATGTGCAAAGAAGCTTTCAGAAAACAGTAGCTTGTGGCTTTCAAGTAGTTGCCAACTTCACAGATGAAATACACAACTCAGACTAACTTAAAGCACAGCCCGTTGGTAATCGCGCCGCTCAGCGGGATCCGTACGCGCAAACTCCTCCTGGGCACGTGTGCCCTCCCGAATGATCAAGGCAGTGAAGCTGGTTACAGAGGTCTTAGGATACGTCTTCCCGATAACTCAGAAAACTAGCACAGACCCCAGTTTGGCTTTGCCTCCGTCATACATAACCCAGGGCTGGCAAGGGAATTTTCTATAAAACCTGCTTTCAGAGAAGGGAACGAAAATTGGCAGGGCTTGAGAAGGGCACAAAGAGGACTGGTGTGAGAGCAAAGAAGGAAGACTCCTCCATCCCCACCCCAGAGACAGAGGCAGCGTTTGAAGGGCCGTCAAGGCAGAGGGCTGACGAAGAGGAGCCCAGGACAGCAGGTCTGTAAGAACTGAACTGCGCACAGGCATGGCCCCAAAGGAGAAGGTAAGGTAGCCAGTACCTAAGAGGGGTTGTGTCCACAGCGAATCAACGAAGGTGGGCTACGTTCCATAAGTCCCCCTGGGAAGAAGAGCTAATCTAAATCTACAGGGTCCAAAGCACGGCAACGTTACTTATGAGGAAGTGTTTGTTCAGACTCTAAGACCAGATACTAAAACGACATGATAAAACCACTAGTGTATCAGGACTGACCTGTTCTACATTTTAAACTGGTAAGCTGGTATTGGACCTGTGAAATGTACAGGTAAATCCCTAAATCACTCTCACACACACACACACAGAGCAAAAGACCATTCTGGGCTTCCCGGAGATAGCCCTCCGCACCTACGTGTGGACTGCACTTACAAGCTAGAAGGGACCCTCAAAGATTCTCTCAGTAGCATCCTTCATATGGCCTCCAACCCACAGGAATACCGCTTTCCAACAGAAAACTTCCATTTTACCAACCCTGGAAGGAAATGCGCTTGGTGAGACAGCAAGCTGAACCCGCAGACAGGTATCCTGGAAGCCTTTGCTCGTTCCAAAGGAACGAGGACGCGCAAGCTGGACAAGCAGACTCTAAGGGTCGAAAGGGCTGTAGGAGCCGTGACGTGTGACCTACGCTCTCTCGTATCATCTTCACGGGTAGTTTCAGTGATGGGTTGGAATGTACTGCCTCCTTGGGGAAGTTGCAACCACTGAAAATTATTACTGCTTTTTTGTTGTTGATAAGCATAGTTCAAAGTCCTAATCGTGTCCTTCGGGTTAGAGCAGAACAAATGTAACTCTTCTTCCAGATACTAACAAGGCTGAAGTAGGACGACACCCATCACCTCCTTCCTCCTAAAGCCCGGTTTCCGTTGGCTCAGTCGGGTCCTCCATCCGTCAGGTAACAGGCAAGCTGCAGAACTTAAAAAGAGCTTCCATGGAGGGTCTTCTAGACAGCTGAGAGCAGAACAGAACAGACCACCATCCCTCTGGTAGCAGATGACAGACCTACTTTAATGTAGCCTGGAAGGAAATTACTGGAAGCTTTCATTGTTTATCCCTGAGCTTCTAGTCGACTACGTGAAAGCAATTAAACAATTTTAATATACAGGGGTGTAAGCTCTGTCTGCCCCCTCCAAGGGCATGTAACTGCTACCTGGATCCAAGGGCTGATCTTTACATTCCTCTTTCTCATTAAATTTCTTATTGGCAGATGCAGCCGGTAATTCTCATTTGCGACACAAATGTGATTTCTCGTCCCATTGTTGAACTCCATAGAAGCAGAGACCAAATGTGATACAGAGAAAACAGCGGAGGATTCAAATTTAAATGGCTGAGCATGACCTTTTCCTGGGCCTCCTACTAATGGTTTAAACAGGGAAATAATTCTACGAGTCCTTGTCTTTCATCAATGAAATGGGGAAAATGATAACCACCCGCCTCATGAGATGGTTGTGATGTATTTATGTGAAGCCATATGTTACCTAGCAGGTGTGAAACAAATGTTGTCTCCTACCTCACCCCAAAATCTCAATTATTGGAAACAATAAACGGACACACCTGAGAAGTGCACGCCATCTGACCCATGATTCCCAGACCATGTGTGTGCGCCCCTGGGGTACCGAAGGGGTAATTACCAATGTCCAAGAGAAGCACAGCATCTGTCAGGCGGTACAAAACACCAGCTGGAAAGAGCTCACAGTTTCAGCATTAGCTCACACTACATCCCTCTTTGTGATCTATCTTTGCGAAGCTGAGCGCTCATGGCTGCCAGGATACAAAGCAAATGCCCCAGGAAAGGTCACTGTGGAACAGGAAGTGAGGGGGGCGGCATCCACTCTTAGGTCAAGGTTTGAGAAGCCGAACAGTGCCCTACAGGTGCCCCCCACCTTTACCATCGGAAATGGTTATGGTCCCTTAAGGATGAAAGAAACTAAGTATGATCTCTTTGCATTTAGGTGCATGCTTGTTTCAAACGTCTGCTCAGTGGTTAGGACAGAATCCTTCTTCAACTGTTTGACTTTACCTACCCAACAGTTAGAAACTATTCCGTTTTCTTCTGGCCTAGGGACTTTACAAAGCAACGAGGAAGACACTAGGGTACCGCGAACGCAGGGACTCCGGGGATCTCTGCGTTCATCATGCCTCTCCGTGATGACATCAATCACTCTTCAAGGACAACTATTCACTCCTTGAAGTATTGGGTTGGCCAAAAATTCATTCAGTTTTAAGTAAAAATGAAAGACATTTTTCACTTTCACCAACTTTACTGAACAACGTCATTAATAGAACTTCACCTAACAGTGCCATCATTTCATCTTGATCTCTTCTTCTGCTTCCAGAAAGACACCACAAGGGAGCGTGAACAGACTCTTCAACAGCACTGGACCGGACTGAGGCTGGAGCTCCTTGAGATTCTATGTGCCACCCAGGTGACCAAGCAAGGTGACCAGGTGTGGTCTGGAGAGAAGGGAGCCCAGGGGCAGACGCCCAGCCAAGCGAATATGGGGTTTTGGGAGGTTGAAGGGCCGAGGTGGTGGACCAGGGAAGGTGCTGAGAACATCCGAGGTTGCAGCTGTCGCTTTTCTTTTTGGGGGTTTAGCAGTTAAGCCAACCAACGTGAGACAGGAGCAAGTCCAACAGGCTCACTGCGCCTGCCTGTCTGAGATCCGCATCTCAGGTAGGTCCAGTGAAGTCCTAATTCTGAGGGCTTAAAGTAAAATCTATGCAAGTCCAAAAGCCGCCTTTTCCCAAAAAGCAAAAAGTAAAGAGAAACCCTGACAGGGGTATATAAACCAGTCATATCCCAGTGTTTTGGAAGCGTGAACTTCTCATCCACGATTTATTACGCCCTCAGCTGTAATGCCTTGAGAAAACATAATTCTAACACACACGAGGCCTTCAAAACAGATGTCAAACAGCTAACTTTTACAGAACTGAATAGGCTTCACTACGCTGAAGCCATATGTAGTATTTTAGTAGACCAAGTCACCAGGAAGCAGTAACAGCACTCTTTCAATCTTCATTTGTGACCTGGAATCACAAGCCACACTGAAGTAAGTAGTCCCAGCGTATAACACATTCAACCCATATAATAAGAATTCCAGACCATATCTGAGCCAAGCTAGGTGCTGGGTCACTTGTATAACCTATTTTGGTGCATTATGAATAAAAATATCAACTCAAAGATCTTCAATCAACTGGAGAGGTTTTCTACCCACTTTTTTTGGCTAACACAACAGATTTTAACACACAAAACAAATTTGCCTTTTGATTTAAAAATATTCAGTATCCTGGAGTCCCTCATTTTATGAGATACATGTTCCTGAAATTTTAAAACTCACGTTTAAAAGTTATTTCAAATATAACCATTAAGTAAAACCTTTGGTAACTACTTTTATAAGATTAGTGTCCATGCACTCATTTATTTGATCTACAAAAGCCCTGGTCTCAGAGTGAGTTTTTAAATTCGGATGTGCAATATCACCAGAGTTTCTAAATTTTGATATTTGCAAAATCAAGCTTAACCAAATCCCTTCCCTTCTCAGAGCTCAGCTGCCCCATTTGTCAAAAAGGGGCTGGATCTCCGTGACTGATTTGTAAACTGAGCTCAGATGAACCAGGGGTGTTACAAGGCTCTCCACCCAGGGGCACTCAAGAGAACTTCGACCAGGGCTGCAACACTTACCAATCAACCAGACGCACTACACACGTCCACTAACTCGACTTCCAAACTTCTTTATCCTGTGTGGACAGTCCTCATGACTGAAATGGACGTCTGAAGACCACTGCCCGAGATCACTGAGTCTCAATATTTAAGGGACCATCAGAACCACCTAGAAAGCTTGTAAAAGTACACATTCTGATTCGGGAAGTCTGGGGTGGGACCCAGGAATGTGCACTTTGACAAGTTCCTGGTGACCGGATGCTGCTGTCCGTAGACCACACTGAAGCAGCCAGCGCCGTTCTGGACAGGATAACAAGTTCTCTCTCGCTCAGCGTTTTAATTAGCTAAGTTTATATTTCCATAGCACAAGAGTCATGTAAAGTTTTCATAGAATAACAAAATTAATTAGAAACAGTGAATTTCATCCTCTTTTTTTTGAAGCTTGACATTTGTAGGTGGTTCTTTGCTTTTAAACCCCAACGAGTAAGAACAAATTTGGGTTGGAATTTCCTTTAAAATAGCTTCCTGTCCGAGTGCCTCCCATATGTGGGTAAGAGGGAAAAATACCAACCAAAATAAGGTATACAAGACTTCCTAGGTTTTTTTTTTTAATGATGCAGAAGCCAACATATATGATCTCATTTGTGAAAGTTCTATTTTTCCATTAAAGATACTATCCCATGAAAGAGATTTTCTTTGATTAAAAAACCACTAAAAAAAGGATTACACCTAATTTCTTATAAGCAGTCAGTTATCCTGAATGTTTTAAAAGTTGTAGCACCTCAAAAATTTCATATAGTTTAAAAAATTTAAGATCATATAGAGTTTGTAATATACAAACACCTAACATATGAGTCTAAAATCTAAAAATAACTGAACGATCATATACCTGCTTAATAAATGTTTCCATGGCTGCCTTACTAACATCCCTCTGACCCCTGTGTTCTTTCTCTAGATATATTTGGTGCACTTACATAGGGCCAGTGGTCCAGGCTTCTTGGACAGTTACCCTCTTCTGGAATGTCCTACATCTGTGCTCTGACCCAAAATGTGTAAGGCTGTCACACTTAACCACATGTCCCAGTTTGCAGTGCATTTCACCATAGCCGGAAGCTCCAAAAGGCAGCATGGGATGGGCCCTGGAGCCCAGCAGCAAAGGTGGGACTCAGGGGAGACGGGTAGCAGGAGTATGGGGGTGTGTCTAGTGGAACCCAATGGGAGCCTGTGGGCTGGCTTATTTGTGGGTACAAAGAAGTGAAATTTAAACTCAATCACTCAATGGCTCTAGAGGAGACTGAAGTGCTCCCTCAACATAAACACTTACAAGTAGAGAGGGGCTGTATCCTATTGGGTTGGGTTAACATCTTACGGAAAAACCTGAACGAACTTTTTGACCAACCCAATCCACGAGGAAGCCATGAGAGATGGTGCCTCGGAGAGATGCAAGAGCTCAACAAGCAGTCCAGGTTTTTTTTCCAAAGAATACAGTGCCTGACCAAGAGGCAGCCTCACAAATGGGGGCTAGTGCAGAATACACTCTAAAAAGCAGGATGAAAACTTGCAGAGAAAAATGCTGTCCACGAGCTGAAGGCTTTGAGAAAGTGGCACCCCACCCGAGGGGTCTTTCAGGGATGAGAGTTTCTAGCTGTGGCGGCTTCAGCAGTGAAGGGTTCTGTCCTACCACCCCAGCATTTCCTCTGAAGATTAAGGTGCTATGAAGACCCTCCCATCATTTGGCGTTTCTCTCGATCCTTAAAAATTTCAAGACCACATCTGAAACCGAGTGAAATAATGCCATTTGCAGCAACTTGGATACACCTAGAGATGGTCATGTTAAGTGAAGGAAATCAGACAAAGAAAGACAAATGTCATATGATATCACTTATATGTGGAATCTTAAAAACATGATACAAATGAACTTATGTGCAAAACAGAAACAGACTCACGCGCTTAGAAAACAAACTTATGGTTACCAAAGGGGGAAGGTAGCGGGGAGGGATAAATCAGGAGTTTGGTATTAACATATATACACTAATATAATCAACAAGGACATACTGTATAGCACAGGGAACTCTGCTCAATACTCTGTAATAACCTAAATGGGAAAAGAATCTGAAAAAGAATAGATATATGTATGTGAATCACTTTGCTGTACACCTGAAACTAACAGAACATTGTAAATCAACTATACTCCAATATAAAAGTTAAAAACAAATTTCAAAACCACATCTGATTGGTAATATAAAAGGTGGGGTTTCCTACAAAATGCCATAGGACTAAAGTTACTATTCCTTCTCTAACCTCATTGGCTGCCTCATAAAAGAGCAGAAAGGATGACAGACCACATGGGGGCGCCACCAATGTTTTAAGGACTGATCCCCAAATTTTCTAACAGGTGTATTTATTTCTATGAACTGTATTTTCGGTATAATTGGCCACATCCATTCTGTGGGGTGTGTTTGTTCGTCTCTTAGATTTACCTTTCCTTCCTTCGCATCCTGCCTGCCCCTCACCCCAGCCTCACTGCCAACCCACGATTCATACAGTGGGCTTTCAATCAATGGGAACTAACTACCACAATCATGATTCTAAGACTAATCACATCTCTAACCGTAACTATGAACAAGAGGAAAAAATATGTCAATTTCACACAAAAATATGTTAACTTCCGGGGCTTCCCTGGTGGTGCAGTGGTTGAGAGTCCGCCTGCCGATGCAGGGGACACGGGTTCATGCCCCAGTCCGGGAAGATCCCACATGCCGCGGAGCGGCTGGGCCCGTGAGCCATGGCCTCTAAGCCTGCGCGTCTGGAGCCTGTGCTCCACAATGGGAGAGGCCACAGCAGTGAGAGGACTGCGTACCGCAAAAAAAAAAAAAAAAAAGTTAACTTCCATGTAAGTAACAGGCCTAGAAACATGGTGAATGAAAGCATTCCCAAAATGACCAGATGCCTCTATAAGATCTAAACTTACTACCCTCGGAAGTAGATAAAAACACCCCACTTTTCCTGTGGTCTAGGAACGGACACTGTTTGCAAACTTCCTGACCAAACAAGCAAATGGTCTTGATTCTGTTTTCTACTAATATCCTTGGAAACATTACAGGCTTATTACAGGCTTTTTGTGACAGCTCTTAATGACATATGTCTGGCAACGCTCTCTGGCATTGGGCTCTCCTGGGAAAGGCCAGCACGTAAGCCTGCTCTCTTTCCCCGGCCTCTCTCAATCACGATGCTTTCAATATTATAAGCCAACAGTGAGTCCCTGAGTATCATCTTGCATAAGCACTTTGAAGACGTAGCAGACACGGGCTTACCCAGTCTTTACAGATGGTCTCGGGGATGCCGGTGGCACAAATCCTCCAAAGTCTTTCTATCTAAGCACCTCACCGTGTATTTGCTCTTCGCACAAAGATTTAAGTCTGAAATCACGCTCTATCGCAATCTCGAATACCTCAGTACCTTTGCCCTGTTAATAACTATTCAGCTCAGTGGTTAGTAGAGTAAGCACTGAACTTGCTGATTGAATAAGATGATGGCCTGTATCTCATTATTGGTGATAAATATCTGCATGAAATAACTGTGAACCCTGATGTGGTTCAGCCAACCCTATGAAATACAGGCCAACATGCCACTGGATCTGCTGAGAAATGAATCTAAGGGCCCAGATATACCAATGGCATTACTTATTTTGGTACGACTGAAATGTACAAGTTCTGATAACATTTCCAGTATTTTGCCAGTTTCAGCCACAGGGCAGCCTCCCTTTGATCACACTGAAGGTTGAGTGCATACTACAGGCGCAATATGACGATTCTGACTGCGCCGGGCGGGGCAGGACGCAGGCAGATGCCCTGCCATCTTGCCTTATATCCTGGTGGAGCAATTCTGTGGTCATTTTAGGAACTTAATATGGAACTTAATACATATATGTGGGCATATATTAAATTCAAGCTGCAGAAAGCTTAAAATTTCCATGGCGTCCTATAACTGCAAAGATGATTTTCAACATGGTCTAAGTATTCATTTTTCAAAAATATTAAGGGTAAATGATTCCACACTCCAGAAAAGAGTCTTCAGGTATAACTCAACTTTCAAAAGCAGCAGTTGAGTTCATCTTCAAGCTCTATCAAAAAGGGGGAGGAGGGCTTCCCTGGTGGCGCAGTGGTTGAGAGTCCGCCTGCCGATGCAGGGGACACGGGTTCGTGCCCCGGTCTGGGAAGATCCCACATGCCGCGGAGTGGCTGGGCCCGTGAGCCATGGCCGCTGAGCCTGTGCGTCCGGAGCCTGTGCTCCGCAACGGGAGAGGCCACAACAGTGAGAGGCCCGCGTACCGCAAAAAAAAAAAAAAAGGTGGGGGGAGGAGAGGAAGGAGGAAGGGGAGGGGGGAGAAGAAGGGTGGAAGCAAAAGAGACCTTGAGAGGCTTTTAAAAAATACCATTTATATAAATCTGCCACTGTAACAATATATTAACCTTTACTACTAATAATATCCTCGTTGTTTAAAAGGTTCATTTACTCATTCAATGTTTAATATTTAAGAATCACATAAAGTTTGAAGGGGTCCCTGATCTCTCAGGGCTCTACACACACATGCACTGCACAAAATACAGTCCTGATTCTCCTACGTTTGGACCTTGAAAAACAAACTCGCTCGTGCACTTTCACCGGGATGAATCACCTGGCATTTAAGGATGAAGAATTTTAAGACCAGATCTTCTAGTCATCTGAAGTCATCCTAATACAGCCTCTACATCTTGATTCCAAACTCTAAAAATTTCCTCCACAAACAGGAATTTCAAAGAGAAGGATGCTACCAACTGAGATGAAGCAATCTATTTATCACTGACCTCGACCACTACCTGCCTGGTGACGGCCCCCCCGTCCTCCCCAGCCTCAGGGGTGCAGACCAACCATCTAACGCTGCGAGTCGAGAGGGAACCTGATCCTCCTTATTAAGTGAACAAAAACCCTTATAACCTGATCCTGCGCCACGGCCGTAAATGCTGCCGGGGCAGCTCAGGCTTTCAGAGGGCTCTCGGTAAAGGGAGGACACCCCGTCTGCTGAAGATCAGCTTACTCTGCAATTGAGAAAGGGCCCCCTTTGAAATCAGGATACCCTGCTTGGGGGGTTCAGAATTTATCATCCGTACTTGCGTCCGTGACAATTTTATCATGTGTCCGGGAAACAGAGCAATTCAAGGGGCGCTCAGACAGGAGGCTGGCTTCTGAAAACCTAACATCTCCATTAAATGGTGTCAAATCGATTAAGATCTGGGCAACCGCATTTTATAAAAACTTTACTAGGTTGTATGTTGTGAATTACACACAGTTTTATATTCACCGACGTCGACTGGTTATAGACTCTGTTTCTTTCTGTACTAGGCTCAAAAGAACGGCGCAGTCGAGGAAGGCTGGGATTTTAAATAAAAGATATTGGATCCTCCTGTTCCCAGGCTGCAACAGGGATCAGAATAACACATTTAAATACCTTAATGTTTTTAGCACAAAAAGCATGAATTCGATACTCCGCTTCCTTGAAATGCTTTACTAAGGCCCCCAAGACCCTCTCAGGAGTGTCTGCCTTCCTTGAAGTTAACATACATTTATTGTTTCCCCACTGTAAATTTCACTACTGTTTCAAAACAGCATGCCTGGCCTCTGCTGCGGGGCAGGTGGGTACCGGAAACAGAGCCCAGAGGAAAGCCGAGAAGGGCTTCAGTTTTGATGTTCTGGAGCAAACCTGTGGCTCCATCAGGACCGGGCAGCACGAGCTGATGCAACGCTGAAAATGAATGACGAGCAAGGTGCTTAAGAGAAGGATCTTAATTACACCTGCCTTTCACCTGTCACTGGTGCCTGGAACAAAGGCCACCTGGCTACCAATCCAACAAGCAGGCCGAGCCGTAACTACGTGCACTCTGAAAAAGAGGGCAGCCTGTCCACTAACGACCTTCACCCCAGTCCTAATCCAAACAGCCAGGAGCCCTGAGAGCCCCGGGGATGGCGGTAGCCAGTCTAGGTTCTGACATCCGGGAAGTTAGTGCACAGATGAATGCCTCTCTCTTTTCCATTCCTTTATTTTTTTATTTCGAAGTGGGATTTGTTGGGTGGGAATGGAGGTAAATTAAACAAAGCGCTTTCTTCCAAATAGCATAGACCCTTTTCAAAGCTAAAGCCTATATGACATAAAAGCCACTAATTCTTGGTGTCAATAGCAGGAAAGGATAATGCTTTTCTTTTTCATTACCACCCACATAAGACTGTTAAAATCAAGAGGTACATTTGTCCCAACCCACAGAACATACAACACCAAGAGTGCACCCTACCATCAACGATGGCTTCTGAGTGGTTATGACGCGTCCATGTAGAGTCACTGGTTGTGACAAAGGTACCGCTCTGGCGGGGGATGGATGTTGATAGTGGGGGAAGCCATGCATGTGTGGGGCAGGGGCATAGGGGAATCTCTGTCCCTTTCCTTCAGTTTTGCTATGAACCTGAAACTGTTCTAAAGCATAAAGCGACTGGGGAGAAAAAGGAAAGAAACATCAGCATTCGACCACTCCCCAGACCGAACACGAAAATCACTCGTGATGGTTCTGGACATGGGCTAAAGTCCTGGACAGTGGCAGAGAGAGATGGCCAGCCATCAGGCACCCAGGGCAGCAGGTCCTGGGCTGGCGGGCACACCGGCATAGTGACCACCCACATGTGGGTCTGTGTAAAGAGAGGACACGAACCCCAATACACCGTGCGCCCCCAGAAGAACTGAACTATAACAGCAGCCCGCTGAGTCTACCACAGGCTTAATCTGTAACTTGGTCTTCTAACTGATCAAGGCCGTTGTAATAGTGCTTCTTTGGATAAAGTCTGGTCTGAAACGCAGTCGGCTGTGCACTTCTGTCTCCATGACTGGGCTCTGAGCTACCCGGTGTTAGGGACTTGCTTTACTCAACTTCAAATCCCGTTGCACCAAACACAAGAGGTAACAAACAAATGTTTGTTGAATTATCCATTTCTTAAATGATTCTTTTGGGACTTCAAACATAGGTCCCAGGACTTCCCTGGTGGTGCAGTGGTTAAGAATCCACCTGCCAATGCAGGGGACACAAATTCAATCCCTGGACTGGGAAGATCCCACATGCCACAGAGCAAATAAGCCCGTGCACCACAACTACTGAGCCCGCGTGCCACAACTACTGAAGCCTGTGCGCTGAGAGCCCGTGCTCCGCCACAAGAGAAGCCACCACAGTGAGAAGCCCGTGCGCAGTAACGAAGACCCAACGCAGCCAAAAATAAATAAACAAACAAATAAATAAAAAAAATTTAAAAAACACAGGTCTCTTTCTCCTCCTTCTTAATTATAATGAACAGTTTTCATTTCATGTTCAAGGACACACTTATCACACTAAGTGAATAATGATCACCTTGCAGTTTGGTTAAAGAAAGTGCAAGACTAAGAGTATTCATTTGCCTGTTCAGAGAAGCCCAAATCATAACCTTTGATTCCACCTGGTACGTTTTAGAGGAAATGAATTCAGGAACAGCCACGTGTATGGGGTTACCACATTTTGTAACCTCTTGTACCACTGCCTAAATATCAAGGCTGCTGTTTACGGGCTGGTAAGTGGGGTCGATGCCACCAGCACCTGCTACATCCACCTCATCTGGTGGGACAATGCCGCCTTCAGGGCAGAGCGCCTGATGCTGAGCTTGGAAAGGGGACCAAGGCAGAGGTCACCAGATACCTGACCGAGGGGTTAGGGCCGGTACCAGATGGGGGTGGGGGGGTTAGAGTGAAGAAAGTTCCAGATGAGAAACCTGAGATGTAGAGGGCGGTGCTTCTAGAGAGGGGCTCCCAGCTCTACGCAGGCGGCTCTGAGTGCTCGGCCCACAACAAGGAAGGAACCTTATGATTCCACCCAACTCGCAGCCCAAAATGGGACTCATTGACCACACTGGGCCCCCAATCAAGGGAATGTGACAGAGGGGGCGGCTAGAGCAGTGTCACAGTGAGCAAAGTCACAGCAAACACCTGCTCTCTCCCCTTCATTTTCACACACACACACACACACACACACACACACACACAGTGTCTCATTAAACTGAATTGGTATATACTACAGATAGAATCTAAAGCAGCGATACCTTCCGTGTCGTAATTTTTTTTTTCAAGCAATGTAACAAAAACCCATCAATGTTACTTTGTCCTCTGGTTCTCAGTTTCCTGCTTGTACTTTGTTGGGTTAGTGGGGTGATAGACAAAGGGTATGGGGTTTCTTTTTGGGGTGATGAAAATGTTCTAAAATTGACTGTGGTGATGGTTGCATATCTGTGAATATACTAAAACCCATTAATTATACACTTTAAAGAGGTGAACTGTATGGCATACGAAATTATATCTTGTATAATGCTGTTTCTTTAAAATAAAAAAAAGAAATTCTCACATATTGAGGTCTGGGGAAGTCATTCTGGCTTACATGAGGTAACCTGAATTTGATGCCGACTAAAACAGCCTGTTTGTGGTCTATCAAACATACATTGTACATCTGCTTTAATAATTAAAGAAAAGCACACACTGACCAAAAGTAAAGAATGTCCATGTTCAAAATAAAGATTAAAGGCCCCTCTTCCTGGGATGCCAGCGCTGGGCCTCCTTTGATGATGAGCCTCCCTTCCCTGGTGCCAAGGCCATGCTGACTCGTTGTGTACGTGCTGGTCTGTTTTTTGAAACCTTGAAGAAATGTCTCCCTGACTTGTTGAACGTTCTTTGTTCTAACAAGACGTAAAACTGTGCTGAAAGCCCTGCTTCTCCAGAGAAGCTTCTCAGAGAAATCTGGGAAGCTGGCTTCTGGGCTATAGTCCTCAGTTTGGATCAACAAAAACTCTTTTCTATTCTTATCATTGATTGTTCATTGATTATTTTTATCAACAGAAGCCTCTGTGGTCCTGTGGTTGCTAAGAAAATTCCACCCTTCCTTGGACAGGCACCTCCCCATCCCCTGGAGTCTGTTCTCTTCCCTATAAGTTTTCAGGGTCCCCATGACTAGAGCCGTGGGGAAGGGAGCTCCAGCGATGACCACGTGTGCACGAATGAACAAGCTGCATTCCGTGGGGAACTCGTCACGTGAGAGGCATCAAATGACACGGCCAAAATGGGGTCCTGGCCTCTGTTCACCCAGGTGGACAACAACCTCCCTGGCTCTGTTTCTCTTCCTCCGTGGGAAACAGTGAAGATTTCTATTGCTCCTTACGCTCTAAAATCCATACTTTTAAGTTGAAAGCAAACATGTGAGACTCTAATGACAACAGAAAGAATAACAACCGTATAGGAGCAGCAAGTGTTGCTTTAGGAAGTACTGTTTACTCATCAGTAACCTTCCCTACACTGACGATTCATGTCACCCTCACCGCAACGCTGAGAAACCGGCACCAGTATCCTGACCACCTCAGGGGTGACGAGGCCAGGCTCAGGAAGATCAACATGTGTGCAGGGTCACAAAGCGAACGAGTGGCTGAGACAGGACTGGACACAGCTGCCTACCTCCAGGGCCTGCCCACTCACCACCGTGCCCCGCTCTTGGCTACTTGGACACACACACCTGGAATTCTCACTTTGTTCTGCTGAGCCATCCGGCCGGGCTCGGGTCTCCACCCCCAACCTTGAGGACCCAACAGTGTTACTCTGCCCCCTGGTTCTCAGTGTCCTGCCTATAATTTGGGGGTGTCACCACTGCCATCGGCCTCACAAGACAGCCATGAAGTCCGAATAAATGCTAACGTGGATCAGCATTCTGAAAGGTAGGAGAAAAAGCCCGTATCTTAGTGTCTACCTGACTCTTGGACTCACCGCCAAGCACCAGCAACCCCCCCTCTCCACTGAGGATGCCCCCGCAAGCTCCGCGCTAGTCCTGGCTGGGAACATCCTCTGTGAGCTCCTGGCCTCAGCGCCTCGCGGGGTCTTCAGGATGGAGATGGGATGAGAGTCAGAAGAAAATTTTGGCTGATGTGCCCTTGTTTGAATTTATCAGCCCTTCCCTTAAAGTCCTGTGTTGGATTGTTTCCATGTATAATTTAGTAGAGGGTTTCTTTCTGTACCAACCCATTAAATGGTATAATAATTTATGCTAATTTTCATACCTACTGAATATGAATGTAAGTGAACACCAATAAGATTTCTAGTTCTTGGACTTCCCTGGTGGTGCGGTAGTTAAGAATCCACCTGCCAACGCAGGGGACCCGGGTTCAAGCCCTGGTCCGGGAAGATCCCACATGCCGCAGAGCAACTAAGCCCGTGCGCCACAGCTACTGAGCCTGTGCTCTAGAGCCCATGAGCCACAACTACTGAGCCCGCGAGCCACAACTACTGAGCCCGCGCTCTGCAACAAGAGAAGCCACCGCAATGAGAAGCCCGCGCACCGCAACGAAGAGTAGCCCCCGCTGGCCGCAACTAGAGAAAGCCCGCGAGCAGCAGTGAAGACCCAATGCAGCCATTCATTAATTAACTAAATTTTATTTATTTAGTTAAGTTATTTTAAAAAAAAAAGATTTCCAGTTCTTGCAGGGTGAAGATTAGGCCTTCCCTTTTTAAATTGTCCACACATCCAACCAAGTGTTCGGCCCACAAGGGCTGCAGCTCACTTACCCACAGGACTCAGGCAGCAGAAGCAACAGAAGCGGCTCCGGTGTGTGCTTGGGGGAGGGTAGGCACGCGGCAGAGAGCAAGTGAGGAGCGAACCACCTTGTCACTGCCAGCACCCCTCGCTCAGCAGCTCTGTCCCTGGGGACGTGGGGAGCTAAGCGGGGGAGGCCTGAGTCTGAAGATGGAGCTATAATAACACCAGGGTTTCTTGAATGATTAGAACTGGGCAGTCAGCCCACTCCATCCTCACGCCCTAAAACAATGCCAACTGTTCGCCAGAATAAGTTACAGACACGACAACGTGCAGCCACCACAAGCACCACCTCCTCCTCAAGTGATGTCTCACACAGAAGCGTGATTCTCTTCATGCACACCCCGACCCCAAAGCGTTCTTCCTCTTGCTCTCAGCTCCGGCAGCAGGACAGAGTAGCAAAGCCTGACTCCGCTGCGATGCAAGGAATGCAAGTGGAAGCCTATGCTTTCTAAAGAAAATGGATAGAAACTGATAGAGGAAAAACGTCAGACACGCCCAACTATATCAACCACCACCAATGAACAAGTCAATAAGAGAACTACCCTCTCCTGCAGATGACGGTTCTCAGTTAACCTACAAACCTAATAAAATGTGCAATTATTCTCTTATATCAGAGAGAATCTGCAATTAGAGTAAAAAATAATAGAATCTGAAAAGCACTTCATCTCTGAGATGATTAAAATTACAGAAAGAGATTAAATTAAAATTTGAATCTGGTCTTTATATTTGATCCAAACAATTTTAAGAGCTAAGGCCTCTTGCCTCTGTCACATCAGACAATTCTCCAGGGTGACCTTTTACTCATGTGGGGCTCATCTGAGCTACAAACCTCTACGTAGAGTTCTTTTAAAATTGAAGGCATTCATTTTCAGTCAAAGGAAATGATTTTTCAGCCTTATTGAAAAGATGGTTTGGTTTCCAAGAAGCTAGCTGCAGCCTATTAAGTCATATTAGCAAAAGCAACCCCCCACCAAAAAAAAAACCAATCACATTTCTCCGTTTGAAATGTTTAAAAGCTGGAGTTTTCCTAAGAAGCAAACAGAGACCACTGCTTCCTGGAAAGATGATGGTCTGATGGGTCTGAGCCGTCAACACGGGGATAAGTCTGCTCTGTCTGACTTGCTCACGAATGTCCTGAGCAGACACCTGGGCCAGTTAGTTTAATGAGACACAGACACGCTTTGTTGGTTTTCTTTCTACATTTTGGGACTTTTTAATCAGCACGTTACAAAGTTCAGGTCATTTAGTAGAACAAAGAAAAATACATGCAACAATCGAGCCAACTGGTCAACCAATATAAATGCATGGGGCAATCAAGTTGGACGTGTAGAGATAGCCGCCCCACTGCCTAGGTCCTGCAGGGGTAAGGCAGGGCCATCAATCCCCACTGAGTCAAATGTATCTGCAGGGCACCCAATGGCTCTTGGAAGAAGCCACACAGACACGGTGCTAAATGCAAGGGGAGTGATTTCCTGCCAAGCCCTTGAGTGAATGAAGGAGAGAAAAATATACATGCATGTTGGCTTAATACACCTTCATGATAATTGGGAAATAGCCATTTTCTATTTCTTCCAGATGCACGTTAACCAAGGAAATAGACTCTTCCTGAATTCTGGGGGGGGACATTTTGACGCAGGTGCGGTACCTCTTTTCGTGCACACCTGCTCACCAAGCTCGGGGGAAAAGGAGACCCTTCACAGGCAGGAAGACCTTTCACTTCAGAGCATCATCCCGGGCCCCTAATGGGGCCGCGAGTTCTCAGACATCACGTCCCTAAGAGACAAACTGGGAAACGGCATCACAGACACGGGGAGGCCGACTCTCGCTCTGCAATACCCCCCTTGAAGGCAGCACCAGGGTCGCTGTTTCCCAGCATAACGCCCTTGTTCACCACACTTCCTGGCATGTGGTCCACACTCACGATATTTGTGGACGGACCTACTGCACTAGAATGAGAGGCTCCCGGCCCACAGCTGCACATGGCTCTGGTCTGCGAGAAAGGCAGAGTATTGTGTTCATTAAGGGAAGGGGACATGACAAACCACACACACACACACACACACACACACACACCACTCCCCCCCAGACTGTCTGGCCAGCATTCACGTGATTCAGCTCTGAGCTGGTGCTGAAGGACCTGGAGATGGTTTCACACGTGTGTGGGGGTCAGGCGTGGGTGGGGCAGCTACAGGACCACGCCCGGGAGAGTCGACCGGCTCGTGGGCTCCCATGAGCAACCCCCGGGCCGTCTGTAACGTCACCTCCCAGCTTCGCCTGCGTGCTTTGCTCACCCAGCATTCTGACACGTGCTGTGACCCGTGCTGCCAGCACGTCTCTGCCCAGTGGTGCCCAGTGGTGCCCAGTGCACTGCCGCACAAACCTGGTCTGTCCCTTCTCTTGGCAAATGGGCTTCAGGCCCAGCTTGGAGAAGAGTTCCACGGGAGGGTCCAAAGCCCCCACGGTGAGCCAGACCCCATCCCTGTCCCCCAGACGCCACACTCCAGTACGAGAGATAAGAGCTGTTTATATGTCACCCCAGCCGGGGGGACAGTGAAGACGGCCAGGACATCACAGCTCAGCCAAGGACCCAGCAGAGGGTGGTGAGCGGAGGACAGTTAGAAAACAATCTCAGGAGCTCTTCTCCGAGCTCGTCGTGAAAGGATGGGCAGAGACAGTGGCCAAACTGCCAAGAAGTCTTCAGGTGCAGGGAGCATTCTGAACAGAATTGGGCAAAAACTAAACAGACTAAAAGCACATAATGACGATGTGTGGGTACACGAGCAGCACACTAATATACTACCAACAAGGCTGATGTAACCGGATAGAACTCCTGAACAAAACAGGCAACTCAACTCCAGGAACTTCTGCTAAGAAAGCAAACGGATAGTAGGCAGGTCACAGTGTCAGCAGAGCCCCGAGAGCACTGCTCGCAAGTACGGCGCCCGTGTTTTTCTTAAAAACAAAAGCCGATGAACAATCTTTTCAGGTCTCACTTAATTCCACACTCCCTTAATGACCACCTCTGGCCCCGATCATGGCCATTTGAGTTATATTACCCTACAGGATATTTATCAGAGATGCATCCGAACCTTCCAGATACAAAGCACAGGAACAAGAGAACAAGATGCGGACGTTTCTTTGCACTGTACCTCCATCCCTTTCATGATGGGCACGATTTCTTACCCACAGTCTCAGGCTCGCTAAACGTCGGCGGGTGAGACTGACTTCTAAATAAACCACGGGTGTAGGAGGCTGACTTAGTTACCTTCAAATAACCACAGAGAAGGTTGCAGGGGAATCAGGAACCCAACCAAATAAATCAGATTCAGGCCGAGAGCTCAACTTCACCAGGAAGATGTGCATCTGTCCCCTGCAGACAGCGGTGCTGGCCGAGCTCACGGGCACTGTGTAGTCAGTACCCCAGAGTCTCCGTCGGTTTTCTAATCCACTGGGATGCAGTCAGAAAACTCACTTCACTTTTAGACTCTGGACCAACAGAAGGACACATTCTCAGGCTTGAAAAATGGATACGTTGTTACTGTATCGCTTTCCTGATCTATCAACACAATTCCCCAAGGGATTTCTATTTTTTTTTCTCCCCAAGGAACTCTTTCAAAATAGAAATTTTATAGACACAAGTAGGAGCTCTTTACCTGCAACTAATTATTTTTTAAAGTAAACTTAGATATAAATGATCAGAAACAAAGGAGACACTGTGACAGTTATCTGAAGTAGTTCATTCTTCTCAAAAATGACCAGAACGTCTTGTTTTAATGTCCTTTCCATTTTTAAAGAAAATCTGAACAAACACCGTGGGTTCTGTCTACCCTGCAGCCTTGCCCTGCTCACCAGGCCAGTCTGCCCAGTGCACCTTTTCTTAAACACCACACCTCTCCCCAGCAGGAACAAGCCCCAGCTCAGCAGCTCACCATTCAAGAGGCTTCCTGATCAGCTTCAGAGGTGATGTGTGTGTCTGGTACCCTGATAGTGGTGATGGTTTCATGGGTGTTTGCCATGTGTTCGAGCTCATCAAATTGTATGCATTACATACGCACAGCTTTTGTCTGTCAATTATACCTCAAAAAAAGTTAAAAATATGCAACAGTCATGGACTCTGCACAGAGCATGTTTTATGCCTCTAATTGTGTTTTCCTGTGTATACCTTGTTTAATTTTCTCTTTTGTTTGACTCTCTTCTGCATTTGGGCTGCAAATTAATATTTCAAACACAATCTTCCCTTCCTTTCTCTGAACTCGGACCACTGTATTAAATTACAGTAAATCCCTTTTCTAAAAGAAACAAACAAAAAAAACGAGGTTTCCTGACCATCCCCTGCATAAGGCTGTTTCCTCCAGACACCGCCTCTTTCTCTGAGAACATAAGCATCCAGAACTACACGCTGCCCACACCCCCTACCCACCCGCCCACCCACATTCCTGTGCCCGCTTCTTCTCCTGACGAAATCTCCTCCTCCAATTCCCCAGTTTCCTGTTTCCCCTCAGCTAACTTCTAACCATTGTGATGACCAGATGCAAGGTCACCTCCTCCTTGGGGGAGGTCTGCCCCAGTGCTTCTCCATCTCCGGTCTACCCACCGGCCTAGCCCAGTCGCCCTCTGCTATCCTCCTGCTGTCCCCTGGTAAACAGGCTCAATCAGAATCCTCACCCCATCACCCTGCAGTGACCATTTATGCGTCTGTCGTCTAGTTCTTACAGGCAAAGATGATTTGCTTTTGTATCCTCAGCACCTAGTACAACACTTGGCACAAAATGTGTCAATGATAATCAAAGTGTCAACTTTTATCCACTGGAAGGAAAACAAACCCTAAAGACCCAGAATTTGATGTTAATAAAAACTATCCCTGTAAATTCTCTCTCAAATGGTGTTATAACTTCACTGTCTTTTAAGGACAAACATTGATTACTCTACCTATGTGAGCTTTCAAACCTCCTAAAAAATCTCAGCATAGAACCAAACTGGGTTCCTGTATTTTGACCTCCATGTCTTATGTTTCAATTGAAGTATGGTGTACAATGTTGTGTTAGTTTCAAGTATACAGCAAAGTGATTCAGTTATACATATATACACATGTTCTTTTTCAGATTCTTTTCCATTATAGGTTATTACGAGATACTGAATATAGTTCCCTGTGTTCTACAGTAGGTCTAAGGAAATGCCCATGGTATGTACATTCGGGAATGATGTTGGGGCTGGTTCTTCACAAATACTAAAAAAGCTAAAAGAGAAAGAGGAGAAGAGACAGTTTGAAAATGCTACAACCCAAACCAGAAATAACTGCTAATACAAACAGGCTCCTTCCCAAATGTAAGCGGGTCACAAGTCATGGGTCACCTCAAAGCAGCCACAGCCATACTGTTTACTCTCCTTTGGGGGCTTAAAAGCATCTTAGTTGATGAACAGACTCTGAAGCAGAAACATCTAAACCCACGCTAATGCCCAGAACAGCAGTAACTTCTTTTGATTAATTTACCAGGACTGAAAGCACAAGAGAGATCAAACCACGCTCTTTACTAAACAATTAAACAAGCAGCCACTGCCTCTAGCTTGGTGTGTGTCAGGATGAAAGCAGGATGGGGTCGCATGAAAAAGCAACAAATAGCTTACACTGATTAATGCTTATAGGACTTTTTCCCCCTTAAATGTCGTAACAGTTCACTCAAGGGTCCAACCAAAGAGTTTATATAACATTTAAAACAGAGAAAAAGTTCCAAAAGCTTAAGAAAATTCAGGTGTATAGTGCGGAGAAAAGTGAGGTCAGTTTCAAAGATTCTTCGAAACAGGTTGGCAGGAGGCTGTCCAGTTTGTTGAAAAATCTTCAACGTGAAACAGCATGGGGGGAAATCTCATTGTCTCCTTTCCTCAAAAATAACTGTATTACTATGAGTGAAAGTTTCTCAAACCATTTAGCCCATTTACAAATGTACAATATTACCTACATGTCCTGCCTTGAAAACATAGAGCTATAACAAATAGAGTACACATGGATCTCTACCTAATGTTTTCTTCTTTGAACCAACAAACTGGAATTTAAACCAAACTGACTCCCAAATCACGATGAACTACAAACATGTTAGTCATGAACCCTCGGATTTCCTCAATGATCAGCTGAATCAATTTTTTAAAAACCCAACGAACCTTTTGTAATGAAACAAAAGTCATTGATATACTTGTGGAAAAATATCTGGATAAAGCCAGCTAAAAATGTCAGCTTACCGGAAAGTCAAAATTGGCTAATTTTATATCCCCGGGGAACATGTCTTAGATAATTCAATATTAGTTTTAAATTTATTGCTGTGTCTTTGGAGCTACTCACTGCTACTCTTTCCTAATCCATAAAATGAGGATGATGAGGCATGCCTTGTAGGATTTTAAGATGAACTGCAGCAGTGTACACGGAGCATGTATCTCTAAACTCTACCACAGAACACGCCTCACTGCACACTCTGTACTGGTCCCACTAGATCATCCACAGAGCGGTCCCTCTACCAGGGATGCATCCCACATGGCCAACACCCCTCCTTGCTGGAGCCTCACCCCTGGTTTCACACTGGTCCCATGTATCCTAAGGGCTCCTTCCCAAGCAGCCTTGAGGGCAGCGTCTGTTCTGCAGAGGTTCCCTTGTGTGTGAAAGACATCACGATGCCCTTTACTACTTGTGCCAAAAAATTAAAATCGAATCCCTTAAACCCTTATGTGGAAAGACCACAGAAATTGGGGAATGCAGAAAACTGACTGTTCTACTGACCTGCCCACAATCCTGTCCCTCTTGTGAAGATATATGAGCCCAAGGAGTATGGACACATAAGCATGTTTTCCTGCTTAAGCTGGTTCTAGCAGGCTCAAATCCTTTATTACTACTAATGGATGGAGAAAATAAATGGGTTATAGATGAGATGGACGTGGGTTTCTATTGACTCCTATTTCTGATTTCTCCTACATATACAGAAAACCAAAAATTGCTCTTCCAAAGCTTTTCAACCTTTGTTAAAAAAAAATAATTGAAAAACTCTTGGGTGAGATCAGGAAACACAAGGAAGAAGGTCTCATTTTACAGAGGAAGTGGAGGAATGTGAACATGATCCCCAACAGACTCTGGGATTCCCCCAAATGAACTAAATGCCTCCGATCTAAGACGCTCCGGTCGCAGGCGTATTTTGAAAGCCCGGATGGAAGAGCTGGAGATGACACCACAACGTTTAAAATATAAAATTAAGAAATACCTACGTGTTATTCCACAGTGATTTTCGCTCCGGTTGTAAACATCGGCTTTCACTCTGACCTGTTTATACAGTTCAGACTTAAATGCAATTCTCTCTAAACATTCTGAGCTGGGACGGTCAGGTTTTAGTTACTGAGGAAATGCTTTGCTGTTTATTGTTACTGTTGCTGAGGCATAAAGAGTGTCCGTCTAGAGCAGAGAATGTTCTGGTCAAGTTTCCTTTCGGTACCTGATCCTCAGATCTCCAACGAATGAGCAGGGAACACAGTAGACTCAATCTGGGTTCATTTCTTTCTAACTCTAATGTAATTTCACAAACATCTGAGCACCTATAATATACAAAATCATCTTAAGTATTTTCCTTAAAAAAAGAGACCATTCTGTGTCCAAAAAGGACTGTTTTAAAGTCCTTCCAGGTTCAAATTCAAATTCTTGTGCAGCGTTACTCTAAGGAACTTCACCTGCCTGTGTGCGAGCATCAGTCTTCCCTGTTACCCCTGGAGTTTTCTTTCTTTCTAGGTTTTCGGACTTGAATTGGTTTTATCATTAGTTCATTAAGAACGTCAGTGAGCACACCAACTTCAGCTGCAAACATGATGAATATGAATGACATTCTCTGGATTTTAAAGTCTTTCCTGAAAAGCATTATTTCAATGGCAGCAGTCTCTTGGGTACAGAATGACACTGTTACAATGTCACTGCACAAGAATGAGAACTCAGCCCCAAAAGGTACCCAGAGTGCGGTGAAAACATCAGAGGGCACAGACGTGGGCAGGGGGGACGCGGTTCTCGCCCCATGCTCAGCAATTCTGTCCAATTCAGGGAGACCTATCCCTACAACACTATTTCTCTCTGACTAAAGTACCATTTTAGGCACCCAAAAAATATTGCATTCCTAGGAAACTGAACTAGAGGATGAAACTCAGGTGTTTTTTGTTTGCTTAAGAACAATTTTATTTTTGAAAAGAATAAGCCATAAAAGCTCTACTGGCATTAGAAATGGATACTGGCACTTATTTCATTCATGCAATACTCATTTCATTCTTTAAATATTACCCTAGTACCCCATCGAAGTATCAACTCTATCCTGCCTGAATTCATAGTCTTCTATGTGTAAACTCTCCAGCACACCCCAGTCACTAGGAAAACTCCACACTCAGTCACAAGTGGATATAGTCCAGAGCATCAATGGAAATGAAACAGTCTAAGTCCTCATGAGATAGTTCTGAAAATGATACCAAATCAAATACAAGCACCTCATATAGGTTATTGGGAAGAAGACAGACTTTTATAGTCTGTCTATACCTTTCTATAGAAAGGTGAGTTAATAGCGTAATTGACTTGACTTTAAATTCTAGGCCGGCTCCCCTGTCACTGGCACACGACTCCCGTTGACATCAATTGGCTTGCAGCATAATGCACAGGGCTTGTCATTAGCCTCAGGAAAACAAGCAGCAAGGTGAATTATACACCATCCACACTCCCATCTAAGCTTGAAAATTCCAAAGCCAAAGCAGAACAGGTGGTCCCTGACCTAGCACCCTCCTCCCTTCTTCCTCCGACCGCTGAGCACAACCATAAAGTCACTACAGGTTTTCTCAAAAAGGTGTTAATTTCCCTCCCCCCCAGCTTTACTGAGATGTAATTGATATATAACATTACGGCATATAAACATGTTGATTTGGTACACTGATATACTGTAAAAATGATTCACTTAGCTCACACCTGCATCACATCACACAATTACCATTTCGTTTTTGTGGCGAGAACACTTAAGATCTACTCTCAGCAACCTGCAAGTGTGCCAACAGCTGTATTAGCTAAACTCACGATGCTGTGCATTAGGTCCCCAGAACTTATCCATCTTACAAATGCAAGTCTGTATCTGACCGACCTCTCCCCAGCCCCCGACAACTACCCTGCTCAACCCCATTTCTATGAGTTCAGCGTCTTCAGACTCCATACACAAGTGATATCATACGGTATTTGTCTTTCTCTGACTCAATTTCCCTTCTCTTATCTGCAGGACATGGGGCCATATCCTCAGAAAATATATCTAAGATCCTTTCCTCTGAAATGCAACCTGTGTCTAATGAGCAAAGATTAAGGGCTTCCCTGGTGGCGCAGTGGTTGAGAGTCTGCCTGACGATGCAGGGGACATGGGTTCGTGCCCCGGTCCGGGAGGATCTCACATGCCGCGGAGCGGCTGGGCCCGTGAGCCATGGCCGCTGAGCCTGCACGTCCGGAGCCTGTGCACCGCAACGGGAGAGGCCACAACAGTGAGAGGCCCGCGTAATGCAAAAAAAAAAAAAAAAAAAAAAAAGATTAAGAAAACTCCAGTATTTCTCTCCAGCTGGATGCACATTAATTTCACAGCAGGCCTTGTAATGAGCTTATTGTTACATGATTTGAGGCGGGTCACTCTCACCACAGTGGCTTTGAGATTTCTAACCAAGGTCGCATAATAAGGACACAGCTGAGCTAGGATCCACAGCGCCATCTCGATTCTCAACCTAATTAACAGCCTGCAATTACTTCCTAATTATTACTACCACAGATGTAACTGAAATGATCCCATAATCTCAAAATATGGAACCACATGTATACAAATTAAGTTCGCCCATCTTAGTCCTTTTGAAAGGGCCAAGGAAAGTGCATTCTAAATGAAATGGGCGAAACCACATGGAGTGTTCATTTCCCTGTAGTGTCTGACCCCATACCCTTGCATATTTGGGTAGAATGAACCTCACAGAGAGTCTCTCTCACACTCACACACACACACACACACACACACAGGGGAGGAAGGAAAGAGCAACAAGGGTGGGGGAAGGAGGAAGCAAGTGAAGGAGAAAAAGAAAAATATTCTACCTAATGTTTCAGGGTTAAATAAAATCTACTGCATTCACATTGGTTTACAAGGTGAGAAGCTAGAAAGACTGGGCAACAGTCTAAGAAAACTCATACTTCGGGTCAAGGGATTTCAGTCTCTTCTCCGTTACAAGATCAAGGTGCTTACTGGAAGATGTTCGTCTGTAAAACTTACTAAACCAGATCCACAACAGAAGGTAATGAATGGCTTTAAACGTTGCTGCTGTGCTCAAAGACAGTATATACTTTTTCTTTCCTAAGTAATAGATGTAGTCACAGGATTAACTTACAGCCTACAGCATTTCAAAATACCTTCCTTCTAACCCAAAATGCTTTTTCCAAGGACATTCCATCAACGAATAAATCAACTGTTAACTGATAGTAAGCATGTTGCTCAAGGGCCTTCACCTCATTCATCAATATAGGTTTTCACAACTAATTAGCATTCTTGCTAAGGTTAAGAAAAACTCAGCAACAGGTGATGTGGGTGAAATTGATCAACTTGTTGAAAGCTTTAGAACAAATCAGGGCAGAACTCTTTCAGTGTGCTGCCTGACACCCCGAGACACACGCTGGTCTAATGTTTCTTTTCCAAGCCAGCATATGCCAGAAGCTGATGCAACATCTCCCATTACAGATGGAAAATGTGACAGGTAAATGCCCATGTGAAAGTGAAGCTGTGTTCCCAGACTCCGTGACCGCCCACACTGGGCGCATCTCCTCCACATCCTCAAGCTGATCCTTTGTGCTCCCTTCTCGGGACGGGACCATCCGCCCCTCTACAAGAATCCTGCAAGAACTTCTCCTTCATGATACCATCTCCCCTTGTGTTAGTTTGCTGGGGCTGCCGTAAGAAGGTACCACAAACTGGGCGGCTTCAACAACAGAAGTGTATTGTCTCAGAGTGCAAGAGGGCGACAGGCTAGATGGAGGGGTTGGCAGGTTCCTTCTGAGGCTGTGCGGGAGGCCGTCCCAGGCCTCTCTCCTTGCTTCTGGTGGTTTGCTGGGGATCTTCGGCCTTCCTTGGCTTGCAGAAGCCTTGCTCCAATTTCTGCGTTCATCATCGCACGCTATTCTCCCCATGTGCCTGTCTGTGTCCAAACTACCCCTTTATATAAAGTCATCCTGGATCAGGGCGCATCCTAATGGTCTCACCTTAATTGAACTAATTACATCAGAATGACCCTATTTCCAATTAAGGTCACATTCTGAGGAAATGGGTGGGTTAGGACTTCAACATAAGAGTTTTGCAAGACGATTCAACACTTAACACCCCTAAATCTTTCACCTCTTCGAAAATCTTCCACCTGCCAAATTGGAACCTGGGTCCCCCTGGAAGGCCTGTGCTACAAGGGTGCCCCCCATCTGGGCGCTCCCCACCACACTGCCTCTCATTCCACATCCTTCAGACTGAAAAGGCAGCCGCCGCATTCTCCTAAACCTCCCAAGGCCATTTCCAAACCTCTGCTTCCTCTACCTGCTGTAAAATCCCTGGTTATGACTTCCCTTCCCAAGGCACATTCCTCAGAGTAAATGATTGAAAAGATTCACTGCCAATAAAAAAAGGGGGAGTGTCAAATAAGTCAAATATGTGTGGGAATCACAGCCGACTACAGATCCCCCTTCTGATAATTTCAAATAAACGATGCCAGTAAGAACCTGCTGTACAGCACAGGGAACCCTACTCAATACTCTATAATGGCCCATGTGGGAAGAGAACCTAAAAAGAACGGATATATGTATATGTATAGCTGATTCACTTTGCCGCACACCTGAAACGAGCACAACATTGTAAGTCAACTACACTCCAATAAAAATTTTTTAAAATAGTAACAATAAAATAAGATAAAATAATAAAATAAACGATGCCAACAGGGAGACACTAATGCTGGTGAGAAGAGGCAGGAAACGCTCTGCAAAGTACAGAGCCTCAGCGGCTCCTCAGCCCCTGACTTGCCCTAATTCTTTCTTAGGAGGAAACCCGCGTGTCCCTGCACGCTGTCTGCTTGAATCCCGTGGTCGCTGCTGACATGCTACAATGCACTTCACACAGGCACTTCATCTCGCATACCTCATACGCACCCTTAGGAATGTGACTCTTAGAAAGACCTGGAAGGAAGGCTGCTGAGATCTCCACCGACAAACATCCACACCGGAAAGTCTACGAGGAAGGAGGAGAGAGGGGCAGGCACCTGCCCTCAGGTAACCGGCTCAGACGTGAGCAGAGCAGCCAGAGCCTTCTCAGAGCTCACACACCTAAAGGGCAGGTCCACCCCCAGACAACAATTCTCCCAAATTTCGGGGTCCAGCGCTCTCCCCACAAATACCATGACAATGAGCCCTCATTTTGTAAAGGTTGCATTTTAGTTGAAGGTCAGTAATTCAACTTCCCTAAGGGTTTCAACTTACCAGCTAAAATGTTGCTTGCACGTGTATTTCATCTATTTGGGGGGCAGTTCTATTCTGGGTACTCTGCTCATGAACTGCTAATTACCATGGGGGAGAAAGTTCCAATACATTAAGAAACAAAGCAACAGTCAGATTTCAACCTCGCACATCCTCAGTATCCTGAGAATGTTAGACTTGCATCCAGTACTCATCAAAATTTCTATGATGTGCTAGAATTAGTTGATTTTTGAACTAATTTTTTTCAGGCAAAGGTCTTTCCTATAAAACTAAAATAGGAGAACCTACGTGTTCTTAGAAAGAGTTATTTTCTTATATAATTTGTAGCAGCTATATGTGTTTTTAAATCTGATGATTAAAATAGCTTTATTTACCATACCTATAGTTTAGAAAGGTGACGAAGTACAGTCTCGTGAAAAGAAAAAAGATGCTTAAATAATTGGCTTCCATTGCTTTGCCCAAGGTGTCTGAGATTCTCACACTTTTCACCCCTTTAGGATGAAATGCTAAAGGTCTAGACAACATACTAACTGATGTTTCATATCCATCACTAACACATCATTCTTTACAGACTAACCCAGCTGGACCTAAACATCTGTTTGGATACTAGAAACCCCTACAGCTGAATTATACCTTTTAGCCTCTGCAACCCAACAAATATGGACTTTGTATCTTTCCTGCCAAGTCTGACTTGCCTCCTAAGTTCCCTCGTGTGGGTGTTCAGGGCGACCACCTGCTGCCGTCATGGTGGCGCCATCATCAACTTCTTCTTCCTTCTTGGATCTTCATCCTGTTGACTGTGCCTCCTGAATTTCTCTGAGGTCCATCTATTCCAACACACCCTGCCATCATGGTCTCAATTCAGTCCTCACCTCCATTCCCATCCTCCCTAGTGGTAGCCTCCCAACGACTGCCTTCCAATCTCCTTAACTCTTAACCCAGTGAAATGATGGAAACTGAAATCAGCACTGCTGGTCATCCTTCTGCAAACTCCATCAGCTCTTTACTGAGGATGAGCAACGTAGGTGGCCCCTAACGGTCGATCCACTGTAGTGTATTGCACGGCCCAATGGATACTTCCAAATACTGCTATTCTTTGGCAATTTACCACAGATTTCTTCTGTTCATTTGGATCCTGCATTTTACGTTATTTTTCCCCAGTTGTATTAGTGTGCATTTTGCAAGCTGTATCTCATTTTGTTATTTCCTGCCTATATTTTTAATCCTTAAGGTATAATTACAATCTGTTCTTCCCGATTTTTGAAATCTCCGGCTTCAGGACCATCTGCCAACCTCATTAACACAAAGTTTATGCCTCCTTAAATAAAATGGGATAGATCCTACAAATCCCTGTAACATCAAGCTGCAGTGGTAACCCTGCCATTTATGGTACATTTATTTACTGTCTTCCCACTATTTTCCATCTGTGTGGCTCTTCTCCAAGCCAAGTTGAACTTACTTGGCAATAGAACAGGGTCAAAAGTACTAAAAAAAATTTAAAAAATAATACAAAGAAAAAGAAAGCCTCCTTCTATTCTGTGTCATGACTGCTTGCACCTCTCGGTTTACCTAGTTATAGAGGAAGAAGTTAACGTCCACTGGTTTCACTCTTTATATCTTTCTGCTCCTGTTTCTCTCTCTGTTTCAATACGGTTTGACTGAGGGAGAAAAGAATTTCTCCTGCAAACAAGAGCAACAGATCAACAAGCTCCATTTAGGATAATGAAGGGGTTGAGAGGACACCCCCCACTAAGCGCCGCTGATGCCTTGGGACCTGTGTTGGCAAGTGGTGTGAGGACTGGCACCCCAGCATTCATCCTGTGACTAGGAGGCGCTCACTCAGGCATCAGAAAGAAACCCCAGTCTATTTCCTTCCCCTCCTCAAATGCAGGATGTGACTCTCCTGCCCCAAAAGCTCAAGAAAAAAGGCAGAACTTTTACTCACCAGTTTCACATGCCAGTCTACCCTTTCATGCCTCATGTCTCCCTTCCATACTTGCCAACTTGGTAAGAGAAGTTTACTCATGATGAGACCAGTTATCAGCTCAATAATCTACATGATTTTCAGAGCTGAAAAGTTTTATGTTTTCAGGTTTCATGTTTCTTTTTAAAATGGAAACCAATACTCAGATATCCTGTGCTCAACAGCTATAACAGATGCAGCCTTATCTCGTCACCTCATTAGAAGAAACAAACAACTATAAATCTTGTATTACATCCAAAAAATTGTCAGCCCCAAATAAAAGCTGGCAAGGATCCAAGTGGCATGTGCCTTGGTTCCAGCCATGTTTGCCTGTAGTTCTTACATATGTAAATTGAGAAACTGTTAGCAGAAGCAAGCCAGCTGAAAACAGATGTGTTTAGAGTATGCAGACACATTTGAGGGGCCCTCCAGGCTCAGCTCCCTTCCCACCCTTCACTGAGAATCCCTGTCTACTTCCTACTCTGGGTGCCCCCTGCCCACGTCCGAACCATCACAACCCATTTCCATCATTTCTGTTGGCTAAGTACACCAGGCCAGCCGTGGTGGTAGACCTCAGAATGAGAACACAGGATATGAAAAATTCCACAGCCCTGCAACCTTCTGAAAGATGAAACCAGAGCAACTGTCAGAAAAGGAGGTGAGGGGCAGGGGGAAGAGGCGGAAACAAGAGAAACAAATAAGGCAAGAGAAACATCACATCTGTGTTTCCGAATCTGCAGTCCATGCTGCCTGCTGGTCACACGTCTCTGGCACATGGGGGTTTAAATCCCAGCCCACCGCTTACTCTGGGGGCATCCTGGAGTCTACGAGGCTTTTCTCGTGGGTAAAATGGAAATAAAGCTTCTGAAATCAGAGGGCTGATATAAAGATTAAGCAAGCTGGCATGCTTAATGCTCTGGGCCCAGGGTAGGACCTGGTCTTAGGACTCAGCCAGTGGTATCCTAGGTACAGAAAGGGCCGTCTGGTCTCTGGACATGAAAGTGATAGTTTACAGAAATAGGAATGGAGCCTGTTGTGGATTACTGGGTTGGCCAAAAAGTCTGTTCAGGTTTTTCTGTAACATGTTATGGAAAACCCGAATGAACTTTTCGGCCAATCCAATGCTTGTAGGAGAGAGGCTTTTACCTGCACACAGTAGACCAACAGGTAACTAATCCTTCTTGGTCAAGCCAGAAAGGATTCTCTTAACTTGGGACTTAACAAAATAACCAAAAGAATTCCCCAGGGCCCAGGTGGGTACAGTAAAACAAACAAACAAAAACCTGTACACAAACACCTGAGTTTTGAGTTTTGTCTCAGGCTTGAGTAATTTTATTTACCTTTGTGAGGGTCCACACCTCCCTGTATTTAAACTTGGGGGAATGCTCACTGGCCCACCTTCTAGTCACTCTTCAAGCTACCTGTGACCCCCCTTCCCGGCTTACGCCTCCCCTACACGCCCCTCCTGCCTGATGGGCATCACCAGGTCGTTATCTCAGCACTCAGATTGTCATTGTGACAGCCGGCTTCGACACCCACCCCCCAAATACTGAAAGCCTCTCCCCACACTTTTATTTGCAGGTTAGTGTTCCCCAGGGCTCTGCGTCAGACAGCCACACAGCATAAGGTCTCATCCACTGCCATATTCAACGACAATCTCGACGTGGATGATCTCCTAGCCCAGGGATCAAAAAACTGCAGCCCGTGGTCAGAGCTAGCCCCCTGCCCATCCTCGAAGTCCTGGAACACAGTCCCCCTCGTTTGTTATGGACCGTCCACAGCCGCACGAAGCCTAGGATTCTTATTATCTTACCCTTTACAGGAAAGGTTTGCCAACCCTCGATGCACACTGTGTCCCGGGAGACACGTGGGTGTCTCCCAGGCCACTCTCCAAATGTCTACAAGTGACCACGCCCCTATCATCAATCACCCTCACGTCGCACTTGGAATCAATGGAAGTGTGGTCCATCCCCACCCAGGAATCCACCTGTGATGGTGAGGTCAACCTCACCTCTGCTCTCTAAGCCCCTCCCCCGGCTCCACCACTGCCGGCCCTCCATCCACTCTCCCCTGGAACACTGCAAAAGCCTCCTGGTTTCCTCCCCTCCCCCATACCTCACCTTCCTCTCATTCACCCTTCTGCCACTGTCCAGGCATTTTTCTGGCATAAGAATCTCCAACTCTTATTTCTTACCCGGCGTCCCCTAAGATATGGTCCCCAACATTGCACGAACATCTAAACTTGTTCTGCCTTCACATCCACAGATCCAACAACCTGAGCTAGGATTTCCAAGACGGAAGATACAATACCCACCTTCTATGAGGGGGATGGAACCACAGAACTAAATAAATGAAACTGGATTTTAGGTGTTGGGCTAGGACCCAAGTCAACCACTTTTTCCTGAGCCTCCCTTGCCCAGCAGATGAAACTGATCCTGTGTTCCTTTCTGCCACGATCGTGCCTTGATCTTACCGCTATTAGAAAGCTGATCACAATGGGTCATGACTATTCGTTGCATCCTGTCCCCTCTGCTAGGCTGTGAACTCAGGGTAAGAGCTGTTTTGAGCAACCCCGAAGTTCCACTGTAGTATGTAATAGGTGCTCAATAAACACCTGCTAAGACACGAAATGCTTTGTGAACTTGCAAAGTACTACACAAGCTGAAAACAGAGAAACCTATGCTTCCCACCATTTTAGGCTCAGTTTACTACCCACTTCATACCCTACAGATACAAACTGGAGATAGAAAGGCCATTTGTGAGGCCTTGATCAAATTCTGAGCCAAGTGCTTTCCCAAGTGTTATCTTAGCAGTGGGCCTACTTCCCATTCCCAACTGGACACAGGGGCCTTTCCAAGTAGCAGGAACCAGGAAGACAGAAACGGGGATGAGGATGGGGAGAAGGCAATTCGGAAGGAAGGTGATGCTTTATCTACACAGCAATTCACAGCCAATACTGAAGTTTGTCTAATCAAACGTATTTATGGAATGCATATCACACGGCGGGCACGATATTCGAGGTATCCATAGCCCGTCTGTCATGGTACAAGAGGACAAAAGAAGAAACTTAACATGAAGAGAAAGTCAGAGGGAACTTGATCTTGTTTGTACGCTGGGAAAAGGTAATATTACAAAAGAACTGACCAGCTGTTCTCCATCTCCAGTGAAGAAAAATCTAAAGGAAATGGGGTAAGCTGTGCCATAAGGTATTGAAATTAGGTAGAAGGAATAATCTGCCAACATCAAAGGGTGCTAAACACTGTTTGTGGTTTACAATTTTACTTTCAGGAGGTCCTTAAACCGTTTGAGAGAATCTGGGCGGTTCTATTTGAAGAAAGGAAAGGGAACTGATAAATTCTCAAGCGACCCCGTTGGATCATGACGGACTGACTTTTGTTTAAAGTGGGCTCGTGCATAAAACAGACTAAGTGATTCCATACTTGCAACCACTGGACAGCACACCCTCTGGAAACACTACTATAATCCAGCAAGTGCGAGAGTTGACCGAGTACAAAGAACAGAATAAATAACTACTAGATCAGCATGAATGAGAAGGGCAAGGTTCCCTAGAGGGAAGAGTATAACTTTTGAGTCCTGCTGGCCTAGGCTTGCAACCTCCTCCCACCACGGATGACCGATGTGACCTTGTGGAAAACGCATGATAGACACAGCGCACACCCAGAAAAATGAGACCCACGTGTGAACGCACATAGAAGCACATGCAGACAAAGAGTGTTGTAAGGAAATAACAGTAAATGTCTGAAAATGGTGGCACCATTAGTGATTTCTAGTTCCTGCACTTTTTTCAAATTCTATAGTAAATACCTATTACTTTTACAGTTGGGGGAGGGAGAAATTGCTCTCCCCTTCCCCCAAAAATCTGTCTTGTTTTTGGGGGCAATATAATCCTTCATGCCATTCTTTATTATGCTATAAACTAACTTCTCTGTTAATCAAAACACCTGCTGTTAAGTCAGCTTCTTTCCTTATTTGGCTTGAAGACTTCATGATGCACATATCCCACTGTCCGTATTGCATCCTAAAGGCATGTAAAACTGTTGTTTAACAGCCTATTATTCTCAGATCCTCCCCGTTCAATTTTCTCACATGTGGGAAATGACACCACTGAGATATAAGAAAAACCCCAGCCAACTACAATAATTCTAGATTTTGGATGGGAACAAAGGAAGGGTGGGAGTTTTGTACTACGTTTCCAATAAATTTTCAATAACTTCCAAATGTTCATGCTTTCCGGGTTTATTCACACCTGTGGGACAAATCAGCAATAATACCGAGTATAAGATATTCTTTTCAGCCATAAGTTAGTTCTTGTACTGGGACAAATTATGTATTTTTTTCATAATTTTCCTCCCTCTGAGACCTCACTGACTGACTCATAAAAGGCGGCATCCACTCTGTTATTGCTGTTTGTTAGACCGACTCAGCTCGTAGACAGGCTGAGATCCTTGACAAGTCAGGACGCCATGAAAATAAAACATTTCAAGTCAAATATAATCCCACAGAAAATTTAAAAAGCACTTCCTTAATGATGCATTGACATTCGTGAATATTCTTGGCTATGAACTACATACCCAAAATAAATTCAGGAGACATTTCATTTATTTATCTTAGGTATTGAAATTTAAATATCTAAAATTTCTGATCAACAAACAATACCCTGGAGATCGTGGAGACTGTTTTTACGTCACAACCAGGATGGGGGGGGGGGCCTGAAGTGTGAACAGTTTGTTCAAGGACCGATGGTGAGTGACAGTGTCCATGTGGCCACAACCCACATCTTCTGAGCCCCGGTCCAGATGCTCTCCCATCATGCAGTGCTCCTCATCCCTGCAAATCCATCAGCAGTAACCGCCCACAGAGGCCCATCTGCACGTCCAACGTCCCAACACTGTTCTGGGGGAAAAGAGCCTCCTTTCTCCAAACCCAATGACTGCAGTAGGGGGTTCTTTCCTCCTGGAAAAGCCCAGCTCTTTGGGCTGGGGAGAGAGAAACTTGGTTTTACTCCGACATGAGGGAGATCGAGCAGCATGTCCGAGGTACAGAAGCACAAGAAGAACAGTGAAGAGGGAGGGCAAACCCGCAGGGGGTGACACTGGGGACCCTGTAAGGACACCGGAGCTCCGAGAGAGAAGGCACTGCTCACCTGTGGAAGATGTGTCTGGTTTGCCAGTGTTGATGGTTTCACCTTCGGATCAACCACGTGCATTTTCAGAGCCTAAGCTTTTCACAACCATCGGTGTTAGTGAAATTCAGTCCCAGATGTGGACACTCACTGCCCCTGGAGTGAGGACACCATGTAGGTACCCGTGCAGGTGACCACAGACTCTGCCGGTTCTCAGCAACACCTTTGCTTTGGTCAACTAATGTACCCCATTCCGTGTGTGTGTGTGTGTGTGTCTGTGTGTGTGTGTGTGACTCTGCCGTACATCCCTCCACTTTTTTAACTGAAGAAAGAATTATATTCTACTTTTTGTGGATTTCATTACACCAATAGGCATATTCCACTAACCACCTGGTGACCCTAAATGTTTTACATGTAGGACTCAGCACTTTTACCCAGAAAAATGGAAGTACAAGACTGGACAGCATTCCTCAAAATAAAAAGCTTTCTGCAGCCAAAAAAGCTTGGGAACACAATGGGAGAAACAACCAGTACAAGAATTCAACTGGTCAATATTTTAATTATAATGGCTTTCCAGCAATCGCACTCCTGGGCATATGTCCAGAAAAGATGAAAACTCTAATTTGAAAAGATACATGTGCCCCAGTGTTCACAGGAGCACTATTTACAATAGCCAAGCAACCTAAGTGTCCATTGACAGATGAATGGATAAAGAAGATGAGCTATATATATACACAATGGAATATTACTCAGCCATAAAAAGGAATGAAATAATGCCATTGCAGCAACATGGATGGACCTAGAGATTACTGTACTAAGTAAAATAAGCCAGAGAAAGACAAATATCATATGATATCACTTATATGTGGAATCTAAAAAAATGACACCAATGAACTTATTTACAAAACAGAAATAGACTCACAGACATAGAAAACAAATTTATGGTTCCAAAAGGGAAAAGGGGGAGGAGAGATAAATTGGAAATTTGGGATTAACAGATACACACGACTATATATAAAATAGATAATCCACTAGGTCTTACTGGATAGCACAGGGGACTATATTCAATATCTTGTAATCACCTATAATGGAAAAGAATCTGAAAAAGTATGTGTGTGTGTGTGTGTGCGTGTGTGTACAGCTGAATCACTTGCACACCTGAAACACTGTAAATGAATTATGCTTCAATTAAAAAAAAAGCATCCTTATTCCTCCCTTTAAACAATTAAACAATAAAAATCCAAGAACTCCTCAAATCCCACTTTCCACAGTAAGCTTTTCCAGAATAAGTAAATTGGGCAGAGATTCTACACTTGGCCATTTTTATGGCAATTCATGTCAGGCCTATTAAACACGAAAAACTATAAAGTAAGAATACAGAAGAAAATAAAGAAGTCCAACCCAGAAGGAGAACTCAGTCCTGAAGACTACTCGTAAGCATGAGGCCATGGAGGCTACGTGGGGCTATGAACTCTCCCGGCAGAGGCCGCCCGATGGGCCCTTTCCCACGAGCGGTACACCGTGGACACTGGTGTGATCCCAGGCAGTCCTGACACACAGCTGCAGCTCCTAAACCTCTCTTCCCCTTTGTTCTTCAAACTAAAATCAACTGGATGGAGTGGAAGACAAATCTGTCTTAACCTGATTTTTGCTTTCTACTGAATTAAGTTAGATGTGAACAGACCAACATTCGTCTGGGAGGCGCTATGTACTCCAGGCCCGGTGAGCAGAGGCAAGACTCAGGGGGAAACACGACCAAATGCAGAAATCGCATGCATTGACTTGTACAGGGAAACCCTTCCCTTCCCAATGTGTCAGCATCCTGAACAATTGTGTCCTCGGTGAAGTCTGTGAAGCGCCAAAGGGGAGGAGCCTCCTAGGTCCCTCGTTAATACCACATCTCATCACCGCTGCACGCTTTTGCAGTTGTAACCAAGTCGCCTCACAGAAAAAGGGGAAAAGAAATCAAACAGGACAGGCCAAACAAGTGCAGGACAGGACAACCTCCTCCAAGCCTTGCTAGGGGAATAATGAATAATAATACCATCAAACCAAGAAAAAGACCTAGGAGTCACAAGTCACAACAGACTCCAAATAAACGAAATAGTAGTTGGACTCAGCCCCAAATTCTCATCGTAAACTATCTACGTGCGACACACTGTACAGGGTACTTGACCCCCAGGGACACGGGAGGGAATGTCCAGGCGTGCCCTGAGGGTACTCACGAGGGCTCAATGACTCAACGCCAGGAGGTGGCCACCATGTGCCTGGTCTGACCACATGATTCGTTACCTCCTACCCTCCCTGGTTCTCAGGAGGATGGAGGGGCTGAGAGAGAGAGCGGAACAGAAATCAGGTCAAAGTCATCCTGATTCTGCCTTTCAAGGTCAGAAGTAAATATTCTGAGTTTACGGTCCCAAAACAGAAGGAATGAGGGAGCGCACAGGGGGGACAAACAGAAGCAATGCAAGGATACAGTCACATAAGGGTGACCCAATAAACTAATGAAATCTTGTGCAAGAGAGAGAAAAAAGCAAGGTGAGCCCTGAGGGTATATGAGTGCAACAGGAAGAGACCCATCTGATAGGGGCTGACATGAAATTATACCTGCACTTTGAAAAACAGCTTTCAGAGTCAGCGTTCCCAGCAGTCTACTGTCCAAGTAGAAAGCAATGGGAACCTTGCACACACCTCCACACCCACACGTACACGCTAATTCCAGATCTCCCCACACTCACTGAGGTGGATGCAGGGAGGATCTCAACCTGAAAACCCACAGCCACGCAAACAGCACGAGACAGGAGGTAAGATCTCGGCGGTTCCATTCTCAGTGAAGCCACGCCCGGGGACACAGCAGCGCCCTTTTCAGAGGCTCAGATGCTTCACCACTCGGATTTCAGATGCTCAACTCAAATGTCTGCTGGCAATAGTGTGATGCAATCCCAACCACTTAAAAAGTCCATTTTCTCTCTAAGGCAAAGACCTTTTATCTATCCATTTCATGGCTCAAATATCCTAAGTTGTCCTGAAAAGCAAGATGACCTTTAAGTACAGACCTTCCTGAACTTAATTACGGTGGGGTTATGGTCTGATAAGCCCATCACCAAGTTGAAAATACAGTAAGCTGAAAATGCATTTAATACCCTACAGAACATCACAGCTTAGTACCACCTGCCTTCAATGCTCAGGACACTGACATGAGCCTACAGTTGGGCCAACTCCTCTAACACAAAGCCTATTTCATACAAAAATGTTGAGCACCTCGTGTAATTTATCAAATACGGTACTGAAAGTGAAAAACAGAACAGCCGTCTGCATCCAGCATGGTAGTCGGTGTATCGGGGGCTTCCCCTCCTGATCGCAGGGGAATTTTGCTCACCGACACTGCCCAGCATCACGAGAGAGATTCAGACCCCAGAGTGCCAGCCTGGGAAAGCATCCAAATCCGAGATTCGAAGTACGGTTTCTACTGAATACATTTCACTTTCCCACCATCGTAAAGTCAACAAACTGTTAGTCGAACCATCATAGATTAGGGACCATCTGTCCTGGCAGCTTCAACTCAAAAGGAGCAGCTCAATATAGATGAAACAGTGGGCAAGACCTCGCTGCAAGCAGAAACTAACACACCACTGTAAATCAATTCTACTCCAATAAAGATGTTTAAAAAAAAAAAAAAGACCTCTGCTGCTTCTACCACCATTATTAAACAGGTAATACCATCAACCAGGTAGCGTGCTGGGCACCTGACATTTGCACGGATGTGTCTGGGAGATAGATGTCCCCACGTCGCACAGGAGAAAACCCACGATTCCGGTCCATTCTTTGATGAAGGCCCCATAGCTGGGAAGCGGAGGAGGCATGGTTCAGAACCCACGCCCTCCTCATTTATAAGTTTCTTCACACAAGGTATTTGGATATTGTTAAATCCTAATGATAAGAAATTATTAATAGTGATGACTTAAAATAAATTAACAAACAATAAATATTGTTCCAAATTTTGATGATTGGTAACGATGACGAAAACAGGTTTTGGTTTAACTCATCTGACACAGTACGCGGTTGTTCGACAGACTATGTGTGGATTGAGAGCTGGAGATGCCCCGCGGATGCCAACGCCCTGGCCACGCCCAACCACGCCACGCCCACTGTGCCCCTGCCACGCCGCACCCCGCCCACTGTGAGGGTCGGGGGCCACACCTGGGAAACGTGCCAGGGACCACAGGTGGGCTGTGACGCTGGGACCTCAGAACACAAGCCTCAAGGCCAGACTGAGGGTCTGACCAATTTAAGGTTTCCGTCTGGGTCCTTCCCCGTCTGCAGCCTTTGCAGAGTTAATGTTCTGCCCGTTAACTGAGGCAAACCGGTAGGAAATTACAAAGGGGGCATATTCCCAGCACTGTGTCATACGGGAGGAAATGAAAGGATTTAAGCATATCTGGCTTGAATAAATGTTTTCTCTATAAAAGCTAATCTACAATTACATTTAGTGTGAAATATTATATAGGACAACATCCCACGTGTTTTTGTTGCTGCAGGACTCCTTATAGTTTGTGTTTCACTACTGGTCCCCTGTGTAAATCTGGAAGATTCCCTCTGGGGAAGTTTATTCCAGGTGAGGGCTGACTTCAGCCATGAGCATTTCCAATCCTCCAGGACACAGGTTCTCAAGTTCCCCAAATGCCCGCTGTATCTGCTTTTCACTACTGCAAACACCTCCCTACCTCACGGTGGCTATTTTGCCCTTGACAAGTGAGAACAAAAGTAACACCACGGACAAAATCACTCCCCTGGTCCACAGCATCTTGTGGAAACTGATGTCTTCCTGAAACCAGACAGAACCCCAAAAGCTCTAAACTTTTTCCTGTAATATTCCAGTACAGTAAACAATATTTCTCAGGGGACCAAACTTCGTCACATGTGGGTTAAGCTTGAATAGGTTTCAGGTTTCATGGTTTACCTTGAAAATTCAGGTGGCCTTTACAGTCTCCATCATACCACAGTTAGGTTAATTTATACATAAACGCTTTCCTCTGAGAGCTGAGAACAAAATGTACCTGAGACGGGCCAGGTTTTCTGTGTGGCTCTGCTTACCCCAGTCCTAGACGACAAATATGCACACACCATACCACACTGTACCCCAGCTGGAGGAGGATGGCGATGCAGTGTTAAAGGAACCAGGGATTACACTGCACATCAAGACAAAGGAAAGGGGGGCTGAAATGTACACACACGTGTCCACCCAACACCCTCCCCCTTCTCCTCTGGCCGATTTTTTAAATATAAATTTATTTATTTATTTATTTATTTACTTATTTATGTATTTATGGCTTTTTTGGGTCTTCGTTGGGATGCACGGGATTCTCATTGTGGTGGCTTCTATTGTTGCAGAGCACGGGCTCTAGGCGTGCAGGCTTCGGTAGTTGTGGCACGTGGGCTCAGTAGTTGTTCGAGGGCTCTAGAGCACAGGCTCAGTAGTTGTGGTGCACAGGCTTAGTTGCCCTGCGGCATGTGGGATCTTCCCGGACCAGGGCTCGAACCCGTGTCCCCTGCACTGGCAGGTGGATTCCTAACCACTGCACCACCAGGGAAGCCCCACTCTGGCCGATTCTTGACTGCTCTTCCCTAAGGAGCCTCCTAGCATTCCTGCCTTGTTGCTGGATACTTCCTCCAGACCCTGGAAATTCCGACTTCTCATGAAAAGGACTCCTTTAATCCATCAAGCCAACCATTCTAGGCTGAATAACAGTTTATGTCCACATCTTAATCCCTGCAACCTGTAAATGTTACCTTACATGGCAAAGAGGACCTTTGCAGAGATAATTAAGGATCTGGAGATGGAGAGATTATCTGAGATGATCTGGGTATGTGGGCTCTGAACGTGGTCACTAATGTCCACTGAGGGTTTTACTGCAGAGAAGGCGACGCAATGACAGAAGCAGGTTGCAGTGGTGCCCTGTGAAGACGGGAGAGGGGCCACAGGCTGGGGAGTTTACTATGTAAAGAGACGCTTTAGGGCTTCCCTGGTGGCGCAGTGGTTGAGAGTCCGCCTGCCGATGCAGGGGACGCGGGTTCGTGCCCTGGTCCGGGAAGATCCCACATGCCGCGGAGCAGCTGGGCCCGTGCGCCATGGCCGCTGAGCCTGCGCGTCCGGAGCCTGTGCTCCGCAACGGGAGAGGCCACAACAATGAGAGGCCCGCGTACCGCAAAAAAAAAAAAAAAAAAAAAAAAAGAGACTCTTTAGAATTCAGCATCTGCCAGAAGCTGGAAAAAGCAAGAAAATAGCATCTCCCCCTGGACCCCCCAGAACTGTAAGCGAATAAATTAGCACTGTTTTCAGGTACTGAATTTGTGGCAACTTGTTACAGCAGCAGTAGGAAGCTACCATCCAGCTGTCAGGTCGTCCCGTGCCCTTCCCACCCCCACCCCTGCCACGACCCCCACACGCACTGAGGCTCCCCCAGCCCTGTCCGTCTTCCAGACACAGTGTGCCTCAGCTTGTGGACAACAGAACATGACGACCTATCTCCCCCACATTGGAAACCTTTTCTCTTTGGAAGAGAATTCTCATTAAAGGATTCTTTAACTAACAAGCACCACTGACGCCTTGGAAATAAACAGGGCCAAACTATCTTGCCTTCATTTCCTATTCCATGTGTTTGTCTCTATACGCCGTGGGTAAACATAAAGCTCAGAAACAGTAAGTGCTGAGCTTCAGTTTTCTTTCTAGAAAAATAGTGTAGCCGTGGAAATGAAATAAATAACATATACAATTTCTTGCATAACACCCAGTACATGATGAGCGCTCAGCGCGGGCTGTGTGTCATCACCCCAGCATGTGACACTCAGCCACAGGTATCCTCAGACTGATCCCGGGTGGTCCTGATGGAGACAGGACTTAAGAAACACAAGAACTGTCTATGAGCCAGAAAACCAATCCTTATGATTTCTTCCCAGTCTCACCACCTGTGGACTCAAGGATGTAGAGAAAGTCTGCTGGTGAGAATGGAAAATGGTGTGACCGCTGGGGAAAACAGCTGGCAGCTCCTTAAGAAGTTAAGCATACAGTTACCATCGACTCAGCAATTCCACTCCTAGGTACACACCCAGGAGAGATGAAAACATGTCCACACACAGAGTTGTCTGTGAATGTACAGCAGCATTGTTTGTCAGAGCCAGAGGGTGGAACACAGCCCAAATGTCCATCAACTGATCAAAACGAAACAGGGTAAATCCACACGATGAGGTATTATTCCGCCACGCAAAGGAAATTCTGATCCGTGACGTCACACAGACAAACCGTGAAAACACAATACTAAGTGACAGGGGCCAATCACAAAAGGCCACGTGCTATGAGTCTTATTTACATGAAATAACTAGAAGAGGCCAGTCTACAGAGACAGAGGTAGACGAGTGGCCGCTAAGGGCTGGGTGCTGGGGCTGCTCTCGTGCACGGGGTTTCTGCTTAAGGGGATGAACTCCCAGGGGACTGGAAGTTTGGGGTGAGCAGATGCAAATTGTTATATACAGGACGGATAAACAACAAGGTCCTACTGTAGAGCACAGGGAACTACATCCAATATCCTGTGATAAACCATCATGGAAAAGAATATACATATGAATAACTGAGTCACTTTGCTGTACAGCAGAAATTAACACAACACTGTAACACTGTAAATCAGCTACACTTCAGTACAATGTTTAAAAAGAGAAAGAAGGTGCACCAAGTTCTCAGCAGACGCCACAGTACCGTTTGCTCAGAGATGAACGAATGGAAAAGAAGTGAGACTTAAAGACATAACCAACGAGAACCAAGAACGGCTGATGGGGAATGGTGACGGCGGAGACCAGGGAGGAGAAAGGCAGAGGGCTCTGCGGATGCCCCTGGAGCAGCTGGGAACATGAGACTGTCGTCAGCAACACCTACAGAATTACACCGGAAATGCAGGAGGCAGCCCATGTCCTTGAAATCCACCCCCAGAGAATCATTTATCTGTCCGGCCCTCTGCCTGCCCACCGATTGGGGTTTTCCAAGTTAAGAGCCAACCTTCAACCCGACAGCAATTGTCCACACAGATCCAGGCAGGCTGCAGGCCTGCAAAAAACCCCATTTCCTTGGTCTGGGAAAGGCAACCATGCCAAAGCGATGGTGCATCTGATTTTCCCTCTCCTTGGTGCGTGAGCTAATTAAAATGTGTCTGGTCCTCCCTGAAGGAGAATGGGCCGCTGCTGAACCAGCGCAGGGCAGTGATGCTGTGCAACTGTTTCATTCTGGAAGAAATTAAATAGGGAGACATACCGAATTGAAGCCTCGAGGCCAATGATGGAGTCTTTCTCTGGCACTGAGTTGGAGTCACAGGATGGCAGGGCTCAGCGGAGGAAACCTGGGGTGACAGTGCCCATGGAAACCGATGGACAAGCATTTCACACACGTCCTAACTCAAAGAGGCGGAACAAGGCACAGCCTCTGAAACCCTCGACTACACAGAAAACTGCCCCCGGCTGTCCACGTGTGTGTTTTTACACGTGAACAGGGGCCCGGTTACTTTCACTCCCTCTGCCATTTTGCACCAACTTTGTCCATTCATTCAGTTTGTTCTAACAGAAGCCAAAGGCCAGTTACAACAGAACAAACATTCCCACTCTTTACCATCACTAAATAAAACAGTCCACGTTCGTACATGTTTACGTCTAACCAAGTTTTTAAAAAATCAATTTAAAACAATTTACTGGTGTTTTAATCTCTCATTGTTATTCTCGGCTAAAAACACCTGTTTTCTTTTCCCTGATTCAGAATAACAGGACAATAAAAAGGAAACAAAGCTCAAAAGTGAAGGGTAAACGAAAAACTCTACTTATTTATGTCTAGTCAGCTAACTTTTTTCTGACCCTGAGTCTCTGAGATATTAAAATGCTCCTTAATAGATTTTATAACTCAAGATTTGCTCCAACTCAAGGAATTACAAAAATGCTCGGTTTTGAAATAGTTGTTAGTATTTCATCATTATGACAAAGAAGTGGTCTCAATCCAACTTTCCTGATGTCACTATCCTGCCCTAAAAAAACAAATAGCACACCACCACACAAATTAAAATCCTACCTATCCACTTCTAACATCAAGGAAATAAGGTATTGGATAGATGTGACATAATTTAGGAACAGGCCCCACATGCCAGGGCCCAGGCCCTCCTGCCATCTAATCCCCAAGTCCTTAACACACAACATCGTTTCCTTTTCCTTGTTAGCCTGCACTTTTAAGCACTATCATTAAAATATACATCATGTAGTAAAAGGGAGGAAATTAAAATGCCAAAGATAAGCAAGCTTGATCTCAATCCTTCAATCCAACTTGTGTGCATTAGGCCCTTGCCACACCATAAGGGACTTCACTGGAGCACACGCTCTAACCACTAGGATCAATTATACAAAGAGGAGTGTTCAGATTAGGGTTTATCTCCCCCAAAGAGAGAAAATCCACCAAAAGACAGTCATACATTATATAGAGTCAGTGAGATTATGGGAAATTTATTGTTTTTGGTCAGCTTTCCCTCAAACTTTTCTTTATTAAAGATTTACTTACAGCTATTATACAGTCTTTCATTCCATCTTCGGCCACGTTTAGAAAAGAAGAGCTCAACAAAGTCAAAGGAAGTTCATCAAAGTAGTGAAGGGCGCCATTATTTCTTGAGGTTCCTGCTTTTGAGATCTAGGGCAAGTGACTTCATAGCTCAACAAAGTCAAAGGAAGTTCATCAAAGTAGTGAAGGGCGCCATTATCTCTTGAGGTTCCTGCTTTTGAGATCTAGGGCAAGTGACTTCATAGCTCAACAAAGTCAAAGGAAGTTCATCAAAGTAGTGAAGGGCGCCATTATCTCTTGAGGTTCCTGCTTTTGAGATCTAGGGCAAGTGACTTCATAGCTCAACAAAGTCAAAGGAAGTTCATCAAAGTAGTGAAGGGCGCCATTATCTCTTGAAGTTCCTGCTTTTGAGATCTAGGGCAAGTGACTTCATAGCTCAACAAAGTCAAAGGAAGTTCATCAAAGTAGTGAAGGGCGCCATTATCTCTTGAAGTTCCTGCTTTTGAGATCTAGGGCAAGTGACTTCATAGCTCAACAAAGTCAAAGGAAGTTCATCAAAGTAGTGAAGGGCGCCATTATTTCTTGAGGTTCCTGCTTTTGAGATCTAGGGCAAGTGACTTCATAGCTCAACAAAGTCAAAGGAAGTTCATCAAAGTAGTGAAGGGCGCCATTATTTCTTGAGGTTCCTGCTTTTGAGATCTAGGGCAAGTGACTTCATAGCTCAACAAAGTCAAAGGAAGTTCATCAAAGTAGTGAAGGGCGCCATTATTTCTTGAGGTTCCTGCTTTTGAGATCTAGGGCAAGTGACTTCATAGCTCAACAAAGTCAAAGGAAGTTCATCAAAGTAGTGAAGGGCGCCATTATTTCTTGAGGTTCCTGCTTTTGAGATCTAGGGCAAGTGACTTCATAGCTCAACAAAGTCAAAGGAAGTTCATCAAAGTAGTGAAGGGCGCCATTATTTCTTGAGGTTCCTGCTTTTGAGATCTAGGGCAAGTGACTTCATAGCTCAACAAAGTCAAAGGAAGTTCATCAAAGTAGTGAAGGGCGCCATTATTTCTTGAGGTTCCTGCTTTTGAGATCTAGGGCAAGTGACTTCATAGCTCAACAAAGTCAAAGGAAGTTCATCAAAGTAGTGAAGGGCGCCATTATTTCTTGAGGTTCCTGCTTTTGAGATCTAGGGCAAGTGACTTCATAGCTCAACAAAGTCAAAGGAAGTTCATCAAAGTAGTGAAGGGCGCCATTATTTCTTGAGGTTCCTGCTTTTGAGATCTAGGGCCAGTGACTTCATCTCCTTAGGCCGTGGTTTTTGTCTGGTGGTGGTGGTAGTGGTGGCACCCACCTCGGAAGGATGTTTTTGGACATCACGTGAAATGATGCCTGAAAAGTGCTCAGTAGAGAGCTCGTTCTCAGCATTCAGTAGCTATTATTACCCTCAAAGTACTGCATCCCTGATCCCATTCTTGACAATCTGCTCCTTTCACTCTGACTTTTCATACGTGATTACACGGCGCTCTCCACCGTCCATCCTGACCTCCCTCAAATCTGTTCATTTCTCTTCACCTCCTGAATCCAAGCTACCCAGATCTGATTTCCTATGGATGAATGAATGAATTAGATGAATAAATGAAACAATGGTCACTCTTTCAGTCTGCCCATCTCTGGTAATGCTGCCAGCAGTTGGAAACACACATTAAATGAAAACTCACAGGTGTAAATAGCACATACGGGGCAATGACAACTAAAGACATCTTTCTTTCCATACAACTATTTCTGACTCCATTCTACCCAACTTGTGTGTGACTTGATGTGTTCAACCCAAGTGCGGAAACGCATTTGAAATTAAAGGGAAAAAAATAAACAGGCACTTCATGTTCTCTGTATTCAATATCCACATCATTTATAATATGCAACATCACTCTGTTTCTTCTTCCACGATTTGTAATCATCTCATTTGCTTTTTTTCTTTTTCATGTTAGGTTTGCATCTTTGTCCTCCATACCTGCATGAGGCCAGGGCAATGTTTGACCATATTGTTTATCACCATAGTTCTAGTGTCTAGAATACTGTTTAACACATGACAAGAACTAAATAAGTATTTGTCAAAACTCATCTCCTCACCTCTCCTCTCACCCCTCCTTTAGACCATTCTCCACACCACCAGTTAGAGTGATCTTTTTAAAAAATATCAATCTGGCCAAGACCATTCAATGGAGATAGAACAGTCTCTTCAACATATGGTACTGGGACAGCTGGACAGCCACATGCAGAAGAATGAAATGGGACCCTCACCTCACACCATAGACAAAATTAACTCAAAATGGATCCAAGACTTAAATGTAAGGGCCCAACTATAAAACTCTTAGAAGACAACATAAGAATAAGTCTTCATGACCTCGGATCAGGCAATGGTTTCTTAGACACGACACCAAGAGCACAAGCAACAAAAGATTAAGTGGACAGATTGGACTCCATCAAATTTAGCAACTTTGTGCTGCAAACAATGCCATCAAGAAAGCGAAAAAACCTATAGAATGGGATAGGCTATTTGCAAATAATATATCTGGTAAGATACATGCATCCAGACTAGATCATGTTACAACTCAATAATAAAAAGACAACCCAGTTTAAAAATGGGCAAAGGATTTGAATAGATATTCCTCAACAAAGGTATACAAACGGTCAGTAAGCACTTGAAAGTATGTTCAACATCATTAGTCATCAGGGAAATGCAAATCAAAACCACAATGAGATACCACTTCATACTCACTAAGATGGCTATAACGAAAAAAAAAACAGTTAACAATTTTTGGCAAATATGTGGTGAAATTGGAGACCTCATATACTGCTGTGGGAATGTAAAATGGTGCAATCACTTTAGAAAACAGTCTAGCAGACCCTCAAAAAGTTAAACATAGAATTACTGTTTGACCCAGCTATCCACTCTTAGATATACACTCAAGGCTACTGAAAACATACATCGATATGAAAACTTGGACTTGAATGTTCATAGAAGCATTACTCATACAGTCAGAAAGTAGAAACAGCCCAAATGTCCAACTAATGGTATATCCATACAATGGAATAGTATTTGGCAATAAAAAGACGTGAAATGCCACAACACGATGGCCCTTCAAAATACCATGTTAACTGAAAGAAGCCAGCCATAAAAGACCACATATCATATAATTCCATTTATATAGAGTGCCCACAATAGGCAAGTTTATAGAGACAGAAAGTAGATCAATGGTTGCCTAGGGCTGTGGGGTAGTAAACTGGGAGTGACTAACAGGTGATGAAAATTTTGGGGGTGACACAAATGTTCTAAAATGGACTGTGGTGATAGCTGTACAACTCTGTGAAGATACTAAACACCATTAAATTATACACTTCAAATGTGTACACCATATGGTATGTGAATTAAGTCTCTATAAAGCTGCTATTACAAAATACACATCTCATTACATCATTCCTTGGTTAAAATATTTCAAAGGTTTCACGTTGTGCTGAGGATTAAGTCCACATTCCAACGAGATTTGGAATGGGCCCCAACTTGCTTCCCCAGCCTCACCTTACATCACTCTCCTCAATGCAACGCATATACGTAGTAGTTGCTCAATAAACATGAGCCTAGTGAACTGATTTCACCATCGTCTTCAGTGGTATTAGCTTTAAATGAAGCCAACTTCAGCCTTAAGAAGGGACAGGAGAATGAGAAAGATAAAAATAAGGTGGGTGACTTTCAAAGGAAGCGTTTATTCAAATTTCCAGTCAATGCTTTTTTTTTTTTTTTTCCTATTTCTAGAGCTCAAGGAAAGATTCTATGAGCACCCTGCCCTCAGAATCAAATGCCAATTCTGATACAAAAGCTCTTTGTTTTCCCCTTGGGCTTCTGTATTCTTACTAGGTGTCAAATTCCTACAGGAAGCTAGCCCAGAACCTGGACATAAAAGCAGCTAAGGAGGTGTCCCTGCATTGGAAAGATAACGCTAGGAGAAAAAGCTCAGCTCTGAGAGCATAAACATTTCCTTTCCCAGTGTTCCATCATCAATGTTCTCAGCATAACTTCAGCAATTGTCCTGAGAAGGGTGGCCACTGCCTCCAAGAAAATAAAGGTTTAGGGAGGGTATCACACCACTCGTTATTTGCGGATATTTACTGAGCACTCCCCTTGTGCTGGGTATCAGGTAGACACAGAGGACAAAGACACAATCCCTGCTTTAACGGAGCTTACATTCTGTTGGGTGGAGACAGACTATCATCATTAAACAAAACTACAGCATGTCACGTAGCGGCAAGTGCTACCAAGCAAAACAAAGCTAAGGAAAGAGGAAGGGTGCTAATTTAGCCAGGCATTTAAGGACGGCCTCACTCAGAATGCAGTATCAGAGTAGAGACCTGCATCATGTGAGTATGTTGCTTTGTAGGGTAAGGGCTTTACAGGCAAAGGGAACAGACCCCTCAGTGTTCCTGAGCTGGCAACCTGCTCGGCAAGCCCCAGGGACAAAAAGGAGGCCAAAGAGGCCAGGGCTTGGTAGGCAAGGGGGAAGCCGTATCCACCGAGGTCTTTTCATGTTATTCTCAGAGAGATGAGAAGCCACTAGAAGGCTTCTTAGCTGGGCATATGGCTTCTCTTTTAACCAAACTCTGGGCTAATCAAAGCAGATCATTAAGGGTAACCAGAGAAATCTGCATCAGCTACAGCAGGAGAGAAGCTAAGACCAAAGGTATCTATACACCGAAATACAAGAGACCAAATAGTAAATTCACAATTGTTCAAGCCGTATGGTTTTTACTGTCCAGCTCTTCCTCCAGACCATGGGCCTCATGGAGACGGGGCCTGTGATGATCTTGTTTCCACGCCTCAACCCCATACAGCTGAGTCCCCAGAACACACAGGGAGCCCCAGGGAGGTGTTGGGCAGGAAACATTTTTGCAGCACATACCTTTAACTCATTCAACACATATGCAGATTTCATATTGATTTTCAACTCAAGACACACAATGTGGCCTATATTTGAAATACTCTTTAGGAGACTTTTAAATCTGCTGTAATAGTCACAGGAAAGACACTAAGGTATCAACAGGAAAAACTTAGCAACCACTAGCAACTACTAGATTCAGATTGGGCTTCTCTAGAACCTTGACTGAGAATCTTAGTTCAGGGCAATGAGATATTTTTTTTTCCGTAAAATATCTACATGAAAGCTGTAGCACTCAAAATCATACTAACTTCAGGATTTTGAAAAGTGGGCTAATATAAATTTGTTCTGAATCAGTACCTTTTCATACATGAAGATATGCTTGAATAGTATAATACATATAAAACTGGTGAAAATTTCTAAGCCAATGAAAATCACTCCTCAGTCCTATCAGAGACCACAGACTTGGTGAGAACGCTGAAATTTGTCAAACAGAATTGTAAACGTGCCTTTCAAGCTGGAAACAGAAGAGGCAATTTCTGCTTCTCAAAGCTTACATCAAAACTGAAAAATGGAATGAACTGACAAAGCTGGGAATTTAGTAAAAGAGAAACAGCATTTTGGGAAAGGAGAGAATTCTGTACAGTGATCGCCATCTCTATTTTTAAGGATTAAGTTGCTAAACTTACCTTAAGGCAAAATAAATCAAGTTAATCTTAGGATAGTTTTAGGGAAGACTGGTAGAGTAAACTAAATACAGTATTAAAGTTTCAGTTCCATGAAGATATTCCTTGCTTTGGCTTCTGTCAGCTGAAGTAACTTATCCTTTGTTGGAATGGCATCATTTTCGATTCAAAGCAGTCTCTGGTTTATTTTGCAAGGAAATATTTTTAAGGCTATCATCTCCTACTCATGCAGTTCTCCCCACCCACCATTCACAACTCCCCCCAATCCTTTTACATACACAAACTCAAAATTGATTAAGGGAACTCCAGCTGAGGATTTTGTTAATTAGCTTGGACAGTATGGAAACCTAAGCTTACTATATCAGTTGGCTCAGGGTGGCATAAAAAAGTACCACAGACTGGGTGGCTTAAACAACAGAAATTTATTTTTTCTGCAGTTCTGGAGCTGCAAGTCCAAGATCAAGGGGCTGGCCAGTTGGGTTTCTGGTGAGAGCTGCTTCCTGGCTTGCAGAATGTGCCTTCTTGCTGTGTGCATACATGGCAGAGAGCTCTCTCATGCCTATTACAAGGACACTAATCTTATTGGATCAGGGCCCCACCTTTATGACTTCATTTTCCCTGAATTACCTCCTAAAGGCTCTCTTCTGAATACTGTCATATGAGGGGCTAGGGCTTCAACATATGAATTTCAGGAGGACATAATTATGTCCACAGTACTTATATTTCCTTTCACTATGTCTTTGGGCTTGGGCAAAGCATGAGGGGAGCCACTTAGATCCCTGTCATCTCATCCCCTTGAGTCCGTAAGGGTTTCAGCAAACCCATGGGATTGGCCTTGCTACAGGTAGCATGTGCATCCTACCCTGAAGAGGCTTAGGATTCAGCAAGCACGCCTGACCTCACCCACAGCCCTGCCTCTCGGTCACCTTGACAGAGGGACTGAATTATGGGGGACCCTTCACCTTTCTCGACTTTTCCTCCTGTTCCAAGCCTGCAGCTAGAAATAGGGACTTCCTACAAGGCTCGTCCTCCTGGCTCTGGAGTCCTAGAGGCAGCGTCACTGACCAGTGAAGATCTCTATGCCTTGAAGGTGAAGACCCCCACGGTTCTCTGCAAACCCAGAGGAGCTCAAGGACCCTTTTCTCATGGGGAACTGGTCCAACAGCCTGGCTCACAAACCCAAAGCCAAACAGCAGCCTGGTAACTACACCTGATGGAAGCAAAACAAGTCAGTACAAGAGGGCACATACTTTCAGTGGCTGCTTATAGGTGCGACTTCACGCACCAAGAGACTTAATACAGAAGAGCAACGGCCCCTCAAAATCAACTACAAAACATTCGAACTTCCTCCCGCAGTCAAAAAGGGTGACAAACTTGTTCTATGAACGACGATGACAATGTCACCTCATGTCCTAGAAGACCAATGTCACCTAACATGATGCACATTCCTCCTGAAGTCTTGTCCTCTCAAACCCAGCCTGGTCCGTCTAGAAGGACAGCCTCTCCCCATGTTAAAAATTTCCATCACCTTCTGCAAGCTGCACAGGGAATTCACCTTCTCCAGAAAACTTCCCCCGATTAGACAAACTCCAATAATAAATACTGGAACTTGCAGCTTTATGGTATTTAATTTGCAATCAATTCTCATCATCTACATGAGTCGTTTTATGTATTTTCTAAAGCCATATTATGTTTATTCATATTATTGTTTTCCACTAGATTGTATGTAAGCTAAGGGTGACTGTGAGTCTTTCTCATTTTCACCCTGCAGCTGCATAACCTATTGTGACTGGTCAAAAACAGGCATCTGGCACATGCTAGCTACAAGGTAATGGAACAGGGGGGCTTTTTCTCTAGCTTCTGACAGATCGACAGGCTGTCTCTGGGGGACTCTGGGCTCGGACACCCACCTGCACAGACCCAAATGCACGGCAGCTGCTGGAGAGTGCGAAGCACCCTGAAATGCTGGAAATTAATTTCCCTCCAGTGTCCCCTCTGACGTGGCTTGTCCTACAGTGAGTCTTAACTTATCCTCCACCCACCAACCCCACTACACTCCATCCATCACTAGGAGTTACTGATTCTAACTCCTTAATGACCAGGAATCTGGATCCCAGTCCCTTGCAGAAAATCGATAAACTACATCTAACAGTTTTTCGCACCCCTACTCTGGGTCAGAGGCTCAGGCTACCACTACCCTAGTTCAATATCACTAAGTTAAAGGATTGTAAGGGCCTCAGACCTCGCATAGTCTATTTTGACCTTCACATTGTCGCCTTCCCCCAAACACATGCAAGCTCTGTGAATCTGCTCAAAAACCCTCACCTCCTCACCCTTATCTCCTTAAAGCCTTTCAGCATGGCCTCTGGAGGTGGACCTGTGGGGTTCCCACCTTGGATCTGCTCGCTGGAGCTACAGGGCACCTGGGGGCAATGCCTTCAGTTCTCTGAGGCTCAGGTCTCTAAACTGTACAAGCAGGATGGCAAGCTTCCTCTCTGTGGGATTGTTTCAGGGGTTCTCAGAAGTGGTAGACGGTAGCTGTCCACAGAGAGTCGGGACACAGTGCTAACAAGTGTCAGTGTCAATATCATTAGTATTCCCACCAACACCCTCCCCTTGGAACCAACAAGGCCACTTAGCTCCCGAGATTTAACTTTCACGGCACCTCGCACTGTACACTGTGTTCCTATTTGTCATATCTGGGCTAGCCCTCCCGGCACACTGAGTCCTCCTGGCAGGCAGAGATGGTACCATTTGTGTTTATTCATCAACTTTAGTTGATAGACACTTGCTCAGCTGGGTCACCGCGAAGAGTCTGGGCTGCCCTGTGATGTGGGGCAATGTGGCTACCCGTGCAATCCCACTAAAACTAGTTTATTCCAAAAAAAAAAAAAGATGTTTAAAAGCCCTCTTAAAGCAGAAACTAACACATCATTGTAAAGCAATTATACTCCAATAAAGATGTTAAAAAAAAAAAAAGCCCTCTTTTTCTCCTCAACATTAGCTAAATACACATGACACTGAATCCAAAGAAATCTTTAGCTTGAGACAATCTCAGGCAGATAAGCAGAATTGCAAGGCCCCCAAGGATGGAATCACACTAAAGACTCAGCTGCAGTTTTTAAATACAGGAAACACAAATAGGACCACAGCAAACCCCTGCCTTCTTTATTTAACTTCTCTGATTAAAAATATTTTAAAACTTCATGAAATGTTGGTACCAGCCCTAATGCATTTGTTATTTATTACTCTTAAGTAGCTGTGCTTACACTTACATAGGTTAATGTACAATTACCGCTAGATAGGAATAGAAACGCATATACCAAGTGTCATGAAAGTAAATGAACAGCATTAACATTTTTCTTCCATTTTTCAAACAGGCTTCACTGCCTTCTACTATATTAATCTTGTATTTGTTCCCAGATTTGATCATTCAAAATTCCTGTTTTCATGTGAAGCATTAGGGTTTGAAAAAATACTGAACATATACCTATATGTTCAGTGATGTACAAATAAGCATATATTCTCTGACTCTTGTTATCTTCTGTCTCAGGAAAAATAATATATGTTCATCATGATTTTATAAAGACAAAATAAGGACTTAAGGCTCAATTATCTCTACATTGGCAAAATACTGCAATAACATAGGACTCCTAATTTCTCAGGCTCTGGTATTTTCAAACAACACCTATTCATTGAAACAAATAAAAGGAAAAATGCACCAACGACTGACAGATGGTTTTAGCGTGGCGCTTGTGTATTTGTGAAAGGATTATCTTCATGCTGGTGTATTTACTCTGGTCTTTCATGACTGGTGCACCCAACTGAAAGGACGCCCCTATGAGTACTTGCTTTGCAAGAGAAAAAGGCTGTCTCTGGTCTTCTCAGATGACCCAGATGTCAAGATTTTGATGGAATGGTGGCGGGGAGAGGGGCTGTCTGTTTGTCTGTCTGCCTGTCTGTCTGTCTGCCTGTCTCTCATTTGCGGAGCTATCAGGACTCAGCCACTGGAGACTGTTGAGCTCGGGAACGTTAACAAACCTCAGTTACCTGATTAACAAGAAACAACAGGAACCAGACCTGTCAGCAGAAGCTCTTAGCCTCTGCCAACCCAGCAAAGCTGTGCAGAGGACCACAGTAAGCTCAGAAATCACCAATCAGAAAGCTCAAGCCAAGCCCAGGGATTCCAAAGTTTAGCAACTTTGCTTCACCCATCTGGCTTGTCTCCTGTTGACAATTTACTTGTGACCCTAAGTGGGACTAAATAGAAATAAAATATCAAGAACTGAGAAACAAAAGATGAAAACGTTCTTCTCTTGTCTTGCATCCTCTCTCGAGCTCAACAAGTAAGAAATGGAATCACAGGGCCTCAAAGTAGAGAAGCCTTCCTACCCTTGTGATGGGTGGATGGACCCAGAAGACATCTGGCTGGTGAAACAAGTCAGTCTCAGAAGGGTAAACACTGCACAGTTCCTCTCACATGAGGCGTCTGAAATAGTGAAAAGTATAGAAATAGACAACAGAATGGTGGTGACCAGGGGAGGGGTGTGGGGGGCAGGGGAGCTTTGTCCAACGGTACAAATTTACATTTATACACAAGGATTAAGTTCCAGAGACAGTGCCTGCAGTTCACGATGAGGTCCTGTGCACTTGACAATTTGTCAACAGGGTCCATCTCACACTAAGCAGTCTTACTACACCAAACAAAACAAACAAAAAAATACCAGTGGGACACAAGGAAACTCTGGGAGGTGGTGGATACGTTAATCACCCAGATTATGGTGACGGTAAAAAGAGTGGATATATGCATCTTGACTCACCAAACTGTATATGTTAATTATGTGCTGGTTTTGGTATACCAATTAGACCTCAATAAAGCTGGAAAAACTATCAGAAATAGACAAGCCTGCAGTCCGCGGGTAGTTGCAACTGCAATGCTGGCCCTTCCTATTCAAACTGGAGGACAGTAAAGCTTCAGGGTGGAGTAGTCCTTACGATTTTCAAAGTCACAGGAGGAACCCTGGCTTTCAAATCAGGAGAGGGAAGGCATCGATAATTCAGGAGGTGATAAATGAGGGAAAGTGTCAGATGTATAGACAGGGAAAGGGAAAACATAATTTTCTTTGGGACCAATTAAGGTAAGAGCTGCTTTGCATATTCTCAAGCAGAAAGATGCCGATGCTGTCGAAGAAGTGGAATTTTTTTCCTAATGAAAGTTAACATGACACTTTCTTTTATTAATGAAACACATTCGGAACGACTGCACGGGAAAAAGAAAAAAAGCACTTTAAGTACAAACGCTACCACAGGGAGAAACCAGAAGACAAACATTCGCGACATACTGCACATGTTTAATTGAGCTCTGTTCTTGACTTTTCGTCCCCTGGTTTGTTCTTCTAGTAGGAAAGATGCCAAATATTATGAGCTTCTCTTACAGAATCCTGGACCACAGTTTGACCTAACACCACCTTGTTTCCTTTGGCAAGCAGTATTGTCAAAAATAACAGGCACCGACAAATTAACCATTCATGAAAAGGCGGGGGAGGAAGAAACATGGGAAAAAACGTGACACGTTATGTGTCTCTGAGCTCCTCTGGCATCTCCTGTGGGTCCCAGGGTGTCGGAAGCAGCAGGGCCGAGGGATGGAGATCCTGGGATTCTATCACCATAATTCTTAGACCACGGCCGAAAGAGAAAAGGGCCTCTTTCCTTACGCTGCCCATTTTCTCCCTGAGCTTCTGTGTAGACACCCTAGTGTGAAGGGCACCAACCAAAGGGAATCCCCGCCACGTAAACCACTTTTCAGAACTGTTCACACAGATCGTTCTATTATAGGAGAAAAGTGATGTGATCACACCAATTTCTCAACCAATAAAAATTTTTTTCTAAGAGACATGTTTCTAATTTCACAGCATATTGTTATAGTTCAAACCCTATTATTAAATGCCCCTCAATAGATATTTCTGTCATGTTATCATACTGTAAGTACTACCTTTTAACGTGGGTTACTTAAAGAGGATTTTCCTGCATTCTCAACCTATACTAAAATATTTGCCCACATTCTATCACATGTACTATATATATCTCCCTACCAAATCATCTTGCTAGCTCATGACGCAAGCAACCAAGTGGACGGGTTAATTTATTTTTCTATTTCTCACCTGAAGGACTTATATATAAATAGTGATGAGGGTGGAGTCAAGATGGTGGTGTGGGAAGACACCAAGTTAGTGTCTCCCCACAACTAGGGCACCTGCCGGCCACTGGTGGTGGATCCTGACACCCAAGGAGACAGGAGGAAACCCCAAGTGAACCACCGGGGATCAGGCCAAAGTTCCTTCGGTGGGAGCTCTGTGTCCAAATCACTGGACTGACAGAGAACCTCAGATCCCAGGGAATATTCATCAGAGTGAGGTCTCATGGAATGCCTCATATCAGCACCAAGACCCAGCTCTACCCAATAGCCTACAAACTCCAGTGTTGGAAGCCTCAGGCCAAACAACCAGTAAGTAAGACAGGAACACAATCCCACTCAAACAGAAAAAAATTTTTTAAATGAGACAGCAAAAAAATATGTCACAAATTAATGAGCAAGGTAAAAACCTACAAGATCAAATAAATGAAGAGGAAATAGGAAATCTACCTGAAAAAGAATTCAGAGTAATGATAGTAAAGATGACCCAGAACCTCGGAAACAGAATGGAGGCACAGATTGAGAAAACACAAGAAATTTTTAACAAAGCTCTAGAAGAACTAAAGAACAAACAAACAGAGATGAACAACACAATAACTGAAATGAAAAATACATTAGAAGGAATCAATAACAGAATAACTGAAGAAGAAGAACTAATAAGTGAGCTAGAAGACAAAATGGTGGAAATAACTGCCAAGGAGCAGAATAAAGAAAAATGAATGAAAAGAATTGAAGACAATCTCAGAGACCCCTGGGACAACTCTAAACACACCAACATTCGAATTATAGGGGTCCCAGAAGAAGAGGAGAAAAAGAAAGGGTCTGAGAAAATATTTGAAGAGATTAGAGTCCAAAACTTCCCTAACGTGGGAAAGGAAATAGTCACCCAAGTCCAAGAAGCACAGAGAGTCCCATAAAGGATAAACCCTAGGAAAAACACACCAAGACACATACCAATCAAAATGACAAAAATTAAATTCAAAGAAAACATATTAAAAGCAGCAAGGGAAAACCAAAATATAACATATAAAGGAATCCACATTAAGGTTATCAGCTGATTTTTCAGCAGAACCTCTGCAGGCCAGAAGGCAGTGGCAGGATATACTTAAAGTGATGAAAGTAAAACCTACAACCAAGATTACTCAACCCAGCAAGGTTCTCATTCAGATTCGATGGAGAAATTAAAACCTTTACAGACAAGCAAAAGCTAAGAGAATTCAGCACCACCAAACCAGCTTTACAACAAATGCTAAAGAAACTTCTCCAGGCAGGAAACACAAGAGAAGAAAAAGACCCACAAAAATAAACCGAAAGCAATTAAGAAAATGGTCATAGGAACATACATATTAATAATAACCTTGAATGTAAATGGATTAAATGCCCCAACCAAAAGACACAGACTAGCTGAATGGATACAAAAACAAGACCCATATATACGCTGTCTACAAGAGACCCACTTCAGGCCTAGGGACACATACAGACTGAAAGTGAAGGGATGGAAAATGATATTCCATGCAAATGAAAACCAAAAGAAAGCTGGAGTAGCAATACTCACATCAGATAAAACAGATTTTAAAGTAAAGACTGTTACAAGAGATAAGGAGGGACACTACATAATGATCAAAGGATCAATCCAAGAAGAAGATATAACAATTATAAATGTTCAGGCACCCAACACAGGAGTACCTCAATACATAAGGCAAATGCTAACAACCATGAAAGGAAAAATCAACAGTAACACAATAATAGTAGGGGACTTTAACACCCCACTTACACCAATGGACAGATAATCCAAAGAGAAAATAAATAAGGAAATACAACTTTAAATGACACAACAGACCAGATAGATTTAACTGATATTTATAGAACATTCTACCCAAAAGTGGCAGAATACACTTTCTTCTCAAGTGCTCATGGAACATTCTCCAGGACAGATCACATCTTGGGTCACAAATCAAGCCTTGGAAAATTTAAGAAAATTGCAGTCATATCAAGCATCTTTTCTGACCACAATGCAATGAGACTGGAAATCAATTACAGGAAAAAAACTGTAAAAACCACAAATACATGGAGGCTAAACAGTATGCTACTAAATAACCAAGAGATCACTGAAGAAATCAAAGAAGAAATAAGAAAATACATAGAAACAAATGACAATGAAAACATGATGACCCAAAACCTACGGGATGCAGCAAAAGCAGTTCTAAGAGGGAAGTTAAGAGCAATTCAATCTCAACTCAAGAAACAAGAAAATCTCAAATAAACAATCTAACCCTATAGACTTAAAACAACTAGAGAAAGAAGAACAAAGAAAACCCAAAGTCAGTAGAAGAAAAGAAATCATAAAGATCAGAGCAGAAATAAATGAAATAGAAACGAAGAAAACAAAAGCAAAGTTCAATAAAACTAAAAGCTGGTTCTTTGAGAAGATAAACAAAATCAATAAACCCTTAGCCAGACTCATCAAGACAAAAAGGGAGAGGATGCAAATCAATAAACTTAGAAATGAAAAAGGAGAAATCACAACTGACACTGAAGAAATACAAAGGATTATAAGAGACTACTACAAACAACTACATGCCAGTAAAATGGACAACCATGAAGAAATGGACAAATTCTTGGAAAGGTACAATTTTCCAAGACTGAACCAGGAAGAAATTGAAAATACAAACAGACGATACTATCACAAGTAATGAAATTAAAACCATAATTAAAAATCTTCCAACAAACAAAAGTCCAGGACCAGGTGGCTTCACAGGCGAATTCTATCAAACATTTAGAGAAGAGCTAACACCAATCCTTCTTCTCAAACTCTTCCAAAAAATTGCAGAGGGAGAAACACTCCCAAACTCATTCTATGAAACCACCATCACACTGATACCAAAACCAGAAAAAGATATCACAAAAAAAGAAAATTACAGACCAATATCACTGATGAACATAGATGCAAAAATCCTGAACAAAATACTAGCAAACAGAATCCAACAACACATTAAAAAGATCATACACCACGATCAAGTGGGATTTATCCCAGGGATGCAAGGATTCTTCAGTATACGCAAATCCATCAATGTGATACACCACATTAACAAATTAAGGAGTAAAAACCATATGATCATATCAGTAGATGCAGAAAAAGCTTTTGACAAAATTCAACAGCAATTTATGATAAAAACTCTCCAGAAAATGGGCATAGAGGGAACTTACCTCAACATAATAAAGGCCATATATGACAAACCCACAGCAAGCATCATACTCAATGTTGAAAAACTGAAAGCATTTCCACTAAGATTAGGAACAAGCCAAGGATGTCCACTGTCACCACTCTTATTCAACATAGTTTTGGAAGTCCTAGCCACAGCAATCAGAGAAAGAAAAGAAATAAAATACAAACTGGAAAAGAAGAAGTAAAACTGTCACTGTTTGAGGATGACATGATACTATACATAGAAAATCCTAAAGATGCCACCAGAAAACTACTAGAACTAATCAATGAATCTGGTAAGGTTGCAGGATACAAAATTAATGCACAGAAATCTCTGGCATTCCTATACACCAACAACGAAAAGTCAGAAAGAGAAATTAAGGAAACAATCTCATTTACCATCGCAACAAAAGCATAAAATACCTAGGAATAAACCTGCCTAAGGAGGTGAAAGACTTGTACTCAGAAAACTATTAAACACTGATGAAAGAAATCAAAGATGACATAAACTGATGGAGAAATATTGCATATTCTTGGATTGGGAAAATCAATATTGTGAAAATGACTATACTACCCAAAGCAATCTACAGATTTATTGCAATCCCTATCAAACTACCAGTGGCATTCTTCACAGAATTAGAACAAAAAATTTTACAATTTGTATAGAGACACAAAAACCCCGAATAGCCAAAGCAATCTTGAGAAAGAAAAGTGGAGTTGGAGGAATCAGGCTCCCTGACTTCGAACTGTACCACAAAGCTACAGTGATCAAGACAGTACGGTACTGGCACAAAAACAGAAATATAGATCAATGGTACAGGATAGAAAGCCCAGAGATAAACCCACGCACATATGGACACCTAGTTTACAACAAAGGAGGCAAGAACATACAATGGAGAAAAGACAGCCTCTTCAGTAAGTGGTGCCGGGAAAACTGGACAGCTACATGTAAAAGAATGAAATTAGAGCACTCTCTAACACTATACACAAAAATAAACTCCAAATGGATTAAAGACCCAAATCTAAGGCCAGACACAATTAAACTCTTAGAGGAAAACATAGGAAAAACACTCTTTGACATACACCACAGCAAGATCTTTTTTGACCCACTTCCTGGAGTAAGAGAAGTAAAAACAAAATTAAACAAATGGGACTTAATTAAACTTCAAAGCTTTTGCACAGAAAGGGAATCACACACAAGACAAAAAGACAACCCTCAGAATGGGAGAAAATATTTGCAAATGAAACAACAAAGGATTAATCTCCAAAATATACAAACAGCTCATGGAGCTCAATATCAAAAAAACAAACAATCCAGTTAAAAAATGGATGGAAGACCTAAATAGACATTTTACCAAGGAAGACATACAGTGGCCAAGAGGCACATGAAAAGATGCTCAACATCTCTAATTATTAGAGAAATGCAAATCAAAACTACAATGAGGTATCACCTCACGCCGGTCAGAATAGCCATTATCAAAAAATCTAGAAACAATAAATGCTGGAAAGGGTGTGGTGAAAAGGGAACCTCCTGCAATGTTGGTGGGAATATAAATTGATACAACCACTATGGAAAACAGTATGGAGGTTCCTTAGAAAACTAAAAATAGAACTACCATATGACCCAGCAATCCCACTACTGGGCATATACCCTGAGAAAACCATAATTCAAAAAGAGTCATGTACCACAATGTTCATTGCAGCACTGTTTACGATAGACAGGACATGAAGCAACCTAAGTGTCCATCGACAGATGAATGGATAAAGAAGATGTGTCACATATATACAGTGGAATATTACTCAGCCATAAAAAGAAACGAAATTGAGTTATTTGTAGTGAGGTGGATGGACCTAGAGTCTGTCATACAGAGTTAAGTAAGTCAGAAAGAGAAAAACAAATACTGTATGCTAATGCATATATATGGAATCTTAAAAAAAAAAAAAGATACTGATGAACCTAGTGGCAGGGCAGGAATAAAGACGTAGACATAGAGAATGGACTTGAGGACACAGGCTGGGAGGGGGAAGCTGGGGCTAAGTGAGAGTAGCATCGACATATATACACTAACAAATGTAAAACAGATAGCTAGTGGGAAGCAGCTGCATAGCACAGGGAGATCCACTCGGTGCTTTGTGATGACCTAGAGGGGTGGGATAGGGAAGGTGGGAGGGAGGCTCAAGAGGGAGGGGTATGGGGACATACGTCTGCATATGGCTGATTCACTTTGTTGTACAACAGAAACTAACACAGTAATGTGAAGCAATTATACCCCAATAAAGATCTTTTAAAAAAATAAAATATATAGTGATAACATGTAACTTTTACCTGGAGTGGAGAATCAAACATAATAGAAATGCTTTAAGCCAAAAGTTGATCTCACAGAATCATAAGCATAAATTATTTCCTGAAATAGTTATTTAAGATGAAAACAGTCCTTAACTTCTAAACATGAGTCATCACCAAAATTATCTTTGGTTTACAAAAGTTTAATAAGAATTTTTTTCTGTGCTAGAAATGTTTAGAAAGGGATTCCTTTTTCTACTCTGGATTAATACTCCGAAATCTCCAAATATGCCAGTCTCTACAATGGTTAACACAAGTGATTTTTTCAGCACTACAAAATCTTCGTCCGCCTAATTTTCATTCCAGAGAAATACTAGTAAAACCTGTGGGTGGAAAAACATTTCTTAAGCATTGGGCTTCTGGAAATTGTTTTCATTCAACATGCTGCCCAAGACCTGTTACCTCTGAGCACTCATCTTTGCAGCCTAACAATAAGGCCAGTTAGGACCACATAAATTGCTGCAATCATTCAAATAATAGCACTCATTTTAGAGCTAACCCCCAAAAACCTGTCTGAAAAATGAATTCTCCTTTAATTGCATTTAATCAACAAATGGGCAAACATACACTAAGCCATAATACAAACAACCCAAGGATAGGCTTACAACCTCGACAAGTTAATAATACTCTCTGGAATAAAAGATCCAAGGAGGAAACTGACTTTTAACTAAACATGTAGGATGCTGAGAAATCACATCATGAAAGAAACCAAAGAAAAGTTTTATTTTTACAACTGTATGACTGGATCCCCACCGACATAGAGGCCAGTCAAAACATGATTGGTGGTACAAGTTTAATTAGTGTGACTGAACTCTGTTTTGCTATGATTCTTGGGGATGGTTCACAGGCTGAAAGATACCACACAACAAATGCACAGCATCCTGAGATGTCTTAGTGTCCATCACACCTCCAGCTGGAGTGGAGACCAAGCGGGAAGAGGCAATTCCTTTCCACAGGAGCAGTCCCCAGGGAGGACAGATGCACAGGGTTTGGATAAGTGCATCAGAGGCTTCAGAGAGTCCACAAAACGGGTATAAGAGGGCTTCCCTGGTGGCGCAGTGGTTGAGAGTCCGCCTGCCGATGCAGGGGACACGGGTTCGTGCCCCGGTCCAGGAAGATCCCACATGCCGCGGAGCGGCTGGGCCCGTGAGCCATGGCCGCTGAGCCTGCGCGTCTGGAGCCTGTGCTCTGCAATGGGAGAGGCCACAGCAGTGAGAGGCCCGCGTACCGCAAAAAAAAAAAAAAAAAAAAGGGTATAAGACCGAGCCAGTCGTGGGAATGATAGACTGTCAGTGTGTAAAAATGCAGCATCAGTTTCTTTCTAGAGTCTGCTCATACGTGTCCTGCCACAAAATAATCTCTCAACTACTCCCTTTTCCAAGTGAGACTAACAAAGCCCATCTCTGCTGACTACACAGAGGACAGCACATGTCTCCCAACCAGGCAGGGAGAGAGCTACTGACTGTGCCTAAGACACATCCCTTCGCTTTCCTAGGGAATGGGCACAGATACTTTTGCAACTTTCTGTGCTGCTTACTTTTGTTTTTTTTAATTTATTTATTTTATTTATATATTTTTGGCTGCGTTAGGTCTTCGCTGCTGCGCGCGGGCTTTCTCTAGTTGCGGCAAGCGGGGGCTACTCTTCGTTGCGGTGCGCGGGCTTCTCATTGTGGTGGCTTCTCTTGTTGCAGAGCACGGGCTCTATGCACACGGGCTCAGTAGTTGCAGCTCGCGGGCTCTAGAGCACAAGCTCAGTAGCTGTGGTGCATGGGCTTAGTTGCTCCGCGGCGTGTGGGATCTTCTCGGACCAGGGATCGAACCCGTGTTCCCTGCGTTGGCAGGTGGATTCTTAACTACTGCGCCACCATTGTGTTGCTTACTCCTGAATGCATTATTATTGTACGGAAATCATCAAGTGTCCTCACAAAGATTGAGCTACAAAAATCTTATTCATAGTGATACTTAAAATAGTGAAAAAAAACCCCTCTTAATCTGAATATTCAACAACTAGGAATAAATTAAACCAACCATTGTGTTTTCTTAACAGAACATGACAAAGCTTTTTTAAAACATATTTTATGTTACTATTTGCCATAGAAACTGTCTAGCATCTTTTCACTTTACATGTTGTGAACTGGCTAACGCTCTCTCAAGAAAAAGCATTTTAACTGAAAAAGATCTACATTTAAATACCAATTGCTAACAGTAATGATCTCTAGCCTACGGGACTGTGAATGCTGTGTTCTTTCTTCTTGCTTATCTGCCCTTTCTAACTTTTCTCTACAAGAAATATAAATCACTCTACAGTTAGCAAAATCAGCCCTGAAAGTTTCTGGAAACACTGGTTGTACCCCCTCGGCCCTCTCCCCTGGAGTGTCTTTACTCCTATGGTATCAGAGTAAGTACATACATGTTTATCTTCAAATCGATCCTGAAAGACAGAAGTGTAAACACATTGGAGAAAATAAACGATGTCTTCCGAGGTCCCTAATTTGCACAACCAGGGGGAAATCTCTGCTGTGATGTTTTCCTTCCACTCCATCTCCTGCCCAGAGACTCAAAGCCATAAATCACGTCTGCCCGGGTGGCGGCACTGGGGCCCTGAGCATCCCCTGTGTTCGCAGGGGCTGCAGTGAGGTCACCTATCAGCTTCCTCACAAGGGGAACCCTGATGACTCCTTCATGACTCTTTTCCTGACAATACAAACCTTTTAAACTTCTCAATGTTCTCAAGAGGTCGAAGTGTCCCCCCAGCTCCCATCTGTGCCTATGAAATTGATCCCCATTTTGACGGAAATAAAGAGCTTCACAGAAAAAGGAAAAATGAGAAAACAAGAAAGACGGTCGTTTTAAGTAAAGGAAACGAGGAAGAGAGAACAGAGAACTCCTTCTTCAACACGCTGAAAACGGTTTACCCATTTTCGACATGACTGTTATCTCCCTGGAGAATGATAAATCCCACAAGACTTTATGCTAAATCGGTGTAAACAAATTCTACTTTTGTGTGTGTGTGTGTGTGTGGTATGCGGGCCTCTCACTGTTGTGGCCTCTCCCGTCGCGGAGCACAGGCTCCGGATGCGCAGGCTCAGCGGCCGTGGCTCACGGGCCCAGCTGCTCCGCGGCATGTGGGATCTTCCCGGACCGGGGCACGAACCCATGTCCCCTGCATCGGCAGGGGGACTCTCAACCACTGCGCCACCAGGGAAGCCCCAAATTCTACTTTTTGAAAAATGTGTTAAAAGCCAAACCTTTCATCTGAAACTGAGTCTTGACAGTAATAAACATGGGACCATGGCTTTGCCGGCAGAGACAATTACAGGACTCAAGGGCAGAGGCCCTGATCTCATTCAGATCCAGGAAACACTGCTCACGCCTCTATCATGTGCTGAACCCGTGGGCAAGATGATGTAATTTGTCTGAGGCTTTTATTTCCTCATTTATAAAAACCAAGACAATACTTACCAAAGATCAACAAATTGCAACACTGCAATTTCAGACCTCAACATCCTAATTTGTTTATACGGTTTAGTCTCTCTAAAAGTCCCTTGGATATAACACCCTGCCTGTTCTGCTATAAGAAGGCCCTGGCAACGGAGAGGAGTACCACTGGACTGTAACCCTGAGACGGTAAACTGGGAAGACCAAGGGGGAGACCAGCAGGGGTGAGGCAGTGCAGGGACCAGAGAGGATGGTGACCCGCTCAGTCACATTCCAACTCAAGGTGCCCAAGAGCGAGAGTGTGAAAAATCCCAGGTGTAGATGGATCTACAGATCTGGAGCTCAAGGAAGAGGTCACGCTGGACACGCAGACTGGGAAGGTCATCTATTCTCAGCCCTGACTACTCATTAGAACCACCTGGAAGCTCGTAAAATTCCTAGACTTCTGCTTTCATTGTTCTGGGGTACGATCTGGGGATCAGGACCTTCTTTGTTTGTTGTCTCTCAACAAAAATTTTCTTCAAATAAATAAAACTTCCATCCAACATTTCATTTTTTTCATTCAACAAACATTTCAATTCAATGGATGAGTTCTTTTGTTCATTTGCCTATATTTTTAAGGTAAAGTTAACATAAAATTAACCACTTAAAGGGTAACAATTCAGTGGCATTTAGTACATTCACAGTGCTGTGCAACCATCACCGCTATCGAGTTCCAGAACATTACCATCCCCAAAAGGAGACCTCATACCCACTAAAAAGTCACTCCCAATTCCTCCTCCCCCAGCCCCTGAAAACCACTGATCTGCTTTCCCTCTGGATGGATGTGCTTATTCTGAATATGCCATATGAATGGAATCCTATAATACGTGGTCTTTTGTGACTGTCTTCTTTCCCTAGCTATGTTTTCGAGGTTTATCCATGCTATAGCATGTATTCAGTGCTTCATTCCTTCTTATGGCTGAAAAAGAGTCCACTGTATGGGGCTTCCCTGGTGGCGCAGTGGTTGAGAGTCCACCTGCAGAGGCAGGGGACACGGGTTCGTGCCCCGGTCTGGGGAGATCCCACATGCCGTGGAGCGGCTGGGCCCGTGAGCCATGGCCGCTGAGCCTGCGTGTCCAGAGCCTGTGATCCGCAATGGGAGAGGCCACAAGAGTGAGAGGCCCGCGTACCGCAAAAAAAAAAAAAAAAGAGTCCACTGTATGGACAGACCACATTTTGCTTGCCCGTTCATCCATCAGCTGACACTTGGGTTGTGTCCACCTTTTGGCCATTATGACTAGCGCTGCTACGAACACGCACATACAAGTATTTGCTTGATTACCTGTTTTAATTCTTTTGGGTATTTATCCAGGAGGGAAATGGCTGGGTCGTATGGTAATTCTAGGTTTAACTTTTTTTTTTTTTTTTTTTGTGGTACGCGGGCCTCTCACCGTTGTGGCCTATCCCGTGGTGGAGCACAGGCTCCGGACGTGCAGGCTCAGCGGCCATGGCTCACGGGCCCAGCCGCTCCACGGCATGCGGGATCTTCCCAGACCGGGGCATGAACCCGTGTCCCCTGCATCGGCAGGCGGACTCTCATAGGTTTAACTTTTTGAGGAAAAAATGTTTTAAGTTCTCCAGATGATTCCGTGGGAAGCTAGTGCTGAGGATTACTAATGGAGAAGATGGATGAGCAGAGGGAACGCACCAGAGAAAGACGTGGGGGGGGGATACAACAGGGCCAAGGGCAAACCCTGGAAATACAGCATTTCAAAGCTGCTGTGAAAGAGCCCATGGGGGGACACGTAACTAGGGAGAAGAGGGGGGTGTCACAGAAACAGAATCCAAGGGGAGCCCTGGATACCAGATGCTGAGGACGAATCCAGAAAGGAATTGAGAGGCTGTGCATATGGCAACATGGAGGTCTTCCTGGAAGAGGTCTCATTTTAAGGAGGAGGGGCATGCACGAGAGGCAAGGGCTACAGACACACATTCATCATTCGCACTTAAGGCAAAGACCAGTCTTGTCTCTGTTCTCCTACGATGCCCAGGAATGGCAAATATCAAGCCTAAAATTAAGATCTTACTGGACTAACCAGTTTACACCTCAACAAATAACACCCCTGCCAGACACAACAGTAAACTGCCGTCCACATTGACAGGTAACTGTTCCGCTGACCAGATGATGACTTTTTGAGGATTTTAACCATATGCAAAACACTCGGGAATAGCAATGTGTAATTAGCAAAATAGTGTGATTCCAATCTCAGCAAAATCTTTAACAAATTGTTGTATTTTCCCGCTTTCTGCTGCCTGAAGTATTGTTTTAGTTTAAAAGTATTCATCCATTTTCACACAACCTTTGCCAGTCTCTGAATCAATACAGCTGGGAGACAGTGCATCACGATTTCACTGAAAAACTATTTTCTGAAAAAAAAACTACTTTGTTATTGGAGAAAAGGGTAACTTTTATAACTATTGCGTTTTAAAGATGAAAAGTGTGAAAAGGTGAACCTTATATTTGAAGTCACATATTAAAGTTAACTTAAGTTTAAATTCTCAATGAATAGAAAGCGTATCTGAAAACTGTGAGTGCTTTAAAAAAAAACAAGTCTGTGGGTTTTTTTTTTCTTTTCCTTAATCTTAAGTATGAGACCAGCCAAGAAACGTCTCCTGAAGGTAAAATACTGCACTATCCTAGATTCCTTTTTTTCAATCAGTGTTTCTATTTTGTAGACAGTAACCGTATTTAATTTGAAGTTTCCTCTTTCAGTGCCAATTCCAGTTTGAACACCTTCCTGTGGAGCCGTTAGGGGTACGGCGTGATGTGACACACAAAGCCCTCTGAGCGCAGTCACAGTCAGAAGGGGAAAAAGATGTTTTTCTTTGGTATCAAGCACCTGGCAAGCAGAGCGCGTCCTCCCACAGAGCCTGGAAGGCATTCCTGGCTCTCCCCTGAGCATCCAAATGGACTCGTTCTGATTTCCCTCTGAAAAACCATGAAGTTAGAGCACGTGTGCTATGATTTACAGTGTACCAGATTTTCCGCATCTCTTGTTGTTTCTGGTGTGGTGTGTCTCTGCTCACCGCCACAGCGCGGTGATGGCTCCCTGATGTGGCAACTGCTGGGGACCGTTGACTTTCTCACCGTGACCTCAGGCTCTATGCGAGATAGTGACCACCTCGGGTGGTGACACTTCGCAGACATCAGGTGTCGCCTACCCAGCCACTTAACAATGTAGACACAAAGGGGGAAATTGTGAGAAAGTCCTTCCCCATCATTCTTTCTAGCCTTCTTGCCCTGTGTATGTCCCTCATCTAAACCTCCCCCGTGGAATCCAGGAAAGAAAGCGCAGTGCCAAGTGCTCAGAAAAGTGGGCTTGTTAGATACGACACCAAAACACAAGGAACAGAAGAAAAAACGCATCATGAAACTTAACATCTTTTGTGCTACAAACAGTACCATTGAGAAAATGAAAAGACAGCCTACAGAAGGAGAAAAAATATTTGTAAGTTATATATCTGATAAATACTTTATCCAGAGTACATAAAGAACTCTTACAACTCAATAATAAAAAAGACAAATAATCCCATTAAGAAATGTGCAAAGGACTTGAATAGACATGTCTCCAAACAAGATATATAAATGGCCAATAAGCCAATAAGAAAAGAAGCTCAACATCATCAACCATCAGGGAAGTGCCTATCAAAACCACAATGAGGAATCGCCTCACACCTACGAGGGCACCCGATCAAAAGATGGATAATAACAAGCGTTAGCCTAGATGTGGAGAAACTGGAACCTTCAGGCACTGCTAGTGAGAACATAAAACGGTGCAGTCACTTTGGAAGCCAGTCAGACGATTCCTCCAGAGGCTAACTATACAGTTACTTCCTGACCCAGCACTTTCCCTCCTGGGCATGTACCCAAGAGAAGTAAACACATAAATCCATACAAAACCTTGTACGTGAATCTTCACAGCAGCATGACTCATAATAGTCAAAAAGTATCAACAATCCAAATGTTTATCAAAATGAATAGACAACACGGGGTCTATCCCTACCATGGAATATTATTCAGCTATGACAAGGAATGAAGTTCGGACACAGGCTACGACAGGGATGACTCTGGAAAACACTATGCTCAGTGAAAGAAGCCAGTCAGAAAAAAGACCACATTCTATAGGGTTGCATTCCTAAAAAATGTCCCAAATAGGCAAATCTACAGAGACAAGAAAGCAGTTTCATGGTCGTTTAGTAATGAGGGGGGTTGAAAGGGTGAAGGACGTAGGGACTGCCTGATACTGGATAAAAGAGTTTCTTTTGGGGGGAGGATCAAAATGTTCTAAAATTGGTTGTAGTAATGGTTACAAAACTCTGAATACATGAAAAGCCACTGAACTATTATATACTTTAAATGGGAGAACTGTGTGATATTGGACTTCTCTCTCAATAAAGATGGTTTTTTTTTTTAAAAAGGGAGGGGACCATCATAAAACCAGGAAGCACAGTCTTTCATTTCCAGCTGCTCTGATCATCCCTTACTGTCTCAGGTCCCTCAGAGCTGTACTGAGCTTCCTGACTTCCAGGCAAAAAGGGCTTCTCATCCATTGTTTCAAGCACATTTGAATCTGTTCCTTGCCCCCATGGTCCTCAGATGTCCTACAGTCACACGCACAAAAGCAACATTTCTCTCCAGCACGGAGGCTCCACCAGCCTCCAGCTCTCCTTGGCCTTCGGTGGCAGGTTCCAAATTAAGAAAAGGGATCAGGACAGCAAAAAAAAAAAGACAGGGAATATCATTATGTAAAGACAGATGGTCAGGGTTCTGGGGGGAGGTGTACTTGTGGGGACAATGAGAACAGATTCTTTGGTCTCGTACAGAAACCAGTAGGGGGAGGGGGCAAGGCTGGGGAGACCTGGGAGAGAAGACCTTCCTGATGGCAGGGCAGTGGGGCTTGCCCTCAGACTGGCTGGGCATCCCCAACGGGCAGGGTCCTGCGGTCTGGGCAGAGAGGCGTGGCATCACCAGGGCCTTCGGGTAAGGCAGAAATGGCAAGGCCACTTGTCAATGTGACAATGGTTATTCTAACTGGACCAGGCTCAAACCCACAGGAGGCGTTCCTCAGAGACTAAAACAGCAAGGAAGTTCAAAGCATCTTGATAACAGGCTTCTGAGAAAGTATCAAAGGACACAATGTATGAAAAGTGTATAACCGTAAAATATAAGAACAGGCACCAATGAAATGATTAATCCAGCAATATGCATTGAGCATTTAACAACCACATACTAGGTGCAGCCTGAACACAGTGCTTTCAGAAACGGGAAGCTCCCCTCTCACCTTTCAAGTTGTTTACTGCAAAACTGGGCTGGTGCCACTCATCTTTATTTAGTTTATTCTCTTTATACAAGCAGACCTCATTTTATTGTGCTTTGCTTTATTGCACTTCACCAGATACTATGTTTTTTACAAATTGAAAGCTTGTGGCAACCCTGAGCTGAGCAAGTCTACTGGTGCTCTTTTTTCCAACAGCATTTGTTCACTTTGTATCTCTGTGACTCTGTGTCACGTTTTGGTAAATCTTAAAATATTTCAAACCCTGGACAGCAAAAATAACCACCACTCGCTGAAGCCTCAGATGATGGTTAGCATATTTTTAGCAATAAAATATTTCTGATTTATTTGTACATTTTTTTAGACACAATGTTACTGCACACTTAATAGACTACAGTATAGTGTAAAAGTAACTTATACACACACTGAGAAACCAAAAAATTCACCTGACCTGTGTTATTGCAATATTCACTTTACTGTGGTGGTCTAGAAACAAACCTATAGTATCTTCCCAGGTCTGCCTATAATTTGCCTGACTTTCAAATCTATCAAAACTGGACCTTGTATAGCCAGTAGTCAATGGGTTGTTAACAATCCCACCCTAAAAACCCTTACCAGATTTCGAGAAAAGCCAGCAGAGGCATCTGGTTAGATCTTAAAACAAAAATTATCACAGCACGGTCCCCAGCCAAAGCTCCTTGTGGACTGAGAAGAAACACCGACTGTCCATCAGGAAAGAAGCATCCAAATCCCACAAGACTTGGAAGTTGAGCGCATCCATCCGGAACCAAGGAACCAAGTCCTTGGGACCCTTCTAACATCCCATGAGCTTGAGGCCGAGTGTTTCAGTTTATCCTATGTGAATATGACCAGAGACCCTGGCTTTGATCACTTTGATCTGCTCAGAAGTCAATAAACAAAACAAAAATGCAAAAACCACTAACCGCCTTGTGCGTAATCTGTGAGTGGACAGTTGAATGTATTATTTTGCTTTTTTTTTTCCCCAGAGCTTATTCCCATGCATGGTTCTTTCACGTAAACCCAGGACTCAGACAAGTCGGAATATGAGTCTCGGGCAGCCTCCGTGAGCCTACCTGCAGCATATGACCGCTTTGCACGAGAGGGCCAGGTCCAGGAAGCTTCTCCTGACCTCGAAGGACAGCGCGTACTTCAGGGTGTGCCCGTCGATGATGAGGGCCGCGTCGTTCTCCTTGCCCAGAAGACTCCCAAGGTCAGCGCAGTGCTGAGTAATGGCTGCCCGCGTGGCCTGAAACAAGGGTAGGGGGTGGGCGGACGTGTCACATTTTAATAAATCAAAAACAGAAGCTTTTAAAGAGCAGAAAGAAAGACCCAGAAATCCAAAGTACGTTCCTTAAAATGAAAACATGCCCATTCTAATGTAAAACATACAGAGCTCAACTTGGCGTATTTCTACATTAAAATGACACTGGACTGCCGTGCCCTCTAGGTCTGTGTTATGGGTGAAAACATCCCCATCGTGATTTTTTTTTTTAAGATTTTTTTTGATGTGGACAATTTTTAAAGTCTTTATTGAATTTGTTACAATATTGCTTCTGTTTTATGTTTTGGTTTTTTTGGCCCCAAGGCATGCATGACCTTAGCTCCCCAACCAGGGTAGAACCTGCACCCCCTGCATTGGAAGGCCAAGTCTTAACCACTGGACTGCTAGAGAAGTCCCCCCATAGTGATATTTACATTTGATATTTACAATAACCTACTCTGGTTGCCCTCTATCCAAATTCTTCTCCATTGGAACTTTAACTGCTTAGGTTCTGATGACTATCTTTCTCTCCCCTCCTGTACACTACATACATATTATTCTTGGTATCCCTAGAACAGGAAACTCCATAAAAACAAATATGTTTTTTGGGAAAAGGTAACGTTGCTGGACCTTAAATGCCAAGCATCTCTCAGTTCACACAAGGTCACCTTTAAAGCATCCAAAAGATATAAAAATAACTCAAAAGATGAATTTCCATTCTCTGCTGAGATCTGCAGATTAAACCATTTCTCTCCATGTATCATCAGAGTAAGAAACGAACTGATAATTTTTTCATGTTACAAAAAATATCCAATAAATTAAACTGCCAATATGTTTTAAAACATTGCTACCAACCTAAATAAGTGCCTTGGTGTGATGTCTACGATCAGATGGAATTAAAGCATAGAAGCACTTTTGAGATTTAAAAACAAGGACGTTCTGATCTTCCAACGGAATCTGTGATTACGAATAGGATATCAAGTTCAAATGTAACATATAAAAGACAATTTTTGGCTCATGATAAAAAGCCTGCTTAAGTTAATCAGGGAAGCACACAAGTCAGCTGAAATTATTCTGTCTGGACAACTGTCCTTCAGCTATTAAGTTATATTTACACCTATCATCTGGTAACATAAATTACAATTAAGAAATATGTGGGGGCTTCCCTGGTGGCGCAGTGGTTGAGAGTCCACCTGCCGATGCAGGGGACATGGGTTCGTGCCCCGGTCCGGGAAGATCCCACATGCCGCGGAGCGGCTGGGCCCGTGAGCCATGGCCACTGAGCCTGCGCGTCTGGAGCCTGTGCTCCACAACGGGAGAGGCCACAACAGTGAGAGGCCTGCGTACCGCAAAAAAAAAAAAAAAAAAAAAAAAAAAAAAAAGAAATATGTGGAATGAACAGGGATTCTTCCAGCCCTCGTTAAACTGAGGATCAGCTACCATCACAAAGTGAGAAGCAGAATATACTGTCTTACTGCTCAGTCACCCTTTAAACAAGAGACTTTGACAATATCAAAAAGATACACCTGGGCTTCCCTGGTGGCGCAGTGGTTGAGAATCAGCCTGCCAATGCAGGGGACACGGGTTCGAGCCCCAGTCCGGGAAGATCCCACATGCCGTGGAGCAACTAGGCCCGTGAGCCACAACTACTGAGCCTGCGCGTCTGGAGCCTGTGCTCCACAACAAGAGAGGCCACGATAGTGAGAGCCCCGCGCACCGCGATGAAGAGTGGCCCCCCCTTGCCACAACTAGAGAAAGCCCTCACACAGAAACGAAGACCCAACACAGCCAAAAATAAATAAATAAATTTAAAAAAAAAGGAACACAAGGCTTCATTGTTTCACTACTCCTTGTGACATTCATAATTACTTCTAGTATCACTCACAAATGAAAACACTTAAAAAAAAAAGATGCACCTAAGGCACAATTGGGGTGCTATGGTTAGGTGGCCTGGGGTCTGGTCCCAACTCGCCACTTATTACCTCTGTGACCTTGGGCAAGATACAAAACCTCTTTAAACAGCAGTTTTCTCCAGTGTAAAACAGAGCTAAGGATACTCAGAATACTCACTTCATAGCACTTTTCTTATGAAAAGTGAGTTACGCGGAGTAACCTACTTGGCATATAATAAGCATCCAGTAAAACCCATTCCTCTTCCTGTTACTATTTATTCATGAAGAACTTCCTACACCAAGGAAAACACACATCTCTGCCACTTCAGACAGTGAATAAATGCCATAAGTGACAACGCCTGCTTTGTCAATGCAATAATAGAGGAATTGATAAAATAATGCTCTAAGGAAAAAGTTAAATTGACTTTTACTAAAAATAAAGGACACTTTATACTTCTTAATCTTGGTTAGTTGCATAATCCTGAATCTCAAACAAAACATCTATGTTTACTTTACCTGTACAAACAGCCTGCCCTTTAGAGTTTGGGTAGAGAAGAAAATTCCACCCACTTAGGGAAACCCCAGCTTGGCAGCCTGGGGGTGTCACCAGGGGAATCAGACAGGTCCAGGCAACTCTGGAGGGTGTGCCTGCCGGGATCCAAGCACAGTGGACAGAAAACCCTCCTGGGAAACGTTTCACCAAAGCAATTAGGCCGGGTTTGCAGATTTGGTCCACGGACAGCAAGCCGGCACCGTGGCAGAGGCGCAGACCAGCCCAGGGTCCTTTGAGGAAGAGGCTAAGGACACAAGTCCCTGAGATGCGCAGACCCTGCCTACGGCTTTTCTTTATGGGGACACAGCACCCGTGGAGCTACGCGGAGACAGTGATATCGTGAAGGGTACTTTCTCTACTTGGGGTTATTCCTGGGGTGTGCGTGAGGGCAGACCGGACACTGATCGCTCTTCTTCCTGGGGGAGGTCCAAGTATTGGTGGTTGACCGCCTATCACCGTGGGAGGCTGGGGCATGATGCGGAGGGGTGCCACCAGAAGAAGCCTGAGCAAAGGGAATATGACGGCAGAAACATGCGGAGAAAACTATGTTCCTGATGTTACCAAGGCTGTTGCCCCAGAATCATATCCTGCCCTCCCCGGGAATGGAAACCAATTGCTCTTATCTGAGTTTCAGGAGGAAGCTGCATAGAAAAAACAAGAACTGGTTAGAAACATCTAGGCCCAAGATGGCAGAAGACTTGACTTCCAGTGGACTCTGAGCCTCACTGTACACTCATTAGCTGCTAGATGACACACCCACCAGTGCCAGGACAGTTGACAGTTGCCATGACAACAACCAGAAAAATCCAAGCGACTGAAAAGGAGTATTGCATCAGTTCCGGGTCCAAACACATCCCTATTCTCGGATAACCCCTGAATATTCCTGCTACTCTTTCCAAATCCCTCCCTTTCACTCTGACCTTCCTATATATTTGCTATATATATCAGCTTCTCCACCCAGCTGGGTTGAACTAAGTGGCCGCTTCTCCATTCTTTGGCCGTTCGGTAAAGCCTGTGCTGTCCCAGTGTCAGCATCAGTCTTGCTCCTGGCTGTGCGATCCCTTTTCCTCCCTCCACCCCTCCACCCTAGTCTCCCCCTCCGGCCACATGGAGACAAACCAGGAAGAGAACCGTCATCAGGCCCTGGATCTGCTGGCACCTTGATCCTGGGCTTCCAGCCTTCACAACCATGAGGACTGAATTCCTGGTGTTCAAGCCACCAGACCATGGTCCTTTTGTTACAGCAGCCCGAGCTGACTGAGACGAAAGGTCACTCCTGGAACTCACTGGCGATGCAGCTCTTCTTGGCAGAGCGGATATAGAGATGAAAGGGCCCTGAGGTCACAGTCAGTGCACAAGCAACAAGCTGTCACGTTTACTGCCTGGAGTAAGGTTTCCACTTTAACATAGTAACTGCAGGGACAGCATACACAACACGGGAGACAAGGCTGTGAATGCATGGCGGGGTTGGGAGTGGCAGGTGGTCAGGGCAAGGCCTCCAGGAGCAGGCGACGCCCATGGGAGTAATGACCCCTTGGCGGTGCTGCACTGCACCCTGTAGAAACACGGCGGCCAAGCTGTCCACATGCAGTGAGAACACCAAACATCCCTAAATCACGCAACACTGATAAAAGGGATTTCACATTTATATTCCATCGACTGGGCGTTTTCTCACCCACTGGTAAAGAGTACAGTACATTAATAAATGGGGTCAACTAAACAATTACACGAGTCAAACCTATTACCGTCAACCACCCAAGATGCAGTTACGGAAGTTCCTACTCTGCTCTATGGTATCTACCCCCATAAGTCCCACAATACAATCAGGGCGGCAAATACACACACAAAAGAACGAACTAATGAAAACCGAATATTCTCCTGATGGGCAGATTGTAGACCTCACCGGGATCATACCCTTGCCTGGTGTGGCTCATTTTTGTGTTTAGCTGGAATTACACTAAATTTTAAATTCAATGAAGGCAGAAACTCCTTTTGTCAATCTCTGATCACGAGGGCAGAGCAGGTGCTCCATAAATGTGCTGACGTCCTAAGTGAACTGATGTGTCTAAGCTAACCCTTCGCTGTAATATCTTTAAGAGACTATTTACTGGTCTTCGAGGCACCTGTGTGTCTGACCTTCTTGGGGGCTATGCAGCCTTCCTGGTACATTTTTACATTACATCTTCCTTACAAATGATCGGTCCTTGATTCTTCTTACTCCATGCATCCTGGACTCTTTGCCTTCAATGTCCTCGAGGCCTAACCTTCCCCCTTATCTGAACCATCCTGCTCGCCCTGCACTTCATCTGCTCAGAATCACACCTGTGCCTTTGAGACTGAAAACCTTTCCTACCACTAAACTCCCTCCAGATTCATCCTTCCAACTCCACCCTTGTCTCCAGCCTCTACTTTGGTCTTTAATTCCTACGCTTTCAATGCCCACTCAGCAATAATCTTTGATCAACCCAGACTAGCTCGGCCCACCACACATGTGTGGCAGAATACAGGTCCCTTCTGTGCGATTCTGGAGCAAGCCAATCACAGGTGTTAATATCACAACCAGTTCCTTATTCTCAAATGGACTATGATTCAAAAGTCTATTTGTAAGTTAGTTATTGGGCACTTAGAATCTATTTTCCCAAAGGAACGATGTTACAAACTGTGGTTGGATCCCAGGGCCTGTTAATGCCTATTTAGCCTAGTTGCTAAAATTTATACTGCAGTCTCCGATTTTAATAAAAAACCGACTACAGAAGTTACAATGGACTTGGCTGTTAGCGGGGGCATAGGGAGCTGGGGCTGGGGCTTCATTCCCTGAAAGTTACGAAACATCCCAAAATTCTTCATTAGAATTTGCCTTTTAGGCATTATTATGAAAAAGTATATTTCCAGCTTTGCATACATGTTCTTCCATTTTGTTTTTCCTTCACAATTGAAAACACACATGACTTAAAGCCAAAAGTGGGCAACTCTGAGTAAAGGCTGATACCTGAGCCACGCCAGACACTTTTCCCCAGACATGCTGTTCGATGAACCCTGCGCTTCTTATCAGTAAGGTCAGCACTTATCTCTGCCTTGCCGGGTTTTTAAATAAGATTCTATAAACACCATAGACAGTGCTACCCTGTGATCTCAGGAAATGGTTGTCTCTCTGCTGATTCACAGATCACAGGTTCATCTGATGGCCCCTGAGCACAGCTGAAGCGGACCCCGCTCAGCCTACAAGCAGATGGGACCTGGAAGGCAGTTCTACTGTTCATCACTTTAGATTCAATAAACAAACCGGGAGAGACGACCATTTCTAGAACCCGGATGCATTTTTACCAATGTGCAGATAGCAGGAATCTCTCCTCAAAATTAAACAGTGCCGGCAGCAGTGAACTCTGTCGAGGCAGGTCATCCTCTCCTTCCCGAGCTCGGCAGTGTCCTGAGGAATTTCTGAGACGCCCTGGTAGCAGCAGCTGCCTCAGCCCTCACTTTGATGTTCTGCAAATTCCAACGGGCTCAGAGCTGACGATGCTGAAAAGCCAGGATGGCTCGAGTTTCAGGAGCAGCAACTCAACCAAATCACACTCAGCCTTAAAGTCCAGGAGCAAAGTACCTTCTCCTGAATGAACCTGGGGCCTGTGAGCCTCTAACGGTCATGCTCGTCCTCTAGACCACAGGTTTAAGAAAAGAGGAATCTGTAGATAAGAGGAATCTATTAAATGTGTCATGTTTCAAGGACAAATAATTTCAAGGAAGATGAGATTATACTTCACAGGCATGAAGCAAACGTCCTAAAGAGATAATGTGGACTCTTGCTACAGGTACCCAGGTGCCTGCCTGGTACCCTCAGATCACCTTTTATCACCACCCCCATCAGGCTTTCCTCTACACTGGCCATCTCTACCTCCCATAGAAGGTTTCCATTTCTGATTAAAAAAAAAATAATTATCTCTCAGTGTAAACCTACTGAATTTACTGAATTCACACTAGCATATAACCTCTACAGAAGTCTTTTTGCTTTTGTTTTGTTTTTGTTAATCAGCTTCTTTGAACCGCTTCTACAATTAAAATACAGAAGACTTCCATCACCCCAAACGTCCCCTCGAGCCATTTTGCAAGCACTCCCCTCCCCTCCCCCACCGCCAGCATCCAGCCATCAATGATCCACTTCTGTTACTACAGTTTGGCCTCTTCTAGAATGCCATACAAATAGAATCACAGTTGCTAGTCTCTTCTGTCTGGCCTATTCACTTAGCCTAATCCTTTGAGATCTGTCCAGAGTTTTTGCACTTTTCAATAGCTTATCCTTTTTTGTTTCCATGTAGTATTCCAATGAATGATTACACCACCGCTGTCCACTCACCTGTTATTATACGTTGGGGCTGTTTCCAGTTTTAGGATATTCCAAATAATTCTACTATAAATATTCGTATACTAGTCTTTGTGTGAACATATGTTTTTATTTTTCTTGGGTAGATACCTAAATCGAAATTACTCCGTCATACCGTCTATACAGATACATGCGGAGCACACGCATGTTTAACTTTATGGAAACCATGAGACTGTTTTCCAAAATGGCTGCATCATTTTGCCTTCTCAACGGTCCCGTCTGAGCATTCTAGCTATGCCTCATCCTTGTCAACGCTGACACCAGCAGTCTTTTTAACTTCAGCCTTAGATTCTAATGGCTACGTTGTGTTAGATTTAGTAGTTTTCATTTGCATTTCCCAAATGACTAACGGTGTCAAATCTCTTTTAATGCTTAATGAATTAAATGGATTTCTATTTGCTGGGATTGCAGGGCATACAACTAAGCACAGTGGAATAATTCACATAATACACGGGGAATTTTTTTTTTTTTGCGGTACGCGGGCCTCTCACTGTTGTGGCCTCTCCCGTTGCGGAGCACAGGCTCCGGACGCGCAGGCTCAGCGGCCACGGCTCAGGGGCCCAGCCGCTCCGCGGCATGTGGGATCTTCCCAGACCGGGGCACGAACCCACATCCCCTGCATCAGCAGGCGGACTCCCAACCACTGCGCCACCAGGGAAGCCCTCGGGGAATATTTTTTATGTAGGGTAATAACAACCATGTACGGAGGCCAGCACCAAGAATCTCTCTTTAGGGCTGGAGACCCTATTTTTTCAGTTTCTTCTTTTCTTTTTACATCTTCCATCTCTAAAAGATCCACATTTTCCTGGAAAGGCATCCCCGGCAAGATTAGAAGAGAGATTCAGTAAGTGGGGCACGTGAAAGAAACTGGGCGGCAGCTGCTCACCAACAAGTATCATTTTTAAGAAAGAGACCATTTATTCACTTAGGCTTCCGAGCCTAGAACGTTTGAAAACTATCAATCACCACTATTTATTGAAAGAAAATTTGACTAACAGTTGTGACAGAGCTCAAATCACCGAGGTTAAAAACCTCCCTGAAAATATGTACTTTCTTTCGCTTCTCAAAGGATATTAAATAGCACACCTAATATGCTTAATTTATTTTCTGCCACAAAACTAGATTTTGATTTTAGCGCCAGGAATCCTTTTACGTACTAAACAAGTGTGTTCTTGCATAGCTGTGTATAATAAGATCTCAAAAATAATGCAGATGCGTGAAAAAGCATTTGCTATGTGAACCTCTACTATGGATCCTTTTTGCAGTTTTTGAGAAAGGAGATAACCCTTTTTAAGGAACGATTTCAAAGTGTGACCCTCCCGCAGGAAGAATGTGACATCCGCATTTGTGAGGGATCACTCAGCTGCGTATAAAATGACCCCCTATAATTCCATGGAACAGTTGCTTCGCACACATCTGTCCAGAATGGATCTCAGGAAGTCACTGTCTATTTTGGGGACACAATGAATCACATTTAAAATCATCACACTAGATGAACAACAAGGTCCTACTGTAGAGCACAGGGAACTACATTCAATACCCTGTGATAAGTCCTAGTGGAAAATCATATGAAAGAGCATATGTATGTATAACTGAGTCACTGTGCTGTACAGCAGAAATTAACACGACATTGTAAGTTAACTATACTTCAGTAATATTAAAAATAAAAAAATAAAGAACACATACAAAATACAACAGAAAAAAAAAAAACACGTACTGTCAGTGATTCTGAAAGAGTCACAAATAACACATTAACCTCTAAAGTACCCGATGCACTCCAAGCTTGCTGGGCACACCCCTCCCAAAAAGAATCATCACATTCCCCAGGAATAATTTTACTGTCAACATAACAACCTCAACTTAATTACTTTATTTCCTGACCTTTGGAGATTTACATTTTTAACTTTTAACATATCTATATTATATTATATATCTATAATATGGTCATTGGTTTAACTATTTCTAAAGTCGTCTTGATTCTTGGATGAATTATAAAGTGCCCAAAGCAAACACAACAGTGTTTGAGTTTAGAAATTTTAAAACAAAGTACTGCAGAAAATGTTGCCAGAGTATGTTTAACAATCTGTGTGATTAAGTCTGTCAGCTAAACTTTGGCAAAGGAAGACAGAGTGCTATTAGTCTCACACAAAAAGATGAAATACCCCAACAAGGACCCACTGTATAACACAGGGAACTATACTGAATATTTTGTAATACTGAGTACTACAATACTCAATAATAATAAAGGAAAACAATTTGAAAAAGAATACATATGTATATATACACATAGATACATATACATGTATACATATATATATGTATAACTGACTCACTTCGCTCTACAGCTGAAACTAACACAACATGGTAAATCAACTATACTTCAATTAAAGAAAAGATAAAATACCAATTGCAAACTAAAGATCTACATTTGCTCCACAGTGACAAATGCTAACATCTGTTACGTCCTCAAAGGGAGCGCGTCGTAGGTACCACAAAATCATCTCAATGCTTGAACTACCTGTTTGCTGTATGATAAGACCAATTTCTTAATAAACATATGCTAACTTTTAAAATAAACCTTATGGATGCCATGTAAGAAAATGAACATGATAATATTAATTTCCCTACGTTGGGGATTTAAGCTTTTAATGTTACTATTTCGATAATACAGCCTTTGCACTTCCTACTTCTTTTTTTTTTTTTTTTTTTTTCTTTTTGCTGTATGCGGGCCTCTCACTGTTGTGGCCTCTCCCGTTGCGGAGCACAGGCTCCGGACGCGCAGGCCCAGCGGCCATGGCTCACGGGCCCAGCCGCTCCGCGGCATATGGGATCCTCCCAGACCGGGGCACGAACCCGTATTCCCTGCATCGGCAGGCGGACTCTCAACCACTGCGCCACCAGGGAGGCCCTGCACTTCCTACTTCTAAAGGCTTCTGGACTCTTGAGGAATTATAATGTGTCCAGACTCTGTTTACACCGGTGAGAACAACAAAAACAGTAAAAAACAAAACAAAACATTTCTGAAAGAGAAATAGTGAAGGCCGATCACGAAAGATCCCCAAATGCACGCGTGGCAGCAGAAGGCTGTGCTGACAGGCAGCGAAGGGTGTAGCCACGCGAGAAAATGGGCCCTTGGGCTCCCATCCCGGGTCCACGGAGGCGAAAGCACGGGACACGAAGGGCTGGGCCTCGCTGCCGCCCACATACTCCCCGGCCACAGCTGACCCACCCTGGCCTGGTTCTGGAAAGAGCCTGCCCACGGGTCCTCTTCAGTTTTCCTGGAATCGCTGTCGTTGGGGAGAACAGGCTGTCACGTGAGAGGAGAGACCAGCTGCCTACCAACCTCTGCTCTGTTAGGGAAACGTCTCACGTCAGCGTGGGACACTGTCACACACTTATACACTTCCTAAACGATCGTCTCCAGTCGGAAAAGTCAGGGGCATGTTCCATGACACACACATCTTCAGAATCAATAAATAAAACCACATGCATCAGTAAAAGTGTAGCAAAGGTCTCGTTTCCACGGGAGACCTCCACACTGATGACGGAGAGGGGAGGAAGCCTCGTCGTGTTTCATGTGGGCGCCTGGCCGAGAGGCAGACCCCATGACCAGCCAGGGCGGGCAGCCTGGGACACGCCTCACCATGCTCTCCGCAGACTGGCAAGGACTCAGGGTTATGGAGATAAAGTTGACACTGAAATACAGAGCAAGGACAAAAAGCCTTCGTGTCACCTTTACCCATTAAGGGTCTATTATGTGCATACGCTTCTAGGGGTAGAGAAGCCCAGAGACAAAGAAAGAGCCATACAAACGACACACAAGCGCCAAGAATCACCGCGTGCGCACATCCAGGCCAAAGGACCGAAGGCCTGTGAGGCGCGGGGACCCCAGGCCTGCATTGGGATGCACGGGGGGACAGGTCGGCGGGCTGCGCTGGTGGGAAGCAGGGGGACCCCTTCCCAGAGTCTGCAGGGAGCTGACGCGGGCTTCTACGTGTCAAATGCCCACCAGGTGACATGCCTGCAAGATGGGAGGAGGACACAGAGCAGCTAAGGGGCCTTCACATGATGAGGGTCTCGCCTTCTTTGGGATGATAAGAGATAAAACCAAGAAAGGCGCTGAAGCAAAGCACACGCGGTGCTCGGTGAACAGTCAGAGGCCGAGAGGCAGGACGGGGCTGAGTGTAAGCCTCTCGGCAGGTGGGAAAACCAGGCATCACCGGGAAAGGCACGGGAGGATGGGGGATGGGGGGGTAGCCCGGGACTGGGGGTCAGAGCAGAGCGGATTGGACTTTGTGGAGAGAGAGTAGGGGCTTTGGTTTAAGAGGAAACCCCTGTTCCCTGCGAGACCGTGGCGGGTGGGCCGGCTGGGCGGCGGGGAGCACCCGGCCTTGCTCTGGGGGGCTCTGCTTCTCGGAAGCCACGCCGGCCACTACGCCCGCGAAGTTCCCACGGAACATCCGCAGCTCGTTCTGCGCGGATCACGTGACCTCTCCATCCACGCTGCCCCGAGAACGGAAAGGAAACCATTTGGGCAGTTTCTCTACTGCTCCTCAGTGAGCAAAGCCAACAAAGCACACGGCTCAGCAGGTGCTGAGCAACGGCCGCCGCGCCCTGGACACCGACCAGGGCAGAGCCATGGTTCACTGTCGGCTGAGAACCATCTCCGCTCTGCCTGTGCTGGTCCCCTCCGCGCACCAACACGTGCCCGGGGTCACGGGCTTTCTACTGAAGCTCTGAGAGTCCTGGAGGCGTCAGCTTCGTGCACCATTCACACCTTCAGTAAGTAGGCGTGGATGTGACTGAGACACGGCCGTGCCCCCAGGTCCAATCTCCCTGGGGACACGTATGGGGCACATTCACGGGTGCACAGGCCAGGGAGGAAGGTCAAGCAGGGTCAGGAAGCAGGAGTCCATCGGAAGCTGGACATGAGTGGCCTCAGTCAAGAAGACATGGACTTACAGGCCAAAGCACAACAGTTTATGCTTAACTGGACAAAAGGTCCTGACAGTCCATTTGAGGCCAGGAAATATAATCCATAGGTTGATTTTAGGTTAGTTATTCATCCTACTTTAAAAAAAAAACAAAAACCCACTTCACCCAAAATTAAAAAAACAAAACCACAAACGGGCAATTTCACATGAAAGCTCTGATACCAGTTTCTCTTGAAAACTACAGCATAGGGGACCCCTGGGCCCGTGTCCTGCATGGCCGCTGCGCCTGAGATACAGGAAGGACCTCTCCTGGCTACGACGCCTCCCCTCCCCACTGACTGCCCCTCAGTACTGGGCATTGGGCATCACTGGCTCCTGGGAATGTGCTGCTCTGTTTCTCTGCCCATCTGCCACTAAAAGTGGGAATAACCATGAGGAGGGCGGCCACGGCCCCCCGGTTCAGGGACGCTGATCGACCTCAAACATTCCCTGCACGTTCCTGGCCCTGCTCACCTTGGCGAGCACCGTCTTCTTTGATCTTTAACGGGACACGACTGGTGCAGAGACACGCTCCCCCGAGGGCTCCGCCTGGCTTCTCTCAGCGCTTTCCGGGCTGTTTCTAATACGGGTGCAGGGTTCTGTATTCCACCCAGCTGACAAAGGATCAGCCTCTACAATTAAACTAGTAATTTTGAGAGAACATACAAATTCCCAGATGTAAAACCCAAAAGGGATCCAGAAGAATGAAGATTTCCTGAAGCTTCTTAAATGGCTTTCTGCAGAGATTTCACCTCTAACACACACACACACACACACACAGAGCTTTCCAGATGGCTAGCATTTCTATAGGGAAAAATAAAGCGTCCACTTTACTATTAAAAACTTTGAATAAGATGGCCTACTCGATGTAGTTAGGAGCTTCTGAAGTGCCTATGAGAGCTTCCTTCTTTATATATATATTTTGGGGGTCCCAAGTCCTAGTACTAAAAGCTTAAGAGAAGAGATGAAAAGCTATTCTGAGAAAAATATATACATACACCCTATATATTATATATATGGCATATATGATATATAAAATATATATATATATAATACTTATATACTATATACACTATAATATACCATGCCAAATAGTTATATATATATATATATATATATATATATATCACAAACCATTTTTGTTAACCTTACTAAACTCTATTTAACAAATATTATGCTGTTACATAAAGGTGATACTCAAAGTATTGGGGATATAAAGATATAATAGATTCCCCCCTGCCCACCAGTCTTTAAGAAGTATGCTTTCTACCAGGGACACAAGAATGGAAATGCTTGATTTGGTAGAAGAGTAGCACAGGTCTGCTAGACTGAGCGTGTACTTCTGTGTGAATGTTGGTAGGTGGGACAGGCACTTTGCAATTATCCGCAGACCCTACCACTCCTTAACGTACTATTACAGAGAGCTGTGAAAAAAAAGAATAACGTAAATGAAAGAGAACTAGATTCTAACAGGGGAGAAACAAGGAGCAAGAGAAAACTACTAAAAAAAAAAAACAAAACGAAAAAACAAAGCCCAGAGATTAGTTTATAATTGTCAACCTTTAAAGAGAACTAAAGAGGAAAATTTAATACTGGAAAATTTAGCAGAGATTCACGATGGACAAAAGGGTATCCCAGCAAAGAATCAACTCTGCAAAGGAAATGCAACCTGACACCTGTCCTCACCCATCAGCATCCGTGGAGGAACACCTAGACACCACCTGGGAAGCTAGGCTTGGGGTGAGGGGGAAAGATCCTGGGTTAAGAAAGGTGAATTTCTTTTTTTAAATTTTTAATTGAAGTATAATTGATTTAGAATATTGTGTTAATTTCTGCTGTACAGTACAGCAAAGTGATCCAGTTATACATATATATTCTTTCTCATATTCTTTTCCATTATGGTTTATCACAGGATATTGAATATAGTTCCCTGTGCTCTACAGTAGGACCTTGTTGTTTATCCATTCTATATTTAATAGTTTGCATCTGTTAATCCCAAACTCCTAATTTATCCCTCCAGAAAGCTGAGTTTCTGAATCCTGTAAGGAAAATGACTCAGGGCTCAGCTCAAGGACCTGTGTTACCCTCAGGGCACTCAGCAAGCCCACCTTCTCCCCATTTACTGCTGGACCCTCTCACCCTCTGCCCTCCTGGGGAGGAGGGATCTCTCGGCTGATGCTTTCACTGCTACCTCGCGAGGCTCAGGAGGAGGCTGACCCGCAGATATGCTCCCATCTTTCTGGAGGGAAAGGATGGCTTAGGGGAGGGAGCCGTGCGTGGGGAGTGGAGTCTGGTCCAGGGTCTGGGTCAAGAGCCACACACGGTGAGGCCGGGCTAAGCAAGAGTCAAGATGAAGACTTCAGGAGCAGAAACACCAGGATGGGGGGTTGGTAATGAAGCCAGGCTGTGGGAGGCGCCGTCACCTTCAACAACAGCTGGACGACCTTTGTGGAGATGGAGACGGCGGGAGATGGCCAGAGGGATGAGAGGAGGGGAGGGCGGGTGGGCATACGGTTCAATTTTGGAGCCTGTTAATTACTCGAGGTGCCTTGATCCATCCTTCTCAGGTGTACTTCAAAGCCTATTAAACTCCTCCAAGACAAGTTTTAAAGGTTTAAGGTATTCCCAAATTGAACAAGCCCGAAGACTCATGAGGGCTCAAATTCACTAGGTATCTGCGCTAGATTACCCCCCGTCCTCCAGAATAAAAGAAAAATTACCAACACCAGAAATATGTGGGAAATGATGATTTGCAGGAGACCAGAGTGTCCCTAGTGCTTGAAACTATGTAGAGAATAAAAAAAGAGAAGTGGCTCTGTTCTCCAGACTTACATTTACTAGGTTCTAAATCCAGCCCAGATTTGACCTTTGCTTTAAATAGATTTTCTTGGAGAGGAGGGAAGAAAACATTGATTCATCCGAGACTTCTGAACGACCTACTGTTCACATTACTTGAAATAATGTCTGCTTTAAATCAGAATTCTTGAGACACAGAAATAAATATACCAAGAGGTTTCTAATTCTGTGCTTTCACCAACGGATTATTTTCATTCACAACAGTGGACGAACTTGATACGGCCTTTCCAGAAGAAGGCCCGCAACCACAGAGCAGAAGGCAGGGAGGAATCAATCAGATCACTGCCATCCAGGCTCAGGCTTCAGCCTGTCTCGAGATCAACGCTTTCAAAAGAACAAATAAGAGAAGTATGTCAAACGGAGAGGACTTTTCAGGGGTTTCCAAGGCCTGTGTTAATTTAGCAACACTTGGGGAATGAGGGGAAACCTAGCAGCAAAAATGTTTCCAGGAAGATCGAAAAAGGTGAAACCAGAATCATTCAATACCAGGACTGTTCCCCTCAGTAAATGTGAAACATACAAGCTTCCCACCCTGCTAATAAACACAGTCATTCAGATCAATGTCACCCATGGAAGGGCTAATTAGGCGGTTAATCTATAATCCTGGCCTTAAGCCTTCTTAGTCTATCCTTTACCAGTTTTATTTCCTCTCACGAGTTTTGAGCACACTGTTCATTTTACACCACTGTCAGAGACAGCTGGAGAGAGAAATACAAATACAACTGACCCTTGAACAACATGGGTTTTGAACTGTGTGGGTCCACTTATATGGCGATTTTTTCCCCAAAAATATAGTGCCTGTCTTTTCATTTTACAGATCTTTCAATTAACTGTGGGGAAAAGTTTGTGTTCAATTAGAGATCACAATATGTGAAATCAAAAGAACGAGGGTTTGAGTCCTGATTCTACCCCAAATGTTTCAGCTTTCTGCCCTTGGGTGAGTTATCAATTCCTTTGTTTTTGAGGCAGAGATAGGAATACATAGATTTTCGACTACATGGGGGTCAGCGCCCCTAACCCCTGCGTTGTTCAAAGGTCAACTAAATAAATCGAACAGAATTTATCTCAGACGTAGTTCAAAGCCTAATAAACTCCTCCAAGACAACTTTTAGAGGTTTAAGTTATTCCCAAATTGAATAAGCCCGAAGACTCACAAGGGCTCAAATTCACTATGTAGCTCTGCTAGATTACACCCTGTCCTCCAGAATAAAAGAAAAATTACCAACACCAGAAATATGTGGGAAATGATGATTTGCAGGAGACCACTATCTGTTTGCTTCTGGTTGGGGAAGAATTTGAAAATGTACTTCTGGTACCAATGTAGATAAATGACGTCAGGGCACCAGGCAGGTAATAAAAGTACGGTTGACATTAAGGAGGGGTGGGGTCTGTGGCCAATTGCAAAGTGCCTGTGCCACCCACCAATATTCACCCAGAAATACACACTCAGTCCAGGAGACCTATATGACTCTTCTTCCAAATCAAGCATTTTGAGAATCTCATGTGTCTAGAAGACTTACAACCCAAAGGACCAACCACAGTCCATAGAGACAGGGCTAATGCAGAGAAGAAGCAGAAATCGCTCATCCACACGCCCCGCCAGAACCTCCCCTTGGACGTGGCAGCTGATGCAGCTTCACACCCAAGGGCGATGTGTTCACTGAGCCTCTCTCTTCACTGGTCTCCTCGGCTGTCTCACCCTATGCACCATTACTAAAATAGGCTCACATAGTAATATTAGCAAGTCATCTTTCTGTTTATGGTCTTTTGCTATTTCTGTCCTATCCAAGTCAGTATTTAGAGATCACTTTAATGTTTAGTATTTGTTTATTTTATGGCTTCTGTTATTAGAGCTCTCAAACCTTTTATGGCAGATGACCAGAGTCTCTCTCTAGTTGCAGTAAGAATGTCTTCTTTAAAACTCAAGGCAAGGCACTGCCCTGGAGGTCCAGTGGTAAAGACTCCACCTTACAATGCAGTGGACACGGGCTCGATCTTGGTCAGGAAACTAAGATCCCACATGCCGCAGGGCAAATAAGCCTGTGTGCTGCAAACTACAGAGCCCACGTGCCACTAAAGAGAAACCCGAGCAGACTGCGCACCATATGGAAAAGATTCCACGTACTGCCACTAAGACCCAACGCAGCCAAAAATAAAGAAAATAAATAAATATTTTTTTTTTAAAATTAAAATTCAAGGCAAGACTGTTAGGTATTTAAAAAAAAAAAAAGTCATTAATATGTGTGAAACCAGGCAGAAGGAAGCAGCCTGGACAGTAAGTCAGCCTGAGCTCCGGGCCCTGTGAGAGCACCACCCTTAAGTAACTCACCCATCCACTGCAGGGGGTGGGAGGAGCTTATTTTATTTTATTTTTTTTTTGGCTGCTTTGGGTCTTTGTTGCTATATGCGGGCTTTCTCTAGTTGAGGCGAGCGGGGCTACTCTTCGTTGCGGTTTGCAGGCTTCTCATTGCAGTGGCTTCTCTTGTTGGGGAGCAAGGGCTCTAGGCGTGTGGGCTTCAGTAGTTGTGGTGCGTGGGCTCAGTAGTTGTGGCACGTGGGCTCAGTAGTTATGGCCCGCGGGCTCTAGAGTGCAGGCTCAGTAGTTGTGGCGCACGGGCCTAGTTGCTCCGCGGCATGTGGGATCTTCCCAGACCAGGGCTCGAACCCTTGTCCCCTGCACTGGCAGGCGGATTCTTAATCACTGCGTCGCCAGGGAAGCCCGGGGGAAAAACCTTTACTGCTGCTGTCAACCAATCCACACACGTGAATCCTCAGAGCAGGCGTTGCAGCCCAAGAACTTTGGGGAAAGACATCCTGCCGCTGAGAACCAATTGGGTTCAACAGTCCTCAAGGTGTAACATTATCAGTCGCCCTGCAGAAACCCACCAGGTGACAGCTTTGCCAACCAAGTAAGCAGAGGGCACAGATCACCTCGCCAGCCGTGGGCCCTGTGCAGAGAAAATAACCCCAATAAAGAAGGTGGGGAAAATGACTCTCGTGTGAGGTTTAAGAGTTTTCATCACAGACGAAGCGAACTGTGGCCAATTAAAGCAGCAACACAACTAAGGAAAACAGTGGCCAGGGAGCAGGCCAGGCTGACCCAGCCACTCCATCCAGAGGGCGCATGGGGACCCAGGGCCAGACTGCAGGGAGGGGCTTTACTCCGTCCTGGTCACCATCTCTCAAACCTGCGAGGTGTCTGGAGAGGAGGGTGGAGGGAGGGTCCAGTTAACCACAGCCCACGAGGAAGGGGGAAGGCTGGGAAGGCAGACTTTGGAAACACAGTGTGGCTGCCTGAGGGCAACGCTTCCCCAAATCTTCCCACATTTTCATTAAAACTGCAATGACACTTCTTACTGTACTAGAGTCTGAATGACAAAGAACAGCAATCATAAGTTTTTTCCCCAAAACATTAGCTTTCCTGAAGCTACAGTTATGCACATGTAGTCACGCGCAGAGAATGACGTGCGGTCGTCTTGCTTCTGTTTGACGTGTTTTTCTTCTACGTTTCAGCCAAGGACCCGAGTGTTCTTTTTGGCCTCTATTACAGTCAAACCCAGTCACTTGGGTAGAGGCTCACCCTTTATCAGTGAGAGGGCGAACCAGACCCCATCCCCAGCCGTCAGCCCAAAGCTTTCCCCTCGTCCCCTCTGTTCTGAAAAGTACACGGAATGGAACAGACCGCGAAGGGTCTCCTTTTTCCTGGCCATCTTAGATCACTGTTTTCACACATTTTCAGCAAGTAAATCATTTTGAGGTATTCTCAAGGAGCCGCCTGCTTTGTTTTGGTAAGAGGCTGGAGGGAGGCAAAAAGAGAAGGAATGAAATGGCCGGATCTATGGCGGGGAAGCAGGCCCGTCCACAGTTCCAGTGGACCACATCCCTCTTCCCACCGGGAGAAACCGCTGCTCCTGGAGCTGCCCTGGAAACTGCGAGAAGGGCTCCCCGCTGGCTTCCTTCCCCGACTGGACTCAACAGAGGGGCCACTGCCCAGAGCCCACGGTGGCCAGGATGGCAGGAATGCACACAGGCCACGCTGCTACCCCAAATCACACACCTGTCCATCTCTGGAAGAAACACAAGCATGGCAACTTAAAGCAAACACTCAGTGAGGGGAACACAAACATTTCATCCTGCACCCAATACAGGACGAATCTTCTAAAACATCAGCACTGAGGCCAAGCTCACCTTCAAAACCAGCTGTTTCCCTCTCTTCAGAGAAAACATCCCAAGGCTGTTTGATCACTTTCTCCACAATGACAATTCCCAGGGGGTGGCTGGCACCCTGAACCCTGTCAACCTGAAGACCTCAGGCCCACTTAGACGCACGGAGCCCCTTTTATAAAACCTGCAAAGAAACCCCACGTGCCAGGAACCCAAAGGCTTTGCCAGCTGAGATGAGTAAAACCATGAATGGAGTAGGCAGGTTCATGATGGTGACGTGAACCCCTCACTTTACTTTCAGAGAAATGGGTATAGAGCTTGTAAGGGCACGACCCGTGGAAGCTGCAGACCACGCCCCTCATCTAGAGTTTTCCACGCTTGGCACTTTTCTTCCCTCCCTCTCTGCACACTGTCCTCTGAACCTGAAGCATGGCCTCCATGACCTTCATGCCCACGTCCCTTTAGCCATATCACATCCCAGACTGCCACAGCTAACCCTAAACAGGTGGCTTAAACAACAGAAAATCATTCGCTGGCTAGCAGTCTGAATTCAAGGTGTCAACAGGGCCAGAGTCCTCTGAAGCCTGAAGCGGGGGGTACTTCCGGCCACTTCCTACCTTCTGGCGGGTTGCTGACTGCGGCCTCTGCCCCCGCACTGTCCCTGTGCACACGCATCTCTCCGCAAGAGGACAGGGCCCACCTCTCCAGCAAGACCTCATCTTGACTGATCACACCTGCAGTGACCCTGCTTACAAATACGAATCCCGACGCTGCCCTAATCCCCTTGACCTTCTGGGTTTCATTTTTCCTAATCCACCATCAACAGTCTGTGCTCTCATGTACAGAGCATCAGAGGAGAAAGACACTACCAAGATCACGTGGTCTCAGAGAATGTCACTCGACCTGGAAGGGGCCCAGGATGCTGACCTTGACCCTGCCCTCTCCTCATGGTCCCTCACAATCCCCACCTTAGTGTCAGAGCATTCATTCATTCGTTCAGAAGATTTGCAAATACTTACTGTGTGCTGCTAGGCAGTTAACTTATGTTCAAGATTTGATGGTACCCAAGATGAACAGAATCCCCTGCTCCCAGATTAAGAGTGTGTCAGGAATATGCACAAGTGAACACACAGTGCTAAGTGTGACAAGGGCCAGGATTCAGGCGGCAAAGGAAGCTACCAATGCATCCAGGAAGCCCTAACCCCAAAGGATGTCACGTCCCATCATCTCCCCCCCGGAGTCTGTCCCCGGCCTTCTGATGCGGCACCTCTACCCCGGCGACAGCCATCGATTCCACGGCTTCTGCTGGTTGGCTCCCAACCACAGCCTCAACATCCCTCTGTGCTTACAGCTGGGTATCCTCTTGCCGTTGTCCGGCAGGAGGTCCCAATAGCACCAGGAACTCATTAAGCCCACAGCCAAGGTCCCTGCACGACTATTACTTTCTACTTAATTTCACCCTCAGACTCTCAGTCATTCAAACTGGAATCCTGTTATCTTTCCTAACCCTTGCTTCTCTTTCACCCACCCCTCCTCCCCCACGCTTAAAATTCCAAGCGTAATTTTTAAATTCTTCCTAGAGAACTTTCCGTTATTGGCTACTTTTTTTCCATTACCGTACCCTAGATTCATGTTCTCATTAATTCATTGTGAATCTTGTAAAGACATCTGCACCTGATTACCTCTTCTCAAATCTCTACCAACTGCAACCCAACTTACAGATAGATAACTTGCATTTTCGTCACGTGTTACAACTTATAAAATGCTTCCAAACAGAAACAGACTCACAGACACAGAGAACAGACCTGTGGTTGCTGAGGGGGAGGGGGAGGGGGAGGGAAGGAGTGGGAGTTGGGATTAGCTGATGCAAACTATTGTACACAGGACGGATAAACAACAAGGTCCTACTGCAGAGCACAGGGAACTATATTCAATATCCTGTAATAAACCATAGTGGAAAAGAACACAAAGAAAGAATGTACATATGCGTATAACTGAATCACTTTGCCATACAGCAGAAACGAACAACACTGTAAATCAACTAGACTTCAATAAAATAAATGCTTCCACACCAACCACCTTTCATCCCCAGGTCAGCCTGCAGTGGCTGGGAGAGTGAGAATGATTCTCCTTGTCTTGGGAAGAGGAACTGGCCTGAGAGGTTAGGCGCCCTGCCCAAGGTCACAGAGCAGAGGGAGAGCAAGCTCTCAACCCCAGGTTGGACTTCAGGTCCTGACCCCACTGCCACACTGCTGCACAGTCATCGTGCCAACGGACACCTCCGACTCCAGCCGTCTGCACAGAACACAGCCAGCCACAACCTGGGAGGCGTCTCCTGGATGTGGCCCCGGCTGGCTCCCCCAGCCCTGCCCTCCTGCTGCAAACAGCCCATCCCCACCCCCAGGCGCTGCTCTCGGGGGAGGGGTCAGAGCCGGCACCTGCAGGGAGGCGCGATCGCTCGGCACCCCGGGTCTAGGGAACCCAGTAAGCTCCGCAGCTCCCCAGTGGGGCTTTTAACTCCATCAACTCAGCAAGGCTCCTGGCCACGACCTCCAGCTGCTGCCAGCCCCATCACGGAGTACCTGTCCCTTTCTCCCCAACGGCTTCCATGACTGCAAGATGGCTGCCCTAGGCTTGGAGATCTATTCAGCACCAGCGGCCATGACTACTCAGTGGGGTGAAGCTCAACCTCCCACACAGGCAATAAATGCTTGCTGGCAATTCGTGAGTCATCAGGAGCTGGCCAGCGCGAGGGACACAGAGCTGAAGGCCACGTTCTTGACACCACGAACGGCCTGTGCCTCCATGACCCCTCCCTGCCTCCCTCAGCCCAGGGAACCTGAGCAGTCAGGAGCCACCTTCCACTGACCTTAAACTTCTTACATTCCTGCGTCAGGGCCACCGTGAAAACCTGACTTTCTCCGAAGCCACCCCTTGCCTCACAACCCGCTGTGGTATCTTCTGTGTCCCCCCCCCCCGCCTTGCCCCGCCTTCCCTCCTCTCTCGTGTCCCTCGCACCATCTCGGGGCTCCTTCCAGCGTCTCTGGACCGCTCTCATCACCACCTCTCCTCCCCCTGAAGCATCATCCACAAACATCCTTGCTCCCACCCTGTTTGCAGTTACTGGATAAACTCTTTCAAGTTCTCTTTTTGAGGACAGAGGAGATTCAAATTGGTTGAATTCAAACACAAACTGAAGATCATGACAAGACACTTTCCCATAAAAACCCCAACAGAGAACCCAGGCCGTCTGTTTTCCCTGCTGCCTGTTACTCCCCTTAGACTTTACCAGGATCTTCTACATGTCCTAAATTAATCTCCCCATTCACACTTTTCCCCAGAACCATCTTCTACCGCCTCCTGCCTGTTGGAGCACCACTCATTCTTTTGTTTTTTCATTTGCGGCACGCGGGCCTCTCACTGTTGTGGCCTCTCCCGCTGCAGAGCACAGGCTCCGGACGCGCAGGCTCAGCGGCCATGGCTCACGGGCCCAGCCGCTCCGCGGCATGTGGGATCTTCCCGGACTGGGGCACGAACCTGTGTCCCCTGCATCGGCAGGCGGACTCTCCACCACTGCGCCACCAGGGAAGCCCCCCACCACTCATTTTTGAAAAAGGAATGCGATGCCTCTCCTGTTCTGAGTTTCCTGGGAGCTCCAGCCCGTGGATTTTCCTGACCACCTTCCAACAAGTCACACAGAAGCCAGGCTAAGGTATTTACGTGTAAAGTCTTACAAAACAGGAAACTGTTATGGGTGTTAGACCAGCATCATCGATAGAACTTTCTGTGACGATGCAAATGTTCTTCTGTCCACGTGTGGCCAGTGAGCACCTGAAATGTGGCTGATGCAACTAAGGAACTAACATTTCCATTCCATTTAACTAATTTAAATAGCCATAGGTGGCTGGTGGCAACTGGAGTGGGCAGCAGATTTCTAGACTAAGTTGATGCCAGGATAGAAGTTTTTAAGAAGATGAATCTGATCCAGCAGGCAGGCAGACAGTGTGCTGGGGACCCAGCGAGACTAACTAGCCAGGAGCCCCTGGAGGTGATGTGGACAGATTTCTCTTTCTCTAGAAAGGAGAAGAAAGAGAGCACACTGTCCTATCACCAAGGCACTAGGAAAAGAAAAATGAAGGGGGAAAAAAAAAAAAGGAGTAGGGAGTTTCCTAAATCCCTTCAAAAAAAAAGACTAGAGAAGATAAGACGCTTTTCTGTTTGGGAATCTTAACTTGTCAAATTGAATTTCCTATTGAATAGCTCTACCAGTAAGAGACTCTGATTTCCTACTAATAAGTTCATTGTTCCGTCAAGTCAAATACGAAATAATTATTTTCTAGGAAGAATATATAAAACGTAAAATAATCACGTAATAGGCTATCCAGGTTTTTCCTTTCCACGTTGGCAAAATTCAACCTTATTTTGGCACACATAAAACAATCGATTTGTTTCCGATGAAGCGGGGGGAGGCTGGGTAGAGGTAGTGGGGTGGTATGATATGCTCACGTATCAACAAAATCAACTGTTGCCAGGGAAATGGTTAGGATGTCCTGAGGGAGCGTTCACAAGTGGTCCCTGAACCAGATTAGATCTCACCCCCATGAAGTGACTTATTTCTTTACCACCCTCTCCTCACACAGAGGTCTGGACTTTCCCAGTATAACTCCACTTCGGGGAAGAGCTACTGAGTATAGCAAATTTGAAAATATCTAAGCCACGCAGGGGAAAAAACAATCTAGCTCACGTCCCTGCCCCTGCCCCTGCCACCTGTGGACCTTAAGGACATCTGAACATCTCTACGCTTGAGCTCTCAATTTAGAAACATAGTCCTTAATTTGAAATTTCAATCCTCTGATCTGCACCACCCATCAGACCATGAGCTGACAACCAGTATCTTCTAAGCTGTCAGAAGACTTACCCTCCGAGTTTTCAAATAAGTAAACAACCAAGTAAATAAGTAATATAATTATAGTAATTGGATTTACGTTACCTAAATCAAAGGGAGAAAGCACCAACTGGAGGATTTCCATTTAAAATGTCCTTTTTTCATAGAAAACAAACTTAGGGTTACCGAAGGGGAAAGGTCGGGGGGAGGGATAAATTAGGAGTTTGGGATTAACATACACACACGACTATATATAAAATAGATAACCAACAAGGACCTACGGTATAGCACAGGGAACTCTACTCAATATTCTGGGAAAAGAATCTGAAAAAGAGTGTATATATGTGTATTTATATATAACTGAATCACTTTGCTGTACACCTGAAGCTAACACACTGTAAATCAACTATACGCCAATATAAAATTTAAAAAATAAACTAAAATACAGTGTTCTTTTTGGAGTCTCTCCATCCTGCTAATTGAAGGTAAGCTTATTCAACTATTCAACCCACAAACTCCGGCGGAGCCCAGGAGAATATTTTCAACACTCTTCCAAACACCTTCACTCTCTTAAGTATACTCATCAGAACAAAACTTAAAGCCCAGATCTTCTAAAATGTGTGCATACGATATCCTTCTTTCATAATCCTGTCCTACTTCTGGTGGAATGACTTCACATTCTATCAAAAGCACAAGAGATATTAGTGCACAAAGGTTGTGTCATCACATTTCCCAAAATATTCAAGTGAGAAACTACTTGATAAAATGCCTAACTTTCACACAGTCGTTGGCAACTGAAAAAAAACTGGAGGCATTTCCCAAGGTGCCACTATGCACCTGGCCTGCCGTGATTCTGTCTGTCCTGTTCTACAACTCGTATATCCACCAGGCTTGATTTCAACAGCGGTGGTGTGTACACACAGCATGCCTTCTGGACAGGAAGAATGTCAGACGTTTTTAAGCATTTCAAGATTGACAACTGCAGGGCAGTGGCCCTGGAGACAGTCACCCTGGCTCCTTCTCAGCCACCTGGCATTCCAGGTCACATGACCCAAATCCTCAGGACACCACAGACACGTGAGGTACATGGCTGCCATTCCCCAAATTCCATCTCGCCAGGCCTCCCCCTCCACCTCATGGGGACCGTGTCTGTTTCATCAGTTCACCTTCTTTGTAAAGCCTGATGCTAACAAGCAAGACAGATACATTCGGGGAGCAATGGGAATTAGGGACAAAGGGAGTTGAGAAAAAGCGGGTTCACCCCCATTTGGTTCCAGAACACTCCCATGAAAACAGAGACGGAAAAGGGCAAAGAATAAAAGGGTCCTTCCATGGCTCCCTGCATTCATTTGGTGACTGCAGTTTGCTTTCAAACCACTCAGAAACACGACCAGTGAATCTGATACGTTCAAAAGCCCACCAGTGAAATGATATTCTGGAGGCAAGTGGGAAATGATTCAGATGTGGTTGCAGCCTTCAAGCCACGGCTCACTTGAGCACTACTCCCAACTCCGTGCCATATAAAACTACAGTCACACTGTAATTTTGAAAACTGATTCAAGTTTCACTCTCGATAGCCAAGCACCGGGAAGAAATGTACTGCTGAGGATTTCAGGGTGCAGAGAACGTGCCAGAGAACAGTCGTTCTTTCGAAGTTTCAATCTCATTTTGTTCTCCAAGTCCGACGGGAATTTTATACTCTTCAGAGGAAAAAGGAGTAAGAAACTTAAGTCTGTTTCAGGGATTGTAAAGTGACAAATACACCACCTACTAGGAGAGAAAGAAACAAGAGGGCAGCCCTGGCAGGAAACCCATTCTAATCCCCTCATGCTGAAATACAGGGGCCAACGGGCATCAGAGACATTTAAAAGCCAATTTGTTTCAACCAATTCAGGAACTAGTGACTTGACTGGGGGCCTAAAACTGACTGGAATGGAAAAAACCATTATGTGAGGAGGCATAATTTATAAAATACTTAATTTGCATGCTTCACCCCACACATGGCTGAAAACAAACACAACAAGCTTAGAGCCTGCCCTGGGTCCCTATAGAACAGATACAGTTTCTTGGGGGCACACATCTGGACCCTCAATAGGACCCCTGGAAAGGCACCTCGACCAGGATGAATGTGTTCACATCACAGAGATCTGGTGGCTTCTCTAAGCGCAGAAATATTACTTTGGGCAGAAAATGGAGATCCTTGGATGGATAGCTTTTAACCTAAGACATCCTTCTCCAGGCAGGGTATAGCCATGATGGAAACAAAACCAAACGGGATTCCATAATTGCAGTCAAGCTCCTGGGTGTCTTCTGCTGCACCACAAAATAATAGTTTAAGGGCTTCCCTGGTGGCGCAGTGGTTGAGAGTCCGCCTGCCAATGCAGGGGACGTGGGTTCGTGCCCCGGTCTGGGAAGATCCCACATGCTGCGGAGCAGCTGGGCCCATGAGCCATGGCCGCTGAGCCTGCGCATCCAGAGCCTGTGCTCCGCAACGGGAGAGGCCACAAGAGTGAGAGGCCCGCGTACCGCAAAGAAAAAAAAAAAGTTTAAAACACAGGCTTCAGGATGACAAAGCAGCAAACAGACTACAGAATTTCCACCCAATGTTCTGTACCGTCTTTCACTTTTTTCCCCTAAAATCACTTTTTATTTTTCTCCCATCTCCCCGTGGAACCAAGTGTAACTAGGACTACACAAGCAAATAAGTACAGCTTCTGAAGTACGGGGTTCCTTTTCTGTTAGTTCAGTAGTCATTCTCCTTTCTTTCTTTTTTTAAACTCCAGTGTTGTGAATCATTCTTTGTAAGCCTAAACCGTTTTCCCCACTTACCAAGAGCTTTTCTGGTAGGGTAGATGGAAGACCACAATTCCATTTGTGTTTGAGGTAAGAAAGCGAGCTTACTAGAGGAACAAAGCAGGGTAAACAGGGAGCGATAAATGCCAATTTGTAAAATGTCATGAAATTACAGTAAATTAGTCGGTAAGGCTGTAATGACTCTCAGTATCACATTGGTTATTTTTTTTACTTCCATTCCTATAATTACATCCGTATTATACACGACAGGATTAGAGTAATGAGACTCAATTTCCTGTGTGGTGTACAGACATCAGAGTCATTGCTTTCCAGTTATAGCAATTGGTCTCATCATGGGTCACCTTGTAACCGATCCAGAATCTCTGAAGTTAAACAAGAATTATCAAGTAGAATGCCTTATAAATGTATAGAGGGCCGTCAGCAGTCACCGGCAAGAATCGCAACAGAAAGGTACAAACAGTGCGATCTCAAAGCCACGTGAGGAGCTAGAGGTCAGGAAGAATGCCTGTCTCCCCTCCGGTCCTCCTCTCCCGATAGGACAGGGGCTAAGTGGAAAGATGGCGCTCATGTGGGAATTCTGTGATTTTTCAATCTAAAACACCACACATATTTTCCTTCTGAAGACGGAAGCTGGAGAGATTTTCAGGGCATACTGACCATGAAAACTACCACGTGAACACGGTTTGTGTCTTTGTCCTGTGCCCTCATCTTTCCCACATTGTCTTGGATTATTCACGTCCCCAAAGTCTCCCAAACCACCTGAGCCTGCCCTGTCCCACTGTGGCTCCCACCCTCTGTAATCGCCTCCTTGCTCTGTGACACAGGCTCTTATGGTCTTAAATAAGCATGTTCGCAGTCCTGAAATGTTTTAATAGCTATCACATGCAAGGGAAATTAGATTGACTATATTAGCTCAAAAAGGCAGAACCGGGACCCACTGGTACAGATTTTGACCCCATCCTAGGGTCAAATCCACGTACACTCAGAAGAGTAAATTAGCCAGTGCCTGGCAACCAGAAGAGGCAGCTCCAGAAATGCTGCTGACAAAGGAATTTAGAGAATGAAGAAAAGAAATGGGAGCCAGGGGCTTCTCTGGTGGCGCAGTGGTTAAGAATCCACCTGCCAATGCAAGGGACACGGGTTCAAGCCCTGGTCCGGGAAGATCCCACATGCCACAGAGCAACTAAGCCCGTGTGCTACAACTACTGAGCCTGCACTCTAGAGCCTGCGAGCCACAACTACTGAGCTCACGTGCCACAACTACTGAAGCCCACATGCCTAGAGCCTATGCTCCGCAACAAGAGAAGCCACCGCAATGAGAAGCCCGCTCACCGCAACAAAGAGTAGCCCCCGCTCACCACAACTAGAGAAAGCCCGTGTGCAGCAATGAAGACCCAACACAGCCAAGCATAAATAAATAAATTAATTAATTAAAAAAAAAAACAAGACAGGCAGAAACACTGGACATGGAGGGAAGGATGAAGAGGCAAGAGGCAGGAAGCCACCATGACAACACAGGTGCGAGGCCGAGGGTCGGTCAGCTGAGAGAGAAAGTAAGGGGAAGAGAACACCTCAGCCCAGACTCCATCCACACAGCTGGGGCCCTGACCCCGGGGCAGGAGGCTGCTGGGCAGAACAGCCGACTCAGTCACCCCCAGGCAGGAAGACATTCCCAGGCTCTGAGAGGCTGCTTGAACAACAGCATGTTTACATAAAATATTACTACTCAGGTCTCAGAGTGCAAATACATGCCTTCAGAATTACCCACACCCATTAGAATGGCCAAGATCCAGAACGCTGCCAGCAGCAAACGTTGGTGAGGATGTGGAGCAACAGGAACTCTCACTCACTGCTGGTGGGAATGCAGATGGTACAGCCACGCTGGAAGACAGCGTGGAAGTTTCTTACACAACTAAACACACTCTTACACATGATCTAGCAATCTCACCCCTTGGCATTTACCCGGAGGAGTTGAAAACTTATGCCCATATAAAAACCTGCATATGGATGTATATAGCAGCTTCATTCACAATTACCAAAACTTGGAGCAACCACGGTGTCCTTCAGTAGGTGAATGAATAAACTGGTCCATCCAGACAATGGAATATTATTCAGCACTAAGAAATGAGCTATCAGCCATGAAACCACACAGAGGAAACTTAAATGCATATTGCTAAGTGAAAGGAGCTTATCTGAAAAGGGTACATGCTGTATGATGCCAACTCTATGACATCTGGAAAAGAAAAAACAATGGAGCCGGAAAAAAAAAAAATCAGTGTTAGTCAAAGGTTGTAGGGGAGAGACAGGGATAAACAGGTAGAGCACAAAGGATTTTTAGGGCAGGGAAACTCTTCCATATGATACTGTAACGATGGACACCTGTCATTATACACTTGTGCAAACTCACAGAATGTACACCAAGAGTGAACCCTAAGGTAAACCATGGACTTTGGGTGATAATAATGTGTCAGTGTAGGTTCATCAGTCGTAACTCTGGTGGGGGATGTGGACGGTGAGAGAGGTTATACATGTCAATCTTAAAAGTCCTCATCACACAAAAAAATTTTTTCTGTAACTATGTATGGGCATGGATGTTAATGAGACTTACTGTGGTGATCATTTTGCAATGTATACAAATGTTGTATCATTATATTGCACACCTGATACTATAATGATATATGTCAATTATATCTCAAGTTAAAAAATAGATAAATAAATTAGAAAAATATCAAACACAAAAGAAGGCAGCATGGGGTGCTAAGTAAAAGAAGTCAGACATCAAAGGTCACTTAGTATATGGTTCAGTTTATATGAAATAACCAGAATGAGTAAATCCATAGACAGAAAGCCGATTGGTGTTCGCCAGGGTTTGTGGGGAGAAAGGGATGGGGAGTAACTGCTTAATGGGCACAGAGTTTTATTTTGGGACAATGAAAACATTTTGGGACTAGACAGAGGTGTCAGTTGTACAGCATCCTGAATGTGCTAAATACCACTGAATTGTCCACTTTAAAACGGTTAATTTTATGTTATGTGAATTTTACTTCAATGGAAAAGTAAGCTGGCAAAAAATGTAATTATCTCTAATTTTGTTTTCCTTCTGCTAGTCATATAAAGAAAATAACCAATGCTTATCCCTTGTAAGAACAGACGGAACAAAATCATTCCTCTACAGAGATACCAGAAGTCCCAGAATCATTTCAACCTTGCCCCTACCCAGATAACCTAGCTGCAAATCCATCTCGAAGTTTTACTCCTTTGCCCTAATCTTCCTGAAAGCAAAGTTAAAATGTATGTTCATTTCTCATACTGTAGCTTGGTGCCAAAATCTCAGAGCTTAACACATGTAACAATGGAAAGAGGGAAAATACCAAAAATACCCACTTTTAAGCCAAAAAATGCAAATAATTATGATAATAAACCCCAATATTTCAGATAGAGAAATTTAACCTGAAATCATTAATTTTAAAACTACTGTTTTTAAGATTTGACAATTTAAATGTTCCGAAGAATCTCTTCCCATGAAGTTTAAGTCCTATGTCATACCATGTCAATTTCTGAAAACAGGAAGGCAAACCCGCCTTGGCCTGGGTAAACATTTTATGTTTACGATCCCGTAATGTCCTTCCCACCAGCCAATAAAAAGGCAAAGGAAAGAAACACCATTCTTAATCTTAAAATTTCTACCACACATTTTATGAATATACAAGGCTTAATAATCCAGCTCTGGACTTCAAAACCTAGCCAACATGGTTACCACGTGCAACTTTAAAATCCAAGTTTCTGGAAGTCAAGGTTGGATGAAGCCCTTACCTGACACAAGCACAACTGTGCAAACACTCATGAGTATTCCTCCCCGTGAGACCCATAACCGTGACCATATTTCACGTGTGCAGCTAAAGCCAGATGAAAGCCATGTTCCAGGGAATGGAAATTTACACATAGCATCTTGTGCACTTGGTAGAAAAAATAAATCATCCCAATTCTGACCCGCATATTCTGAAATACTCAATAAAGCTGAATGATCTATAGTGACTTCTGGGTCCACTGACATTACCCTGAAAAGCTAGACATTAACTTGAACAATAGTTATCAGGAAATAGTTACCCTGCACCTCACCGTGCGTGGAGACTTCCACCTCCAGGACTTTGCCAACCATGGCCTCTTGTTCCTGCCCCGGACCTGTGCACTCTGGAAGAAGCCATGCCCATGTTGCTCCCAGTCTCAGAGGCTCTGTTTACCTCTGATGCTACAGGAAATGATTTTAGTGATTCTACAACATTCCAGACCAAAGGGTGGATCTTCCTGAGTACATGCAACAGATGTCTTTTAAGTGTCATTTTCCTTGCAGTTAGGATAACATCCAAGGAAGTTAGTTATGTCATGTGTTCCCTCAAGGAAAAAGGTGTACAGTCACTAGATATGCCGGAGAAAAGGAAAGCCAAGCCTAGGGAAGCCAGAACCTGGTGGGCTATGGGGATGTGGAAAAAACCTTTCACATGTCTTCTTCCATGGTGTCTCTGGTTCTCTCTGGAGGGCTTTTTATATCTTCTTTATCGAGTGGTTCCCTTTCCCTACCCAGTTTTGGCTTCACAGGACCCCTCCTCGCCAAACAGACCTGAACTTCATTTGACTTTCCAGCTCCAGCAACCACTGACCCCTGGCAACTGCTCTGTCTTGAACAGTGTCTTGCGGCATTCTTTCTTCCCCAACTTTATTCAGGAATGATTGACAAATACAGTTATACATAACTAAAGGGTACACCATGATGATTTGACATACACGTACACTGTGGAATGATTGCCAAGATCAAGACACTTAACATCCATCTCTTCACATAGTTGACTGTGTGTGTGTGTGTGTGTGTGTGTGTATCATAAGAATGCTTAAGATCTACCCTCAGAGACTCTCAAGTATAAGATACCATATTATTAACCACAGTCACCATACTGTACACTAGATCCTCAGAACTACTACATCTTATAACTGAATATTTGTACCCTGGGGCACTCTTGTTGGCATAGTTCGTCTTTTGAGTCCATCTGCATCCGTGCCTCTGTTGGCAACTTACAGACACACTTCCTGATAGTGACATTCACGGTCCAACCAGCTGAGAGGAGACAAAGGGCCATGTAACCCACCACCCACCCCGACAGTGGTGTGGGTGGGGTGAGCAGTAATAAAATCTCAAATATCATTGCAAACAGTGACAATTTTACTTTCTCCTTTCCAATTTGGATTCCTTTTATTTCTTTTTTTTTTTTTTTTAAATCTGACTGCTGTGGCTAGGACTTCCAATACTATGTTGAATGAAAGCGGCAAGGCTGGGCATCCTTGTCTTATTCTTGATCTTAGATGAAATACTTTCATCTTTCCACCATTGAGTAATTTAAAAATTTGTATGCAAACACAAAAGACCCTAAAGAGCCAAAACAATCTTGAGAAAGAAGAACGGAGCTGGAGGAATCATGCTTCCTGACTTCAGACTATACTACAAAGCTACAGTATTCAAAACAGTATGGTTCTGGCACAAAAACAGACACATAGCTCAATGGAACAGAATAGAGAGCAAAGAAATAAACCCACGCACCTATGGTCAATTAATCTATGACACAGGAGGCAAGAATATACAATGGAGTAAAGATAGTCTCTCTTCATTAAGTGGTGCTGGGAAAACTGGACAGCTACATGTAAAAGAATGAAATCGAAACATTCTCTCACATCACATACAAAACTCAAGTGGATTAAAGACCTAAATGTAAGACCAGAAACCATAAAACTCCTAGAGAAAAACATAGGTAGAACACTTTTTGACACAAATTGTAGCAATATTTTTTTGGATCCACCTCCTAAAGCAAGAGAAATAAAAGCAAAATTAAACAAATGGGACCTAATTAAACTTAAACTTTCCTTTGCACAGCAAAGGAAACCATCAACAAAAAAAATACAACCTACTGAATAGGAGAAAAGATTTGCAAATGATATGACCGATAAGAGGTCAATATCCAAAATATTTAAACAGCTCATACAACTCAACATCAAAAAAACAAACAACCCGATGAAAAAATGGGCAGAAGACCTGAATAGACAAAGAGGATTTTGATGTTAAGACCTGAATTTTCCAAAGAGGACATATGGATGGCCAATGGGCACATGAAAAGGGGTTTAACGTTGCTAATCATCAGGGAAACGCAAGTCAAAACCGCAATGAGATATCACTTCACATCTGTCAGAATGGCCATCATCAAAAAGAACACAAACAAATGTTGCTGAGAACGTGGAGAAAAGGAAAACCTCATACACCCTGATGAGAGTGTAAATTGGTGCAGCTACTGTGGAAAACAGTACGGAGGTTTCTAAGAAAAACTAGAACTAGAATTACCATATGACGCAGCAATTCCACTCCTGAATATATATCCAGAAAAAACAAAAACACTAATGCAAAATGATACATGTGCCCCAATGTTCACAGAGTGAACCTAAGCGTCCAACAACTATAGATGAATGGATAAAGAAGATGTGGTATAAATACACAATGGAATACCACTCAGCCATTTAAAAAAAGGAAAATCTGCCATTTTCAACAACATGGATGGACTTGGAGGGCATTATGCTCAGTGAAATAACTTAAAGATAAATACTGTATGATCTCACATGTGGAATCTAAAAAATACAACGAACTAGTGAATATAACAAAAAAAAAGACTCACAGAGAAAGAGAACAAACTAGTGGTTACCAGTGGGGTGGGGGAAGGGGGAGGGGCAATATAGGGACAGGACAGTAAGAGGTACAAACTATTCTGTATAAAATAAGCTACAAGGATATATTGTACAACATGGGGTATATAGCCAATATTTTGTAATAACTATAAATGGAGTATAACATTTAAAAATTGTGAATTAGGGCTTTCCTGGTGGTGCAGTGGTTGAGAGTCTGCCTGCCGATGCAGGGGACACGGGTTCGTGCCCCGGTCCGGGAAGATCCCACATGCCGCGGAGCGGCTGGGCCCACGAGCCATGGCCGCTGAGCCTGCGTGTCCGGAGCCTGTGCTCCGCAACGGGAGAGGCCACAGCAGTGAGAGGCCCGCGTACCGCAAAAAAAATAAATAAATAAATAAATTGTGAATTACTATATTATATATCTGTAACTTATGTAATACTGTACAGCAACTATACTTCAATTAGAAACATTGATGCAAAGGTCACAGGTGCACTGAATTAACGTGCAATGCATTCATTGAGTTTTTTTTTTTTTGCGGTACGCAGGCCTCTCACTGCTGTTGCCTCTCCCATTGCGGAGCACAGGCTCCAGACGCGCAGGCTCAGCAGCCATGGCTCACGGGCCCAGCCGCTCCACAGCATGTGGGATCTTCCCGGACCGGGGCACGAACCCATGTCCCCTGCATCGGCAGGCAGACTCTCAACCACTGCACCACCAGGGAAGCCCTCGTTGAGTTTTATTAAACCTGCCCCTTCAGGAGCTTCGGCAGGTGTGGAGTTACTCCAGACTGAATGATGTGGGCCCTGGCTCTGCCCTCTGTGTGCGTGACCTTGGCTGAGATACTCACCTTCTCTGAGCCTCGCTTTCCTCCAAAGGCCTGATGGAGCCTCCACGTGCTATTCTGGACGCCAGAGCACGTCCACTGGGATGACGGCTGAGGATGCCCAGCACAAACCGCAGGCAGTGTGGGTGGTTGAATGTCCACCTCCTCACTACCTACCTGCTCTGTAAGTTCTAGGTGATCCCTTTCCTTTGTATTCGGGCTGTTGCCCTCTGTTCGCTGACAGAGTACTTGGAAATGAGCCCGTATCTGCATATGAGGGTTTTCTTCTTCATTATAACAGGATGCTGCAGGCAAATGTTCCCGGTTCCAAAAGAACCTTCAGCACAGACCCAGGTTTAAGCTTTTCAAGGGCACCTTCTTAGATCCCTCAGCTAACAGTTTTAAGGGACATTTGCAGCCTAAAGACAACTGCACGTAGGTACCTTGATGTGTAAGGTTTGTTGCCAAGGGATCTTTTTTCCCCCCAGGTTAATCACTAATTCACTTTTAGAACAGTGATTGTGAGCTCAGGCTTCCCAGAATAATCGTTTCAGTTTGCAGTGACTTGCTGCTGATTTCCAGTCAGTTTTTTGTCAGTTTGGCAGACCATTTCAAGAACATTCTTATATTTATACCAAAGAATCTAAAAATCAGTAAGACTGCTCTCCTGTTCAATACTATTAAGAAAAAAGTATTCAATAGGCAAAGCTAGAGAGCAATGAAGTTAATCGGGGAACCAGAATCCCACACAGAGGCAGGCAGTCAGCATTTAGGCTCAAATCAGTCACATGTTAGGCCTACAGATTCCTTCTTTCTAAAACACCAGGGAACCATTCTGGGGCACCTACCAAACTTTTTTTCTTATTGAATTAAAGTTGATTTACAATGTTGTGTTAATTTCTGCTGTACAGAAAAGTGATTCCATTTTACATACACACACACACACACACACACACATATACACATTCTTCTTTATATTCTTTTCCATTATGGTTTATCACAGGCACCTACTAAACTTTACCAAGGATGCAGCCCATAAATAACTTCATCTCTGATGCTGTGAACTTCCTTTGTGTCCTAGTAAATCTTTGCCCTTTAATCACAGCAAGTCACGGTAGCCAAGACATACGGTGCTGACAGTATGCGGTCATTCTTTTAAAAAATGTGCCTATTTTAACTCACTTTAATCCTCACAATAATACTACAAGATTAGCGTTATTATTACCACCATTTTACAACAGGGAAAGTCTAGGCACAGATAGTTGAAGAAACACGGTCTACTACTAGAGAATGGACTTGAGGATATGGGGAGGGGGAAGGGTAAGCTGTGACAAAGTGAAAGAGCGGCATGGACATATATACACTACCAAACGTAAGGTCGATAGCTAGTGGGAAGCAGCCGCATAGCACAGGGAGATCAGCTCGGTGCTCTGTGACCACCTAGAGGGGTGGGATAGGGAGGGTGGGAGGGAGACGCAAAAGGGAGGGGATATGGGAACATATGTATATGTATAACTGATTAAATTTGTTATAAAGCAAAAAATAAAAAATAAAAAATAAAAAAAAATAAAAAATGGGCAGGGAAAAAAAAAAAAAAAAAAGAAACATGGTCTAGGTCACAGAGCCAGGAGGAAGAGCCAGATTCCAATTCAGACAGGCTGACCTCGGGATTCTCCAGCTAATCGCTACCCTATGGTGCTTCAAGTGTCCTGGAAACAAAGATGCTCAAAGTACATAATCCTCACTGTTGCTACTGGTTCTTGCTTCAAATCAATGATTGCACGTGTGTCAATCACAGCCTCACACCATCACTTCAATTAGCATCTAATCCTTTTTACTTTAAAATGTGATGCCTTATTTTTAAAATATCTTTATACAAACAACACATTTCCTCCTCACTCCCAAATAATGTGCTTAATGGAATGTCAATGCCCATCGGGATGTTAGAAACAGATGCCATAGGTAGGGCCCATGGTTCACGATTCAGATATTACATCTCATACCTTCTAAATTCTGCTTTACACAAATGATATAAAGAAAAACAGCTTCTCCAGAGCTATGCAAATTGATTTAATCCTGCTTAAGTTCCTAAGCATTTCCCTGCTTTTTTCTTCAAGCAATTTTCACTTGATTTAGTACATAATTGAAATACCAAGAGCTAATGAACAAGAAAAAGATAACTCTTAGGCTCCACTCAATGATCTACATAATAATTGTGGTCAAAAACAAAAATTGTTTATCCTAACCAGGACCAAAAGACCCATCAATATGCCAACAAAAAAAAATGAATGAACAAATATCATCTGAATCAAGAAAAGTAGAAAAATAATTCTGATGTTTAATACCATTCATTTTTTTCAGCTTATAGATTCATCTATATTAGGTGGGGGGCGGGGAGCCCTAGGCAGCAGCAGGTTTTGGGGAAATGGAAGAGTAGAACAGATGGTCTTAGAGTCAGTATCTGATAGGTGGGCCAGGTACATTCCTGTGTCAGAGAACCCGTGTATCATAATATTCTTGAACTTCAAGGAACTCACAATCCAGCAGAGGAATCTAAATCCTCCACGAACGTATCAAGTTAACTCTCTCTCTCTCAGACCCATGCGTATGCGCACACACACATATCAGCTCTCATTACAGCTTTATTGTTAACATGAACTCAGAAATGCAGGACATTTCATATAGTTGCTGTGAGCAAAGATATTTATTTTAAAAGCATCCAGCATGTGGTAAGAACTCAACAAATCCTGTCCCTATCATCCACCTGAGAAACAGATAACAAGGTAAACACCTACTGCTGGGTCAAAGACTTTCTATAAGCTAAAGGCCATATATAATCATATTGTTAAGTTTTGGGGGTTTTTTTTGCGTTACGCGGGCCTCTCACTGTTGTGGCCTCTCCCATTGCAGAACACAGGCTCTGGACGCGCAGGCTCAGCGGCCATGGCTCACGGGCCCAGCCACTCCACGGCATGTGGGATCCTCCCGGACCGGGGCACGAACCCATGTCCCCTGCATTGGCAGGCGGACTCTCAACCACTGCGCCACCAGGGAAGCCCCCATATTCTTAAGTTTACTGTTTGTCCCAATTTTCTGAAAATATGCTAAAGGGGTTTTTATTAAAAAACTATCCACAATGTAATCACCCTAGCATATTTAAAGTATTTTTTGTGTATTTTCTAACACATCCACACAGACTAGTTCAGACACTGGCCCCTCATTTATAGCATTCATTTATAGCTAGGGTAGGTTACTACCCTAGCAAATGTGTGGGCTTTTACTAAGGAGGTGTGTTAGGTGCCAGAAACCAAAAGACTACCTGACAGGCCCTGCTCTCAAGGAGGTCTTGCTATAAGGGAATATTTCTAGATTTGTGACTTGATTTATTGCTTCATTCCTGAGCACAGTCCATTTTCTATGATGTTTTCTGCAGTTTGACCATTTCTCATCATTAGATAACCCAGGGCAGCCTTTGTTTTCGGTTTACAGTATGGGATCTAAATTTTTGGCTCCAAACTGCCATTTTTCTGCGCCCACATCATTCATGATAAATTCTAATGTCTTACTTGGGAGTAATTATTTGATATTAAAATAGACTCAACTTGCAGCTGGCGATTTCTCAACTGCCCTCTGGGTTTCTGCTATTTTATGTGTCCCCAGCACCACATCGCCTTAAGGATCAGTGTGTTAACTTGGGCTCTAGTATTTCATGGGTTAAGCCCTCTCCCCAGATTTGTTGTTTCAGAATATACTATTGGCCTTTCTGGCCCATTTATTTTCCACATGAGTTTTAGAATCACAACAAGATTTCAATGAAGATGTGTTTTACTTTAGGGAACAAAGCTTAAGGGTGAGGACCGAAGGGTATTGAAACATAGAAATAGAGAAAGTAACAAAATGGGTTCTCCCATCCCAATTTAATTAAGAAAGAAATAAATGGATACTGTGTAGAAGACTTTTAATAGTCTAACATTTAGAAGAGTTAAAATTATCTGAAATAAAGGTCCTGGCAGTAAAAGATTGAGTTCCTTTCTGACTGCATCCTGCTCCCAACAACTGGTTTCGACTGGTTCTAGTTCATTAAAAATAAAAGGGGAAAAATGGCTAATGCAAATTCAAGAGGGTATCTTGGCTCTCAGTAATTTAATTCTAAATGTGAATAACATGCTTATTAAAAATGGAAGGTCACTCTTCCAAAAATTTCCCCAAAGGCACAACTGCCAAATTGACTTCTGATGTCGTCTTTACAACATTATTAATTCACTGACATAATAAAGCTGGCGAGGGAAAGCTTCGCGTTTGCCTCACAAAGGGAGCTGCCAGTGCCTGAGAGAGGACCTTGCATGTTTCCTAGAAAAGTGACCTGAAAAAATAAAAGTCAGCTTACATTAAAAAAAAAAAAACTGTCTTGATAAAGGACTAAAAATGCTTTTCTCTGGCTTTTGGGAAAAGCCTACCAAACTGCTTCCCTAATTGTACCACCTCACAGATTTTGCTTTGTCTTCATGCATCAGCAACAAAGCGTCCTATATTCAGCAGTGCAGAGAGGGCTGGCCCAGGGTAAACCCCTGTCATTGGGTCTACCAGCAAGCTGGTCTGGAGAAAAGGCAGCACCTCCTCGGAGGTTCTCCATGGCAACCACTGAAAGGCACCTGGCATGGAAGTTGGCCTCCAAAGCATGACCTGGCAGCAAACTCTAATTAAATGAAACGTGACCACTAAATGCTCGTGGATCTTAACTTGTCTCAAGTTCCAGACTTGGACAGCAGGTTGAAACCTGCTATGATTGTAACCGCACAATCAATAGCTTTTAGAAAGAACTTTTTCTACCTAGGTTGCCAAGGGTCATCTGGGCCTCCTAAGAAGCACCACGTCTTGCAGATTTGCCCCCGGAGACTCACGGGCTTTCCCAGATCCCGAAGGGGCCACCCCACAGGTCCCACAACCTGGACAGGGAAACCGTTTGTGAAACAGCTTTTAATGAAATGGATCACTCATTCAGTTTTTTACCATTCATCTTCCTGTATAAACTTTCCTCCTATAATATATCCTTCTGCCTTTAATTTTTCACAAGTACCAAAAGTAAGTAACGATGTAATAATATCATCAACTCTTCCATAGGTATCAGTGCCCTTCATCCACAGGTCACCAGGACAGACTGTAGTAGCTCATGGGAATCAGGGGACCAGCAGGCTAAGGGAACTTGGCAAGGGGGGAGCTCCGAAAGAGATGTATAGGAGGGGCTTATTACAGACTTGGGTTCTGTTAGGTGATTTGGGGAAAGGTTCACGGAAGCGTGAGTTTGCTCTGGATTGGGAGCTGTCAGAAAGCAGAGGCAAATCTATGATGGGGGGTCTTGGTAATTTTATCGACAAGATGGAAAGACCAAAGTAAGGGACAATCTTCAACAGGCAAAGCAGAGCAGTCACCTGTATCAGCCAGGGCAGGAGAGCACATGCTCACACATCTGTGGCTTGGACAGCGGTAATTCCTCATGTGTACCTGCCTATATGGTCAACTTGCAAATTCGCAGACATTTTTCAAATAATACAACTTAGGGAATCTTTAACGAAAGCCAAGTAACTGTCTGCTGAAGTGGCCAATCAGTCGTTCAACCAGCTCTGATGCACTAAGACGATGGTCTGCACAGCCATGCCCGTGGCGGGAGGTCAGGGGGTCCCACACATTCAGGTGCCTCTGTCAGTTCCCAAGCCTCCCCTGAATTCAGGACTCCGAGCCATAAAACTGAAATCTTTTAGAAGATGATAGGATCAGTTGAACATGAAAGAACAGGAGAACCAAACCTTGAACGCTGACAAGGGAAACATCACTAAAAGGCAAAAGACATGCATCCCAAGCATATTACAGAATGGCACCTGCTACCTCTGGGTCATGTCTGACTTGTAGCAACTGCTCTACAGAGAAACTCTGAACGAGGCTACATATTAACTCACACAGCAGGTGTGTCCCAAATAACCAAGACCAGGCATCCCACAGTAACCTTAACTAGCCCACCTAGGTCATTTTACTCAGAGATTCTAGTAACATCACGTGTTATCGTCAGTATTTGTGTGCTACATGCATCATAAATGTTTTCTTCCCATTTCAGAGACTGTCAGCTGAGGGCTTTAAGCCTGGATCTAATCTACAGACCTGATTTATTTTGGCCATGCAGTACTCCTGAAACATCATTTCCAACATGTCAAAATCAAGAGATTTTATGTAAAAATCTAGGTTTCTGCTTTCTTTTGAAAAATCAGGTTTTGGGACAGTGGCCCTGAATTCCTACATGAAATAAATGGTTGGCACTGGTTAGTGGCTGCTCCCTTAGAAGGAGAAGGTTCTGCCTTGGTGACAGTCCCCACCTGGCCACCACATTCACGTATGTCACCATCCCACCCCATAGGCATCTGAGCTTGTGAAACAGAGCAGGACCCTATGGGGCCTTCCCAGGACAGCCCACACCCACAGCCCGGCAAGTCCTCCCCTGCTCCTTGCCTGTAGACAAATTTTAGAGAATAAAATTAATCAGAGAAATGAAGAAATACAGAAACAAAGGAAAAATAGGACAAAAAAAGAAATAATAATTTAGTCATTAAACAAATGAACTTGACCTTCAGTTCCTCCTCAAGGGCTACAGATAATACTCTGAGCCCTATCCTGTGAGCTGTCTTATAGATACAGAAACCCTCACCAGGTGGAAGAAGTGAACTACATGATGACCAGACGGTAGCCAGGACAGAAGCTGCCACAATTCCGAGAACTGGCCTCAAGGAAATGGGAACAAACCGACCCTGGAACTGCAGACTAACTGTACTTAAAACAATCAAGATGACGCTGATCAGACCACCAGTGCCCAATTTCAAGATGACTGTCAGAGCTGACTGTTGTTTTCTGCAGGTAGCCCCTCCCTCCACCTATACACCCCTGAAACTCCCCTTTAAAAGCTCTCAACCCCTGATTGGCTGGGGGGGGAGTAGTTGGCCTTTAGACATGAGTCTGCCTTCTTCCCAGGTTGCCAGCCTCCTGGATAAAGAAACCTTTCCTTTCTACCAACACTTGCCTCTCGATATTGGCTTTCGAGTGGGGAGCAGCCGGACGGACCTGAGTTCAGTTAACATTTGCTACTCCCACTTTACAGAAAGAGACACAAAGTCAGTTTCTAGGATGGGGGGGGAAGTGTGCACATCAAACTGTACTGCTTCTAGGACTTTGCCGTTCTCAACACTGCGCACGTCTCCAGACGAGGCATCTGGAAGAGACAAACATTTCCTGCTCTGTGTTCCCACTTTGGTTTCCTGACCTGAAGTCCACAGACTGATCCTCAATTCATTTTATGTGGTTTTCTGGAGTTAAAAAACAAGTGTAGCTTCTACACTGGCTTTTTCCCAACCTCCCTAGATATTTTAAATTCTGAATTAATGAATAAAAAACACTTTAATACAGGTTATGAATTTCAGTAAGCAGAATCCATTGCGACTTTTAATGAAAGAAAAACCAAAATAATAGCACAATTCACTAAGAATCAATTAAGTTAGCACTCTGGTTATAAGTGAAAGCTACATTTTAGGAACTACTTCATAGTCATGTAGGCTAACATCTGAGTGCTTATGCTTTGTCAGATACAATCCATACCTTTACATGCATGGGCCTATTAGTCCTCATAGCTTTCTTGGGGTACTGTGTTATCCCCATTTTACAAATAAAGAAACTGAGGCACAGCACGTTTAAGTAACGGGCCCCAGGTTACACAGGACGGAGTCAGGATTTCAACCCAGGCACTGACTCTGCCTGTGATTTCCTGCTTTCTATTTCCTATTCCATTTATTGAAAGACTCTTGGAATTAACAAGCGCTACTGCACTTGGAAACAAGAGCCTGTTCATCAACAGATGTTAAAATCAAGTGACCTAAACCCTGACGTCCTACTGGCTGGTAAAATGGCTGGCACTCCCCATTCTTTCAGCCTGTATGTACACAGATATTTCTAAAACAAAATATAAATTACATGGGGTAGCCGCCACATTCACTACAATCGAGTTGAGCAAAGATTCATTTAAACTACAGGAAGTGGACAGGCAACTAATTATGTTGCAAGATCTGATCACAGATTGTTTCCTCCAGCGACCTGTTTGGGGTTGTGAGCTTGGGGAACACCACGTGGATGCTACAGGTCTGAGGGGTCTGTGCCCAGTTAGTGATGTCAGACAGCAGCTGTCCCCCACCCCCAGGTGTGTCTCACTCCCCACCGTGAGGGGTCACCGCACTGGGGAGTATTTCATGTCACAAGTGCACAACGTCACTCTCTCCTGGCATCCCCAGTGCACCCCCGATGGTGTCTGACGGCAACAATACTAATCCTCTGAATGAGTCAGGACATCCACTGAGGAAGCAAGGAAATGAGCCCACTGTCAGGGTGACAGACTGTCTCGTCACCATGTAATATAAGAGAAACTCTGATTCTTCCATCCCCAGATACCACTTGTAAAACACTCAGGTTTCACTGAGAGGTTAATACCTTCCACCCATTTGCATCCCCCCCGACCCGCTGCTCTGTAAACCAGGCAACTGACATAACCCGGGACTGGGGCCAATTTTGGAGGCTTTGCTTGAGCACAGTGGGGTGCCAAAAGGTACCCCCATAGAGCATGTATCTGCTGAAAACACCTCAGGTTCACGGCATCATCAAAACACAGGCCAGTGACAAGCATGTCATCAAACTACCCACACGGCGTCACCTGCCAAGAGCCTTAAAAGGGGCCCCAGGGACAAAGGCAAGACACAGGGATTCGACCATCTACAGCTACAAGCCCGGGGCAGAGACTAAGGGCAGAACCGAGCTCTCCCAGGAGAAGGTCTGCCACCCCAGGGAACCACACAGAGGGTGAGATTCCCCACATTCTCAATCTTGCACAGGTGATTCAGCGCAGTGGCTTCACATGATGGCAATTATTTTCAAAACTCTGCCACAGTCTTTAGAAGCAATTCACTAGACAGTGCAAGTAAGCCAAACAGACTGCTTTCTCGTCACCCCTGCAAACAGTTCTGTTGGATTTGAGGCCAAGAACACTTCCTAAAGTACACTCCACCCTGCGTCATCCTCAGGGTACAGAGGGGGAAGCAAACGTCACCACCTTCCCCCTACTTTCCTTTTCAAGGCCAGCATCTCGGGATTGGAAGGTGCCCCAACGGTCAGTGCTGAGTTCATGGCTGTTGATGTCTCACAGCTTGTCATAGCTATTTTGTGACTCTTGACACTATATATTTTTACAAAACAACAGTAAGAAGATGGTATCTTCTGGAGAACTATGAACATGTGGGTAAACTCCAAATAGGAAATACCTAGAAGAACGAATTTACAAATTTGGTGGTTGGGGGCATCGCGGGGTCTGCACACCCACATCGAAACGCTGTGACATCATTCATGTGAACTGAGTCTTGTCTCAATAATATTCTGTAGGAGGACTTGGCACATTGTAAAATTTAATCAGTCCATTCATAGGGTTTGACCTCTGCTCTGTAACAGGCAGGAGTCTAGCTGGAGACACAGCAGGGAGTTAAAAAAAAAAAAAAAAAAAAAAGCCCTGCCTCCGGCCAGGGAGAATATTTAATATTAATTTGCTCAAGATAGAGGCTTTCAGAATCCCAAGGTATTCCTTGCCCATCCCCCAAGTCCACTCCCCCAATCCCATCAGTTTCACCTTCTGCATCTTTCCTGCCAATCCCCAAGGTCTCAGCCCCGCACCTCCACCATTCCACGACCCCGGCACCACTGTGTCCCCTCCATCCACCCTCCAGGCGTGCAAATCTGGACAGGAGGCGTCACCGGGAAGCATCCTCCCTGCTTAGAGCCTTCTGCAAAAGCTCTATTTAAAACAATTACCTGTGTATCAAGAGAGCTTGCATTTCTGCCTTCCCCCTAAGCCATGAGTCCCCTGAGAATAAGAGGCTGCCACTTCTTTGTATCCTTCTCCAAGGCAGAGAGCCTCTGGTAATAACGGCAACTCTGTTTCCAATGGGGCAGGGGGCTTGGTCCACGGCCTGTTAGAAGCCTGGCCGCAGAGCAGGAGGTGAGCCGGGGGCGAGCGAAGCTTCATCTGCCGCTGCCCATGGCTCCCCATGGCTCCCCGTCGCTCCCCGTCGCCCCCCACCGCTCCCCGTCGCTCCCCACCACCCCCCACCGCCCCCCGTCGCCCCCCCGTCCCTCCCCACCGCTCCCCGTTGCTCCCCACCGCTCCCCGTCCCTCCCCGTCGCCCCCCACCGCCCCCTGTCGCCCCCCGTTGCCCTCCATCATTGCCTATCACTCCCCACCGCTCGCATCACCTCCTGAACCATCCCCAGCCCGTGGAAAAACTGTCTTCCACGAAACCGGTCCCTGGTGCCAAAAAGGTCCCTGGTGCCAAAAAGGTCCCTGGTGCCAAGAAGGTTGGGGACGGCTGCGATAGGGGTTGTGAAGACACTACAATTTCTACACAAAGGAAAAATGCAAAATTGGAGCGAGCATGGCTGATCAAGGCTTCCTCCAGCCGGCCCAGCCCAGCTTTGCAGGCCCTCTCACACCCCAGCAGATAGCTTTCCCCAAACCACAGAACAGAAGTTACTCTTCGGAGTATTACAAGGATTCCATGCTCAACTAAGTTTGCAAAACCCCGGATGAAACCAACTGCAGTGGGTTTCTTGGCAGGGGGACATCTCAGAGACCTCAGCACAGTCGTATGATTAGAGAATCTCCAACAGGAGAATTGGGACGTGGCACCCACAAATCCCCCCAGCCACAATCACTCTTTCTCAAGGAGCACCTACTCACAGCCTGCAGCACAAATACCTAGCAGGACACTCCCCACAGCACGGCAATTTCCTTTAAGGAAGAGTTTCTCCCGCCTCATTTTTCCCCCTGTGCTTTCTCTCCAATTCATTTTCTCAGACAGAACCCTCCCCAATTTTACCCCACTTCTGTCCCGCATCCCCCCTTATCTCCACAGCCCTCTGTATGTCTGCTTATGAGCCTGCACTTTTAAAATGTTACGTGGGTCCCCCTCCCTTGAACTGAAGTTGGTGAGCGTGGCGATGTGGGCTTGTCTCCCCAGCACAGAGCAAAGCCCCCCTACCACGTAGTAAAGTTGAGTAAAAGTTGACAAACACTAACTAGTCAGATAGAATCGGCACACACAGCAATGCAAATTCACTTTCTTCCTAGTTTTGCTCCTGGTACTTTTTAAAAATTATCAATAGAAGGAACATTCCTCAGAGAAACTTCAGGACATATTTTGCTGCTTCTTTAAAAAAAAAAAAGTGCTCGCCAATGACTGGGTAATTGTATTTTTTGTGTTTACAGCCTCCAAACCAATGGCTAACCATGATGGTAAGTGTCAATGAGGTGAGTCTTCATAGTCCTAACTTCCCCAGGAGACCTATACTGGTCAGAGAACAACGAGTAATTCTGGGGCTTCCCTGGTGGCGCAGTGGTTGAGAGTCCACCTGCCGATGCAGGGGACACGGGTTCGTGCCCCGGTCCGGGAAGATCCCACACACCGCAAAGCCGCTGGGCCCGTGAGCCATGGCCGCTGAGCCTGCGCGTCCGGAGCCTGTGCTCCGCAACGGGAGAGGCCACAACAGAGAGAGGCCCGCATACCGCAAAAAAAAAAAAAAAAAAAAAATCGTGATTCTATGTCAACTTGAATAGGTGCAGAGGCGGCAAGTGGAGGAAGGGCATGGCACAGGTCTTCTTTCCAATGTTTCCACTGAAAACAAAACGCAAAAAGCACTACCACAGGACACAGCAGCAAAAGGAAACCAAACATAGACTTATTTTCAATATGCCACTATTTGGTACAGGAGAATGTGAAAGAAAACATCAGTTCCAACTTCCTACGAGAGTCTTAAGAGATCGCTGCAGTCATAACTGAAAAGCCTTAAGAAAAACTACTTCATTAAAATTTGAATTTTTATTAGAGTTTAGATGTAGCTTGAGTTTATGATGTGTTAGAATTTTATTTCTGAACGACCACTTTATAGGGCGGACAAACTGAACACACAACTCCTAACAGCAGTTACTGTCGTCGAAGCAGAATGTCGCCATTTTAAAGGGCTAGAGACTTAGTGTTTACCTTTTAGAAATGATTAATATTCATGAGTCCAATTGATTTGATGCCTACTCCATCAGGAGTACAGTTCCCAACTGTAGCAACGGTCCCCAGAGAAAACCTGACGGCTTTTCTGACAGCTCATTTGGAGACGCCGTCTACTGAAACATCTGGAGCTAAAAGTAGAGACAGCGCAGGTCCGTGTCGAGCTTGACTGAGTTAATCCTTTCAGCGCTTACATTTTCTGGTGAAGTTTTGTAGATTTTTTTTTTTTTTTGCGGTACGCGGGCCTCTCACTGTTGTGGCCTCTCCCGTTGCGGAGCACAGGCTCCGGACGCGCAGGCTCAGCGGCCATGGCTCACGGGCCCAGCCTCTCTGCGGCATGTGGGATCCTCCCGGACCGGGGCACGAACCCATGTCCTCTGCATCGGCAGGCGGACTCTCAACCACTGTGCCACCAGGGAAGCCCAAGTTTTGTAGATTTTGAGAGACAGCATTCAGGTTCGTTTTTTCTTGACTGCTTTTAATATTCAAGTGTTTTTTCCGTCAACAAAAGGTACTTGCAAGGTACTCTTCACTATGATCTTGATTTAGCTGATGCTACATTACATTCAATTTACCCCACACCTCAATTCCTGGGATGCAGAACTTTCCCAAAGACAAACTGACGTCAAGTGGCTATTACATCATCATCATCATCATCATCATCATCATCATCATCATCATCATCACTGTGATCACTGTCATCTTTCTGCTGTCATTGAAAGGGCAAAGTAAGAAATTAATTTTGATGCCCACATCTAAGATCTGTAAAAAGACAAAGAGATGATCGCGCTCATGCGCTCTGATGCGTTTCATATTCTCGTTCTCTCTCTCCCTCTCCCTGCTACCCTGTTCTCTGGAAAAAAGTCAAGGCTTTAATTCAAACCACTGAGTCTGGTGATAGATTTTATCCACGCTTCATTTATAGAAATCATACTATAGGATGAATTCCCTTAGAAGCAATTAACGTGGAATATATAATGAACACTCCAGGAAGCAATGAACTTCTCTACACGCCACGCTGAAGGAGAGGGCATTACTTACCGGGCGTGAACGTTCAAACCTCAATCTTGACTCTATTTGTAAAAAAGAGTGCCCTCGGCCAGATCAACATCGATCTCTGAAGGGTATTGTAATGGATGTCACCAAGCTCAAGAGGAATCTAACTTCCTCTTTCTTTGCTAACGGGAATAAGTAGAGCCTTGAGCAAACCAACCTGCAGGATCTCCCTTCGTCATTCAATACTTTGGAAATCTGTCAAACATTCTTAGACACTAAATATACACCCATGACTCAGCGCTTTCACTTAAAGGTTGAATTACAAACAATTGATCACCTAAGCATAAAAGCATCACCAATATCAGTAGTAGATAAACCATGCGACTCTGAGAGGGTCTTCCAGAGCCTCCTCCCTGGGGAAGTGATGACAACCTGGAGGGTAAGCAGAGGACCCCACTCCCCCGAGAAGAGCAGCTCCCCACTTGAGCTGGAGACTCAAGAAGGCCCCTCGGGACTTCCCTGGTGGCACAGTGGTGGTTAAGAATCCGCCTGCCAATGCAGGGGACACGGGTTTGAGCCCTGGTCCGGGAAGATCCCACATGCCGCAGAGCAACTAAGCCTGTGCACCACAACTACTGAGCCTGTGCTCTAGAGCCCACGAGCCACAACTACCGAGCCCACATACCACAACTATCGAGCCCACATGCCACAACTACTGAGCCCACGTGCCTAGAGCCTGTGCTCCACAACAAGAGAAGCCACCACAATGAGAAGCCCACACACTGCAACGAAGAGTAGCCCCTGCTCACCTCGACTAGAGAAAAGCCCGCACGCAGCAACAAGGACCCAACGCAGCCAAAAATAAAAATAATTTTTTTAAAAATCTGAAAAAAAAAGAAAAAAAAGAAGGCCCCTCATCACGGAAGACATAGATGCCCACTCTTCCTCCCAATCCCTGCTAAATGAAAACTGCTCTCCACAGGGCTGCCCCCATACAGCCCAGGATTCCACCATCCATCTACCCCCTGTTCCTCCCCTCCCCCCCCCAACAGTGAGTGACTCCCGTGCTGTGACCTCATCCACGGCCTGCAGAAGCCAACCAGGTACAAGACAGCAAGAGGTGAAGGACAGGAGCTTTAGAGCAAAAACCAGGTGAGTTGTGAACAACACACAAAGCTGGAAGGAGTGGAGAGATGATACCTATGTTGACGGAAAAGCCCTTTAAAAACACTGTAATAATGTTCCACAGCCACTATAAGGTAAATCGGTCTCAGCTGAGAAAGTATCATGCACAGGACAGGTACAGCCTTGGTCCTCTCCTGCTTGTGAATGAGGCTGGACCCACCAGGTTACTCTTTTCCCATACAAGCAGCAAGCTTTTTCTTTGAGAGTCGATATCGTCATCAACCAGCATTGGACAAAACGACGTTGCATAAAGAGAAAGTTTAGATGATATCAAATACAGAAGCCTCTTCCTCACATCAACTTAGGACCAAAAATATAAACGTATCATGGGGGGCACCTAAGCACATCACAGTTACCAGCAGGTAGAACTGTCTCAGGTCTTTAAAAAATACTCTAAATCTACACTGTCCTATATGGTAGCTACCAGCCACACATGGTTAGTTATACGTAAATTCAGTAAAATAGAAAGTTCAGGTCCTCAGGCGCACTGGCCACATGTGACTAGAGGTTGCCATGGTAGTGGACAACTCAAGTGAACATCTCCATCCCTGCAGAATGGGACACTGCCACTGTAAGTTCTGAAGACAAGTTCTTCCCCATGGAAAAAAATCACATATATAGTATTCTCTTATTAAGCAGTTACTTGGGAAAAGTATTTCGCTTGCTGGGTCAGAAGCTGAAAAGGAAATTGCACTAAGCTCTCTCAGTCTCTGAAAACCCACTGTCAACAACTCAAGATGAGTTTGTTTTCTGCAGAAATAGAGACATAGATGTAGAGAAAAAACTTACGGATACCAAGGGGGGAAGGAGGGGTGGGATGAACTGGGAGAGTGGGATTGACATATATACACTACTATGTATAAAACATACAACTAATGAGAACCTACTGTATAGCACAGGGAACTCTACTCAATGCTCTGTGGTGACCTAAATGGGAAGGAAATCTAAAAAAGAGGGAATATATGTATACATGTAACTGATTCACTTTGCTGTACAGCAGAAACTAACAGCATTGTAAAGCAACTATACTCCAATAAAAGTGAATTTAAAAAAAAGAATAAAGCAGAAGAAACAGAACTTATACAGACATGTTACCTAAATCGAGATAAGCAAAGGAATATATAAGTCTAACAGAAAAAAGAAAAAACAACTCAAGATGCAAATGCTGTAAATTAAGTTACAACAAGAGAGGCCCCTCACGGTGAAGGCTGTGGCCTCCAGCAGTCAAAGGCCCCTGAACAAGACGTAAGCCCCAGAAAATTCTCCAAGTCAGTCCCCGGAGCAGTCACTGCTCTTCTAAATTAAAATGAAGGATGAGGAGTAGAACTCTAAGGGCTTCTCAATAAATGATGCAGTGGCCTTTGGTATGTCTAGCATATTCATAAACATCCTGCTTGTCAGCTAATGAGATTGCCCAAGCTCTCAGGCATCACTACATTTGTCTGATTATCACCAACGTCTATTACTAAGAAGCATATTTTACATGTGTCAACATAAGGGCCGCCTGCAGACTTCCTGCAGAGCCATTCCCTCCAGGAAATATCTGGAAGAGTTTTCTATCCACTGGAGGACATAAACGCAGCTAGCTGTGTGGGCAAAGCACAGCTCCATCACTTAAAACTGTTAGCCTGGAGCTAAGCTTCTTCCATGTGGGATGAACACGGGTGCGTGTAAAATGAGGATTAGGGCTGCGGCATATCGGCCAGGAAACTGACACTGGGAAGTCAGTGTCACACCAAATAGACGTTGTCAGATAAAGAGGGAAAGGGATTAGTGTCCTTTGATTGGCCATCTCTATGGAGACCTGTCACTTCTATTGGACACATGACAGTAACTGGACTGCGCTTTTTCGCCAGTGGGTCTGTGTGCGTTATAAGTTGTTCTATGAACATACGATTTCCCACTAATTGTGAGCAAAACTAGAAACATTTCAAGGCCACAAAATTAAACCTCTGAACCACCTAGCTTTGGCTATATGTGACCATATGGTCTCAATTCACTTAGAAATAAAACATTAGAAGGCAAGCCCCAAAAAATCCTAGGCGTGGTTTTCCCTCCCAGTTCCTTGTTCAGGGAAGGAAAAAAAAAAAGTTGTCTTTAACAGCATGAGGGTGGTGTGCAGGCCTATGATAGAATAATAGGAATGCCTTTCTTTGAAAGGAATTGCCAACACAAAGCTTTCAGGACTATAAATACATCACCCTTTCTAAGGTCGTTGATTTTGCCATAAAATTAAACTCTGGCTGCCACATGAACGGCAATATTACATTACCCCTTTTTCTCCACATCTTAAATTCTCTCTCAAATATCAAAATAATAAAAATATTAGTTTACAAGTTGTCATAGAAAGAAGACCAATTTACGTTGTATGTTAAGCCAGCATTTCTTCCTCTGAGGTCAGGGGTTTTATACCGGAAAATAGAAGCCACAGTGGCCTAAACAGAGGGATGAACCAGAGGGAAAGCCTGTGGGTGGGAAGGAGGTGGGTGACCATCCAGAGAAAAGAGATTCGAACACAAGAGGACACTCTGATAGGCCCTGCCGTCTAGTCTATACTACCTGCTTCACACCAGAAGGTAGTCTCTCCAAAAGCTACAGTGAATTTCAGCATATTAAACAATCATCCGGCCTAATGCAAAACAGTTGGCAGCTCTTCAAATATCAAATGAAACAGAGTAAAGATGTTTATGTTTTGAGCTGTTGCTTCAAAGTGAAAGAATATTCCCAAAGAAGATGAGAAGTAATTTATGAAGACTACTACAAGATTGAATGACTCGGGCTTCCCTGGTGGCGCAGTGGCTGGGAGTCCGCCTGCCGATGCAGGGGACACGGGTTCGTGCCCTGGTCCGGGAAGATCCCACATGCCGTGGAGCGGCTGGGCCCGTGAGCCACGGCCACTGAGCCTGCACGTCCGGAGCCTGTGCTCTGCAACAGGAGAGGCCACAACAGTGAGAAGCCTGCGTACCACCAAAAAAAAAAAAAAGATTGAATGACTGATTAAGGAAAATAATTTAGCATGAATAAAAAAAATAAAAGGCATCCAAATCAGAAAGGAAGGAGTAAAACTGCCACTATTTGCAGATGACGTGATATTATATATAGAAAACCCTAAAGACTCCAGCAAAAAACTGCTAGAACTAACAAACTAATTCAGTAAAGTTGAAGGATACAAATCAATACACAAAAATCTGTTGCATTTTTATACATTAATAAAGAACTATCAAAAAATAAATTAAGAAAACAATCCCATTTACAACTGCATTAAAAATAAGATATCTAGCAATGAATTTAACCAGAGGTGAAATACCTGTACACTGAAAACTGCAAGACATAATGAAAGAAATTGAAGAAGACACAAATAAATGGTAAGATATTCCATGCTCATGGATTTGAAGGATTTATATTGTCAAAATGTCCATACTACTGAAAGTGATCTATAAAGTCAATGCAATCTCTATCAAAATTCCAATGGTATGTTTCACAGAAGTACGGAAAAAAATACGTAAAATTTGTATGGAGCCACAAAAGACGCTAAATAGCCAAAGCAATCTTAAGAAGAACAAAACTAGAAAACAAAGCTCTCTGATTTCAAACTTCATTACAAAGCTATAGTAATCAAAACAATGTAGTGTTGACATTTAAAAGTACCTATCTGAAGAAAACAAAAACACGATCTCAAAACAATATGTGCACTCCCATGTTCACTGCAGTGTTATTTACAATAGCCAAGATATGCAAGCAACCTAAATGTCCACTGACGGATAAATGAATAAAGGAAATGTGATATATACATATGTATGTATATGAATAATATACATCCATAAAAAAGGAAATCTTGCCATTTGCAACCACATGGAATCTTAAACAAAAAGACCTCACAGATACAGAGAACAAATTGCTGGCGGCCAGAGGTGGGGAGGGGAGTGAGGTGTGGGCAAAATGGGTAAAGGGGGTCTAAAGGTACAAACTTTAGTTATGAAATACCTAAGTCCTGGGGATGGAATGTACAGCACAGTCACTACAGTTAATAACGCTGTATGTATATTTGAAAGTTGCTAAAAGAGTAGATCTTAAAAGTTCTCATCACAAGGAAAAAACATTGTGACTATGTCAGGTGATGGATGTTAACTGGCCTTATCGTGGTGACCATTTCCCAAGGAAAAAAAAGTGTCTCTCTACCCCCAGCCACCACTAGCAGGCTCTATCTCTGTAGTCCACGCTGGCAAATACACTGCACTGTTTTCACGTCTCCCTGCCTTTGTTCACCCCAACTCTTATTGTCTGAATACCCTTTCTTCCCTTCCTAATTCCAGTTGGACAACACTGCCTGTATCAGTCTGCTCCAGCTGCTGTAACAAAGTGCCACACGCTGGGCGGCTTACACAACTGAAATTATCGTCTCACATGTCTGGAGGCTAGACGTCCAAGGTCAAGGTGTCGGCAGGGTTGGTTCCTCCAGCGGCTGTGAAGGAGGTTCTGGTCCTAAGCCCTCCTCACGCTTCTGCTGGCCTCAGGGCTCCCCGGCTTACACATGCCCATCTTCTCACTGTGTCTTCACACTGCTTTCTCTCTGGGGGGTCCGGGTCCAAATCGCCCATTTTCATGAGGGCACAGTCATACCGGATTAGGGCCCTTCTGATTACTGCTGCCAAGGCCCCATGTCCAAATAAGGTCACACGCTGAGGGACTGGGGGTCAGGGCTTTTACTGGGAGACATGATTCACCCCTCCACACTACCTCTTCTGCCATATCTTAGTACAAATATTACATCAAAAACACCCTGACCCCTCATCTCATCTTGGGTATGATACTCTCCCCTGCAGGTGACCTTGCTGTGGCTTGTGACTCACCAACCTGTACCTCTTCTATCATATTTATCCTGACTGGTCTGTCGCTCTCACTAGCCCATGGTCGTCTTGAGGACAGGGTTGACCTGGTCAGCTGTGGAGCCTGTCCCTGGGCCCCAAGAAAGTCCTCACGGCAGGAACACATGGCTACGCACTGTGGTGGCCTTCAAGTCCAGACATCATTTGACTCAAACTTATTTTTTTAGAATAGCTAATTACATAATCAAAAAGAGCAGAGGTTAAATTGTTTTTGATTAAGACTAGTAAAAATGCTATCACGAAGGCATAGGTTACATCAAGTGTCTTTTCTTGCTACAAAAATTGAAAAAAAAATTTTTTTTCCCCTAGATGCAACGTGACCCAATTGACTGGGATGGAGATGGCAGGGGGAAATGCGCCCTCTCCTCTGGCAAGGCCACTCTAGCCTTCAGTGCACTGACGCACACTCCGTCCTGTTGGATTCAGACGCGACCAGGGCTGGTGATGCCATCAAAGCTCACAAAGTTCTAGGAGTCAAGACGCAAGTGTATTACCTGACAATAAAGTTCTACCTGTCAAATGAGCCGAGCATACGGCTTGGGCTGACTGAATTATCCAAGGTTGTCTATTAGAAGACTGCTTGGTGAACCTGGATTCAGGATACAAGAGAACGTCCTCCTATAATTTAAACATTGAATGGCATCAGACGGTGTGGCTAGGTCTGTGAAGGACCTCCACAAAGCATGGCTGGACCCTCCTGGGCACCTCCCTCTGCTTGATTCAAACACCCAAGCTATCGGCCTCTAAGGACCCTTATCGCCCTTCCTTCTATACCAACATTCTTCTCTTTGCTTTTTTCTTTTCCTTAATGTTAATTCCTTCAGTCACGTTACAGTAAAGGCCCACTAGCCCAGGAGCCATTCATTCTCGTTAAGAGAATGTCACACAACTTTGCTTTGATCCTTTGTTAATCACACCACATTTTCTAGAATTCAAGTTCTAGAATGTCTAGGATACTCCTGCCTCCTTCTGTGTCCTACAAGGGCCCCACGTGACCTGCTTCTGGTGCCTCAAGGCACCTTCTGTGTCCTTTATAACCTTTTATTCCCTGCTGCCTAAAATTGCACCCAGCACCTAGTAGGTGCTCAGTGAATTTATTCAACCAAAGAATTCAACCTCTTTTAATGAGCATCCAATCTTCATCCCTTGAGCTTGGATTGGAAAATCAAAATCACTGTAGATTTGATTTTGACTATAATACATCTGAAACCTCAGAATAGCTAAGATACAGTTTTTAAGATAAAAAAAAATTGGAACCAGGAGAGCCAGTGTCAGCAATTCCACTTAGTTGTGTGACCGTTGATAAGTCACTTTTGAGCTCAATACATCCATATGTGAGATGGAGATACAGCTGCTGGGAGAGTTAAATAAAAAGAACTGAGTTATGTACCAATGCGTGCTCTTTGGTTCATAAGTCATTTAATTTCCAGTTACTTGGAGAAACCCAAACTTCAAAGTAAGAGTCCAGTGATTCAAGAGACCTCGGCTTTTTCCAAACATGCGATGGAATGAAGGCTCAAATCTCCCTTCTTGGGAAGGAGCACCAACCCACACAAGCTCCAGGGCAGCAAGGCTGTAATGAGACACCCATCACCCAGCTTCCCCAAGACCCGCCTCCCCACTGCTCAAACCCATGGATGGTGGTTCCCACAAGAAGGTGTAATTCAAGCATCTCTGAATTGCTGAGGTCTGTGTATTTTAAAACCTGATGGCTCAATTAGCAGCTAGAGTTCAATCACTACAGCAGCACGTGTAATTTCAGACAATTACTTCACACCATGCAGGAAACTTCGGGTGTAATGAGCCACATTATTTTAAGTCACATTCGCCCTACTGCATTTCTATATCCTTTTTATTAAACAATGTTTTCAGGGACTGCATTTGAGGGATCTGATAAAAAGTTTCTCTCAAAGAGAACTCTCCCATGCAGTCAGTGGGAACGTAAATTAGTGCAGCCACTATGGAAAACAGTACGGAGGTTCCTTAAAAAACTAAAAATAGAGTTACTCTATGATCCAGCAATCCCACTCCTGTGCATATATCCAGACAAAACTATAATTCAAAAAGATACATGCACCCCTATGTTCACAGCAGCACTATTTACAATAGCCAAGACATGGAAACAACCTAAATGTCCATCGACAGATGAATGGATAAAGAAGATGTGGTACATATATACAATGGAATATTACTCAACCATAAAAAAGAATGACATAATGCCCTTTGCAGCAACATGGATGGACCCAGAGATTATCATACTAAGTGAAGTAAGTCAGACAGAGAAAGACAAATACCGTATGATATCACTTACATGTTGAATCGAAAATATGACACAGGGCTTCCCTGGTGGTACAGTGGTTAAAAACCCTCCTGCCAATACAGGGGACATGGGTTCGAGCCCTGGCCTGGGAAGATCCCACATGCCACGGAGCAACTAAACCCATGCACCACAACTACTGAGCCTGTGCTCTAGAGCCTGCAAGCCACAACTACTGAGCCCGTGTGCCACAACTACTGAAGCCTGCGTGCCTAGAGCCCATGCTCTGCCACAAGAGAAGCCACGACAATGAGAGGTCCACGCACTGCAACGAAGAGTAGCCTCCGCTGGCCACAACTAGAGAAAGCCCGCGCATAGCAACGAAGACCCAACACAGCCAAAAATAAAAACAAATAAATTTTTTAAAATAATAAAATAAAATATAACACAAATGAACTTACCTATGAAACAGAAACAGGCTCACAGACATAGAGAACAGACTTCTTGTTGCCAAGGGGGAGGGGGCGTGGGGGAGGGATGGACTGGGAGGTTGGGATAAGCAGGTGAACAGACTTCTTGTTGCCAAGGGGGAGGGGGCGTGGGGGAGGGATGGACTGGGAGGTTGGGATAAGCAGGTGCAAACTAGTATATATAGGATGGATAAGCAACAAGGTCCTCCTGCATAGCACAGGGAACTATATTCAATATCCTGTGATAAACCACAATGGAAAAGAATATGAAAAAGAATGTATATGTTTAATTGAATCACTTTGCTATACAGCAAAAATTAACACAACCTTGTAAATCAACTATACTTCAATAAAGTAATTTTTTTAATGGAAAAACAAAAAAGAAAAAGGTTCTTTCTTCTTAACGAACCACAGCTCGGATGACCCCCTAAGGAAGTGTCTGATTCTCTGCAGCTGAAGCAAGTGCGTGTCTGGATCCACACCCATCTCTTCTCTTTCCATCACTAAATGTCTATCTTCTCATCGCCCGCCCTTCCTACTCAAAGTTCTTTCTACCCAAATGTGACTACATATAACTGATCATGCACAATCTGCTGTTGCTGTGAAGTTTTCCTTATACCATTAAAGTAAAACATAACCTTTTTGAGCATTTAGAGACAGTTCAAATGCAAAAACCTTCTAGATCTTGGCCAATTCAAGTATGCCACAAGCAACACACGAGTGCACATGGAAGGGACCTCTTTTAAAATCAGACAGTTGTTAAACTTACAGGAGCTGAAAGAGAAGTGAAAACTTAGAGGGGCGGTCACCAGGAAAATTGTACTAATCACTTTATTTGGGTAAATTGACTATTTTTCTGAAAAGGAGCTCACGTAGACAGGACCACCCCTGGGCAAGTGTAATTCATACAACTTGTACTGACCCAACTCATGGCAAATCATCAATGTCACCAACACATAATTGCACACATAACTCAAGTGCCCTTCGTACTTATAATTTGGGGAAATACTGTAATTTGTGCTTGGGAAGTGCATTGTTCAACCTTCAGGCAATAATTTCCAATACAGGTGCCATTAAAAATATACAGAAAGACTGACATCAAGTATTTGTCAAAGTCCACTGGGTCTCCTAACAACTTAGCAAAATGTAAATTAAACTGAGATGACATTTTTAAAGGTAAAGGACTTGTCTACAGTTACAAAAAATTAGAGTGGTAAGGTTATAACTCAATCAACCCGAGGCAGTTTCTATAATTTAATTTCCTCCAAATTCCTCTCCATGTTCACTTCTGTACTCATAAACCACAGGTATAAATAGGTGATAATAGCAACTCTGGCCCCTTGACTTAACTTACAGTCTCTTCCCAAGCTGTAAAAGGCATACATCAGGGGCTTGTACAGACCAGAAAAGGCAAGAAAACTGAGGATATGCCAACTAGTCAAGTGGAAAAGAAACAGAAAAGAAAAAGCAAGGCAGTTCCCATCAGAAAATATGCTTCTTAGCGATTCCGATTCAGTAAGCATCTTAAGCACCAACTACATGCAAAATATTTTAAAGATCTCTAACATTAAGAAATAATGTCCTTGGGGGAACAAATGTATATGTATGACTGATTCACTTTGTTATAAAGCAGAAACTAAAAAAAAAAAAAAAAAAAAAAAAGAGATAATGTCTTAACATACAAGCTTATAGCCCTAAGGGGAATAAGGCTAGCCCTCCACTGAATCATCAATATAGGGCAGAATAAACTCCCTAAAATGAGACATGGAAATCCAAATCTAGTTTGAGAGACTCAAGGATGAGGAATCAAGGTAAGTCAGGAAGAAATGATAATTCACGTGAGCAGGATTAGGGCGAGTGTTTTAGAAGCGAAAATCAGGAACAAAGTGAGAAATTCATTCTTTCAGTATACTGCGTACCCATCATAAGGCAGCATGCTGGATGCTAAGAATATAATGGGGAGGGTTTGTTCAATAAGCCAACTCATAAATGTAGGGAATAAGCAAGGCAAGATGGATTTGGACCATCTTCTGGGAAGCTTTCTACAACATGTGAAAAGTTAGAGCAGTTTTGTTTCCATCACGGAAAAAGTCTCCAGTGTCCCAAGCCCATGAAGGTGATAAATTCAAAGCAAAGAAAGAGAAATTGATCATAATGACACAATCAGAAAATGAAACTAATTAGAGAAACAACTATCTATATAGCCAAAAATATATTTAGCGAATTTATAGGATTTTTCCATTGACCTCTTCAAATCTTTCCTTGAAAAAAAAAATTAAGGGAAAAAAAAAATTAAGGGAAAAAAAAAACCCCTTTCATCACTTCTGAGTTGATACTGAAAAAAAGTTTAAAAAAAAAGCTTTTTTTAAAATTCAAGTTTAATTTTGAGGGGGGTGGGGGCGCATCTTAGAATATATTCTTTGAAATTCAGTTGCTCATAATTTATAAGAAAATATTAAAGATATTTGATTGAGGGGCTTCCCTGGTGGCGCAGTGGTTGAGAGTCCGCCTGCCGATGCAGGGGACACGGGTTTGTGCCCCGGTCCGGGAAGATCCCACATGAAGCGGAGCGGCTGGGCCCGTGAGCCATGGCCGCTGAGCCTGCGAGTCTGGAGCCTGTGCTCCGCAACGGGAGAGGCCACGACAGTGAGAGGCCCGCGTACCCAAAAAAAACAGAACAAAAAAGATATTTGATTGAGAATATTTCTAACAGGCTTAACACACTAATTTTTAAATGAGAAAATCTTTGCAAATCCATTTTTCTCTTACATGATGAGTTAGGTCTGTAACGACCCTACAGTAAGTTCCATAAACATTTGTTTCAGATTATATCACTCTTTCCCAAAGTACGGGAGCAGGGAGAAGTGGAGCAGGACAAGATTCATTGCTTTTCTACGTTTCAAATGTAATAACTTTATACCTCAACATTCCCACTCTTTTTTGAAAAATTTTATTGAAGTATAGTTGATTTACAGTGTTGTGTTAATTTCTGCTATATGGCAAAGTGATTCAGTTATACATATATACATTCTTTTTCATGTTATTTTCCATTATGGTTTATCACAGGATATTGAATATAGTTCTCTGTGCTCTACAGTAGGACCTTGTTGTTTATCCATTCTATGTATAATAGTTTGCATTTGCTAATCCCAAACTTGAGTCCATTCCTCTTCCACCCTCCTCTGTCTTGGCAACCACAAGTCTGTTCTCTGTGTCTGTGAATCTGTTTCTGCTTCGTAGATAAGTTCATTTGTGTTGAATCTTAGATTCCACATATAAGAGGTATCATACAGTATTTGTCTTTCTCTTGCATCAACATTCCCACTCTTTTGTGACACCCTTTCTTCTCCTGGCTTCTACTCACCATCACCCCTCACAAGGCTGCTTAGGTCATTCTGAACATTCTCTTTCCTTTTTTTCTCTCCGTAAGAAACTAAACTTGCCAGTTACCAAAAGTCTGCTTAGCTCCACTTACACATCTCCCACTTGGCATATAAATTCCCTGAACATCTTAATTTATAAAAATAACACAGGGTCAAGGTGTGATTGAATCATGTCCACAGGTCAAAATTCAAGGTCCGCTGTGGGTTTTAAAGACATCAAACTTTGGGGTAAATTTGCTCTAGATTCAGTGCAAACTTGTTCTCTACAACTTCCAATTTTGACATCAACCTTTCCACACTTCAAAAGAAACAGATCTTCAGGTTCCTCGAGGGGAATCCATTGTCATATAAGCACTCCCACCCTCACCCCCCGCCCCAATTTCCTACTTCTGTATGAAGATTGGATTTGGTAAATATCAACATTAGCTGGAATGAAAAAACAATGGCCTCACTCTAAAAAGGCAGAATGATTTTGGGTGTGACCAAAAAAAAAACTATGAAAATGTGTCAATAACACCTCTGATTGGGAAGAACATAGATTATAAAGGTTTTTTCCTTAATTTTTTCTCTACAATTCAGTCTTTTATTTGAGTAACTATTTTCAATCATTGACTCATTGCCATTATATAGACTTTGACACAAACTCAGAATCAGAAATGACCAACCGGAGTCCCTAGAGAAAGGGCATACAAAAAATATATTTTGCCCACTGAACTGAATTTATAAGTAATGCGTATTTGCCGCATGATTACAATTTAAAACAAAACATACAAGCTTACTTAGAGGAAGCAGGGTTCTTCTTTTATTGTCTCAAAACTTTGAAACATAAAAACTCCATGTGCACATATGTCTTACAATACAGGAATAAGAAGTCATTACATGAATTTACTATATGTGAATTACATTTTGGTTAAAAAAAAAAAAGTGCATGAAATAAAGCCCAAGAACATTATACTTAAGAGAAAGGAACTGATCTCTTAGCTCTGCAAAGTCCCTCAAGAATTTCCAAGATCGACATTTACAAGCAGTATCTGCCTGAGATAATACTTTAGGGAGTTAAACACACTGTTTCTAAGAACCCAATATAATGGCAAGTAAGCACCAATAACAGAAAAGGTTGCAGAAAACAAAAATAGAAACAGAATTAGATGCAATCAAAACTAGGCCAAAGCTAATGGTCAATCGGTCACCCAATGCGTCCACCAACAGTCAGCCCAGGGAATAAGAAATCTGACATCTGACATACGGAAGTAGATTGTATGCTTCCTAACGCACAAGTTATATTAAGAGCATCTTTCCTGATTTTTAAGTAAATGTTTCTTGACACATCTCAAGGTACCTTCTTGTGTACTGGAGAAGCGGGCAGACTCAAGGATAATGAGGATAGGATGGCTACCGTGGGGATGCTGAGGCTAGTGGGGAAGACGCTTGGATCAGTCCCTCTAACACAGCAATGGAAGCAACACAGGCCAGAGAGCAACACCCATACTCCTTCTGCAGGGACACTGTTCAATCCTCACCTTACCTCCCTCAAAAGAACTTCCCGTCATAAAGATCATATATTTCTTGAGCCTTCTTCATTTAGGTCTCTTTTCCCTCTATAGATTCACACAATTCTACTGAAAAAAAATTAAAATGTCACCAATGGAGCTAAGACATGGAAGCAACCTAAATGTCCATGGACAGAGGAATGGATAGAGAAGATGTGGAATACACAACATACAAAGGAATATTACTCGGCCATAAAAAGTGCCATTTTAGCAACACGGATGGTCCTAGAGATGATCATATTGATACTAAGTAAGGAAGAGAAAGACAAATACCATATGATATCACTTATATGTGGAATCTAAAACAAATGATACAAATGAACTTATTTACAAAACAGAAACAGACTCACAGACATAGAAAGCTTATGGCTAACAAAGGGGATAGCATGGGGGTGGGGGGGAGATAAATTAGGAGGTTGGGATTAACATATATATACTACTATATATAAAATAAGTAAACAACAAGGACCTACTACATAGCACAGGGAACTATATTCAATATCTTGTAATAAACTGTAATGAAAAAGAATACGAAGAAATATATACGTGTAACTGATCACTCTGCTGTACAGCAGAAACACACAACTTTGTAAATGAACTACACTTCAGTAAAAATGAATGTCACCACTGGTTCACTGATTTCCAGTTTTCCCCTCTGATGACAGATATGAAGTATTAGGATTCACTGTGCCTGCTTTGAACATTTTGTTCCGTTTCTCTATTACAAAGGGAGTAAAAAGGTTTTAGTCATAAGATTTCTGTCAACTGTAAAGCTACTTCTGCTTGAAAACTATTTCCAAACAACAGGAGGATTTTCAACACTTAATATCTATTTCCCACCCTTTGCAACGTGTAGGCTATTGTCATATTATATTTCAAATCCACATTTCATCCCCCAGGTATTACTGAATACATTCAATACTAATCTAGGTTTTACCGCATATTTAACGTTTTCTTTGCTTTTCAGCCTGTTGTGCAACTCAGGCCTTCTGCCCAAGATCATTTTCTCTCGGTATAAAACTCAACCTTCAACTTCTCAGACCTTGTTCTGTGAGTGCTTTGCATGTGACAGGTGAAAGAACCCAGGTTTCAAGCCCACAGGAAGCCAGCTTCACCCCAGCTCACTCTGGCCCCAAGGCTGTCAGGACAAGTGCCCCCTCACCTCCTGGGTTCACTCTCTTCCTCCAGTTTTACCTGAGAATCCCCGACCTATCTTCTCTTCAGTGCTTTAAAAAAATTTATTTTTAAAAATATTTTAATTCAAAAGTCTTACTTATTTTCAGCAGGTGGGCTGGTTAGGGTACCCTTACCTACCACTACTGGAAAACAGAAACTCAAGGTTTTAATTACATTATTGCCATTTAGAGAATTGGGAATTCTTTCTATTTCAGGTCTAAGCACCTGATAAAGCAAGGTCCTTCCCATCATACAAGAACCTAACAAAAACGGATGTGGGATGTAGTCCAGGAGCACGCTGTTCCGTACACAGACTTACGGTATCTACTAGCTACCACTGGGCATCACCTTTCCACCAGCAGCATGAAATCCCCTGTCCCACAGAGAGGTCCTGCTGAAAAAGGAAATTTCAACTGCCAAGAGAACCGTAAGTCCTATAATTTCTAAAAAGAGACATGGTCTTTTTAAATCAATTTTTACTCCCATTAAGGGAACTCTTTACTGCTCTAGAGCTTCCAACAAACAAATTTCCTAATAAATGGTTTTCAAGTACTCACCAAGGTGACAACAGAAGGCGAAGCCAGCATTCTGTGCACATGGGGACCACTGGACGCCACCTCCCGTCCTGACACCCAGCCTGGCACACTCTCTCCCGCAGGTGACAGAACTTTCCTGATGGCACCGAGCAGTCCGGGAGCAGAACCACCACCCGGCACAGGAACCACCTACACCAGCATCTCTTCCACATCCTCCCCTCCCATGCTGCCCCCACCGTAGTCCTCAGCGCCTCACGCCTCGGAGGTCTGTGCACACAGTCATCCCACACGCGTGCAACATGTGCGGCCAACCAATCCTGGGCCAGGTACCACGGTAAGTCACTCTCAACCTGCCTGTTCTACTTGAACATTAAAAAATTACTGAAGTCCTAGAACTGGTAGAGCAAGACCAGTTATACCCACATATGGAGAGATGGTAAAATCCGGAATCTGGGCTCCCCTGGTGGCGCAGTGGTTGAGAGTCCGCCTGCCGATGCAGGGGACGCGGGTTCGTGCCCCGGTCCGGGAGGATCCCACATGCCGCGGAGCGGCTGGGCCCGTGAGCCATGGCCGCTAAGCCTGCGCGTCCGGAGCCTGTGCTCCGCAACGGGAGAGGCCACAGCAGTGAGAGGCCCGCGTACCGCAGAAAGAAAAAAAAAATCCGAAATCTAAGTGAAATTAAACATACGGACTTCTGCCATCAACAGCTTCGATTCTTAAGTACATTAAGGAATCTCCTTTCAAAGTACTCCTAAATATTCACCCAAGCTCACACCGCCTTTCAGCTCCTATGCCCTGAATTCTAACACTGCATTCATGAATATGGCATGTTTACATGCTGGGAACTTGCACGTAATTTACAGACCAATAATCAGTTTCTGCATTGTTTAAATTCATAATATAAAACATAGGAACCCACAGATTAGCTAACATAAACAACGTGTTAAGAGGCAGTGGGGTTGGTAGATTAAATGGGCAGAAAGGGTTTAGCGTATCAAATCCTAAGCACATACGAATCAGACTACCAATTCCTATCTTGCCAAACAGTAAGAAGTCCTCTCCTTTCCTTCCCTGTATCTATTAGTTCTTATCCACTGTGCATATTTTAAGTCTAGATAGTAAGACTGATGAGGGGAAGCTCATGGGAGAGAAGAGTGAAGGAGCAAGGGTGTTACTTAAAATATTCCCACCCGACTACTCTGATTTTTCCAAATCTGCAGTAATGAAGAAAAACCATGGGGAAATATAAAGAGAAGTAATTCAGTAAACTGCATGATGGAATTCTAACAAAAATTAGAAATTCATAAAGAAAACCATAATGAACAACAAAGTCGAGGTAACACCAAGTAAGAATCAGGTCAGCACCTAACTTAAGAGTTTTTGTCACATAAACCAGTTTTTAGTTTTATTCTACCAAACTCTTCCAATCATTTCCTACTATCAATTCTCAATGCAAAGAATTGAAATATAGAACAGTGGTTATAACTCAGATTCAATGGAACAGAAAATCCCAAAATTTAAATAAACTAAAATACAAAGGGAATTCCCTGGCGGTCCAGTGGTTAGGACTCGGTGTTGTCACTGCCGTGGCCCAGGTTCCATCCCTGGTCGGGGAAGAAAGATTCTGTAAGTCACACGGCACAGCCAGAAAAAAAAAAAAAAAAAAAAAGATACAAAAATAATCAACCTCTAAATCTAAAACCTAATATCTAAATACTGCAAATGCCTTAAACAACAAGGAAAAGACCTTCAAATTAATCTCTTAGACAATGATAAAGAAACTGTATGGTCGTGAAATAATAACTCTCCATATAATTACAGTCAAAAAAAATTAACTTCAAGGAAATGAAACTGTTTTTACATTCCATTTGGCATTATAGCTTTTGTTATTTCCGTACAAATGCAGGATTTTCAGTCCTATGTGAATCTCCTGTGGAGATGTATCAATTGAGCCTTCTCTCCTACTAACACCATAATTAAACTGTACAGTAAGCTATTTATATGTCTGCAATAATTTCCTTCTCAAGACACAGCAGACTTCAGCTTTATTCTACAAAATCATTGCCAATGACATATTTAATCTCGAGGTTACTGCTTAAATTACCCGTGCACCACCATCTAAGCCCAGATCCTGGCTGGAGACTCTGGCAGCAGCTGCCACACGTGTCAAAGGGTTACTATTATTACCTCTTCAATAGGAGCCATGTGTGCCAGTCGGCCACCACAATTTGTCCCCTATGACCTAATTCAACCTATCAGATTTTGCTAATTTTTTTTCAAAGGAACAAAAGGTGATTCCTCAAACTCATGGTTCAGAAACAGAAAATAAATGTTCCACAAGTGGGTGTTTCCTAGAAGTATCACTTTCTCTCTAGATCCCCAAATAGGTAACCATTTAGGGACTTGGAGAATTTGACAAGGTAAGCTGTACATCAAATACTGCTCTTAAAACTTAGATTTCATTAAGTGGTCACTGAAGAATGGAAACGAGGAAAGGATTCATACTCATGCATCGGGGGAAAACGGTCGCTTCAGAAACCATTTAACCACAAAGAAAAACAGAAGACCACCAAAAAGTTATGGAGGGAATATTGAGTCCACCATCCTAAAAAAGAGAACAATGTTTCACATATTGATAATATAGTTTGTCACACAGGTCCCAGAAGAACTTGTGATAAATCAGGTCAGAGGAACACGCTGAAAACTTTTCCCGACAGCCAGGAAGCAGTAACAATAAGTCCCATTAAGGGCTTCCCTGGTGGCGCAGTGGTTGAGAGTCCGCCTGCCGGTGCAGGGGACACGGGTTCGTGCCCCGGTCTGGGAGGATCCCACATGCCGCGGAGCGGCTGGGCCCGTGAGCCATGGCCGCTGAGCCCGCGCGTCCGGAGCCTGTGCTCCGCAACGGGAGAGGCCACAGCAGTGAGAGGCCTGCGTACCACAAAAAATAAAGAAATAAAAATAAGTCCCATTAAGAGGTGACCGCCACCCTTCAGCAAAGATAGCAGAGGAAACTGACATCCTTTTTCTGCCCGTTGTATTATGGATGGAACATCCGCGGGGATGGGGATTTGAAGCCATGGAAACATGTACACACTCCTGGAGAAAGTGAGATTGGTGGAACAATGGCGAGAGGGAAATGAGGCATTACCTGGTAGTACTGAAGGTGTGCACACTGAGCGCTGGATTTCTGTTTCCAGGCTCAGGGAACATGCACGTACAACGTCCTCCGCAGCACTCGTGACAATACAAAAATGGAAAACAATCTGAAATGTCTACCACCAAGTTTTAAATGCCGTAAAGAGCTAGAATTAGATTGATCATCATGAGTAAATGTCAAAAACATGGGGAAAGACAGCAAACGTCACAAAGATACATAAAATATGGTATCATTTACATAAAAAATAAAAGATCCAAAACCAGTTTCTACATAGCTTATGGATACACACACATGGATGGCAAAGGTACCCAAACATTCCAAACAGTGGATAAAGGAGAAGTAATGAAGCTTCAAGTGTCACGTTTTGTTTCTTTTAAAAAACCATCTTGCAACCCAAGACATATAGCAAAAAAAAAGACATCTAGTAATAACAGGGACATCTAGCAATAAAAGGGACTACTGGCGGTAAGATGCCCATCTCTCTACTTTACAAGCAATGAGTCTATCGCCTTACCATGAATGATGTTTGACAAAGAATTTAGGTAGAATCACCTTATCAGGTTAAGAAACTCGACACCTACTCTAGGATTTAAAGTTTGTTGCTACTGTTGGTTAAAGATAAATGATTACTGAATTTTTTCTACATTCAATTAGATGGTTGTATTTTTTCTTTTATTTGTTAATGAGGTAAAGTATATTAATAACACATTTTTCTAAAGAAAACACATGCTTACATTCCTGGAATTAAATGCAACTACATCATATGTCTGATTTATATATATATATATATATATATATATATATATATATATATATATATATATATATATATATATATATATATATATTATTGCATTTGGTTTGCCAGTCTTCTATCAAAGAATGTTACCTCTCACTTCACAGCTGAGATTGACCGGCAACTTTTATCATTCTGCCACTATTGCTTTTGATTTGAAGGTTACTTTAAACATCAACCTACATTGAAAAGGACTGACAGTTTTTTGTATTTTTTGGAAGACTTTGTATAAAATTGCAACTACCTGCTCTTTTAATTCTTGACAAAATTAGAGTATGAACTTCGCAAGGGCGTCTAGTGTTCTCTCTGGAGGAAAAATCAGAAGTAGTGATACTATGTCTTTAACGGATGTAAGGTTATTCAGGTTTCCTATTTCCTCAAGTCTAAAGTTTTATATATTTCCTAGGTAATTACCCATTTCATCTAAGCCTCAAATTTATTTACACAGAGCTCTTCATATTATTCTAATCACTGCTCTCTCTAGCTGCAGTTCTCTTTTCTCACTCTTAACAATTTTTTTCTTGACCAGCTTTGCGTGTGTTAATCTCGTTTGCCTTCTGAACAAAACTGAAGAATCCGCTTTCAGTTTTGTTGATCTTATGCAGTTGAACATCTTCAACTGGATGAATAGCTTTTACCAATTTTAAGCATTTCCTCTTTTGTAGGATAAGCAGTGATGCTCCAAAGTTCTCTCTCCAGGAAATTTAAATCCAATGAGTTTGGATGCAAAGTATTTTTCAATCATTCAGTTCTACGTATTTTCTAATTTCCAGTATGATTTCCTCTTTGAGTCCTGAATTATAAGTGTAGTTTTAAAAATTTCCAAGAGTACAAATTTTTATAATGACCGTTTTTAATCACCGATTTGTTGGTTTGGGGCCTTGGATTCACAGGACATGACGTGAATGGTAACCAATTCTCTAAAATGTCACTGAGACTTCCTGTATGAGTTGTACAGTCATTTTTGGAAAATACTTAAGAATGTGAATGCAGAGAGATCTTCAGGATGGCAGAGGAGTAAGACACGGAGATCACCTTCCTCCCCACAGATACACCAGAAATACATCTACACGTGGAACCACTCCTACAGAACACCTACTGAACGCTGGCAGAAGACCTCAGACCTCCCAAAAGGCAAGAAACTCCCCACGTACCTGGGTAGGGCAAAAGAAAAAACAGAGACAAAAGAACAGGGACGGGACCTGCACCAGTGGGAGGGAGCCGTGAAGGAGGAAAGGTTTCCACACACTAGGAGCCCCTTCGCAGGCGGAGACTGCGGGTGGCTGAGGGGGAAGCTTCGGAGCCGCGGAGGAGACCGCAGCCACAGGGGTACGGAGGGCAAAGCAGAGAGATTCCCGCACAGAGGATCGGGGCTGACGGGCACTCACCAGCCCGAGAGGCTTGTCTGCTTGGCCGCCGGGGCGGGCGGGGCTGGGAGCTGAGGCTCGGGCTTTGGCGGCGTGAACACAGCCTGAAGGGGTTAGTGCGCTACGGCTGGCCGGGAGGGAGTCCGGGGAAAAGTCTGGAGCTGCCGAAGAGGCAAAAGACTTTTTCTTCCCTTTGTTTCCTGGTGCGTGAGGAGAGGGGATTCAGAGCGCTGCTTAAAGGAGGAGCTCCAGAGACGGGTGCGAGGCGCGCCTGAAAGCGCGGACCCCAGAGACGGGCATGAGACGCTAAGGTCGTTGCTGCCGCCACCAAGAAGCCTGTGTGCGAGCGCAGGTCACTGTCCACACCTCCCCTCCCGGGAGCCTGTGCAGCCCACAACCGCCAGGGTCCCGGGATCCAGGGACAACTTCCCTGGGAGAACGCACGGCGCGCCTCGGGCTGGTGCAACGTCCCGCCGGCCTCCGCCGCCGCAGGCTCGCCCCACCTCCATGCCCCTCCCTCCCCCCGGCCGGAGTGAGCCAGAGCCCCCGAATCAGCTGCTCCTTTAACCCTGTCCTGTCTGAGCGAAGAACAGACGTCCTCCGGCGACCTACACGGAGAGGCGGGGCCGAACCAAAGCTGAACCCCGGGGAGCTGTGCGAACAAAGAAGAGAAAAGGAAATTTCTCCCGGCAGCCTCGGAAGCAGCGGATTTAATCTCCACAATCAACTTGATGTGCCCTGCATCGGTGGAATACCTGAACAGACAATGAATCATCCCGAAATTGAGGAGATGGACTTTGAGAGCAACCGTAGACTTGAGGTTTGCTTTCTGCATCTAACTTGTTTCTGGTTTTATGTTTATCTTAGTTTAGTATTTAGAGTTTATTACCATTGGTAGATTTGTTTATTGATTTGGTTGCTTTTTTAAAATAAATACATATATTTTTTTCCTTTTTGTCTTTTTGTGAGTGTGCACGTGTACGCTTCTTCATGTGATTTTGTCTGTATAGCTTTGCTTTTACCATTTGTCCTAGGGTTCTGCCTGTCCGTTTTATTATTATTATTTTTGAGTATAGTTTTTAGCACTTGTTATCATTGGTAGATTTGTTTCTTGCTTTGGTTGCTCTCTTCTTCCTTTCTTTTTTTTATGACTTTTTAATTTTTTAATTTTTAATATTTTTTTAAATTTTCATAACTTCCTTCCTTCCCTTCTTCCTTCCTTTCTTTCTTCCTTCCTTCCTATTCTTCTAAGCCATATGGCTGACAGGGTCTTGGTGCTCCAGCTGGGTGTCAGGCCTGTGCCTCTGAAGTGGGAGAGCTGAGTTCAGGACACTGGTCCACCAGAGACCTCCCAGCTCCACGTAATATCAAACGGCAAAAATCTCCCAGAGATCTCCATCTCCACGCTAAGACCCAGCTCCACTCAACGACCAGGAAGCTACAGTGCTGGACACCCCATGCCAAACAACCAGCAAGACAGGAACACGACCCCACCCATTAGCAGAGAGGCTGCCTAAAATCATAATAAGGTCAAGGACATCCCAAAACACACCACCGGACGTGGTCCTGCCCACCAGAAAGACAAGATACAGCCTCATCCACCAGAATACAAGCACCAGTCCCCTCCACCAGGAAGCCTACACAACCCACTGAACCAACCATAGCCACTGGGGGCAGACACCAAGAACAGGAACTATGAACCTGCAGCCTGTGAAAAGGAGACCCCAAACACAGTAAGTTAAGCAAAATGAGAAGACAGAGAAACACACAGCAGATGAAGGATCAAGGTAAAAACCCACCAGACCAAACAAATGAAGAGGAAATAGGCAGTCTACCTGAAAAAGAATTCAGAGTAATGAGAGTAAAGATGATCCAAAATTTTGGAAATAGGAGGAACTACAAGAAACGTTTAACAAGGACCTAGAAGAACTAAAGAGCAAACAAACTATGATGAACAACACAATAAATGAAATTAGAAATTATCTAGAAGTAATCAATAGCAGAATAACTGAGGCAGAAGAGCAGATAAGTGACCTGGAAGATAAAACAGTGGAAACAACTACCTCAGAGCAGAACAAAGAAAAAAGAATGAAAAGAACTGTGGACAGTCTCGGAGATCTCTGGGACAACATTAAACACACCAACATTCGAATTATAGGGGTCCCAGAAGAAGGAGAGAAAAAGAAAGGGACTAAGAAAATATTTGAAGAGATTATAGTTGAAAACTTCCCTAACATGGGAACGGAAATAGTTAATCAAGTCCAGGAAGCACAGAGAGTCCCATACAGGATAAATCCAAGGAGAAACATGCCAAGACACATATTAATCAAACTATCAAAAATTAAATACAAAGAAAAAATATTAAAAGCAGCAACAGAAAAACAACAAATAACATACAAGGGAATCCCCATAAGGTTAACAGCTGATCTTTCAGAAGAAACTCTACAAGCCAGAAGGGAGTAGCAGGATATATTTAAAGTGATGAAAGGGAAAAAACTACAACCAAGATTACTCTACCCAGCAAGGACCTCATTCAGATTCCACGGAGAAATTAAAACCTTTACAGACAAGCAAAAGCTAAGAGAATTCAGCATCAACAAACCAGCTTTACAACAAATGCTAAAAGAACTTCTCTAGGCAGGAAACACAAGAGAAGGAAAAGACCAACAATAACAAACCCAAAACAATTAAGAAAATGGTAATAGGAACATACATATCAATAATTACCTAAATGTAAATGGATAAAATGCTCCAACCAAAAGACACAGACTGGCTGAATGGATACAAAAACAAGGCCCGTATATATGCTGTGCACAAGAGACCCAATTCAGACCTAGGGACACATACAGACTGAAAGTGAGGGGATGGAAAAAGATATTCCATGCAAATGGAAATCAAAAGAAAGCTGGAGTAGCAATTCTCATATCAGACAAAATAGACTTTAAAAGAAAGATTATTACAAGAGACAAAGAAGGACACTACATAATGATCAAGGGATGAAACCAAGAAGAAGATATAACAACTGTAAATATTTATTCACCCAACATAGGAACACCTCAATACATAGGGCAAATGCTAACAGCCATAAGAGAGGCAATTGACAGTAACACAATCATAGTAGGGAACTTTAACACCCCACTTTCACCAATGGACAGATCATCCAAAATGAAAATGAATAAGGAAACACAAGCTTTAAATGATACATTAAACAAGATGGACTTAATTGATATTTATAGGACATTCCATCGAAAAACAACAGAATACACTTTCTTCTCAAGTGCTCATGGAACATTCTCCAGGATAGATCATATCTTGGGTCACTAATCAAGCCTTCGTAAATTTAAGAAAATTGAAATTGTATCAAGTATCTTTTCCGACCACAACGCTATGAGACTAGATATCAATTACAGGATAATATCTGTAAAAAATACAAACATATGCAGGCTAAACATACACTACTAAATAACCAAGTGATCGCTGAACAAACCAAAGAGGAAATCAAAAAATACCTAGAAACAAATGACAAGGAAAACATAACAACCCAAAACCTATGGGATGCAGCAAAAGCAGTTGTAAGAGGGAAGTTTATAGCAATACAATCCTACCTCAAGAAACAAGAAACATCTCAAATAAACAACCTAACCTTACACCTAAAGCAATTGGAGAAAGAAGAACAAAAAACCCCCCAAAGTTAGCAGAAGGAAAGAAATCATAAAGATCAGATCAGAAACAAATGAAAAAGAAATGAAGGAAAACAGTAGCAAAGATCAATAAAACTAAAAGCTGGTTCTCTGAGAAACAAAATTGATAAACCTTCACCGGACTCATCAAGAAAAAAAGGGAGAAGATTCAAATCAACAGAATTAGAAATGAAAAAGGAGAAGTAACAACTGACACTGCAGAAATACAAGGTATCATGAGAGATTACCACAAGCAACTATATGCCAATAAAATGGACAACCTGGAAGAAATGGACAAATTCTTAGAAAACCACAATTTTCCAAGACTGAACCAGGAAGAAATTGAAAATATAAACAGACCAATCACAAGCACTGAAATTGAAACTGTGATTAAAAATCGTCCAGCAAACAAAAGCCCAGGACCAGATGGCTTCACAGGCAAATTCTATCAAACATTTAGAGAAGAGCTAACACCTAGCCTTCTCAAACTCTTCCAAAATATAGTAGAGGGAGGAACACTCCTGAACTCATTTATGAGGCCACCAACACCCAGATACCAAAACCAGAGAAAGATGTCACAAAGAAAGAAAACTACAGGCCAATATCACTGATGAACATAGATGCAAAAATCCTCAACAAAATACTAGCAAACAGAATCCAACAGCACATTAAAAGGATCATACACCATGATCAAGTGGGGTTTATCCCAGGAATGCAAGGATTCTTCAATATATGCAAATCCATCAATGTGATAAACCATATTAACAAACTGAAGGATAAAAACCATATGATCATCTCAATGGATGCAGAAAAAGCTTCTGACAAAATTCAACACCTATTTATGATAAAAACCTTCCAGAAAGTAGGCATAGAGGGAACTTATCTCAACATAATAAAAGCCATATATGACAAACCCACAGCCAACATCATTCTCAATGGTGAAAAATTGAAAGCATTTCCTCTAAGGTGAGGAACAACACAAGGTTGCCCACTCTCACCACTATTATTCAACATAGTTTTGGAAGTTTTAGCCACAGCCATCAGGGAAGAAAAAGAAATAAAAAGAATCCAAATCGGAAAAGAAGAAGTAAAGCTGTCACTGTTTGCAGATGACATGATACTATACATAGAGAATCCTAAAGATGCTAACAGAAAAGTACTAGAGCTAATCAATGAATTTGGTAAGGAAGCAGGATACAAAATTAATGCACAGAAATCTCTTGCATTCCTATACACTAACAATGAAGGAGAAATTAAGGAAACACTCCCATTTACCACTGCAACAAAAAGAATAAAATGCCTAGGAATAAATCTACCTAAGGAGGTAAAAGACCTGTATGGAGAAAACTATAAGACATTGATGAAAGAAATTAAAGATCATACAAGCAGATGGACAGATATAACATGTTCTTGGATTGGAAGAATCAACATTCTGAAAATGAATATACTACCCAAAGCAAACTACAGATTCAATGCAATCCCTATCAAACTACCAATGGCATTTTTCACAGAACTACAACAAAAAATTTCACAATTTTTATGGAAACACAGAAGACCCTGAATAGCCAAAGCAATCTTGAGAAAGAAAAATGGAGCTGGAGGAATCAGGCTCCCGGACTTCAGACTATACTACAAAGCTACAGTGATCAAGACAGTATGGTACTGGCACAAAAACAGAAATACAGATCAACGGAACAGGATGGAAAGCCCAGAGGTAAGCCCACATACATATGGTCACCTTATTTTTGACAAAGGAGGCAAGAATATACAATGGAGAAAAGACAGCCTCTTCAATAAGTGGCATTGGGAAAAATGGACAGATACATGTAAAAGAATGAAATCAGACCACTCCCTCACCATACACAAAAATAAACTCAAAACAGATTAAAGACCTAAATGTAAGGCCAGATACTATCAAACTCTTAGAGGAAAACAGGCAGAACACTCTATGACATAAATCACAGCAAGATCCTTTTTGACCCACCTCCTAGAGAAATGGAAATAAAAACAAAAATAAACAAATGGGACCTAATGAAACTTAAAAGCTTTTGCACAGCAAAGGAAACCATAAACAAGACAAAAAGACAACCTTCAGAATGGGAGAAAATATTTGCAAATGAAGCAACTGACAAAGGATTAATCTCCAAAATTTACAAGCAGCTCATGCAGCTCAATATCAAAAAAACAAACAACCCAATCCAAACATGGGCAGAAGACCCAAACAGACATTTCTCCAAAGAAGATACACAGATTGCCAACAAACACATGAAAAGATGCTCAACATCACTAATCATTAGAGAAATGCAAATCAAAACTACAATGAGGTATCACCTCCCACCAGTCAGAATGGCCATCATCAAAAAATTTACAAACAATAAATGCTGGAGAGGGTGTGGAGGAAAGGGAACCCTCATGCACTGCTGGTGGGAATGTAAACTGATACAGCCACTATGGAGAACAGTATGGAGGTTCCTTAAAAAACTAAAATTAGAACTACCATATGACCCAGCAATCCCACTACTGGGCATATACCCTGAGAAAACCATAATTCAAAAAGAGTCATGTACCAAAATGTTCATTGCAGCTCTATTTACAATAGCCAGGACATGGAAGCAACCTAAGTGTCCACTGACAGATGAATGGATAAAGAAGATGTGGCACATATATACAATGGAATATTACTCAGCCATAAAAAGAAACAAAATTGAATTATTTGTAGTGAGGTGGATGGACTGAGAGTCTGTCATACAGAGTGAAGTAAATCAGAAAGAGAAAAACAAATACTGTATGCTAACACATATATATGGAATTTAAAAAAATGGCTCTGAAGAACCTAGGCACAGGACAGGAATAAAGACACAGACATAGAGAATGGACTTGAGGACACAGGGAGGGGGAAGGGTAAGCTGGGACGAAGTGAGAGAGAGGCATGGACATATATACACTACCAAATGTAAAATCGATAGCTAGTGGGAAGCAGCCGCATAGCACAGGGAGAGCAGCTCGGTGCTTTGTGACCACCTACAAGGGTGGGATAAGGAGGGTGGGAGGGAGATGCAAGAGGGTGGGGATATGGGGATATATGTATATGTATAGCTGATTCACTTTGTTATAAAACAGAAACACACCACTGCAAGGCAATTATACTCCAATAAAGATGTTAAAAAAGAATGTGAGCACAGACAGATTATGTATTTGTGTGGCATGCTCACATCTCTGTATGTGTGACTTGTGTGTGTGTACCGTCAACAGCTGCTTTCTCATTAAGCGGGGAGAAATGAGCAGCTGTGACCTACAGCCCATGGCACACAAAGGTTAAAATATTTACCATTTCATCCTTCACCAAAAAAGCTTGCAAACCCCTGCCCCTAGCTACCTGTACTTAGCCCCTTACACTTTTCCTTCACGGCAGCTGTCACAAAAAGAACTTAACTGTCTAAGTCAAAAATTAAGGGCTATTTTCTCAGCTAAAATAGAAACTCGAGAGTGAAGAATATGCTGTCATTTATTGCTGTGTCTACAATTCTAGCGATCTGCCTGGCCTGTTAAAAGCACTCAAATATCTGTTGGTTGAATATAAACTCTGAAGTTAAACATGTCTTTTTCTGTTTTCTTATGCTCAGCGTTCTTTTTCATGTGCTTTATACTTTATCATCATCTGTCAAGAGGAAAACTCTCCATTTTTAAAAGCAGCATTTCTAAATCTGTGTTGCTTATCACAAGAGTTACTCATCAAAAAAGAAATCCAGTGGTTAAATAAGTTTGGTTAACAAAATATTCTGTAACATCCTCTACCTGATTCGTCGTGCCTTAAGTGTATTAAAGATTGCACAAAACTTGTTGTAGGGAAGCGTACTTAATTTTTTGTAACTCTGTATCTCCCCCCAAATTAGCCAAAGATCCCATTTCTCTCATAATGCTTGTTAACATTTCAAGAAACATTGTTTTAGAAGATGTAGCAATAGCAGACAATGGAACTCGAATGGGGTCAGTTTCTATCTGATCAGGGAGGGCAGGAGTCAAAAACCGCTCGGCAAAGGACCAGACAGTAAATAGTCGAGGATTTGTGGGCCACCTGTTCTGTGTTGCAGTGACTCATCTTTGCCATCGTAGCACTAAAGCAGCCACTGACAATGCGTAAATGGCTGTATTCCAATAAAACTTTATTTACAAAAGCAGGTGGCCAAATCCCTAGGCTGGGTAACAGGAACTAACAGCGCTGTAGGTCAATTATACTTCAAAAACAAACTCAGAGAAAAAGAGATCAGATCTGTGGGCACCAGAGGTGGGAGTGGGAGAAGGGCAAATTGGATGAAGGTGGTCAAAAGCTACAAACTTCCAGTTTTAAGACAAGTAAGTACTAGGGATGTAGCGTACAACACGGTAAGTATAATTAACACTGCGGTATGTTATATATGAAACTTGTTCAGAGAGTAAATCCTGAGAGTTCTCATCACAAGAAAAATCTTTTTGCTCTATAATTTTGTATCTATAAGATGATGTTCATTAAACGTATTGTGGTAATCATTTTACAGTGTACATAAGTCATTATGCTACGCACCTTAAATGTACACAGTGCTGTATGTCAATTACATCTCAAAACTAGGAGGAAAAAAAAAAACAAGTGGTGAGCTAGATTTGGCCCAATGGCAAGTTTGCTGACCCCTGCACAAAGGGACTGAAAATGACCTACACTGTGTGGTCCAGTAAGGCAGCCACTAGCCACATATGGACGTTTAAATTACTTAAAATTGATAGTTCCTTAACCAAGCTAGTTATGTTTCCAGTAATTAATAACCACTTATGGCAAGCGACTATGGCAATGGACAGCAGAGAAGAACATTTTCACTTCTCACTAACTACTTACAGAAAATGTTTTCTTTTTTTCTTTTAAAATATAATGATCATTTTATTTCACACTGTTTGAAAATTTAAGTGCTGGGTAATAAAGGGAGAAGACTATCTGAATGTAACAATGTTATGGCCGAAGGAATAAGCCCAGATGGACTAAAACATTTTCCAGGATGTTTATAATTTGAATTTAAGATTAGATGGGAGAGAATTTGAATTTCGTGATAGTGACTTTCCCTATCCGTGAATATGACATACACTTCCGTTATTTGAATATCCTTTAATGTCTTTTAATAGAGTTTGAGACATTTCCACTAGAGATCTTGCACATCGTTCATAAGACTGATTAAGCAAATTTTTATTGGAATAAAACCTCTTTGCAACAGGAAAAAAAAAGACTAGATGGTTACACTGGGTGAAGGAGACACAGCAGTACGTTAATAAATCAAGCATTTCCCCACTGAAGGGGCTTCTCTGGTGGCGCAGTGGTTAGGAATCCGCCTGCCAGTGCAGAGGACATGGGTTCGAGCCCTGGTCCAGGAAGATCCCACATGCCGTGGAGCAACTAAGCCCGTGCGCCACAACTACTGAGCCTGTGCTCTAGAGCCCACGAGCCACAACTACTGAAGTCCGCACGCCTAGAGCCCATGCTCCACAATAAGAGAAGCCACTGCAATGAGAAGCCTGTGCACCACAACTAAGAGTAGCCCCCGCTCACAATAACTAGAGAAAGCCCATGGGCAGCAACAAAGACCCAATACAGCCAAAAATAAAAAACAAATAAAAAAATTTATTAAAAAAAAAAAGAATTTCCCCACTGAAAGCAGAGCAGAGAGCTCATCTCTAAGAGAGAATGCTCCTGTTCCTATTTATACAGTAAGCTTAGGTTTTCATGGGCCAAGGAATTCTTTCTCTTCAACATGTTCTTAAATCATGCATTTAAAACTGTTCTCCTGTTGAAAGATTTAAAAGAAAATGCTCATCCAAACAAAAGCAAAATCAGTGACACCTAGCATGGCACCCCAGATAGGAAAGGCAGAAACAATGAGTACAAATTGAAAACTCATCAGCATTTCAAGTTAAAAGCTGTGCAACCATCTATTAAGAATTCACTTTTCTTTTTTTTTTAGTTTATTTCTTTTATTTCTTTTCTTTTTTTTTTTTTGGCTGCACTGGGTCTTTGTTGTTGCATCAGGCTTTCTCTAGTTGCGGCGAGCGGGAGCTACTCTTTGTTGCGGTGTGCGGGCTTCTCATTGTAGTGGCTTCTCTTGTTGCGGAGCACAGGCTCTAGGCATGCGGGCTTCAGTAGTTGTGGCTCGTGGGCTCTAGAGCGCAGGCTCAGTAGTTGTGGCGCACAGGCTTAGTTGCTCCGTGGCATGTGGGATCTGCCCGGACCAGGGCTCGAACCCATGTCCCCTGCACTGGTAGGCAGATTCTTAACCACTGAGCCACCATGGAAGCCCTAAGAATTCATTCTGATAAAATAGCTTCAAATGTAGAACACGTTAAATATAATCTCAAGAGGATTTCAATTCCACAATACCGAGAAAACATCCAAATTTCCAACATTTATTTTACTTGTACACAAGTGTGGTAAGCTTTTTTAACTTGCAAACAAGTTACACATAAGTTGTCAGAATTTATCTGGAGGACAAGAAGAGGTATGTGAATACATGTACTTGTGTGTATGCCCCCATGTGCATGAATAATTTCCATCCAAAAGGGTGTATCTCCCTTGACCTAGGGATCCTTACTCCTAGGAATTTATTTTAAGAAAATAAACAGCATGAAACAAAATAAGATAGGTCCCCAAACATGATAGGTCCATCCCTCAATGTCCAATAAATAATTAAATAAATCAGGGAAATATATACCATGGAATCTATGTCATTCTCTTAAAAGGGCTGTAGCTAAGTATTTATTGTTCTAGAGATATAATTCCAGTTAAGAGAGAAGAAACAGGCTAACAAGAGTATCTGTTGTATATAATTCCATTTTTAAATGGCTACATATATACTTACACACATATATGTGTGTGCATATATATAGTTGTATTGTTAGTGAATGAAGAGCCAAAACATAAATATTATATAAAATATTTTATATAATAAAAATATTTTATTATATAAAATATAATATTTTTTATATATTTTATATGTTTTATATAATAAAACATAAATATAAATTGTATATATTGATACATATATATTATATTTAGGTAGATACAGACATCTATATTTTAATCTCTCTCTCTCTCTCTAAGGTAAATATAGATATAAAATATATGTCTCTATTTGCCCCAGAAAAAAGTTCTTAGACTATTACCCAAAGTTCTAATTGCAATTCTTTGGGTAGTAGAGTTCTAAGTAATTTTATTTTTCTTTTTTCTCATTTATATCAATTCTTTCTGCTTTAAATGGATTGAGTAATTTTTTTTTTTTTTTTTTTTTTTTTTTTTCTTTTTGCGATATGCGGGCCTCTCACTGTTGTGGCCTCTCCCGTTGCGGAGCACAGGCTCCGGACGCGCAGGCCCAGCGGCCATGGCTCACGGGCCCAGCCGCTCCGCGGCATATGGGATCCTCCCAGACCGGGGCACGAACCCGTATCCCCTGCATCGGCAGGCGGACTCTCAACCACTGCGCCACCAGGGAGGCCCGGATTGAGTAATTTTTTAAGGGAGTAAATGAGGTTTAAAAAAATCTAAATTACCCTCAGAACAAAGCTGGACGTCTATGTTCCCATTAGTCACATGAACAACATCCAAGGTTCTGTCCTAGGTACATCTTGGACGTCATTCGAAACAAAACACCCTCAGGTGGACATAAGTTACCTTTTACAGGGACAACAGCGTTTAGAAACCTGACCACAGAATAAACTTTAGTGACGAAGGAAATCCGACAGACTTAAGCCTCCCATGGAGTCATTTTTCTCTGACAACACCCTGGCCGACTGTCACAGCAAAGCAGGTGGCTATCTCAGCGTAAGAACCGCCATCACTATTGACATGACACATTTTTCATGATACACCGTCATGCTACACCACGTCATGCAGTTACGGATTTTCTCCACCTGAGGAGCCAGCAGTGATAAGAGTCATCAGGCTCCCTGAAAAGTCATGCCTGCTTGTCTCTCGAAGCCTTGGATGCTTTCAAGGATACTGTGAGCACTAGAGGCAAACAAAGCCTGACGTTCCATGGGCATATGGATCATCTATTACAAATAAACCCATTGGATGGGAATCATTTTTTAAGTAGCTATCATTTTATGTTTTGTGAAAAACAAAAACAAAAAAAACCCTAGGAGTATCAGATTATAAAGAGTTTAGTACACGGCAGTTCTGATTGACTCATTATTTCAAGACCATTGGTAACAAATATCCATCACTTTCACTTACACAGAGAAAATATTAAGAATACTTTTTATTGGTAGAATTTATTTTAAAAGTCATGGTTTATGATGCATTAATAGAAGAACAAAGTTACTCATTCATGTGCTCCTCAGAGTAAGGAAAGATTAACTCACTAACCAGAGGTCTGTCAAAAACTTCAGCAAAACTCACAGAAATCTCTACACCTTTTTTCTCTCCACCCAATCCTTTGAGTCTACTCTGATTTGGCATTCATCTCCACATTGTCCCCCAAACAGCTCTTGAAAGGTCCCAACGACCTCCTCATCGCTAAAACCAATAAGAGATTCTCAGAACTCATCTCACTGGACCCATAAAACATCATGTAGTCCAGCTGTTCCGTCCCTCCTCCTTGACAGACTTCCTTCCATTTAGTTTCCAGGAGACCAACCTCTCCCCTTTCTCTACCTACCTCAATGGCCACACCTTCTTGTCTCTTTTGCTGGCTCTCTTCTCCCAAACTTGTAAACACTGAAGTACACCCAGAGCTTAATTCTTAACCACTTCACTCTCTCTGATCAATCCTGGGGGGTGGGTTATCAAGTCTCAAAGCTTTAAAAACGGTACACTGACCACTCCCAAGAATCTCTCCATCCCAGACCTCTACCCTAAACTCCCAGATTTATCCATTCAACTGCCTGGGGATGTGTAACGACCATCTCAACCCTAAAACATCCAAAAAGAGCCCTGATTCCCCCAAGATGTGATCCTCCTACCGTCTTCCTCATCTCAGAAATGGCAACTCTATCTTTCCCACTGCTCAGATGCTAACCCTTGGAGTCTTATCCTTCTTGTAGCCGCATTCACTGTCTTAGCAAATCCCATCAGCTCTACAGAGAAAACACTATCCATCCAGAATCTCACCACCTCCCACCACTGGTCCTGCCAACACTCTGATCCAACCTTCCCCATCATCTGCTACCTGGATTCCGGCCACGGCTGGCTACTGGGGTCTTGGCTTCTGCCTCATATCCCTTTAATCCAACCTATCCCAACAGCGAGATACCCTTTTAAAAGGTCAATAAGATTATGTCTCTCTTCGCTCAGACTCCACCAATGACCACCCATCTCACTCAGCACAAAAGCCAAGTCTTAACAATGAGGTACAAGGCTATGGGGTGAAGTCCCTGACATTTCTGTGACGCCCTGACCCACCCTACATGATGCCCAAATACAGCATCAGCCTTGGCGCCCTTGCTGAACCGTCATCCTGGGACACTGTTCCCCTGTAGGCTGATGGCATTATTTCCCATCCAAACCAGGTTACTTTGGGGAGTCAGAAGGGGCACTCTTAAAATGATGCCAAGACAACAGGTGTAAACTGAAACCATTGCAGGTGAAGAGGGGTATGCACTCCTATCCAGGTAACCCCACAGTATGCTCCCTTCCTCCAAGTCTGCTCACATGCCATCTTATTAGAGAGAATTCCCCCAACCATCAAACATAAAACAGGGTAACCTCTGCCCTCCTTGCTTTTCATGCCTCCCCATCCTGTTTTATATTCCTCAACAGCACTTACTACTAACACATAACCAAAAGAATTTTTTTAATAGTCTCTCTGCCCTTTAAATGTAAGTAGTTTCAACTATTTACAAGAGCCAAGACATGGAAGCAACCCAAATGTCTGTCGACAGATGAATGGATAAAGAAGATGTGGTACATATATACAGTGGAATATAACTCAGACACAAAAAAAGAATGAAATAATGCCATTTGCAGCAACATGGACAGAGCTAGAGATTATCATATTAAGTGAAGTAAGTCAGACAGAGAAAGACAAGTATCATATGACATCACTAATATGTGAAATCTAAAATATGACACAAAGGAACTTATCTACAAAATAGAAGCAGACTCACAGACATAGAGAACAGACTTACGGTTGCCAACGGGGTGGGTCGGGAGGGATGGATTGGGAGTTTGGGATTAGCAGATGCAAACTGTTATACAGAGAATGGATCAACAGCAAGGTCCTACTGTAGAGCGTGGGGAACTCTATTTAACGTCCTCTGATAAACCATAATGGAAAAGAATATGAAAAAGAATGTATACGTAGGGGCTTCCCTGGTGGTGCAGTGGTTAAGAATCTGCCTGCCAATGCAGGGGACACGGGTTCGAGCCCTGGTCCGGAAAGATCCCACATGCCGCGGAGTAACTAAGCCCGTGTGCCACAACTACTGAGCCCACGTGCCACAACTACTGAGCCCACGTGCCACAACTACTGAGCCTGTGCTCTAGAGCCTGCACGCCACAACTACTGAGCCCGCATGCCACAACTACTGAAGTCCACGTGCCTAGAGCCCATGCTCCACAGCAAGAGAAGCCACTGCAATCAGAAGCCCGCGCACCGCAACGAAGACCCAACGCAGCCATAAATAAATAAATAAATAAATTTATTTTAAAGAGAATTTAAAAGAATATATATATGTTAACTGAATCATTTTGCTGTACAGCAGAAATTAACAACATTGTAAATCAACTATACTTCAATAAAATAATTTTTTAATATAAATAAATAAATGTAAGTACTTTCAAGGGATTAAAGGAATCATTAATGGAACATGCCTAAAATTATCAGGAAAAAATTGCTCAAGGGACATTTCTAGTATACCACAATGTTACGACCTTCACAAAAAGATGTTGAAGAACAAATATAGTTATAAGGTGATCTTACCAAGTAGGTAAATATTCTCAGGAAGTTATTATCAAGCTGCTAGGAAAAACAGAGAGAAACTCTCAATCAAATATTTTAGTATGAGACTTAAAGGCAGTGAAAATTTCTTTTTTCAAGAGTTACTAGGAGGATGAAGAGAGTTAATCCCCAGAAAGGGCCTGGCACTCATGAATAAGCACTCAACAGATGTGAGCATCTGTCACTGGAGAGGCAGTTTAGTTCACTGCCTAAGATATGGGACCCACATGTGCTGCAATCAAAGTCACCTAATGCAAGCATTTCTAAACGCATCTTTTCGAAGTGTTCTTGCCACACCAAAAAAGTCCTCAGCACAGCGCACATAAACATCACCTCCTGTAGCAACAAATAATGGCACTGTGCCTGTGGGTATGAATATGTGCCTGTATTTAGGTATTTTAAACATATTTTAAGTAACCGAACATGGAGCCACCTGTCAGAGAAAAGATCAAATTAGGAAACTGGACTTTTAGGATTTACTGTATAACACAGGGAACTATATTCAATGTCTTGTTATAACCCATAATGGAAAGTAATCTGAAAAACATAGATTAAGTGATATATATATATATGTATATCTATCTATCTCTATATATCTCTCTATATTTCTCTATATATCTATATAGAGACTCACAGACATAAAGAACATAGAAGAGAAACAGTGACTGTGACTTAAGAATTTATTGTGGGTCAAAGACTTTTCCACGTACAGAAGGTGGGGTGTGAACCCAGCCAGGCAACCCAGAGCAGGCTCCCTTAACCATTATGCAATCCTGCATCACTTTAAAGCCTGATGACTGTCAGGTTCTTTGTCATGAGGACAACAACAATGGAAATAAAACAGTAAACTCCTGAGGTCCACAAGATGTCCATGGTCACCCTGCATGTCATTACAAAGTACCGTAAAGAACCTAGCGTATGTTAAAGGTCTAACTTGTAAAACATCAACCATATCCATGAGATCCTACAGCATTCTGTGTCCTGCTGATTCCCACTTCTTGCTTATAAATGAGTCAGTGCTAGATACTGTTACTGACTGACTCTCAGCATCTATTTTCATCCTCTTTTTTTTTTTTTAAATATATATATCACAGGGACTGGGAAGCTAAAAGCCACATTTCCCAGACTCCCTTATCAGCAGGATTCTGGATGAATTCCAGCAACAAGATACACTTGCTTAAGACTGTGAAGACAGAGGAATTCCTTTTCATACAGGGGAAGTTTTCCACATTCTCTCACCCAGTCCCAGGTTCACAGGTGCAAGGCAGCTGGACCATCAGCTGTGATTTCCTCAAGTCCCCTGGGGAAGCAGGACAGAGTCCTGACCTTGGGAACAGAGCCACAGACGTATGACCTTGAAGCCTACCTTGCTGACTTCTGCTCCTCCAGGATTATCCAATAATTTTGCAAGCACCTAATTTCCTGTTTTAACTTCCTCTATACTTAAAATCAGTTTCTGTACCAGTTACTGAATTAACATCTCTCAGCCTCAAACCTACACTTCCACACTCAGCTTGTGATACAGGAGTGGGGATTCTACAAACCTCATTCCTGATTTGCCAGTGGGCTCCCTGCAAGGCTCTGCCTTCTGGTCACATTTCCACCAGTGAGAATTAAATCTCACGGCCACACCCAGACCCAGGGATGCTGGGAAGTGTAGTCTCTGCCATACGTGCCATTAATGAATTTCACATGATTACATTTTCATTCCATCACTGATTACACATACTTATTTCATAAAACTTTGGGTTAAAGAATGACTATTTTGCTCAAATATATCCTTACCAATTCATCTTTCTTTTAATGCCTCATCAGAACTAGTTTTTGTGTGTATTCTATAGGTTAACACGTTAAAAACAACTGCACTTTTCTCCAAATAAATTTCATGGTTAGTTCAATCACTTGTTTCTTAGAAAATGCTGGCAAAATTTTCTATATGTCTCCATCCATATTCATTTTAATTATTGCAGCACAAAAAACAAATGATCCCCAAATGGCTTGGCCCTTACTGTCTTTTACTAACAAATATCAAAAGATGTCTAGCATTCAGTAGCCAGCAGTGGGACTTCCCTGGTGGCATAGTGGTTAAGAATCCACCTGCCAATGTAGGGAACACAGGTTCGATCCCTGGTCTGGGAAGATCCCACATGCCACGGAGCAACTAAGCCCGTGCGCCACAACTACTGAGACTGCGCTCTAGAGCCCGCGAGCCACAACTACTGAGCCTGTGCGCCACAACTCCTGAAGCCTGTGAACCCTAGACCACGTGCTGCACCTACTGAAGTCCACACACCTAGAGCCCATGCACCTAGAGCCCATGCTCCACAACAAGAGAAGCCACCGCAATGAGAAGCCCACGCACCGCAATGAAGAGTAGCCCCCGCTCACCACAACTAGAGAAAGCCCACGCGCAGCAACGAAGACCCAATGCAGCCAAAAAAAGAAATAGCCAGCAGTAGGTGCTGTGAAATTTGAGAGGGTAACTGATTTGAATATTACATGCTTTTTATAAACTGCTGATAAAATTGTAGATTTTTATTCTCATACTCAGTATTCTTAGTTTTTAAAGTCTCACTCATTCATAGCTTCGTTTTGCAACAGCTAATGTTTCAAGATACCATTATACATTTAGGGCAAGAATCATGATTAATGACAGTAGCCTTGGGGATAATACTGAAATTTGTTTAGCTTGTCAGATCTCATCACTGTCTTAATTCATCAAGCAGCCGAAGAAAACGTGAACTAGCAGCGTGCGTGTCCAGCAAGGCCGCACCGCTGCAGCTTCTGCTTACACGACTGTCATCTCAATACCTTTTTCAAGCCAGCGCCTTGTAAGAGTCAGTTTAAACAAAACTAAATATAGTCCGTAAACCCATTTAACCAGTAACACAAATGGCAACATTCCACAATGAGCTTCAAGCAAATAGAAGAGTGAGGGTCCCAGCGTCGCCCCTTCTTATTTGTGGGACCCCACGCCCCCCTCCTCCTCCCCTTCCTCCCAGACCCATCCCTGGTTAGCACACCGGAAACAGGATTGGGTGTGCCAGAGCCAATCCACGTGCTATCAGCAATACTGTGATTTCACAGTACTTTTTTTAACCAAAAAAAAAAAAAAAAAAGCCAGGAGGAAAAAAGAAAGTGACATTTTCTACTGGTATCCTAACATATCATCTAGTGCCCCCCTGGGGTGCACTTCATCGCCCGTCTTGTTTCCAAGACCACTGATCTCTGTATTACAAAGCTTAGATGTTATTTTGGTAATAGTTGAAACACTCAAAACAGGGATAAATCCTGAGCATTTATAAGCATTTGGGGTCCTAGCCTGGACCTACGTACAGGTCAACTGAAGGGGGTGGATGCCAGGTAATCGATGGTCTTTGAGGTGACCCCCTTAATTCCCTCAGACTTACACAGGAGATGAGGTAAGGAAGCCAGGCCCAGTGCTTCTGATTCGTGGTTCACTTCCTTGGTCCCTGTCTTGTTCGCTTCATCATCAGAGCCTCCCTTTACAAGTGTACCTAACCCTGTCATCTGCTCTGAGCACTGGCACTTAAATAGAAGGAACTGACTGCAAGTGTGGCCATGGGTACCTGTCAGGAACAAGGTCTTGTTAAATGACCTGCAGGTGGAATCTCACTGTTGAGCTCCTATCTTCATATCAAACCACCAAGCAGGTCACTGGTGACTCTCAAATCAGCTCCAACCAGGGTCTCAGCAGCAGCTTTAGGCCATGGCGGGGTGGGTACAAATCTGTACCAGTCTCCGTGAGCTGGTGGCGCTAGGGTGTTGGGGAACTAAGCGCCTGTGTATCCTAGTACCACGTAAACGTCATCACCTCCTAACACCTGAATATCATCTTTAGTGTTTGTACCACAAAGAAACTCCTGCAAGTCTCCTTAGCAACCACCAGGAGTTGAATATCATCCCTTAATGGAAATCCTAACAGGAAGTCAAACCAGATTAAAACTACCCCATTTTAAATGTATCATTCTAGGTGAATAAAATAATGTGTTATCACAAAGCAATTTTCTGGGCTTACTATTTTTTATATCAGTTTGGAATATTTACTGTACTTCTTAATGCATTTCTTAACATCCATGGTACCCCTTAATCAAGAATATAAAGCCATCTACTTAGGATTCTTAGGATTTGCCAAAGTGAGGAGCATTCTTAGAATCACAGAATGATAAGCAAATAAGTTGACAAATATTGCAACCATCAATATCATACGTTTTCCAAACCATAACTCTAACATGGATGTATATTATTCTCCAGACCTTGCAAATTCTTAATGTTCATTTTATCAGTACTGGGAGAGTATGCTTTCAACCATGCAGCTAGCCAGAAAGACTTTCTTATATATGGAGTGTGCTCCTCACAAAAAGCTTCTCTCCTTCCTCTAATATGACAGAAACTGTAGCTGTATCTGAAGAGAAAGTGGATTTCAATGATGACCATCACCTAAAAACATACATAAAACTCCTATATCTGGTACCAGAGGTAGAGCTTACCATTTTGATGTTTAAAGAAATGACTTTATGACATCCATTCATAAATAAAAAGAGAAAACACACTGAGTAGTTTTATAATTGTTTTTTTAGTAAAAAAAAAAAAATTAAACCCTGATTATTAGTCATAGCAGAAACAAAGGGTTTAACACAGTTATATCAAATACAACTTTTCAAAAGCTACTTACATCCAAAGAATCCTCCTTCAATAGGATAAGGGCCATGTTCTGGGACACCAACCGGCAGGAATAGCCTAGAATAAAAGAAGGAGCAACATACGTGAAATTACCATACCCGCCAGGAACTCACCACGTTCAACGTCCCCTGAATTCAGCCTCCCTCCCTGCACCTTCCTTATCACCATGTTTAGCCTATGGGCTCACACAGAGGAACTGAGCAAGAGGGTGGGGAGGAAACGTTCACACGGATTCTGACTTCTGCAGACGACTCTAGTAGCACTGCTCGGGAGGGTCTTCGTGACTAAGTGGCTGAAATAAACACTCACCCGTCTTCTGTGGAGTCTCCTCACCCTTGTTATCCGTGTAGTAGGATGAGCTTTGGGTTCGCTAAAGCAATAGCAAACGCTTTAGGAAGACAAATGGAATCAACAGTGCTCCTCAAGCAGCATAAACGTGCCGACTGTGATATCAAGGTCCCTCACTTGCTTTTTAAAAAGGCAGGTAATTCTCACAGCAGGCTTCTAAGGAAGCCTATGATACCCAGAGAGTCACTTTTCCTGCGAAAGCTCAAAGCAACCCCCATTTCAAGAAATAAATCTGAGTCAAGAGTGTCCCAATGCTAATTCTTAACAATTCCCATTGCATTTTGAGACAATGGTATCTCTGTAGGTTAATTTAAGCAAGGTACTCTCTTCCACTTTTCCTCCCGGAAGGCAAACGCATTTTCTGTGAAGCTCTTTCCTACCCAGACTTTGCAGTACACGTGTGACAGCTGGAGATGCCTGGTGACACAATGACCAAGGTAAGAGCCTCTCCGGACTCTTCCCCTTCTCCCCACACTCTGGGGAGAACGAGGCGGCGGTCCCAGCCAACCCCAAGTCCAGGGGTGTCTGTCGGGGCCCTGGGCTCTCTTTCACATCACCCTCCACCATCTTGGTGCCCCTCAAGAGAGCTGCCATCAACATGTGCTTTTCACCAAGCTCCAGCTTAATTTATCTCATTGAGAAAAGTCAAGGAAACAGTCTTTCCACCTAGAGAAGTGGTCCTCACAATGATCATGGACCAATGATCACAGAAACAGGGAACAAGTCATCAGCATGAAGAATATCAACCTTCAAAACAAGGACGCGGGTGACCATCTCAAGAAAGGGCCTTAACCAATGCTTAGGCAACAGGAGTCTGGGTTCTCCTCCGCAGAAGAGCCAAAGTACCCCTTCCCACAGATGCTATATTTAACTAGAAAAGGAGACAACCATTTAGCTAGTGGACAAGTCACAGAACTGCTGCGTTGATGTGCTCAATTCTACCCAGAAGGTCCTCCTTTCATCCTCAAGAAACCCTACTAACAGGCACAAAACAGAACTCAAGACAGACAACAATTAAGACGCGAAAAACCTTGGGGTATTTTTGGGGGGTAGAAAATAAATATTTTTGTTTATTTTGGAATGTATGAAGTGTATCCTTCACGGATGAGTGTCATTTGAGAGGACTATTATAAACCACCTGAGAACACAAATTTTAAAGCACAAAATTATGACTTTTCATCTAACTGTCATTTTCTTAAAGCAATACCTTGAAGATCTATCTATTCCAGGCAGTTAACGATAATTATGTGAAGGGAATGAGATAATTTTGCTGGTTAAAACCTCACGTATCATTTGAAAAGTGAGAACAACTGAATAGTTTAAAATCACAGGACCGGGCTTCCCTGGTGGTGCAGTGGTTGAGAGTCCGCCTGCCGATGCAGGGGACACGGGTTCGTGCCCCAGTCCGGGAAGATCCCACATGCCGCGGAGCGGCTGGGCCCGTGAGCCATGGTCGCTGAGCCTGCGCGTCCGGAGCCTGTGCTCCGCAATGGGAGGGGCCACAACAGTGAGAGGCCCACGTACCGCAAAAAAAAAAAAATCACAGGACCACATGGGCAAATACCTGCTCAACCTCTAAGAGGAAAACTAAAGGGAGGAAACACAGCACAATTTTCCACACATTTTCAAACCTGTTCAAGTCTGTATTTTAACAATAGTGATGAGGAGGAATGAGAGTTTCCCAGAATGCCATTGAAAATTCTGCACAGCAAGACGGAAATAACTGAACTTTGTTTCCCACTAAAATCTTACTTTCTATAATCCTTCCTTTCTATAAATTCTTAGATTAAGTGCAGAAGGGAGGTCAATATTTTATTTTCATTTGCAAACAGGGATATTGGAACTTTAATCATTTTTCTTCCCTTGCCCCAGAAACTTCCAGCAACTTCACGCAATAGAGACTGTTACAAATTTAGTATAACTCACACAGAAGGATTTGCTGGTAGTTTTTGATATGAACAGCAGTTGCAGAAGCAAGCTGAAATGCTTAAGCATCGCTTCCCGCTTGATTTTATATTTCACAATTTAAGTAAAATGCCACTTGACAAGTGAAGCTGCATAAAGGTATTATGGAAAAACTCAAAGTATTTTTCTAGCCGTTGCAAGGGAGAGGGTAACAAATAAAACCACTGACACTTTCACGAATTTAAATACACAAAACTCAAGGTTTCTGAGAAGAAACAGGTTCTTTTTTTTGTTTGGAAAACGAAGCAAGCTTTTGCTTAATTATCACACAGAACGCTTGCTCAAGACAGACCATGGAAGTTTAACACAGTTAAATGTGACTTAGCTAACATGGCAAATTAAATTATGTCAATCCAAGTTCGGTGTGCTTGATTTCTAATGTTTTTGGATAAAATGAGATCAGTTCTTGGAGGACAGCCAGTTATGAAATGTCAATCCACACTTGTAAGTTGTGGTCTATTTCTTTAATCTCACAATCTAACAAGACGACCATAAAACGACTGAGAAGGGAACCTCTGGGATTTCACTTTTTACTACGGCTGAAGTTAACGGCACACCACAAAAGTGTTTAGTCTTTCTACTACCTGAGCACAATCAACACTCAAAGAAATTAAAATATTACAGCATCTATGGCACTCAGAGCAGGACTTGATTTTAAGAAAATAAAATTATCATTCACACTAGAAAACAGGACCAAACCAAACCTCTCTTGGAACGCGCAATCAGCGTCTTTTTTCCAAGGTAAGCATATATTGTCGAAGATATCCCAACCTAGATTTCTCCGGAGACACTTTTGGAAGGGTTAGCAACAATTGATTCCTACTAACCACATACCTAGGATCCATCAAATTACCCCTCAGTGGGATTCAACTTGGTTCCAACCCCTCAACAAGTGTGTTGTTGGTTGTAAATAATTTCAGGGAGAATCTGGTCACTCAATATTTGAGAGTAAGTGTATGAAACACACTGCCAGACGTCAGGAATGGAACTCTTCATCTGCTCCGGACTCAATCAAGGATGCTCAGAGCAGAATCCCTCCCCATCTGTGAACCAGGATATCAAGGACTCATCCACAGAACCACACCTGGGCACCCTTCCCTCCAGACCCTAAGATGCTTCTCAGGAAGGCTCCACCACAGGTAGGAACAGGCTGCCTCAGCCTTACCTTGTGATCTTCCCCCAAACCAGGCCATCCTGACTCATGCTATTCTCATTCTTTATGTATTTGCCTTAAACAAATTCTTGAGGTTCAAGATTTAAACCTATCTCATCTGCAAAGCCTTCCCTGATCTTTTTGACGCCTATCTTTCCTTCGGAGAACTGAATTATCACATGCCACGGTCACCTGCTCAGATTCTCAGCACTCACACCTGTGTGGCCCAGGCTAAGTTACTTGGTATCTCTGTGCCTCAGTTCTATCTTTAAAAGGGGATAATGTCTATCTCAAAGGGAATATTAAACTTACTTAAAGGACTGAGCAGTAATATGACAAATGCTGTGCTAACATTTAATGAGTAACTATTACTAACACCAGCCATGCTCAGCATGTACACTGCACAACTGGTATTTTCTCATCTATTTTATTCCTAAGTTTGTCTCAAAATTAACTCAGTCCCCGATAAGGGAACATAAGTGCTCCAAGCCTATACCGGAGCATCTGGCAACAACAGAGCTGCAGGTAATCAAGAAATCACACACCTGACTTTTCTGTGAACATGACTGGGGCTGTGGCCGTGTTCCCCCAGCCCCACCTGAAAACTGGACTTGTCTCCCTGCCAATGGGCAAGAATAGGGCGGGCAAGTCCATGTTTACTCACTGTCAGAAATTAAACTTCTAAGACTATAGATGTGATTTAAAGGTATCAAATAATGGGTAACAAAACATGGGGGAGGGGCGGCCAAATTCCAACTCAGATGGTTCACAGTGAAAGCGATTCCCAGTGCGATGACTTTAAAATGGAACACGCACTAGGATTTTGTCCTCACTCATCCTATCTCCGTTAGAAAAAAATTATAGACTCTGAAAACTTCACATCTATTTTCTAACTATGTAATGATGCTTTATCCAGTCATAGTAAGGAAGTGACGACTACATGATTCACAAAGGCTATACAGCTGAAATTTCACTTTAGACTAGCTGATGCCAAATTTTTAAGCTAAAAAAGAAAACTTCCAACTCCTGGAAACACAGTTCATTAGCATAAATCCAATCATGGCGCAGCAGGGTCCTGGCATCGTGTCAGTTCCAAAGGACCTCAAAGCCACACGCAGGATGACTGCATCTACCTAACACTCATAAGCTCATAAGAGACACAAATATCCTGGAACCTAATTTGACTAAGTATTTATTTTCAAGGTATGAGCTAAAAGTTACACTTTAAATTCTCAAACTGTGATAGATGATGGATGGATGGATAGATGGATGGATGGGAGGATAGATGGATGGATGGGAGGTTAGGTGATAGATGGATGGGAGGATAAGTGATGGATGGAGGGAGGATAGGTGATGGATGGATGGAGAATAGATGGATGGGAGGATAGATGGATGGACAGATGATAGATAAATGAGAGAGAGAGAGAGCGAATACTAAAGACAGCCAACAGCACCAAACACCTCTAAAGGGAAATGTTGCCAGTTAAAACTGTAAGAGTCAAACAATCATAAGACATCCCAACTCTGGAGGCGGTGAAATATGAAAACAAGGTGTCTTAGAATGGATGAAATTTAGTACCCTTCTCCAGGGTTTCCTAACTCAAATTTCAGAGAGGGTTTTCGTGAAAGCTTCATGAATCTGTTTAAAATGAGCCCTGCACCAGGACTGATTGGCCCTGAGACCCAGCATGAACTACCTTGGTCATTAAGTGGAGCACGACCTTGTAAACTCTGCATGGCCCCCGGCCCCCGGCGCTCTAAGACTGCTGACATGTGAAGACCAAAGACAGCGTAGGGAAAGCACTCCCCACACAGTGCCCGGCATTCGGCACTCGTCTCCTTATTTCATCTAGAAGTAGAACTACTAGACACTTGGTGTGCTTCCCAAATACCTTCTGCGTACCCTAATGTGCACACAGAATGCACTAAAATGTACAGAACATCCAATCCATATTGTGGGAGACAGACCAATAATGGTTCATATCACAGAAGGTATGAGGAATATGGGACTAGAACACAGGCTTACAATCCTCCTGGATCTGGAGCGTGACCTCGGGCTGCTCAAAGCCGTCACCAGTGGTCTGATGTGGACAAGTCTAACACCATGTCTAGATGTCTACACTGCGTCCTCAACACACGCCCTAATTCAGTGGTACATATACACAATGGAACATTACTCAGCCATAAAAAAGAATAATGCCATCTGCAGCAACATGGATGGACCTAGAGATCATCATACTAAGTAAAGTAAGTCAGACAGAGAAAACAAAGACCATATGATATCGCTTATATGTGGAATCTAAAATATGACACAAAAGAACTTACTTAAAAAACAGAAACACACTCACAGACATAGAAAACAAACTTATGGTCACCAAAGGGGAGAGGAGGGATAAATGAGGAGTTTGAGATTAGCAGATACACACACTATATATAGGTGCTATGTATAAAATAAACAACAAGGTCCTACTGTATAGCACAGGGAGCTAGAGTCAAAATCTTATAATAAACCATAATGGAAAAGAATATGAAAAAGAAAAAATATGTACATATAACTGAATCACTTTGCTGTACACCTGACACACAATATTGTAAATTAACAATACTTCAATTAAAAGATAAAATAAAGAATTTTTTAACACCTTTATTAGAGTATAATTGTTTTACAATGGTGTGTTAGTTTCTGTGGTATAACAAAGTGTGTCAGCTATATCGATACATATATCCCCATATCCCCTCCCTCTTGCGTCTCCCTCCCACTTTCCCTATTCCACCGCTCTACGTGGACACAGAGCATCGAGCTGATCTATCGCCCTGTGCTATGCATCTGCTTCCCACTAGCTATCTATTTTACATTTGGTAGTCTATGTCCATGCCACTCTCTCACTTTGTCACAGCTTACCCTTCCCCCTCCCCGTGTCCTCAAGTCCATTCTCTATGTCTGCGTCTTTATTCTTGTCCTGCCCCTAGGTTCTTCAGAACCATTTTTTAAATTCCATATATATGTGTTAGCATACGGTATTTGTTTTTCTCTGACTTACTTCACCCTGTATGACAGACTCTAGGTCCATCCACCTCACTACAAATAATTCAATTTTGTTTCTTTTTATGGCTGAGTCTTATTCCATTGTATATATGTGCTGCATCTTCTTTATCCATTCATCTGTTGATGGACACTTAGGTTGCTTCCATGACCTGGCTATTGTAAATAGAGCTGCAATGAACATTGTGGTACATGACTCTTTTTGAATTATGGTTTTCTCAGGGTATATGCCCAGTAGTAGGATTACTGGGTCATATAGTAGTTCTATTTTTAGCTTCTTAAGGAACCTCCATACTGTTCTCCATAGTGGCTGTATCAATTTACATTCCCACCAGCAGTGCAAGAGGGTTCCCTTTTCTCCACACCCTCTCCAGCATTTATTGCTTGTAGATTTTTTGGTGATGGCCATTCTGACTGGTGTGAGGTGATACCTCATTGTGGTTTTGACTTGCATTTCTCTAATGATTAGTGATGTTGAGCATTCTTTCATGTGTTTGTTGGCAATCTATATATCTTCTTTGGAGAAATGCCTATTAAGGTCTTCTGCCCATTTTTGGATTGGGTTGTTTGTTTTTTTTTTGATATTGAACTGCATGAGCTACTTATATATTTTGGAGATTAACCCTTTGTCAATTGCTTTGTTTGCAAATATTTTCTCCCATTCTGAGAGTTATCTTTTTGTCTTGTGTATGGTTTCCTTTGCTGTGCAGAAGCTTTTAAGTTTCATTAGGTCCCATTTGTTTATTTTTGTTTTTATTTCCATTTCTCTAGGAGGTGGGTCAAAAAGGATCTTGCTGTGATTTATGTCATAGAGTGTTCTGCCTATGTTTTCCTCTAAGAGTTTGATAGTTTGTGGCCTTACATTTAGGTCTTTAATCCAATTTGAGTTTATTTTTGTGTATGGTGTTAGGGAGTGTTCTAATTTCATTCTTTTACATGAGGCTGTCCAGTTTTCCCAGCATCACTTATTGAAGAGTCTGTCTTTTCTCCACTGTATACTCTTGCCTCCTTTATCAAAAACAAGGTGCCCATATGTGCGTGGGTTTATCTCCGGGTTTTCTATCCTGTTCCATTGATCTATATTTCTGTTTCTGTGCCAGTACCATACTGTTTTGATTACTGTAGCATTGTAGTATAGTCTGAAGTCCAGGAGCCTGATTCCTCCAGCTCCATTTTTCTTTCTCCAGATTGCTTTGGCTATTCGGGGTCTTTTGTGTTTCCATACAAATTGTGAAATTTTTTGTTGTAGTTCTGTGAAAAATGCCATTGGTAGTTTGATAGGGATAGCAATGACTGTGTAGATTGCTTTGGGTAGTATAGTCATTTTCACAATGTTGATTCTTCCAGTCCAAGAACATGGTATATCTCTCCATCTGTCTGTATCGTCTTTAATTTCTTTCATCATTGTCTTACAGTTTTCTGCATACAGGTCTTTTACCTCCTTAGGTAGGTTTATTCCTAGGTATTTTATTCTTTTCGTTGCAGTGGTAAATGAGAGTGTTTCCTTAATTTCTCCTTCAGATTTTTCATTGTTAGTGCATAGGAATGCAAGAGATTTCTGTGAATTTTGTATCCTGCTACTTTATCAAATCCACTGATTAGCTCTAGTAGTCTTCTGGCAGGATCTTTAGGATTTTCTGTGTATAATATCACGTCATCTGCAAACAGTAACGGTTTTACTTCTTCTTTTCTGATTTGGATTAGAATGTTTTTTAAAAGGTCAATTTAAAAATATCTAATGGATATGAGTGCTTCTGAAACCAAAACTACAAACACTGCTACACCTTCTTTGAAAAAAGCCCAAAATAATATAGCTGTTAATGGAAAAAACTGGACAGGTATCAATCACCATGTGAGGTTCAGACAAGCCTCACTCCAGCAACGACTAACACCTTCCTTCGGGAATAATAAGCCATTAGTGTTTTCTGGGTTGATTTTGGGAACTCTGCTTTCACTTGTGTTTACCTAAACTTGGCTAGACCCTGACAGATGCAGGTGTGACACAAGGACAGGAGGACAGGGGCGGGGCAGGTGCAGCATCACTGCTCTCATGCTTTCTGTGCCCTCTGTGAACAGGAGCCGTGGATCAATAGCAGGTGTTTTAGACCAAATTTACATGGGAAATCCCTGAAGGGCTGACGTATATACATAGAAGGAGACATTCCACCAAAAGCAAACGTATTATCCTTCATCTATAAAAATGTTGCTGACATCACCAAAGGGCTGTAAGCAATGGGTTTTTATTATCTAGTAGTACTGACAGGTCTACACAGAAACATCACTACACTTTTCTCCAAAAATATGTGTTTAGGAAACAACAGGTACAACATCTACATCTAATCCTTCAGAGACTGTTCGTGAATCACATGTCAGTCTCTGGGGACTTTAATCTCACTTGTGTGGGAGTCCAAGAGGACTACAGTCTTGATAAGAAATGATTAAGTGGCTTTTTTGTCTATTAGACAAAAAAAAGAGGAAATCCACCCCAGACAGTAGGCACTGTCTATAACCGAGGTTCTCTGAGAGTCGGGACTGATTCAAAAGAGAAGATTGAAGGAAAGGGCTCCACTGGAACTAGTTGATTGCGTTCCAGGGAGACTCCTCTGAATAGGACACCAGTCACTCAACTTCAGATGTTCTTTCTGTATGCTTCTTCCTGCAGTGAGCTGTGACATGGACTCTATTCCCATCAACACATGACAAGTCATGTAGCCCTTATTCATTTTATCACCTATGCACCAGAGCTTGTGACACAAGGTAACAGAAGTCCTAGATAATTTTAAAACAATTCAAACAATCAAAATTAGATTTTTTGGGACTTCCCTGGTGGGCCAGTGGTTAAGAATCCACCTGCCAATGCAGGAGACACGGGTTCGAGTCCTGGTCCAGGAAGATCTCACACGCCACAGAGCAACTAAGCCTGGGCGCCACAACTACTGAGCCTGTGGCTCTGGAGTCCATGAGCCACAATTACTGAGCCTGTGTGCCGCCACTACTGAAGCCCGTGTGCCTAGAGCCCGCACTCCGCAACAAGAGAAGCCACCACAATGAGAAGCCCATACAGTGCAATGAAGAATAGCTCCTGCTCGTCGCAACTAGAGAAAGCCCGTGCGCAGCAACGAAGACCCAATGCAAACCCAAAATAAATATAAATAAATAATTTTTTTTTTAAATTAGATTTTTTTTAAATTAGTTTCACAAGTCCTTTTCAAACTAAAAACGTGCTGCTTTAACACTCATGAAGTAATTTGGGCTTAATTCCCTTTCTTCAATTTTCATTTCTGCAATGCTTAGCAGGCAGAGGTTGCCAACCCAGATGGGGAAGGGAAAGGTTCAAGCCTATTAGAAAAACCTATGAATTGGTAAAAATCATGATAATGGCTGTAACTATATAAAATAATAATGCATATTTAAACTTAATGAAAACATGCTTAGTCTCTGAGATTAAATTTTTGTGAAGAAAGCAATAAGAAAATCAAACTCTCAACTCTTGAATTCTCTGGCCTAAGTATGTTTAATAGTTTTCAGGAAGGTGTCATAGTTTTACTGTTTATAACGGGCAGATAATGCTCCTAAGAACATCTTAAACTTTTCTCGATCTTGTGAATGAAGAATTCTATAAAACACTTCTGTCAATGCATCTGAGGAGCCCTCAGGCACCTCTATAAGACGGTTCAAAAACGTAATACAAAAATCAGCACTGGGAAATTATTCTTTAAATGAATTACCTATGTTAATTGCAGTTTCTTGTTTGTCGCCCGTCAACACCCATATTTTAATTTCTGCCTTCAACAGAGTTGCTATGGTTTCTGGCACGCCTGCCTGAAGACGATCTTCTATGGCTGTGGCTCCAAGCAGCAGCAAATTCTAAATTAAAAAACAGCTTCCATTAAAGATGGGGACACACGTAAGAGCAGCATGAATGACAAAACGCTTGACCAAAGAAAGGCTGTGAAAGTGTCTGAGACAATTAGCTTATTTCCTCCACATTAAACCTTTGTCTGCAGATAATTAATGACAGTCACATGTGTGGCATCTCAAAACCATCCAGAGGGCTAGAACCCCTCCACACACACGGGCCAGCACATGCCATCTACTTCTGGGTACACAGGCACCTTGGGATAGAAACCGCCTGGCAGCAGAGCACATGGGTGGGTTATCCTGGGGACACTAACAGGACTGAGGCTTCTCTCTTACTCCACTCATGAGTCAAGGGCTGTGGTACAGTTAACACATGAGAAAAAATTATTCAGTGGCCGAAAAGGCCAACTACCTCCCGAGTGCCCACCTCTGGACGGGGGACGCACAGACATCGCACCTATTTAATTGCTTTATGATTCTCAAAGTAATTTTGGAATTTCCAGGGAAGCAGGGTAAATGAACATTTGATTTCACTTCCATCCATACCCAAATTCCATTAAAATGACAAACAAGGGAAAAAAAGCAAAGGGGAATTTTAAAAAAATAAATAAAATAAAGGAATGAGAAAAGCAAGCAAGCAATGACTTCAAAGCTACTGAAACTGGAAGATGGATGGACCAGTGGTTGATGACATGAAATGGAAAAAGCTGAAATCCAGCTCCCAGATTCGAGGGACTCAATCTGTGGGAAGCTACCTCATGTCTTGGGAGAAACTGAAATAACAACAAAATCACGTAGGCAGCATGGAGCGGCAATGGTAAAGCTCAGATAGGACAGGAAGTGTGAAAACATTTAGTAGGTACGATGTCCAGCCAGCCTAGGCATTCTGACTGCTCAGGAAACTCAACAGGGCCAGCTAACGTCGTTACACCTCATCTTAGGCAAACCCAGAAAGTCGCCGATGCTGTTTTTGACCTGATACTTCTTAAGACATGAATGCTTAGCAGAGGGTGGCTAGACCTTGCTGAGGGCTCATAAAAACTGAGTGTTTCTTAAAGCAAAGAAACGATTAAAAGCTAATGGTGAGTTAAGATACTTACAAGATCAGAGAACATCACTATATAGCCAAAAGATTTCTGCAGCAAAACTTTTTTGCTCATTAGGTGTCACTGGGCATGTAATGTAACGCATCTACCACGTGCAATTACCTTCTCGATGATCTCGTAACACTCTTCCAGCCGCTGAGCTCTGTCCTTCAAGATGGTGCTGGCTTCTTGGTAGACTTTGAGCCACTCCGCATAATCACTCTCAGAGAGGTCGGCGTAAGCCACACAGAGGGTCCGCAAGCCTGCAAAACAGTCCCAGCGTCTCCCAGGGAGGGCCCTAGGGACGGGCAAGCAGGGTGCCTTACCCCCAGGGGACACCGCGTGTGCAGAAAATGAAAGAGACCATCCGCTTTACAGGTCACTCTAAGTCAACGTGCACACACTCGAAAAGAATTGAAAAGCAACCTTATTTTATTTTATTTTATTTTTTTAAAATAAATTTATTTTTGGCTGTGTTGGGTCTTCATTTCTGTGTGAGGGCTTTCTCTAGTTGCGGCGAGCAGGGGCCACTCTTTATCGCAGTGCGTGGGCCTCTCACTATCACAGTCTCTCTTGTTGCAGAGCACAGGCTCCAGACACGCAGGCTCAGTAATTGTGGCTCACGGGCCTAGTTGCTCCGTGGCATGTGGGATCTTCCCAGACCAGGGCTCGAACCCGTGTCCCCTGCATTAGCAGGTAGATTCTTAGCCACTGCGCCAACAGGGAAGCCCAGCAACCTTATTTTAATATAAACCACCGCTTCTATAGATGCTGACAGAATAGGAGAAGCCATGAGACTGAACTCCTCACTGCAGAGAAGGACAGAAGCCGCGCTCGGCCCACACACACGAGCAGGGACCAGCCAGGAGGCACGACGGGAAGTGTGTTTCAAGATAGCAATAAAGGCCCCGTGTGCTACCACGTGAAAGACACAGGCTTTCAAGCAGCCATGCTTGTGTGTCTGTGTGTGTCCCTGTGTGTCCCTGTGTGCATGTGTCTCTGTGTGTGTCCCTGTGTGCACATGTGTTCCTATGTGTGCACATGGGTGTTCCCTGGTGGGCATGTGTGTCCCTGTGTGCACGTGTTCCTATGTCTGCACATGTGTGTTCTCTGGCGTACACGCGTGGGCCTGTGTGTGCACAGACGTGGATACATGCAGCCAGAGGGGCTCAGGAAGGCAACGCAGCAGCAGCCGGCACTCAAGCTCTCATCACATCCACGTGCAGGGGAGCCTGACAGGAGTGTCGTTTAAAGCCCTTCTGAGAACTCCCCTTCCTGTTCTCCGTGGCTTCAGTGGACTATTCTTGCCTGAAGTCACGGGTAAGCCAGTGTCATAAGGGAAACGAGAGAGGGCCTGGGAAATAAGGTGAGTTTTCCGAGAAAGGAGTGCAAAGCTGGAGGGCGGTTCTGCGGAGCATCGTGGGCTGGCCTGCCTCACCCTCGTCCCTCTGGTTAAGAGTTAGCGGATGACGTTTAGGTAACACAGCAGTCGGTCTACAGCCACGACTCTTGTCACTGCCACCGGTGCAGAGGGTGGGGACGGGGTCAGCACTAGAAAACGACCCGCCTTTGAAGCAAGCCAAGTGCTGCACAAAAATGACACGTGAACATGACGGCTCACCCGAGTGCCCCCTGAAAGCACAGCTCCAAGGGCAGAAATAACATTTCCAAATTCCACTCACCTTCCGTGGCAAAATACTCCAGATGGCATAGTGTTTCCTCCATGTATTTTGAATCTTTAGAAAGTCTCTCAAAAATCACGTTATCCTGTAAAATAGGGAAACACTGTGACTGGCAAACCTTAGGCCAGCTGACGGTCTAGCGCTGCAAGCCCAGCTCTGCTTTCGTGGTGTTGATCCAGCGCACAGCCGGGTGGGAGAGGGGAAACACAGTTCTTGGCTGGAGTCAGTCACGAGCTTTGGAAAACAAACTGGGGGTGGCTATGTGTCCACACAAACACGCCGGGGAGGACCCTGGGTGTCAGGAGAATGAATAATCAGGGACACGACGGGGCCGACGTTCACCTAGATTTGCAAAGCTCACACCAGGCTTTGTTAACACCCTTTGCAGAAGTGGGAAGCATAAAACGCGCACCCTAAATTGCTCAAGTGTCCTCTCCCTTCCTGATGCTGCAGGAGCTCCCACCCAGGGAGGGCGCGACCCACCCCGCACAGAACCTGGTTCAGCTGAGAACACACCGTGTGGACAGCTCATCACCTGGGGACTATTTCCATGACCCACAAGCAGGGCTGGAGGATTACAGGCTATGGATCATGCATCAGATATGTGATAAATGGTGGTTTTAGGACCCCCCAAATCTAAGAAATTTAGTTTGGTTTGGGGGAGGCAGGTTTGAGGAGAATTAAATCCTATAACACATTAAATGCACCCCTGCAGCATTTCCTGTTGACCCTGGTCTGTGGTTGCCCCCCTTCCTCTGTACCTCACGCTGACCCCTTCTGGCCTTGCTGTGGTTCTCAGAACACAATGGCAAATAAACCACCAAAAAGGTAAGAAAGAGTATCTCATATGAGAACAGAATCTAAAAAAAAAAAAATCTTTCCCAATCTAATCCAATATAATCTGGACCTTGGTGAGTCCAGATTGGATGCCTTAGAATTCACACACGTTACTCACTTTTTAAAAAGCTCTGATCACTGTCCTCAAATACTTCTTCCCACAATTGGTAAAGACGAGTAAGATTTCCAACGAATCACTGATCCTAGTGTGGCCTCATATTTCCCGACACAGTCTCAAAAAATGAGCTTAATAAGTCTTTCCCTCAACACATAAGACCACAGTTTGACAGAATGTAGTTTTGTAGGTCAGGCTCATAAACAGTAGCATCTTTCCTTAAAGACTTAGATTCGATGACCAGGAGGCAGACAGGACAAAAAGCCTGACATAGGAAATGACCGGAGGGGGCAGTATTAGTAGACCACAAATGGATGCTACCTCAAACCCAACACCCAGCCTCTGTAGTGAATAAAAACTAATCCACGAATATTGAGAATAGCTGCTATGGAAAAAAATACACGTCAGAGGGCTTCCCTGGTGGCACAGTGGTTGAGAGTCCGCCTACCGATGCAGGGGACACAGGTTTGTACCCCGGTCCGGGAGGATCCCACATGCCGCAGAGCGGCTGGGCCCGTGAGCCATGGCCGCTGAGCCTGCGCGTCCGGAGCCTGTGCTCCACAACGGGAGAGGCCACAACAGTGAGATGCCCGCGTACCGCCAAAAAAAAAAAGAAAAAAAAGAAAAATACACATCAGGGCCCTTAAAAGATCATAGGTTGATACAACTGACTGAATCTTCCAAAGTCACCGCACTAGGATAGAAAACAGAAATCAGAATTCACACTCTAAGGATTCTGCAGGACACAGCCAGCTACTGTTTCTGAAACCAACTACCGATGAACAGCAAGCTTTCCACTGACCTCCCTGCCATGCTGGCTTGAACCCCCATCATCTTCAGGGGGCTTTTACTACTAAGTCAGCATCAGGCTGACTGAAAGAGCCTTTCAACCCTGGGTGACCATCAAGGACGCTGAGAACAGCAGCTAGGGAAGCAGCAGGGGTCCCTGGCGTGCAGACCTCAGCCAGTACTTACAGCCCCTTTACAATAGAGTCGAAGCTGTCCTGAAGGGGTTCGCACAATTACAGACATTCTTTTTCTGTCGCTGTAGGGTAAAAACAAAAAGGAAAGAAAACTGTCATTGGTCTGTTTTATAGGACCACATCCTGTGATTAAACACCAAACAACCCAAAAGGTGGTCTGGCTGGCCCCCAAACGGCCCAGCTCCATCTTCCCTACCTTTGTCCTCCAAGTCAGACTTTAATTGTGTATCTCCTACTCTTTTGCACAAACCTATTCCTTTCCTTGCCGTGGAAACTCAGTAGCACAGCTCTTGATAGAAGAAGACACAGAAATGTAGAGCTTGAGCGCTTTACTCTGTGTCTAATTTGCTCCTGACAATACTGTGTCCAAGTACTTTTATCTCACAGCTCAAAAATGTTCAGTTACCTGCCCAGTAAGTAGCAAAGTGCAAGATTCAGTATAAACCCACTTCACTCAAAAGCATCTCATCGTATCTTCTTTTGACTGAAGTGGAAAGAAATGATGAATTCCGAGGACCTCCCGATTTAGCGCTGAGGTCCCTTGATGGCTCCCTCCCCAGCCGCAGCCCCAGCACATGCACAGCCACCTCCCGCCTCATCTTTCAAAGGGACCCGCCCTCAGTCATTGACTCATTTCTCACCCATCTATATATATATACAGGGAGTCCCCTCCACACGAATGAGCTCCCTTCTGAGGGAGTGCGTTCGTAAGTCCGACAAAGTTAGCCTAGGTACCCGACTAACACGATCGGCTACACAGTACCACACTGTAATGGGTTTATAATACTTTTCACACAAGTAATACATAAAAAACAAACACAAAAAATAAAGAAAACATTTTTAATCTTACAGACACATGAACTAACTTACTGGACATGCAAATGCACGTTCGTGTCTTCGAAAGTTCGCAGCTTGAAGTTTGTACGTAGGGGACTTACTGTGTGTATATGTAGATAGATAGATAGATAGATAGACAGACAGACAGACAGACAGACAGATAGATAGATATATAGATAGAGAGGGACAGTTTATTTCAAGTGCACAAAAGAGAAACATACCTAGAAAACTCCAGGACGTTAAGGATTCCAAATGTCTCCTCCTGTCCCATCTAGAGGAAGAAAAACAGGCTCTTTACCTGAAGTGCAAAGTATTAAAATCCCAAAAAATCTCAAAACAACCAGCTCCCCAGCCATAAACCTCTCTATCCATGCCTCTTCCCAATCCCTCCCCTCCTCTCCCTCCCTCTCTCCCTCTCCCTGCATCCATCCATCCATCCCCCTGCAGATGCCTTCTACCAAGTACTGTCTTCCCCGTCCGTCTGGTGGGACCATAGCTCCCCCTTCTGGTGGAAGCATCTCCTTTTCCGCCAGCGGGAGTGGCTGTCACAGTAGCTGATGACAGAGTAACTTCCAAGACATACAAATAAAGGACACAAGGTACACAGTTCCATCCGAAACCTGGGGCCAGTTATGCTTCCGAATCCAGAATTTTACACATCTCGCAGAAGTATGTGCACACACCGTATGCCACTACATCCCCAGGGGGGCCAGGCACTACACCCTGTAATACAACACATTGAGTTCCTGCAGCAAGACGCACGGCTTCCCCACCAAGTGAGATTCATAAAGAACAGAAGTGGCTCCACGGAAGCTCCATTAGGCTTCCCTACCAAATGTCCACACCCCAAATTTAGGGGGAAAAGCGTGGAACTCAAAACTTTTTCAATTTTGGATTTAGAAACAAAGGAGTATAACTCTGCACCAGATTTTAGGGCAATTCATCAAATACCTTTTTTCTTTGGGTTCTTCAAAGTTGGAACGTCAATACTCTTAATTTTTCTCCAGAAGATTCCAGATTATGTGTGCAAAATTTGCAAACTTTTTAATCTAATCTGCCCTTTCCCTTGTCCCCTGGGTCTGAGAGAAATAATAACTGAAGGAACACACAGATCCCCAAGTGTGTGGCTGACACACACAAAGCACTGGGAAGCCACACCTGGGAAGTCACACCATCCCCTCCACAATGCCCCACCCCTTCGCCTCCTAAAACACAAGGAATGGGCCACTTAACCCAGCCCCCGTCAGCCTTTACCCACTTCTCCCTGCAAGCCCCAGTTCCCTTTCCCCTCAGCCTGGCCCAGCTTTGCCAGGTCCCCGTCCAGAGAGTCACCACTGCCACCCCCTCGGCACCAGTGCCGTGACCGCCGGGAGCCCACCACCTCTGCACCAATGTCACATCAACACCCTCACGGCCCCCCCCCACACCAAATGATGATCAGTAAAGCCACTTCTTGTAAGTAGCGGGTGACCTGGATGATGATCAGTAAAGCCACCTCTTTCACTTTTTTTTTTTTGAGTATGCACTTTGGCATCTGATTTTTTTTCTTAAGTCTTTATTGAATTTGTTACAATATTGCTTCTGTTTTTTTTATATTTTGTTTTTTTTTTTTTTTTTTTTTTTTTTTTTTTTTTTTTTTGCCATGAGGCACATGGGATCTTAGCTCCCTGACCAGGGATCGAACCTGCTCCCCCTGCATTGGAGGCAAAGTCTTAACCACTGGACCACCAGGGACGTCCCAAGCCACTTCTTGTAAGTAGCAGGTAACCACCTCGAGGACTTGTGGGTTGAGGATTCCCCAGTATTCACAGTTGAATAGGATTTTTAAAGTTACTGTTACTTACAAATCTTATCTAATCACATGGTCTATTTATTCCATCGCCCCTCCCAATCCCCATGGCTGCACTGCAGAGAAATACAGCAGCACCCATACACCTGAAACCTGGCCGTGAAGGCTAAAATCTCCTCAAACTGGAGGTGAAGACGACACCATTGGTAAGAAGCTTCCATGAAGGAAACTCTATATTGTCAGTACACTGTCCCAACTTGTAGCGACTGTACGCTTCCCTAAGCTAAATTCTCTGTGTTGGCTGAAATCAAGTACAAATAAACATGCTCTGATCTCTGTACTCTGTAAAAAGGAAACTGAAAATGCCAAGAAATGGGCACTCTGTACATGGTATGATATTTCTTAGGTTTTGCACGTAAGGAAAAGAAAGAACAGACTGCCGCCAGGTCAGGAACAACATCGAGTTACTACACCAGATGGAAGTGAACTTCAAATGCCTTCAAGAGATCCAGGGATTTAAGGATGCAGAATGCCAAGAGCTGTAAAAAGCTGCGAGTCCTCCCCAAATTGAGGGTGGGAAGAGCACAGGGGCGAGCAGGCGGGTCTTTGCCCTGAGACGCTCATCCGCCCAGACAGCAGTGAGCACGGCCCCTCCAAATGCTCATCACAGAAAACGCCCATCCCACCTACCCACCCGTGTCCTTGCTGCCACCCTAAGGATCCCCATCTGACCTTATTCCCGATTTAAACTTTCTCTTCTCCCCAGATTTCTCCCTCTGGCTCCTTGAGAGGGAAACTCAAAAATATCATAAAATAAACTTCTTGATTTCAGGGGGAAAACACCCATATTAAAAAAAAAAAAATCTTAAGTGCCAACTCCCTCCTCTGCCAGCCCGGGAGACCAGAGCCAGTGACCGAGGGCTTCAGGGAGACAGACGCAGACCTGCCCCCGAGGACAGGAGGCTGTGGAGCTTTTCCCAACAACTACAGGACCAAGAGCAGGCTTCCCGCGTTCTTTACTGCACGTTATTCCACGTCAGTGGATGAAAGGCTGCAGACAGAGCCTTTGAGAGAGAAAGATGACGCAAAAACAACACACAACACTGAGGCGACAGACCACACGACGTATCAATTCTCAACACACCTAGTTTCTCACAGAGAAAAAACAAACAAAAAACTCAGCTCTCATATGTACAATAGATGTGCTATTTCTAACATACAGTCTTCCAAAAAGTGGGTGACCAAGAGCGTCCGGCGGTGCCCTGGGGTGTCACTTACGGCCTCTATGATGACTGAGTACGGCGTTCTGGCTGTGAAGACGAAGCCCAGCTTTCGAGCCCCTTTCACCAAAGCAGCTTCATCTGTCGATAAAGAATTGATGAGGCACCGACTAGTGTCTGGGAATGACTGTTTAGCACGTGTTATCTTTCACATGAACAAGGTCCACACCAGCGACAGAGGCCTGGCCTTCCGTGCAGTCAAGACCAAGGATCTAGAAGGTGCTCACTTACTCTCCCTGAAAGGAGCGCTTCCATCAGAGGAGGAGCCACGGACCTGGAACTAGTCCCCCGGGGCACTCTGCAGCCAGCGTGAGACCAGGGGACACACAGTGGGGGCTGTGCGGGGCCGCATCACCTCCCAACACCCAGGTGCCCAGAGAAGGGGGCAGCGAGGCACACCCAGCCAAGAGGCCTCACCTGGGGAGGAGGCCTGGTAGATGATGTGGTCTCTGTCCTTCTTCTCGGGGACCACGGTGTGGCACACGGCCAGGAGGGTGAGGAACTCCTGGATGCAGGGGGCTGTGGGCTGCAAACGGGAGCCGAGGTCACCCGACTGTCAGGACACCCCCGACGTACACCAGAGGCAGGTTCAAGGCACCCTCCTGCTTAGAATCCTGGGTGCCATCCTGCTCCCGTGAGAACAGAGGTCGGGAGCCCCCGCGTGGACCCCAGGGGCCCCAGGACCCAGCACCTGCTCGCCATCTGGCCCATCTCCTGCCACTCACCCCCCCACCACCAAGCCTGAACCCTCCACCAGACACTCCGTCTACAGCTCTTCAAACTGAGCTCGTCCTTTCCCGCTGGCCCATGGCCGTCCTCCACCTGCTGTCAGCCAGTCCCTCTATTCGCGCATCCCCGGGGCTTCAGTTTACCAGTTGCTTCATCGAGGAGCCTGTTAACACCCCGTCTTGGAATGTGGTCTCTTCCCCTACTACCTACTACGTGGCAAGGTGTCTGATGTAAACTAGGCCCTTCAACTGTCTGCTAAGTGAATGGGTCTCTTATTGGATCAGTTTGCTGTTTCACAGTCTAAATTGTTTGCTGCTGTTCCTAAGACAACACTGGGATTCCAGGGGACTCAGGAGGATTCACCTCTTCTGCTGCTTTGGCACCTGGCGATCTACGGCAGGAAAACAAACTTCGGGAAACTAGACTCGGAGCCATCTGCCAAGCCTGTCTGTCACCCTGCACTTTCTCCTTGCCCCTCCACCATGCCAACGCACACAGACCATTTCAGTCACCCACCCGCATTATTACCCTCAACCTAAATTCTATTTGAGGATGCTGGAGTCCTCGTTCAGAAAGCACGTCCTCACGGGGTGTTTGTTTCTTTGACAACCTTAATGAAAACTACTCTTCTCCAGACAGGGTCCTTCCTCTGCTTGCTCTACCCTAGTAGCTGTGTCTACCTCTAAGATCAAATACAGGAAAGGACAGTATCGGTGTCTGTGACCATGACCCAGAACACGGCCTTCAGCAGCATCCTCTGTGAGGTCTGGGACCACTTTGTCAGAATCACCAGGACTGAGGCCCTGCATCCCAGCCCGGGAGCATGGGTGCCTTCCACAGTCCCATCTCAGAACCACTGCTGGGAAAGTTTTCGCATCAACAAATACGGACTAACTGAAATAGAGAAAAGGAGGCTTCCTCACTGAAAATTCAGAGAAAGTTTTAAGTATATCTATCTCTTCACAAAAGTTGGGAAAGACAAAGTTTTAATGTTGCTTGAGTTTACCTCATTTTAAAACTAAAATGTTTTTCAGAAAAGAGTCATATTAGGTCTAATTTATACAGGTTAAACTGGCTGTGAAATGCTTTGATCATTGAATACTTTTCTAAGTCAGTGTTTTTCAGAATAGCCTTCAGAACAAAAATGAATTCAGATGAACCGGCAATAAGTCCTGGTCCGTTACAATAGTTCAGAATGTGACATCACAGTTAAGAAGTGAACAGACCAAGGTCCTGATGCTCATTTCTACATCTGTTTGCCAGGTAACTCTTGGCCAAGTCAATCTTTCTATGCAACTTCCCATCACCTCTCTGGGGTGACTCGGGTGCTAAAGGAAATACACTTCAAAAGCCTAGCACATAGTAGGATGCTAAAAATGCTACGTGTTGCTATATCTTACTTTTGTTTCCTAAATTACCCTGGCCAAAGGATACTGTAATTACTTTTCAAAATACATGACCTCTTAGATTCACAACTATGAAGAACTAGTATTGCAGAAACCTTACAAAGCAAAAGAAATCTGAAACGTTAGAGAATTCGATGGTAAGCCTCATCTTGATCGTGATGTGCTACTTTATAACTTCACCACATATTTAATTTGGCTTTAAATTAAGTTATGCAAAGTGTTCACCACAAATTGATCACATCCCTAAAGCACTAACACTATATAAGCAAGGTCACATCTCTTCCCCAGACTCCAAAATGGCAACTTTCAGGACATTACACACATACATAAAGTGAAACTGCATCACAAGTTACTTAAAGTCCTAGAAGTGTGTATATGTTAATCCCAATCTCCTAATTTATCACTTTGCCCCGTGTTTCCTCTTTGGTCACCAAAAATTTGATTTCGAGATCTGTGCATCTGCTTCTGTTTTGTAAATAAGTTCATATGTATCGTTTTTTATTAGATTCCACATATAAGTGGCACCATATGATATGTCTTTCTTTGTCTGACTTAACTTCACTTAGTATGATAATCTCTACACATCACTATATATAAAAAAGATAACTAACAAGGACCTACTGTAGAGCACAGGGAACTCTACTCATTACTCTGTAATAACCTACATGGGAAAAGAATCTGAAAAAGAGTGGATACATGTATATGTGTAACTGATACACTTTGCTGTACATCTGAAACTAACGTAACATATTGTAAATGCAGTATACTCCAATAAACATATAAAAATTAATAAAATAAAGTTCTAGAAGCAAACGGCAGCCTTACATGATGATCCTCAATGTTTTTCAAGAGCCTGGGGTCATCAAAGTCACATGAGTCACTAGGCGGAGGAGGTATCCGGCTGAAGAGAGAACAGAAGATACTTACTCAGCTCAAAAGTTCCTTCAAGGTAACTCACACCTAGTAAGAATCTGTCTTCAGGAAGAACCACACCTAAAAAGCCTATAACTTTGTATTAAACTTTTAAAGATTTGAAATACTCGCTATGATTTCAAAGCTCAAGGCAGTAAATCTTTAACCCAACTATAAACAAAATACACATGGTCCCTGACTTACGATGTTTCGACTTAACAATTTTTCAACTTTACAATGGCGCAACACTGATATGCATTCAGTAGAAACCATACTTCAAACTTTGAACTCTCATCTTTCCCCAGGCTGGCGACACGTGGGACAACCCTCTCTCGTGATGCCGGGCGACACGCGCAGCCCCAGTCAGCCCCACCATCACGAGGGAGAACAACCCATACACATACAACCATGCTGGACCCAGATAGCCACTCTGCTTTTCATTTTCAGTACAGTATTCCACAAATTACATAAGATATTCAATGTTTTACTACGAAATGGGCTGATACTGCCCAATGGTGGGCTAGCATTAAGTGTTCTGAGCAGGCTGTAGGTAAGCTGTCCTAAGCTGTGATGCTTGGTAGGCTTGGGGTATTAAATGCACTTTTGAATTCTGATCTTTTCAACTTACGATGGGCTCGTCAGCACATAACTCCATTGTAAGTGGAGGAGGATCTGTAGTTACAAGGAGAAGAAAGAGATGCGAGGATGAACACCATGACTTTATCATTTCTGCTGGTCCCTGCATCTACCAGGGAGAACTCCCCAGCGTGCCTGCTCCAAGCATGTAAAATAAGAGGAACTGTGGCAATGTATCTACGCAACCATTCATGGCCAGAGCTTGTATGTGAAAGAGAAAAAGGGGGCAAATAATTACAAAAAAGGAAATGTGACATGATGGCTCTGCGCCGTCACACTGACGAGACGCAAAGGGCTGAGTACACTCCCTTCTTCGCCCCTTCCTGAAACCCTGTCTTCAGGACAAGGCAAGGGAAGACAAGATGACAGCAGAGCTGAGGTCAATCTGAATGCTGAATAGATAGAGTTTAGTGCAGCAGAGAAAACAGAAACCAACAGCTTGCAAGGGGAAGCACCTGAAACGCAAGCTGCTGCCCCCAGCAGAACCCTGGTGAAAGCTGAGGACATGGCAGCACGAGGTACCTGTGAGACAAAGGGAAGGTGGGAAACAGGACAGGCTCCAAATCCACCTGACCAAGACTCAGTCTGTGAGAAACCTCCCTCAGCCCAGGCAGCCAGGCACCTGAACCTCCACCCAGAACGAAATGAAGGTCTATCCTCCAGAGAGCCTAAACCAGAGTAGCCCTGGACCCAGAAACACTGAGCACACAGGTGGATAGGATAGAGCATCCTCCCTAAACTGGAGTTTTAAGTGAAACACTGTATACGTTGAAAGGTATGATCAACAGCCCTCTGCCTCCACTCAGCTCCCACAACAGCTTCAGCCAGATTTACAGCCCTTGGCAGGAAACTGGAGAGGTCTTCTTGCAAGAAGATGACTGATTGGCTCAAAAGAAAGACACACAGATGCTAACATCAGAGATCCTCTAATAGAACAGTCCTGGCTGATCATTCCACAGGGAAGACAGAGAGTCATCAACCACACTGTCCCCTGCTACATACACGGCCCCAGCAATCAGCTTTCTTAGTGTAAAAATCTTAAAACGTTAGCAGACAACACCACTAGTCTTAAAGGAAATGCAAACCAAAACCACAATTCAGGGCTTCCCTGGTGGCGCAGTGGTTGAGAGTCTGCCTGCCGATGCAGGGGACACAGGTTCATGCCCCGGTCCGGGAAGATCCCACATGCCGCGGAGCAGCTAGGCCCGTGAGCCATGGCCGCTGAGCCTGCGCGTCTGGAGCCTGTGGTCCACAACGGGAGAGGCCACAGCAGTGAGAGGCCCACGTACCGCAAAAACAAACAAACAAACAAAACAACCCACAATTCACAGCCATTGGGATGGCTATTATATATATAAAAAAGACAAATGCTATACCACTTCACAGCCAATGGGATGGCTACTATATATATGAAAGACAAACAGAAATTAACAAGTGTTATGAGGACGTGGGAAAATTGTGCATTACCAGCAGGAATGTAAAATGGTAGAACTGCTAGGAAAAATAGTTTGGTGGTTCCTCAAAAAGTTAAACATGGAATTACCACATGAACCAGCAATTCCACTTTCAGGCATAATCCCAAAATATATAAGAGCAGAAACTCAGATACCTGTACATCAATGTTCATAGAAGCATTATTCACAATAGCCAAAAGATGGAAATAACCCAAATGCCCATCAACAGATGAATTAATAAACAAAATGTGGTATGTACATATATGGAATATTACTCAGCCTTTAAAATAAATGAAATTCTGATACATGCTACAACATGTATGGTACAACCTTGAAGATATTATGCTAAGAAGTGGAAAGTGAGTGGATATATCAGACTGATAGCTGGATATTTTTGTTAAAGCCTTGTAGTACCACTGGGCTTTTAAAACCATATTCATGTTTCAATTTTATTCTGGTTCTCTCTTGAAATAACATATGCAACTTTTATTTTCAAAATATTCAAGTGAGAAGTGCCAATATAAAATTGTTCCAAAGCCCTTCCCACTAAAGTGTCAAGAACTGCTAAAGTCTACTTACCAGAAATCATCTGATGATGGTTCCCTTGTCAATTCTGGAAAATGACTGACAGAGAGAGAGAAACAGAATGGTTACAAAACTGTGATCAAAAACACAGGTATTCACACAAAGAACAAGCTCCAGCACGGATCATACGTTAGGCCCCAAACAAGTCTTAGTAAATTCAAGAAGACTGAAATATCAAGGATCTTTTCCTACTACAATGGTATGAAACTGGAACTCAATTACCAAAAAATGGAAGACTCACAAATATGTGTAGACTGGACAACATGTGACTGAACAACCAATGGATCAATGAAGAAATCAAACATGTAATCAAAAAATACCTAGAGACAAATGAAAATGGAAATACAACATACCAAAACTTACAGGATGCAGCAAAAGCAGTTCTGAGAAGTCCATAGCAATAAATGCCTACCTCAAGAAACAAAAAAAAATCTCAAATAAACAACCTAACATTATACCTAAAAGAACTAGAAAAGAACAAATGAAACTCAAAGTTAGAAGGAAGGAAATAAAGATTAAAGCAGAAATAAATGAAATAGAGACTCAAAAGTCAATAGAAAAAAAAAAAAACTATGAAACTAAAAGCTGGTTCTTCAAAAGATAAAGTTAAGAACACTTGGGACTTCTCTAGTGGCTCAGTGGATAAGAATCCGCCTGCCAATGCAGGGGACATAGGTTCGAGCCCTGGTCCAGGAAGATCCCACATGCCGCGGAGCAACTAAGCCCATGTGCCACAACTGCTAAGCCTGCACTCTAGAGCCTGCAAGGCCTAGAGTCCAAGCTCCACAACGGGAGAAGCCACAGCAATGAGAAGCCCGCACACTGCAATGAAGAGTAGCCCCCACTCACCACAATTAGAGAAAGCCCACGTGCAGCAACGAACACCCAATGCAGCCAAAATAAATAAATAAATTTATATATAAAAAAGAAAAAGTTAAGAAACCTTTAGCTAGACTCACCAAGAAAAAAAAGAGGACTCAATCAGAAATGAAAGAGAGGACATTACAACTGACACCACAGAAATAAAAGGATCATAAGAGACTACTATGAACAATTATATGCCAACAAGTTTGACAGCCTAGAAGAAACAGATAAATTCCTAGTAACATACAACCTACCAAGACTGAATCATGAAGAAACAGAAAATCTGAACATACTGATTACTAGTAAAGAGATTGAATCAGTAACCAAAAACCTCCCAACAAAAGTCTGGGACCAGAAGCCTTCACTAGCGAATTCTACCAAACATTCAAAGAAGAATAAATACCAATCATTTTCGACCTCTTCCAAAAAATAAAAGAGGGGGGGACACTTCCAACTCATTTTACAAGACCAGCATTGCCCCGATACCAGAAAGACCACCACAAGAAAAGAAAACTACAGGTCAATATCCCTGAAGAACAAAGACACAAAAATCCTCAGCAAGATATGAGCAAACCAAATTCAACAATACACAGAGGGCCTCCCTGGTGGCGCAGTGGTTGAGAGTCCGCCTGCCGATGCAGGGGATACGGGTTCGTGCCCCGGTCTGGGAGGATCCCATATGCCGCGGAGCGGCTGGGCCCGTGAGCCATGGCCGCTGGGCCTGCGCGTCCGGAGCCTGTGCTCCGCAACGGGAGAGGCCACAACAGTGAGAGGCCCGCATACAGCAAAAAGAAAAAAAAAAAAAAAAAAAAAAAACAATACACAGAAAGGATCATCAAACACAATGATCAAGTGGGATTTATTCCAGGGATGCAAGATTGGTTTAATATCTGAAAATCAGTATGACAACACCACATTAACTAAATGAAGGATAAAATCATATAATCACCTCAACAGATGCAGAAAAATCATCTGATAAAATTCAACATTCATATACGATAAAAAAAAAAAACACTCTCAGCAAAATGGGTACAGAGGGAATATACCCCAATATAATAAAGACCATATATGACAAGCCCACAGTTAACATCATACTCAACAGTGAAAAACTGAAACATTTTCCTCTAAGATCAGGAACAAGACAAAGATGCCCACTCCCGTTGCATTTTTTTCAACATAGTATTAGAAGTCCTAGCCAGAGCAATTAGTCAAGAAAAAGAAGTAAAAGGCATCTAAATAGGAAAGTAGAAGTAAAACTGTCACTATTTGCAGATGACATGATATTATATATAGAAAATCCTAAAAGATTCCACCAACAATCTGTTAGAACTAAATAAATTCAGTAAAGTTGCAGGATACAAAATCAATATACAAAAATCTGTTGCATTTCTATATATTAATAAAGAATTAACAGAGAGAACTTTTTTTAAAAAAATCCCATTTATGGGGCTTCCCTGGTGGAGCAGTGGTTAAGGATCTGCTTGCCAATGCAAGGGACACGGGTTCGAACTCTGGTCCGGGAAGATCCCACAGGCTGCGGAGCAACTAAGCCCGTGTGCCACAACTACTGAGCCTGCGCTCTAGGGCCTGCGAGCCACAACTACTGAAGCCTGTGCACCTAGAGCCTGTGCTCCTCAACAAGAGAAGCCACTGCAATGATGAGCCCACGCACTGCAACTAAGAGTAGCCACCCCTTTCTGCAAGTAGAGAAAGCCAGCGTGTAGCAACGAAGACCCAATGCAGCGAAAAATAAAAATAAATAAAAAAAATTTTTAAATCCCATTTACAACTGGATCAAAAAAAATAAAATACCTAGGAATAAATTCAACCCAGGAGATTAAAGACCTATACACTGAAAACTGTACTACGTTCATAAGTTTTAAAAGACACAAGGAAATGGGAAGATACTCCATGCTCATGGATTGTAAGGATTAATAATGCTACAACATCCACACTACCCAAAGCAATCTACAGACTCAATGCAACCTGTGTCAAAATTCCAGTGGCACTTTTCACAGAAACAGAATAAACAATCCTAAAATTTATCCAGACCCACAGAAGAGGCCAACTTGCCAAAACAATCTTGAGAAATAAGAACATAGCTGGATGCATCACGTGCCCTAATTTAAAACTATATTACAGACAGTCGTGCAAACAGTATGGTACTAGAATAACAACAGATACATAGATCTATGGAACATAACAGCGAGCCCAGAAACAAACCCATGCATATATGATCAATTAATTTATGACAAAGGAGCCAAGAATATACAATGGGAAAGGACAGTCTCCTCAATAAATGGTGTTGGGAAAACTGGACAACCACATGCAAAAGAAAGAAACTGTACTATTATCTTACACCATACACAAAAACTAACTCAAAATGGATTAAAGACTTGAATGTAAGAGCTGAAACCATCAAACTCCTAGAAAAATACATAGGTGATAAGCTCCTTGATATTGGTCTTGGCGATGAGTTTTTGGATCTGACACCAAAAGTGAAGTAAAAATAAAGAAGTGGGACCACATCAAACTGAAAAGCTTCTGCACAGCACAGGAAACCATCAACAAAATGAAAAGGCAACCCACCAAACAGGAGAAAATATTTGCTCCCATTATAAATTAGAAATTATAAAGCTGATAAGGGGTTAATATCTAAAATACATAAAGAACTCATACAACTCAATAGCAAAAAAAAATCCAATTTAAAAATGGGCAGAGGTTCTCAATACACATTTTTCCAAAGAACATATACAGCAGGCCAACAGGTACGTGAAAAGGTGCTCAACATCACTGATCATCAGGGAAATTCTAATCAAAACCTCACACCTGTTAGAATGGCTATTACCAAAAAAAAAAAAAAAAAAAAACAAGAAATAAATGTTGACAAGGATGTGGAGAAAAGAGAACCTTGTGCACTGTTGGTGGGAATGTAAATTGGTACAGCCACTATGGAAAACAGTATGGCGCTTCCTCAAAAATTAAAAATACATCTTTCATATGACCCACCAATTCTACTTCTGGGTATATATCTGAAGAAAACAAAAACAGTATCTCTAAAAGTTATATATGCACCCCCATGTCCATTGCAGCGTTATTTACAATAGCCAAGACATGGAAACAACCTGAGTGTCCATCGATGAGTGAATGAATAAAGAAAATGGTATATATGCAATGGAATACTATTCAGCCATAAAAAGAATGAAACCTTGCCATTTTCAGTAACATGGATGGACCTTGAAGGCATTATGCTACGGAAATAAGTCAGACAGAGAAAGACAAATACTGTATGATTTCACTTATATGTAGAATCTAAAAATAACAACAACAAAAAAAACAAGCTCAAAGATAAAGAAAACAGATTGGTAATTGCCAGATGCAGGGATAGGGAGTGGGTGAAATAGGTGAAGGGGGTCAAAAGGTACAAACTTCCAGATATAAAATAAATAAGGCACGAGGATGTAACATACAGCATGGTGACTATAGTTAATAATGTTCTATTACAGGGACTTCCCTGGTGGCACAGTGGTTAAGAATCCACCTGCCAACAGAGGGTCATGGGTTCGAGCCCTGGTCCGAGAAGATTCCACATGCTGTGGAGCAACTAAGCCCATGCGCCACGACTACTGAGCCTGTGCTCTAGAGCCCATGAGCCACAACTACTGAGCCCGTGAGCCACCACTACTGAAGCCCTTTGCTGAGAGCCCATGCTCTGCAACAAGAGAAGCCACCACAACGAGAAGCCCGTGCACTGCAACGAAGAGTCGCCCCCGCTCGCCGCAACTAGAGAAAGCCTGCACGCAGCAACGAAGACCCAATGCAGCCAAAAATAAATAAATACATACATTTATAATTTTTTAAAAAAAACTGTTAAAATTTTTTTAAAAAATGGTCTATTGCAAACTTGAAAATTACCAGGAGGGTAAATCTTAAAACTTCCATCACAAGAAAAAAAGAATTTCCAATTATGTATGCTGACAAGTTAACTAGATTTACTGTGGTGATTGTTTTGCAATATATACAAATATCAAATCATTATGTTGTACACCTAAAACTAATATCTTTACATGTCTATTATACCTCAATTTTAAAAAAATGGCGTTCAGATCAAAACATGAGTAAGAAATGTATAATTATTAGATTAGAAATATAAATTTATAGATTCCTTGAGATTTATCACTAGGTTAGTATTTGCAGAAATAAACCATGTTTTAACTGGTCTAAATTGAGACCCATTCAGTTTTAAACACCGTCAGCAGTAATTACACATCTAAATCCCTGATAAATGTCCTTTCAAAGTATCAGAAAGTGAAGGTATTTGACTAAGCAGCTAAAAATAAACTTATTTTGTTAGAAGAATACAAATAAAATTTTCAGAAAGTGATCAAGACACTCACCCATAGGTTACCCCAGCAATGCTACACTTCTTGAAGTTCATGATATTGCATGTAAGAGTTCCAGTTTTGTCAGAAAACAGGTATTTTACCTAAATCAGAGAAAAGGAAAAAACATACACCAAGAATGTAAGAGACCAACAGATGAAGTCTTTTCTTCTGTGTTTTTTAAAACCTGTATTAGTTTTCAAAGGTAAATTCCCTTAAGCGAGCAAAATATATTTTATAATTATATATATGTTATACGTAATAATTATGTATTATTATAAAATTAATATATTTCAATGTCTAGGCCACTTAAAAACCATTTCAATAACCAATTCTAGAGTCCAATTGTGTGGAAATGTACAAAGGAGGCTTCAGTAACAGCTCTGGATCCATTTCAGATCTGTAAGAACCAAGTCCTGCCCCTAGGCATCTCAAGGACACTTATACAGAATTCGTTCTTGTGTCCAATATGTCAAGACAACAAGCTCAGACTTTGGCAACCACAATATATTTCTTTCTCAGACTCCATCCCCTAGTTGGACTAAGAAGGCATATCCTGAAACAGCACGGAACAAACACGAAGCCTCTCGATCACGATCACAGTTAGGTTACATGAAGGCAGCTTGGAACTGCTACAGATTATATAACTTTCCAAGGCACGAAGTTTTACACATTGAACACACTAAGCTCTCAACATACAAAGGTGAAAAGAGAAATTCCTGTGGAGGTTAATAAGCAAACCATTTTGACATGATTAACTGACTGCAAAAGAGATGAACCCAAATGCACGTGTGCTGTGTGAGTTCCGTCCTCCCGGGTGGATGCTGTGAGAGGGAGGGGGAGAAAGGACTCAGGACCACAAAGGAAGAGAGTCCAGGTCAGGCTCTGGATGCTAACCAGCCATGTGGGCTCGCGAAAAGTCACCTCACCCTACTTGGACTCAAGTTCCATGTCTATGAAATGAAAGGTTTGGCCAGAAGATACGTAACGTCATTCTATGTGTAACTTTCTGGAAAATTACATAACGGATTGGTGAGAGGGAGTAATCAACAGAATTGTCTCCAGGAAAGATTCCAGTTTCTCAGGGATTTTCTAAAGGGGGGTCATGATCGCGGCAGGATGTGAGGGAGACTCCAGTGATCCCCAAGAACTGTTCTAGGGAAGCCACATGGCACTGTTTTGTAGAAGAGGGATTAATAACATGAATTGTGTACTTTTTCTTACAGATACAATATAAGCAAATACACCGAGAATTATTTTTAAAGCAATTCAAGGCCCTTTAAGTAAAGAAAGATTATTAATGATCCTAAAGAAGTCAAATAATACCTAGAAATATGAAATCAGTACACTATGGATAATGAATGCTTTAACTATAAATGATAAGTTTTTATATAAGTTTTATATGCAGTAAGTCTAGGGGTACATAAAGCTCAGTAGCATCAGCCTTTCAATAAGCAGTATTTCTTTCTGCCTCTTAAAAAATTTAAAGATTATATCAAAATATTTAAAAATGACATTTTATAATAAGGAATTATTAGCATTTTCTATCCTTGTGTCTATTGAACACTAAGTTATCGTTTAAGTTCCAACTCAAAACAAACTCCCCCATGAAAACTTTCCCTATTCCCAATTAGGATGAACTACTTCATCCTGGGTGCTTGAGTATGTTGAATCCTTCAATCATCCAGGTCCAGTTCAACGGCAACTGAGAACACAGTTATACTAAGCATTGTGCTAAAATGACAGAGGTGACCAAAGACCATGTCTCAGGCACGTCCACAGCTTCGAATGGGCTCAAAAGTCCCAGGATGGAAATGGACATGTATTACTACCACACCTTTTACTTTACTGTATTTATGTTTGGAAAAATTGTTATAGAAGCATTGAAGAGAGATAAATTAGCTTTCCTGCAAGTCTGGAGAAGGCTTCAAATAGGAGGTAAATTTCATCTAATATACCACACTCACCTCATGGGGTTGTCGGGAGGTTTATATAAGATTTATAAAATGAAATTATAATCTGTAATTGCAGTGCATCCAAAAGAGGTATTCCTTGCAGTGATTTCAACAGAAGATGAAGATATAATGCATCAGTAAAGGCAGTAGGGGTTTAAGGGTGATGGTGGGAAAGAAACCGGTTCCCTGAAATACTCCAGAGATAAAACCTGGAACACGTGAGAGACTGTATGGATTTATGTCCTTCAAATCAGCCCGCACATATTTTGCAAGGTTACCCAATATCCAAGGATCTTAACCATTATTGTCCCTTTACTTGCCCCTGATTAACAATTTTAAGAGTCCAAAGTAATGCTGCACTGTATTTTTTGCACTCAATTTGTCGCAGGTACCTTCCAGGTGATAAGATATACCCATGCCTCAAAAAGTAAGTCAAAACCAATTAGCATTTGTATTTCATAATACCTCCAAGTACTACAGAGCTCTTTCAGACATCAAAACCACCTTCATGGAGAATTACTTTTGCACAGTCTCTCCGCGGTTCTTCCAGCACTTGCCGGCCACCGTGCTCACACACCGTCCCCAAAGTCCCCAGAGAGGCTCTCACCTGCCCGAGCTCCTCATTAAGGTTGGATGTCCTGGCCATGGCAGGCGTGTCATTTCCTAGATAATACATATCTGTGTCCTGAGAGAGAGAAGGGGGGGGGCACTTCAGAAATTATCTACCATCGATTCCTCATTTAGATGAAGAAGAAACTGAAAACATATAACTCAATATAAATGTTAGTTTTTAATCTGGGGATGAAAATACAGTGTCTGTTAGTGTAGAGAAACACTGAGATACAGAGGAAAACATGGTATTTATTTATATCTAGATGATTTGGCTTCAAGATGATCATCTCCTGACCTAGACTAACTCATACTTCTGAGTTTAGCTAACACCTCGTTCACAGGATTGTTGTGAAGCTCAAATAAAAAATGCACATCAAAGTGTCTGGTCTCCAAATACCGGCTGCTGAGGGCTGGTGCTTAATGGCCATGGCAGTTCCTTGAAAATTCCACCTCGACTTTGTAATAGAAGCCAAATTTACTGTCACCATGAATTTTGACAGATAGGGGACACTTAAGTGGACACATCTAAGAGAACGTTATGTCAGCACTAAGGAGACTTTAAAGCATGAACAGCTGCAGCCACTTCATCCCCCCTCCCCAGAAGACAGGCAACTGCTACACATTCTGCTCCATTTCTCCACTGATGCTCCTCAGAGCCCCTGCCCTGTCCATTTCACAGCCCAAGAAGACAGGACATTAGGTGACTAGTCACAGATACCACTGGCTCAGGGACACCCCCTGCCCATTCTCTAGGTAGTTAAACTCCCAGACTGAATCGTAAATCAACGACGTTCTTCCTTTTCTGGGAGCTCAATTCCATCACTGGGGCTCCAAGAGGGTATCAGGACATGGCAGCTGACACGTCCCCAGCACCTCAGCTTCCAGCCAGGTGTGATACTGACCCAGTTTATGAAGAGGGCTTGTGTGTACTTCACAACCTCGAGGGTCACCAGCAGACTGATGGGAATCAGATTGTTGTACAAGATGATGAACGTCAACAAGTTATATCCAAAATTGTCTGAGCTCGCGTCTGTGAAAGAAAACCAGAGTATGTGCATAGCTTAGTCTCTGTTCAGTTTCCTTGTACTTTATGATGTTTGAATTTTTCAGAAAGATGTTCACAAAAAAGTTTATTGGCTTAAGTATACATTTAGAGACTCAAGTTAAAATAGTTATTGAGCACCCACTCTGTGGCATGAACTGGGGATACAAAGACTGTGATGCCACAATTCCTTCCAACAGAGAGCTGGCTTTCCAGAGGAGGCTGTGGGGTAGGGGAGCGAGCAGAAGCAAGCATCCCCGCAACGTGACCGTGCAGCAGGGTACACGGACTAACAGGGCCTTCACAGGGCACTGAGGAAACCAAGGCACGAGGGTTTTGATGCGGAGGATCAGTCACTGAAGGCTACCCAGAAGAACAGAGGCTTCAGACAAGTCCTGGAGGATAGAGAGAGGGCAGCTAACTAAAAAGCATGCAGAAAAAAGGACAGGGGACTTCCCTGGTGGCTCAGGGGTTAAGAATCCGCCTGCCAGGGCTTCCCTGGTGGTGCAGTGGTTGAGAGTCTGCCTGCCGATGCAGGGGACACGGGTTCGTGCCCCGGTCCAGGAAGATCCCACATGCTGTGGAGCGGCTAGGCCCGTGAGCCATGGCTGCTGAGCCTGCGCGTCTGGAGCCCGTGCTCCGCAACGGGAGAGGCCACAACAGTGAGAGACCCGCGTACCGCAAAAAAAAAAAAAAAAAAAAAAAAGAATCGGCCTGCCAATGCAGGGGACATGGGTTCGAGCCCTGGTCCGGGAAGATCCCACGTGCTGCGGAGCAACTAAGCCCGTGCGCCACAACTACTGAGCCTGCGCTCTAGAGCCCACGAACCACAACTACTGAGCCCTCGTATCACAACCATTGAAGCCTGCGCGCCTAGAGCCCAGGCTCTGCAACAAGAGAAGCCACCGCAATGAGAAGCCCATGCACCGCCAACGAAGAGAAGCCCCTGCTTGCCGCAACTAGAGAAAAGCCCACGCACAGCAACGAAGACCCAACGCAGCCAAAAAATAAAAATTAATTAATTAATTAATTTTTTTTAAAAAAAGAAAAGAGGACAGGCATTTGACATGGTTGTGAGGAATACCTACAACCTCACTAACGTAGGAGCATATTGGGGACACCCCCAAGAATTGGTAAAATTCTCCTGTGTGAACAGGCAAAACAGGTGAAAAAAGGGAGGCAGACAAGAAGCCTGGAGCCTATTTATGGAACATAAGAGAAGGAATGTCTTGACGGAACACGGTCTCTACAGGATAGAATCCAAAGTAGAGGCAGGAGGAGGGACCAGGAGAGGGGAAAGAGGTACAAGGTCTGTGAACATCAAAGGGGAAAGTTTGAACTGAAGTCAAAGCTCTGACAGTGATGATGCAAATGCGAAGTCTGATGGCTTTTACCAGAGCTACTCAGAATTTACCTTAAAATAACATGGTACGGACTCCCCTGGTGGCGCAGTGGTTAAGAATCTGCCTGCCAATACAGGGGACACGGGTTCAATCCCTGGTCTGGGAAGACCCCACATGTCACAGAGCAACTAAGCCCATGGGCCACAACTACTGAGCCCGCATGCCACAACTACAGAGCCTGCGCGTCACAACTACTGAAGCCCATTCACCTAGAGCCCATGCTCCACAACAAGAGAAGCCACCGCAATGAGAAGCCCGCGCACAGCAACGAAAACCCAACACAGCCAAAAATAAATTGATTAAAATAAATTTTTAAAAATAAGATAACAAGGCACAAAGCATTATGAATGGGGCCAAAAATAAATAAATAAATAAATAAATTAATTAATTCTTCCACTGTAAATCACAGACCCTGTACTGGAGTTTGACATTATCTGAGCAATTTAAATGACAATTTCCACAAAGCTTGTATACCAGTATACTGTCAATGCTGTTTATTTACCCAGACCATGATATTTTGGAACTAACATGTAAACAAATGTATCTGTCTTCACATTTGAAGCTAAACATACAACACGGTTGAAACCCAGATTTTAAGAACCAAAATCAAGGATTCTGACCCAAGCTACAACTGAGGTCCCAGTCACATTTCCCACATCTGTAAAGCAGCGACAAGGACACTCCTGGGCAGTTCAAAATGTGTGAGTTTTCTACATGACGTAACTAGAAAAGGGGAAAAAAATGTTTCCATCAGTTTAATTAAAATATATAGAAAGATGGGAATAACAATCATCCTGAGAAAATATCCCAAAGTTTTAAAATTCAAATTTATTATTCAAAAAAATTTTGTCATTAAATTTTATTTTTCTGGAATTGCTGTGTAAGGAGATTGGCAAATCTTCTCTCAAAACAAAAAGCAATAAAACTGGACAAAATTGTCAAAAACAAGTTTGATGAAAACTATTAATGTGCATATCCAAAAAGCTCAACAAACTTCAAATAGGATAAACTCAAAACTATTGAAAACCAATGAAGACGTTGAAAGCAGCAATAAAAAAAATGACTCACATACAAGGGAAAACTCAGTAAGAGTAACAGCTGACCTCATTGGTACAGTGGAGGCCAGAAGGAAACAGGACGGTATATTCAAAGTACTGAAAAGAAAAGAATGTCAACCAAGAATTCCTACAATAATTCTGTATCAGCAAAACTATCCTTCAAAAACAAAGGAGGGGGGCTTCCCTGGTGGTGCAGTGGTTGAGAGTCCGCCTGCCGATGCCGGGGATGTGGGTTCGTGCCCCGGTCCGGAAGGATCCCACATACCGCGGAGTGGCTGGGCCCGTGAGCCGTGGCCACTGGGCCTGTGCGTCCGGAGCCTGTGCTCCGCAGCAGGGGAGGCCACGGCGGTGAGAGGCCCACGTACCGCGGGAAAAAAGAAAAAAAGGAAAAAAAAGACAAAGGAGAAATTAAGACACTCTAAGATAAAAATTGGGATAATTTGTTGCTATCCAGTCTGCCTTACAAGAAATAATAAAGGAAATCCTCCAGGATGACAGGAAGTGACACCAGACAGTAATTAAATCCACGTAAAGAAGCAGAGGGCAATAAAGGTAATTATGCAGCTACTTATAAAAGACCATATAATTACATATTTTCTATACTTTCTTTTAGATTTAAAAATGTAGGGCTTCCCTGGTGGCGCAGTGGTTAAGAATCCGCCTGCCAATGCAGGAGACATGGGTTCGAGTCCTGGTCCAGGAAGATCCCACATGCCGCGGACCAACTAAGCCCGTGTGCCACAGCTACTGAGCTCGTGTGCCACAACTACTGAGCCTGCGCTCTAGAGCCCACAAGCCACAACTACTGAAGCCCACACGCCTAGAGCCCATGATCCACAACAAGAGAAGCCACTGCAATGAGAAGCCTGCGCACCACAACAAAGAGTAGCCCCCGCTCGCCACAACTAGAGAAAGCCCACGCACAGCAACGAAGACCCAATGCAGCCAAAAATAAAATAAATAAAATTTTTAAAAAATCATCTTAATATAAAATGATCCCCAAATGTGTCCACCTTCACTGCGTCACGTGACTCATCTTTCGGTTCTTGAAGGGTGAGCACTGTCTACAACAGCGAACAGGCAGAGAAGGAGGGCACGGCCCGCACACATACATCACACTTGGAAGGATGGTCAGCTTCAACAAGGAGCCCGTTCGCCACTTACCCATCTTCTTGATGTACCAGTTCTTTCCTCCTTGAGACCCATTCCAGTACAGGGCTCCCACCGAGCTCACCAAGGCCATGACCAGGAGGATGCCAAAGAGCACCAGGATCTGCACATTAGTTACTTTCTCAACATTCGATCTCTTGAGAGGTGCTTTGGTAGAATTCTGTACGAGAACATTTAAAGCCAGTAAGGGTCACAGAACAAACTTGGGGGCAAAGAGTAGGGAGAAAAGGAGGTACGTTAACCAAATTCAACAAAGAAGAAGTAAAAGACTACCTTTTTATCAAATAACCAATGAGATTTCAAAGTGTACTATGCTCCTGAATCAACAGCTAGTTTTAAATAAAGAACACAGAAGACACACTATCATTTTAAAAGGGCACATTTCAACTCTGCATGATTCAGTCCATATTTCTTACAATTACAGTCTGAACTTCTTAATTTTAGCATAAAATTAGCTACTTTCACGATCTTAGAATACAGGTTCCAAATCATTTAAGTCCAGTTTAAAAGAAATCAGGCTGCTGCTAATTCAAGAGAAACAAAGATTCTACATCACAAAAATCTAGAATCTTCAAAGTAATAACGTAGCTCTATAATTAACACACAAAGAGCTATTTTAAGCCCAGTAGCTCAAAATTTGAGAAAAGACATACACAAACACACACACATCAATAATGCAAAATAGAACAATAGGTGTCAAGATAAATGGATGGACAAAGAGTTCATTTGGAAAACTATGAACAAGAAACAAGCAAGAAGAGCCGGGAAAGCTCTGGCAGCCAGTAGAAATCTGAACGGGGTCCTAAACCACAAACAGAATGTGGGCAGGAAGTTACAACGAAAGTGGAAAGACAGCCCAGCCATTTGTAAATGCTCAAGGCCTGCTTTCTCACCACCAGTGGGGAAACCAGCCCAGCTGGAGAATAAGCCAGTGTCGGGAGTGAGTCCAGAAAGATTCATTAAAACCAGATTCAAGGACCACTGCACATCAGGTTTGGAACTATATCCCCTCAGCAGTGGAAAAGTCAATAGAACTGTTTGCCCTGGACAGTTATTCACTTGAAGTCACTTTATTAAAAAAATTTCTGAAGGCAGTTGCGGTGGGCAGAGTAACTCCCCGCCTCAGTGACATCCGGGTCCTAATACCTGGACCAATGAATATGTTGCTTCACATGGCAAAGGGGCTTTTCTGGTATGATTAAATTAATGCCCTTGACTTGGGGAGATTAACTTGAATTATCCAAATGGGCCCAATTTAATCACACAGGTCTTTAAAAGCACATAAAGAAGAGATCCTTTCCCAGTTATGGTCAGAGGAAGATATGAGTACAGACAAAGGGCCAAAGAGATCCAGCACTGAGGCTCTGACGACAGAGGAGGGGTGGTCATAAACCAAGGAACTCCGGCAGCCTCTAGAAGGCTGGAAAAGGCAAGGAATGGAGTGTCCTCTAGAACCTCCTAGAATGTTCTAAAAAGGAAGGCTGCCTGGCTGACATCATGATGTGGGTGAGACCCAGAGCAGACTTCCGACCTACAGAACTGTAAGCTAAGAGCTTCGTGTTGCCTTAAGCCACTACGTTTGTGTGATTTGTTGTGGCAGCGACAGGAAACTAACACATAACATAGCAGATGGTAACAACCCCTTCCTGGAGGAGGACAGACCCTGGACTAGATCAGAAGCCAGGAGTGGACGCGGGAGATGGCGGGAGCTTCAGTCCACAGTCTCCGTCCACAAGTCATGAGCCTACAGGCAATACTGATACGCAAGATCAGGTGATCTGAATACTTGCAGGGCACTGACTGGCCATGAAAAATGGTGCCTTGGGCCAGACTTGAGTTAGCACTCTCTCTTAACCTTACTAACCCATCTGATCCCTAACAGAGCCAGGATGAAAATGTCTCTGAAGATAAGGATACAAATAAAGTCACAACATGAAAACAAAATCGAGATGAAAATGAGCAGCAATTCATTCCTACATTCCATCGAGTAGCTCATACCACAAGGTGGCTGAAACTTATCTGAATTCTATCCCCAAACCCAGGATTGCTGCAACCATGACCATGGCTTTCTGCGGGGGTGGGGAGTCGGGGACTTGCAATGCTGGTGATTTTGCAGCCCTATAAGTATCTAAACAGCACGGCTGCATTTCCTTTGCATATACTCTTTTCCCCACTTCACTTTAACTTGCTGAATTATCTGTCCTTTAAAGACTTTTAAAAATATTCCTCTAGAATCTAAATGGAAATCCATCAGTAAAGGACAAATTACCAATCAAAAATCATCTCAAGGTCGATGGGGTCGACACATCACCTTTGGCCTCACAGCAAGAGCCAGAAGACCCGTTTCAAGACTGCCTAACCCCAACCTTTTAAAAGCTAATCTTATTTTTAATAAACATTCGTTGGAGGCACAAGCAGAAAAAAATTTACAATAAACGTTATTTCTATGACTCCATGAGTTTATTGACTTTTGACCTTTCCCAGTGGTTGAATCCTGGCCAGTTAATAGGATCAAGTTATGTTTCATCCAATACAAGAGCAACAACCCAACACTTCAGGCTTCAGCCCATGCACTTAGGAAAGCCAGGCTCTAGCTACTCACCCCCATCCCCTGAGCATTCCACCTCGCAGTCATGAGCTTGTAATGTCAAATTCCTACTAGCATTATAAGTTCTCCAAAATCCTTAGAAAATACTACTTTTGAGTACTGGAGTTCAAAATAGAAATAGACCAAAATGTCAGATTTTGAAAAACCTTACATCTGGCCTGAATTTTACACATTTGATTCCCTTCTAAGAAAGCAGTCAGCAGAGTACTAGTTAAGACAAGGACTCGGGAGCCAGACTGCCTGGGTTGGAATCCCAGCTCTCTCTCTTACTGGGTATGTAACTTCACTAACTTACTGGGAGATGCCTCGGTGTACTCATCTAGAAAATGAAAACAAAAATAGAATCTTCCTCATAGGGCCGTTGTGAGGAATCAATGAGTTAATACATGAGAATTTCTTGGAGCAATGCATGGGGCACTGTTTGCTGGAATTACTGTGACAATCTCTCTTTCCCATTCAATCAACCAACAGAAACATCAGACATTGAAATATTTCTACATGTATCTACAGTCAACATGAAACGAGGGAACTTCGAAGTAGAAGGCATTGAGGCGCGAGTTTAAAAAACAGACAAAAAGCAGAGGAACCCTAAAGCAATTGTGTTTCCCCTCTGTGGTCAAGCAGCACAAGCAGAGACAAGGTATGCTATGTCACCAACAGGATGGCTTCCAGCTATGTGTGTTACATTATATCCCTTTCAAAAGCTTGCTATGTTTACTCGCTGTTTTAGCCCTAAAGGCACAGCGAGTCTAGCACAGGTGTTTCTGCGGCTTTGGATTGTTCTGTACTTGAGCAGTCCACATGTAGTAAGCCATTCAAAGAGGTTTATCCCATGTAGGTGCAAGGAAGGCACCCAGCACACTCACGGGACGCAAACGTCACGAGGTAACTTAGTGAGCACCTTGCTCGCTGAAGGGAGGATGGTATTATTTTTAAGTGTCACTTCATTATCTCTTACACCTCAGCTGCAAAGCTGTATTACCAACGTATGATCTAGGGAAACAGCATCGTACCCTGAAAAAAAAACCCTCCAGGGTACAAGGGGTCTTGGGAAGTGGTTACATTTCTAAAATGCACAATCTGGAAACTAGTCTTGGGGCCCTGCCTGCATCTGAGCGAATGCCTCGTGATCTGTCACTTCGTTGTAAAAACAGAAGTGATCTGTGGTCAGCGGGGCTCCCGGTGTTATAGGCGGTAGCGGCGGGCGCTGGCCTGGGGGAGTCTGAGGACACTCGCTAGGTGGCAGGGGGCTCAGCTCTTCACCCAGAGAAAGTCTTCGCACGCAGCTGCTCAGAACCAAGACACTTTACACATCCTAGTCAGCGCGCGCGCACACACACACACAGAACACACAGACACACACACACACCTTCCTCTATAACCTCCCACCACACGTGGGGCCTCGCAGTCCAGGACCAGGCCTGCCCCGGGCCCTCCCCTCCTTCCAGCTCCTGCCTCACGCCCCGCCCAGGACACCCCTCCCCTGAGGTCCCCCAGTAGGGGGTGCTCCGTGCAGACTCACGTGCTTCAGAAGACAGCACTACTGAACGGATGCTCGGGATCCGGTCATACTTCCGACACCTCCCGCCTCTAACGCCGTGTTGAAAACCCCCTTTTGTAAAATTCCTGCCGTCTGGCTACACGACCTTTTGCCTCTTCCCTCAGCAAGTCCACCAGCTCTCCCCTCCCCCCAACTCCCTAAAGACTGGAGCCACCGGTTACAGCATCCGTCTCTACCCCGGCCCGGCCACGTCCCATCTTCACCAAATGCCGTGGTCCCTCCATCCTTCACTCCTCAACACCGAATGCCTCCGACAGCTCCGCTTCAGCTTCCTGCCCCTGGGTCTCTCCGCTCCACAAACCCTCCGTCCCAGAAGATCAAAGCCAAGCCCCCCGCACACCGAGGCCTGTCATGCAGCAACTCCAACAATCTTCTTCAAGTCCAGTGAGTCTCTCCGGCCCCCCCCCACCGCCCACCCCGTCTGCACTGCATTACCCAGCTGGTGTGGACACCGGGCTCTATCACTCCATCGGTTCTAATCAATGGTCAACTCTTTCCTCCTACACCACTTGAGGAGTGAACCAACACGACAGCCTTCCTTCTTCAACTTGACATCTGAAATGTGCTTCTTCGTATCTGGTCAACTGACACCTCCAAACCTGGGCTGGATAACCTTCCATATGGACCCCCAGCACCCCGTAACGACACGCATCACACAATCGTCTCTCCACTCTGTAATCCCCACCACTCCCAAGTCTGCCTGGTTCCCAGGGGTGAGACTGTCCCTTTCACTATTGTACCCACACAGCCTGGCACAAGATATGGTGCACAGTGGCCACGAAACACTTTTAAATCAAGAAATATTGCCAAATCTGTGCTTTAGAAGTCACACAAAAGGGCAGACAAGCTGAAAAACCAATCCTCGTGAACAGCGACCATTAGCAAAATAAGATGCCAAGTGATACCGAAGAAATGTAAGAAATGACGTGTAGGGACACTAATTTATGCAGGATTTCAAAACTGTCTGGCAAAATATGTCATAAAAGAAATGTGGGCTACAAAGTCACAGATAATAATTTTTAAAACTTAACAGGGAGAAAGAACAAAATCATTCTAGTATTTTTTTCTCTTTGGTATATGATATGAAGAATAAACATGAATTCAAAGATAACTGATTTTCAATTGCCTAGAATTCAGTTAAATAAGACAACTTCCTACAAAATCTTAATTAATGGGGTGAGGAGAAGTAAAGAGAGAAATAAAGAGGTTAGAACAAATCCCCCCTTGTGTTCGAAGATAAAATAGGCGAGGACTGACTGTCCCATTAAATCCAGAAGACAAACACTGTTGATATTTCAGGCAAGGGGTAACAAATACTTGATACAGTAACAGAATTTCAGAAGGAACTACCTAGAAACCGAAATAAAAGCACCTTCTTTCTAAATTTAAGTTCACAAAGCTTAAGGTTCCTAAATGCAACATCTGCATTTTCTACCCACTACTCCATAAAAAAACAGAAAAAACAACTAAAATCAGCATTGTTTTTCAGCATAGAAATGTTTTACCTGCATGAGTTTGGTGTCGTGTCCAGTATAAACAACTATGCCAAAGACCCACTGAGTATTTCTAAGCTGTGTACCTCTTAATAAGATCTGGTCAGGCCCAAGGGCAACAGGGCTAAAAATAAGAAACAACATTTATATTTAATGATACTTTGAAAAAATGAGCATGAATTTTCCCCTTAAACATAAGCCCACAATAAATCAAATGTTTCCTTTAGTCAAATTTGGACTATTTCACTGGGACACAGGGCCCATAAAGGTTATCCCTGGCTTAATCTACCCAAGGTTTATCTCATCCATTCATCAACACAGAAAAAGGTTTTTTTTTTGTCTCCTATAAAACGTTAAAAGGAAATTGTGTCGCTTATAACTCTCTCTTATGAAACTCAATATCCGAAAAGGAAATTAACATAACCAGAAGTTTATTCATTTGGGAAAGCCAGTTTATAGACTCTAAGGAAAAAAAAAAAAAAGCTACAATAACAAATTTGTCAAAGCTAACTTAATGATTTAAAAAAAGTCTGAGTGATAATTTAGAAATTTAAAGTGGGAGCCTACAAAACAGCCCTGTGTACTACATGAAACCAAGAAGGGTGTCACACTTAGACTTGTCAGAGTTATTTTGGGTTGATTCCCGTGATCGGGTCCTTCCCTTTGGGTCTGTTCAAAATATAAAGGCGGGGTGCACTGGTAAGAAGCATGCAGATTGACGATGAGCAGAAGAGAGAAGCTGCGCCCCAACGTAACGACAAAAAATGACTCAAATGATAAATGCCAAGAGGACAAAGACAACAGAATAGAGACAACAGAGCAGTGAACATTCTGAAGGAAGGGCAACTGGTCCTTTCATTGAACGTGCTAAAAACACAGACTACTTAGAAGAAAGCAAAGGGAAAAAACATGTTTCTCCAATAAATGTCAGGTCTTATACACTTCAGACATCTCTCTTCTGCTTTTCTGAACAATTTTACACAGCCCAAACCAACTACTCTCCTCCCTGGCGAGTAATACACACAGAAAGACCAGGCCAGTTCTGTGAACCTCACTTCAGACCCTCGGGATATTTTTCTTGCCAAAAATCAGGTCTTTCCTTAAATTTAAGGGAAGGTTTAAATGGATTAAAATGGTGTTTCAAGAAAAGCTCAGTCTCCCATATCTAAGCTAAACATGAAGAAATCTGTTTTAAAATATTATGAAAGCAGAAAACAAACTGATATTTGCCAAAGCTCCTGTAATTCTTAGTCACATTAAAAATAAATTAAAATAAAATCCACTAAGACAAGAGGAAGCGATACCTTTTCCCATCCAAGTTCAAGTTTCCGGTGAAATCGTAGAGGTGGCGATTGGGCCCTTCACACTCTATGCTCCCAGACAACTTCATCAGCACCTCCCTCACCTGCATGTCAGCTGTGTGACTCACACCCTGAAACATTCAACCCAAAGAGGAAACTGAACACAATCTTCCAGGTTTACGAATGACACTCAGCATCCCTACTGTTCATCAAAAGGAAATAAAGAATCAACTAAAATGGAATCGTTGGGTGGGGTCCTCAAGCTACCAGCCCTTCAGGGTGGACTTCACGGGCAGCTTCGGTCACAGCAACCTAATACAAAAGGTGTGGAAGAATTCAATCTATAATAACAATTTTACGTTTAAATTAATAACTCATGTTGACACAAATTTTCTGCTGCACCAAGTTGCATTGGATGATTCTGTCCACATATCTTTCTTTTCTATCTTAGATATTTGACTTAGACATTTTTTTCTCTTTAAAGAAGAGTTACAGGGTGCTAGATATCACACTATGTTAAAGGGGTGCTTTATTCTGTGTTTATGGCCACGTAAGGGCACAGCTAAGGGAGTGTGCTTTCTGTAAAGGGTTTGGGTGTGTTGCTCATGACTTTAGCATGGATGCGTCAGCATAGTGGTGGAGTCCTGACTTGGTGCTTCACTGAATTCTTTCCTCCAGGAAAAGCACTGACTGGTACGTGAGGGGAGCACTGTTGCCATTTGGGCCCCGTAACAACGCAAGTCATAAAAGGTGGCTTTTTTACCTGACGTATTTTAAGGTTCGTCTCCCCATCGAGATTGGCTGTTTCAACATAACACATTGCCTGAGGTTCACTAAGGAGAGAAAACAAAAAAGGTTGAGTAACGTCCCCTCCCCCCATTCACAGCTCAGAAAGCCTCAACCGTGGAAACTGCTGACCGGCCCTTCAAAGTGGCCTCATAACTGACCGCCACGGGCATAGTGACCGATGAGACAGGCAGGACAGACAGACAGGTGTGTGGAGGGCACAGCGCCAAGACGAGCTGTCTCTCCAATGATCCGCCCGCGCAGGCCCCACAAAACGGCCGCCCGACTCCAAGTGGACAGAAATAGCAGAGGATGAATGGGCAGGGGACAGGCCTGCGATGGGAAGCAAGAGGTCCCAGCTAAGACCGCCCCGTGGGCTCAGGTGACCCTGGACGTCAGACGCTGGCCTGCCCTGGACCGAAACAGCCACCCAGGCCAGGCCAGGCCAGCACACACACCTTCTGAAGGAGATTACAGCCAGAGGAACTGAGAAATCAAGGCATAGGCTTGGCAGGGATTTTCTTCCCTGCAGTTTTCACTGTGTCGACAGGCAACTGTTTAATCAAAACACCTGATTTTAAAGGACAGAAAACTCAAAGAATAGATAGAGTATAGCATCTGCCACGCTTAAACATAAGCGTGGCAGATACTATACTCCTACTTTGGATGCTCAGGTCCAGGGAGCACAGTTAGGGTTTAACAGATCCTGTGACCACCAGCCACGTACAATCTCCTGGCACTGCCCTTCCGGGCCATGTGGCCTCAGCAAGTTCAACGATCTCTCTGTAGCCCTTGTTTTTTCATGTACCAAGTAAGGCTGTCAAGGGCCGTTGGGAAGATTAAATGGGGTAATGTGCTCAACGGGCCACTTGGGACAAACACCAAGGAACCTGGAAAATGGGATGTCAGCTCAGGCAATCCTTATTCAAAGCTGGCTTTCTGAGGGTCACACCCAAAACTCATAACCCAAACTATCTCAAGTGATCAACGTTTTACTATTTCTGAGAGTTTCTCTGGTACTAATCAATAGGGACAAACATGAATCCTGCCCCATGTATATGGGGCCTTCTACAGGCCTGGGGTCCTTTTATTAAACCTTTTATCTCAAGCAGAAAATTTGTGCTAAGCCTTAAAATCTGACAAAATAAGTGATTCAATCCCATAAAAGAGAGTCTGTCTGCACTCAAATCAAATACATGCGGTGTGGGCTTCCCTGGTGGCGTTGTGTTTGAGAGTCTGCCTGCCGATGCAGGGGACACGGGTTCGTGCCCCAGTCCGGGAAGATCCCACATGCCGCGGAGCGGCTGGGCCCGTGAGCCATGGCCGCTGAGCCTGCGCTCCGCAACGAGAGAGCCCGCAACAGTGAGAGGCCCGCGTACCACACACACACAAAAAAAAAACACACACATGTGGTGTGAGATCTCATGCCCAGCAGCACGTCAGTACAGGGAGGTTTAGTCTTGGCATCACCTAATGTAATCTTGCACTCAAACAGAAGTTTATTCTTATCCTGATTTTGGCTTTCCTTCTTTGATATATACTTTTACGTATGATCCAAGGAAAAGTCAAGGACTGTGTTGTCTATCGTTTATACCACTTGGTGATGAAACCTCTGTAGCACAAAATTACCTAAAAAACATGGCAATGGTGCTTAGACAGAAAGGGGGCAAGATATGGACCATCTACAAGTCATGTGCACACTGAGAAATGCCTGTGGGTCTCTGAACCACTATAAGGGGAGGCATTTGATTCTGCAGAGAAGGCTGCTGGCTGGACCCACCAGAGCCGCTCCTGAAGTTTCAGACACGCTGTGACCTGGATGCTACCGAACAAATCACTCCACTGCTCTGGAATGTATCCCTACAAACGAGGAATAGCCCAGAACAGCCATGAGATGAAAGTGAATCAATAAATATAAAAAGACTTCAGAAAAAAAGTACAAAGAATTGAATGGGAGAAAGAAAACTCAGGGTTAAGGCAAAAAAATGCAAAGAAGTAAAGGAAGAAAAGGCGGGGGAGAGGGTGGTGACCCAGAGGGTGCAGGGAAGGTAGCTGTAGCGTTCTGCAGGCACTAGGTAACACTCCATTGTTCTCAACACCGATTTCAAAGCCATGCCACGAGCCACCTGACCTGGAGGACAGCAGGACCACATCTGCGGGAAGACACTGCCCGTTGACGACCTTCACGATGTCTCCCACGGCTACCTAGAACACAGGAACAAGGACAGAGAAACATGAGAGGCAGGAAAGCTCAAATGGTGATAAAAGAGGTTAAACGTCGGGAGAAAAAAATTACTGCGTAAAGTGTGTGCCGTGAAGCTTAAGGCAGAGAAGCTCAAATTATTTCCCTCGACAAGAATAAAAGGAACATTTCAATACAGACAAAAGGTAATACTGCCTTTCTGCAATGATGCCAAACGAAGAAGAAAAAAAAAAGAAGCAGGAGAAAAAAGATGAGTCAAAATGACCATCAGGTTTCACTTTCTCACAGTTATTCACTGGCTTACAGACACATGCACATCTATCCCCACAGCTGTGGGCAGCAGGGTAAGCGGTTAAGGGCACAGCTCGAGAGGCTGCCTGGACGCCTGGGTGAAATCCCCCGTGGGACCCCCTCCTAGTGCAGGTAAACCTTGAGCAACTCATGCAAACTCTGGTGCCTCACTTTTCCCATCTATCCAACGAGGTCATCAGCACATATTTCATGGGGTTATTGTGGGGATCAACTGAGTTAACACAGGCAAATTTCTTCTGTTTTACATCTGGGGAAACTGAGATTCAAAGTGAAAATACTGGGTCATGGTTGCAAAACCAGTGAGTGTTAGAACCAGGACTCAAACCAAGCCATCGGGCTGGAAGCCCAGTGCGCTGATTAAAAGGTAATACTAAATTCATGCAGGAACAATGCATCTCAAAGATCTCCTGGAAATACTCCACATGAAACAGATTCGTGTGGCCTCAAGAAACTGCCAGAAAAAAATCACAGAAGACCCCAAGCCAAGGAAACAGGTGTTCATCTGCAGGACACAAGCCCATGGCCAAGGGTCCACAGGGCCTTTAAATAACCTCACAGATACACCGGGCTGGAGAGAACATGTGTTTTCAAGCCAGGTAGGCCCAGGCTCAGATCCGAGCTTCACAGACACACATGAACTCACAGAGCCTAGCAGGCAGGCTCTCCACCTCCTTGACCTCCAGTGTCCTGACTTATAAAATGGGAAATGCCACCACTGACCTTGCAGAGTTGATGCAATGAGTAAGGAGGGATATGCCAGCACCAGGCATGAAGCAGGCACAGCTAAGTGTTAGCCTTGAGAGTAACTGAATGGGCACCATGAGTGTGAGAGTGAGGATGGTGGAGTTCTCTGACAGCACAAGCAAGGCTGTTTCTGGTACATAATTTCAAAACTCAAAGTCTAACTGAGCAGGACCCTACGGGGCCTTCCCAGGACAAACCGCTCCCCCACATCCTCTGCTTTAGCTCCTGGCTGAAGTACCTAGATAACAGCATGTGATGCACACTTCCTGGGTCGTTTAACAGATGTTAAAACGCCCACCAAATAGAAGAAATTAACTACTTGATGACCATGAGCACGTAGCCCCCAGACCTGCTGGCACCTAAGGACAATAATGTTAAACCTGTGACACCACCCTGTTACTACCATCAACCAATCACAGAACTGTGCACAAGCTGATCACCTACCCTGGGATGCCCCTCCCTCACCTGGGGCATGCTTTGCTGAAACCCTTTGGGGAGTTCAGGTGTTTTGAGCACTAGCCACCTGGACTCCTTGCTTGGCACCTGCAATAAAGACTGCACCTCCCAGCACCATTTATTGAAGAGGCTGTCCTTTCTCCACTGTATGTTCTGGCCTCCTCTGTCGTAAATTAGGTGTCATAAATTAGGTGCCGTAAATTAGGTGTCATAAATATGTGTCTGGCTTTATCTCTGGGCATTCTATCCTGTACCACTGATCTATATTTCTGTTTTTGTGCCAGTACCATACTGTCTTGATTACTGTAGCTTTGTGGTATAGTTTGAAGTTGGGGAGCCTGATTTCTCCAACTCCATTTTTCTTTCTCAAGATTGCTTTGGCTCTTCGGGGTCTTTTGTGTTTCTATACGAATTGTAAAATGTTTTGTTCTAATTCTGTGAAGAATGCCAATGCAATATTACTCAGCCATAAAAAGGAACGAAAATGAGTTATTTGTAGTGAGGTGGATGGACCTCTTAGAGTCTGTCATACAGAGTGAAGTTAAGTCAGAAAGAGAAAAACAAATACCGTATGCTAACACACATATATGGAATCTAAAAAAAAAAACAAAAAAAATAGTACTGATGAACCTAGTGGCAGGGCAGGAATAAAGACGTAGACATAGGGAATGGACTTGAGGACATGGGGTGGGAGGAGGAAGCTGGGGCGAAGTGAGAGTAGCATCGACATATATACACTACAGAATGTAAAACAGATAGCTAGTGGGAAGCAGCCACATAGCACAGGATCAGCTCAGTGCTTTGCGATGACCTAGAGGGGTGGGATAGGGAGGGTGGGAGGGAGGCTCAAGAGGGAGGGGATATGGGGACATATGTATGCATATGGCTGATTCGCTTTGGTGTGCAACAGAAACTAACACAGTATTGTGAAGCAATTATACTCCAATAAAGATTAAAAAATAATAATAAAATAAAGCACATGCGTATACCTATTCAGAAATCTAAAAAAAAAAGACTGCACTTCCCTTCACCACGACCCCGTGTCAGCAGATTGGCTTTACTGCAGGCGGGCAAGCGGACTTACGTTTGGTTCAGTAACAAAAGGGCACTATGCTTTGTTTCCTATTCTAACCCTGTTACTCATCTCTTTGAAATCAAGAATTGTTTAAAAAAACAACAACAACAAAAAAAAAACACTGCATCTTACAATCCAGGAAAACGGCCTGGCAGGTGACTGTGTTTAATATTTTATCAGGATAGAGGAATGTTGCTAAAAGTCATCCTGTTAGTGCTTTGATTTGCTTATCAAAGTGTGTGGGTAAGTCTAAGGAATCGGGCTCAACATCAAGAAGGGTGGTAAAAATTAAATTTCACAGCTTCTGTACATTTGAAGTTCATATCCAGCTTAAAGGCAAAAGAAAGGCAGGGGCTATGCTTCATTCTTATCTGCATCCCCAACGCCTAACACTGCCTCTGGCACATACTAAGAGCTCCATTTAAAAAAACAAAATCCATTTTTAATTGAAATAAAAATGCACGTGGCAAAACATAACAGGTATTTGGTTGACGGGTTGGTTTTTTTCTCTCCAAATGTGTGTAGGAAACAGTAATGAGCTTTAGGGATCTGAATCCATCCACTCCTAGATCCAGAATTCTGAGATCATCACTCCATTTTCTACTGTTTCAAGTAATGTCAACGGCCCAAATTCAAATAATTCTCTGCTCCTGCCAGCATGAGTGCCTTTCTGGGGAGGGGAGTGGCCACAGGAACATCGGGGAGAGGCCATTCCTAAGTGCCGTGGGAGTTCTCAAATTCCCATAGCACACCAGGAGCACTGCTACCATCTGGGAAGGCAAGAATCTCCAACCACCTGACCAAGAACCACCACACTTCCCCATGAGAGTGAGGTCAATATTCACAACACAGGACTTCTGGATGGCTACCCAGGCTAAGGCGTTATCACAAAACACTACCAAGGGGCTTAATGGATCTCCTGTAACAAAGTAAAAAGAAAATGACAGCCAAAATGAAGGCTGTGGTTACCACATCACGGGCATCTTGCAGACTCCTAAGGTCATAGAGGCATTTTAAACATAGAGGCATTTTAAAACATTTTATTAAATGTTTGGCAAGAGATACTATTATATGTTACTCTTCTAAAATGTAGTTTTCTTCTGAAATCACATAATCAGCTTTGAATCTTGGAGTCATCGGAGTCACCCTCCAAAAACATCTTGTGACCATTAAGTTCCAGCCACAACAGAGACTCACTGAAAAAGCTAATTTTAGTAGCCAGAAAACACCCAGATGGCACAGGATAGTTCTTCTCCATCTTCTATGTATCACTAGTAACAACCAAATCACCACGCCGTTCTCAAACCCCGCCGACCCCATACTCCAGCGAGGCAAACACTCCTTGCTCTTGTAAAGCTAAAAGCGGCAACTTTCAGCCTCAGAACCCACCCAGGATGGTTCCCAGCCCCCAGTCTACCACTTCGTATATTTAGGGCTAATTACAAACCCAGACTCTTCCCACCAAAAATGTCAGAAATGAGCATTTCAAATGTTAAAAAAAAATCTTTAAAAGAGTGCATTGAGATAAAGAGAACAGAAGACCAGGGGAAAACGTTTCTTTACTTGGATTCAGAAACTAGGAAATGATTTGAAATGTCAGAAATATCCATCAGGGGCAATGAACTTCCCAGCTCTGAACTGACACAGGGAATGGCTTCTAGAAGATGCAGCAACAGAGGAAACATGCACCGTTCTAGGAAAGCCTCAGGGAAAAACCACACTGCACCACTTACATGACATGGACATGGCTTGTGTCTTAACACAAACTTTATACCCAAATCAACACTAGCAGTAAATTACAGGTCTCCAAACCAGTACTTTCTGGCTTATCTTTAAAATGTGTTATTACCTCTTTCCACATAATGGTATGCCACATACCATTCCTTAACACTGAAAAAGAAAAACAAAACAAGTACTGGTTAATACTGATGATACTCAACATAAAATCAGCTTTCCAAAACCCAAAAGGCTCCTTTTAAAATTCCACTGATTAATTCCAACATACCATATCCTTAGACATAAACATATAACATCATCACTCCCCAAAACAGAGCCCCAACTAGGTACTTACGTACCATAGATAGAGGAATGCATGCACATAAATGTTCATGTTTGCAAATAAGTTACATCTATTCATATTTAGCCCATATGAAGAAAATAACCACCTTGCATTTACAAGACTCACCAACACACACACACTCGCATAAACACACCGCCCCCGCCCCCACATTAACACAGAGGTACTGGTCTAGAAATGCAACAATAAGTAGATAGAGGTAGGGGGCAATTATAAACCAAGGCTATGAATGCTTTGACTTTTATGGACATAAAATATGTCTAGCTCCTGAAAATTAAAACCTTTTCTAAAACTCTAAAATGCACAAATCCTGTTCAGATCTTAATTACCATGACTCACCTTTTGTTGGATTTGTTTGTCATTTTGCTATTTTTAAAGTATTTTATAGATTTCCCTCATTCATTCATTCATTCATTCATTTATGGCTGCATTTGGTCTTCACTGCCGCGTGCGGGCTTTCTCTAGTTGCGGCAAGTGGGGGCTACTCTTTGTTGTGGTGTGTGGGCTTCTCATTGTGGTGGCTTCTCTTGTTGCGGAGCACGGGCTCTAGGCACACGGGCTTCAGTAGTTGTGGCGCATGGGCTTAGTTGCTCCGCGGCATGTGGAATCTTCCCAGACCAGGGCTCAAACCCGTGGTCCCCTGCATTGGCAGGTGGGTTCTTAAGCACTGCGCCACCAGGGAAGTCCCAGATTTCCCTCAATTTATCTCAACACCATTAATTACTTATTTAAAATTCCTTAACTGCAAGTCTTGTTCTTAAGTTTTCTAGTGGAAAAAAATGAGTCAGCCTGCGGTCTTACCTATCGTTTTCTTTCTGTTAACTGCATTGTCTGCCTTATGTCGCTTCTGTTACAGAAAGAAAAAAAGGTGTTAGTTTCAAAAGTTCTAGATGAATAACTGAAACAGCAAACAATAAGATCCAGCAAAAAACAAGACAAGGAAATCAACTGGCAGCTACACTAATGTCCTAAAATTCAGTTCAATGATCGTGATCCAGCGTCACTCGCTAAATTCAGAGACTAACACCGTAAATGTAGGTGCGGTTTAAATGCTTATGTTTTGGCCACAGCAAGGAAAAAACACTTTGAAGCATAAAACTTTCTACTCCTTGATTGTTTTAGATTGAACTAAAAGAACTATTCTATAAGATAAACTAACAACAAAAACAACTGAACTTATTTTACTGATAAAGAACTTTGGGGGCAAAGTACCTTTGCTTTGATTTGTACTACATTTATTCATTTACCTATTCCCAGAAAAATGTGCGTGCATGTATGAGAGAGAGGGGGAGACAGACAGAAAGGAAGGGGAGAAGGAAGAGCCTGAAAAGAGGACAGAGAGAAAACAGGAAAGAGCGTGAATGTGGCTGTAGCCAATGAATTTGGAGATATGCACTGAAGTATGAGGGAGGAGATTCTTGTAAAGTAACCTCAATGCTGCTACACTAGACAGCAATTCAGTCCTCCATTTGCTACCCAGACTAGCACGCTCTCAATGAGGATGTAAGGAACATCGGCAATAAAAATCAAAGGGGCTCCATAAACCTAACATCAGGAAATGCAGATTGAACTACTTCTGTTTCACTGTACAGTTCAGACACTGTGTGTACACATGCTGTCCCCAAAAATACCATCATGAAACTTGAGAGCCTAGTTAGCCTATAGACCAATTTTTCTGCCTTAAAAAATCCAAAGCAGCAAATAAGTTGTAAGTTACATTCAATAAAGGTTTTTATTATCTGAAAGCAAAAACTTACAAAATCTTCTACAATCTCTTTGATGCCTGCGATTGTTAAAATAATGATCAATGGCACCAGGGTGGTATATCTTCCTGTTGGAGAAACATCTGGAATTTGCTGGAAGATAAAGAGACCCAAAGCGGGAAGTTGGCACATTAAAATCCTCTCCAAGAAAAAGAAAATATGGCACACACTCCTCACTCCTCTGCAGTTCTGTTGCATTCATTTCTGTTACAAAGTGATTATCTTATTTTAAGAACTAGCTAAGTCCATTACATATTTTTAAAATTCTACCCAACGTCGTTTTGTGTTTGGATCAGAAAAAAGGGTTAGAAGTCGGATCCCACAGTCTTCTTTCAGTGCCTCTGTTCGTAACTGCAATTATCCTTAAGAAGGATATACCTAAAGAAGTCTCCCTTTATGCAAAGATCCCGTTTGTTCAAGCAAACAGTAATTGGATGAAGGAGGCACATTTCATTCAAGTCTGATGACCCTTTCTTGGTTAAGCAAGATCTTATTTTGCATACAATTAAGGTTATGAATTCTAAGTAACTGTTTAAAACATGTCACCTGTAATAAGGCAATGAAGAGGAAGAAAGCATTGGCAGCTCTCCTGATCTGCTCGTACAAGAATCGAGGTAGAAACGTCAACACGCTGTACTTGGCCGTACTGTGAGGACAAAGGAAAACGCTGCTATCAGTTATGGACGTAAATTCTAAAAAACAGGAAAACAAAGTTTCCAAAATTACACAAGTGATCGTAAAAACAAAATATTTCAAAACTCAGGACAAGAACATTGCTGTGCTGGCCCTCTCCTACAAAGCTTCGTCTTGTAAAAAGATGAAGAAAAGATTTTCCTAAGAAAATCTTCTAATGTGATCTTTGTTTTCAAACTTTGATACATACATGTTCATTTAATGTCACACGGTGTAACCAGGGAAATGTACCCACCTTCTAGGAGCCTTGTGCTATGAACACACTAAGCATATAAACGATGTTTGTAAAGATAAAGATATGTATCAAAGATCACAAAACAGAAAGAGGCACATGTTCCCAAAGCAGTAATATATGAACACAGAGAGAGGTGAAGCATCTACCTAGTAACTCACCCAAATCAAGGTAGAATTGTTACCCCAGGATTGCTGATGCATTACAATTCTTATCACAAAGCCACTGATTCAACGTAGAACGTCAACTCTATCAAGCATGCCCTGGTAACGGGCATGTGGTTGACAGTTCAATGTGTCCCTCTGGGTACTCAACACAGACATTTTATGCTCAACCACACCTGAATGAACCCCCCTTCCACACATCCTTCATTCAGCCACCTTCACTCGCACTCCACTTCCACGTGAGACATCCTCTCCTTCCACACCGTGTCTCCAGGACTAATCTTGCCCTCCCACGAAGTTTGGTCCAATTTGCCAAGGCTCTTCTTCCTCCAAGTCACAGGGTGGTGTTTACACCTCCATAATATAGTCTCTGCTTTGCTTTGTATTATATTTATGTACCCCCAGAATAGATTCCGGGAACAGTACGAATGTTTACTTTGTTAAAAAAAGAAATAACAGACCCAAAATGGAGTCACTTGTGCTCAGCCCACATCATCAAACTGAGACTCAATTCCTGACCTAATTGCAGCTTCAGCCTGTTCCAGGAGTCCAATCTTCACCAGTCAGTCGGAATCACCTGGTCAGCACTAGGGAGGTTATCAACTGATACACCCCAAAGGAGTGTGACTTTGCCCCAAACAACTGACTCTTAGCTAGTAACTTCCTTGTCCCACTGTTGTTTACCTGTAAAAGTCTTCCACTTTGTACAACTCCTCAGAGCTACTTTATCTGCTCGATGGGAGGCTGCCCAGCTCATGAATCACTGAATAAAGCCAGTAAGATCTTTAAAATCTACTCAGTTGATTTTTTTTTTAAACAACTTCAACTTGGTATGTTCCTAGCACATAGCAGATAATCAACGAACGGTGAAATAATGGAAAGGCATAAACTGGGGACCTGAGGGATAAAACGAACCATACCTCCTTTAGCTGCTCAAAGGCTCATCCATAAAAGTACCTGCCAAGTCTCAGCTCACCTTCTGAAGCCACCTCTTACCTGAAGCACAGTCTTGAGAGATTTTCTGGGTTTAAAATACACATTAATTAGAGGCACCAAATAGAGAGCCAAGAGCTCAGCAGACAGAGCACCTGAGGCACATGTACGTCTGTAACACCCGACGGTGACCAAACCTGGAGTGACAGAACGAAACGCCAGAACGGACAACTCGGGCTTCCCTGGTGGCGCAGTGGGTAAGAATCCGCCTGCCAATGCAGGGGACACGGGTTCGAGCCCTGGTCCAGGAAGATCCCACATGCCATGGAGCAACTAAGCCCGTGAGCCACAACTACTGAGCCTGAGCTCTAGAGCCCGTGGGCCACAACTACTGAAGTCCACGTGCCTAGAGCCCGTGCTCCGCAACAATAGAAGCCACGGCAATGAGAAGGCCGTGCACCGCAACGAAGAGTAGCCCCCGCTCACCGCAACTAGAGAAAACCGCGCACAGCAACAAAGAACCAAAGCAGCCAAAAATAAATAAATAAAATAAATAAATTTATTTTAAAAAAACTGACAACTCAAAACACACAGCAGCCTGAGGCCATATGATGGGGGAGTGGGGAAGGAATGGGATGGGATGGGATAGCTCCGTGTACCATTTGTGGCCACTGCTGCAGGGAAGATCTGGTATCACAGCCTGGTGTTTTGCAATACACAATGATTAAGAGTCATCCTTAAGACAGAATTATTTCTAGCCTTCTGAAGGCGCTGTGATACTGTGACTTATCACAAGAAACATATACTTGGTCTTCATCCCAGTTACTGGCACAGAGCTCCTAAAACCCTTGGGGTTTCTGTTGTGTTGAGAGCAATAAAGGTATCTTTTGTTATGTCAATGATATGACTCATGGAAAGCCCCTAGGTAACCTAAGGATGGGGGCTGGATGCCAGGGGAACCAACCACATGATTGGAGGGTTGAAACTTTCAGTCCCACCCCCTCGTAAGAGAAAAGAGGGGCTGGAGATTTCAATCACCAACAGCCAATGATTTTATCAATCACATGTTTGCAATGAAGCCTACATTAAAAAACCAAAAGGACAGGTTTGGAGAACTGAAGACCCAAGGGAAGATCCGATGTTGCCATTTAAGTCTATAGACCATCTGCTGGCAGAATTCCTTCTTCCTCAGGGAGGTCAGTCTTTGTTCATTAAGGCCTTCACCTGATGGATGAGGCCCACCCACATTATGGTGGGCAATGTGCTTTACTCAAAGCCCACCAATTTATTGATAAATGTTAATCTCATCCAAAAGGCACCTTAAGAGAAACACCTAGAGTAACGTTTGACCAAATATCCAGGCGCCCTGGCCCAGCCAAATTGACACATAAGATTAACCATTGCATGCATATCCCGATTCAGTGGGTCTGGAATGGGTCTGAGATTCTGCATTTCTAATGAGTTCCCAGGTGAGACCAAGGCTGCTGGTCTGAGGACCACACAGAGGGGCAGCTACCCCCTGAGGAGGTAGATGTGTTCAAGTCACCCATCTGAGTTCAATCCTGCTGAACAGTATAAAATGTAACTGGATGGGAGGCATTTACCATCACTTCCCCAGGGGAAAGAAAATGTATAGGATGAAAGGGGTGAATGAAGAGCTTCCCAGCAGAAGCGTTTGTTCACCAGCTGAATTCGTTACCCCAGAAGATTCCCCCTCAAACTGCGTGTGTTAGCCTCCCTGATGGCTTGGCTGCAAGCAAATCTCAGGCATTTAGTGAGTCTGTAGGGCCTGGGGCACGGGGAGAAACGATCAGGAGAAAACAGAACTGTTTCCCGTGCTTCACTCAGCTTCCCTGTAAATATCTGTTAGATCAGTGTTTCCCAAAATCGGGTGACATGGAGAATGACCAGGGGCTTGTCAAAACTCCATCCATCCACCCACCCATCCTTCCACAGGTATTTACTGAGCCTTATCCATGTACCAGGCACCGTGCCCAGCACTGCGGGGAATCAAAGGGTCACAAAAGCATTATCTCAAGGGAATTACATTCTAGAGACAAAATGACACTTTAAAACCAAATAAAATACGTGGCAGGATAGACAGTGAAGAATAAAGTGGAGGAAAACAGACCAGGGGTGGAGGACACAGAAGGGGACACGGGGTGGGGGGGTGACGGGGGCGGGAGCAGAGGAAGAAGGTATTTTCCACAGTGATCAGGGAATGTGTCACTTAGAAGGTGACCTGTGAGCAAAGGCCTAAGGGAGGTGACAAAGCAGGAACCAGCCACGTGGACGCACAGGGGAGACATCTGCAGAGAGAGGGAACAGCACGCCCAAAAACGCTGAGAGGGAGGGCGGCCGCTGTCCTCCTGCTGCAGGGGCAGGGAGGGGACCGGGGGCGGAGCGATGGGGCTGACTCAGGCCCTGCAGCTCATGCCCACACTGGCCTTTCTGTCTTCAGGAGACAGGAAATCTCTGCAGGATTCCGAGGATAAGACAAGGTCTGACGACAATACCAACCTGCAAACCTCTGTCCGGGCACCTGACCCAGCAGGGAAGGAACCTGGCTACGTGTGTGGTGGACACGTTCCTCGTGGAAACTTAGGATGTGGCGAGTATGGGAAACAAGCATCAGAAAATAGGGCCTGGAGACACGTGGGGCAGGGGCTCCCTGCCTGTCACAACAAAAGCGCTTCCAGAATCTGACCTCCGGAGGGCAGCCCCGGAACCAACCCCGGGATGATGTCTGAGTGCAATGTTCCAGCTGGGAGAAAAAATCCAAGTTGATGGCTGTTCTCCACAGGCAAATCTAACAATGCAGTAGCTGCTCAAAAAGTAACTTCTCTGGATCACAAGCCTGCGGAAACCCAGGAACCAAACTAGCTTAACACTCACCTTCCAGATGTGAACAGTAACCCACACTGGGGTGTTTTCCTTCTCTGGCCTCACATGGACAAATACATTTCTCGTACGTGCCCAAGGTAGCCTAAGCATTCAGTGTTTACTGGAAGACTGGGGGGCCCCTTTAAACCCCTTCACAGAAGCTGACTCTGAGCTGACCAGTGGCTCCATGACCCTGTTCTGGGAACCCTCCCCCTCCCAGCTCCCTGCAGGAGACCTTCCACCTTTCTGCTCGCACATGTTCACTCAGAAAGGAGTTCCGGATTATTGAAGGTAGAAGACACGGCCTCAGACGGCCATTCATGTCCTCATAAACAGCTTAATTCATTTGTCCCTTAAGAGTACATTATACACTAACCCCTAAGAAAGAGGAAGAGCCATGAGACCAGTATATAGAAAGCCCCCAGGGGACCCCGACACTCCCATTGACAACGGGCCTCACCACACACCTGGGACTTGCCCAGGAGGATGTGCCGACAGACAGACTGCCGCAGACAGGTCCTCTCCCCTGCCGTGGACTCCTGACGCATTGTCAGTCACCCCTCCCAAATTATATTCTGGAAATCTTGAACGCAAAACTCCCTGATCACCAGAGCCCTTCCATGTCAAGACAGGCCCACCTCACTAGAGAGTTTTACTTCATTTTACTGAACTACTGAAATTTCACCAGTTACAAAGAACAGATTAATAAGCTCATTTCCAAACGTGGATGTGTTTATTTTCAACACTTTTCCAGTTTCTTTGTCTACAACTGGAAAAGACGTGCTAGATACTGCCTGGCCTCATACCCTGTTCCCAGAACGCAGTCACCGGACCTGATGGTGTTATAATTACTTACAGCACTTTAGTATAGACCGTGCAGGCTGAAAAATCAGCCTGTTCTTTACAATACACATCCAATGAGAAAAATGGGTTGAGTCCTAATCAATCAGCTTATAAATATACCTTTGGGGCTTCCTTGGTGGCACAGTGGTTGAGAGTCCGCCTGCCGATGCAGGGGACACGGGTTCGTGCCCCGGTCTGGGAAGATCCCACGTGCCGCGGAGCGGCTGGGCCCGTGAGCCATGGCCGCTGAGCCTGCGCGTCCGGAGCCTGTGCTCCGCAACGGGAGAGGCCAGAAGAGTGACAGGCCCGTGCATCGCAAAAATAATAATAATAATAAAACATAACAAGAGGTTGCAAAATATACAGTGTTCTGATGGAAAAAATAAGAATTGATATGTAAAAAAAAATGTTCCAGTAGAAAAATGAGACAGGAAAAATAAGTTATACTAGAAAGGAGACAAACATGCTATACTACTTCCCTAATCCATCCTGAAGTAAATAAGTTAAATCTTCATCTATAAGAAAATTCAGAGAGATCTCTTCTAAACCTAACTTAGAAATACAGTGGAAACCACCAAAAGAATTAAAAACAGTGGTTGCCTTTGGTGGAACAGAACGAGAATGGGAGATATAGGGCTGGAAGCTACTGATTTTCATGATAAGCTTCCACAGTATTTGAACTTTTAACTACCTTCAACTATTATTTTAATAAATATTTTAAATAAAAATTAATAGTACCAGGTGTAACTGTCAAGGGGCCATCAGTTCTTGGATGTTGAGCTAATTTCAGGAATGGCTGTACATAAGGAGCTGTTTATTAGAACATGAAATTAGGCTGAAGACCGAGTTTACTCGTATACTCCTTCCCCCCACAAAACCAGATCGTTGCACTCATATCTGATAGTAATCCGTACGATGACCTCCTTCCACCAGCAGCAACTGGGCCCCGGGTCACGGATAAAAGGAAGGGAATTTTAACCTGCCCTCCATGAGTCTAATGAGAAGGAAACGTCAGCCTGGCACCCAGAGTACAAAGCGTTTACACTCTCATTGCTTTGAGAAGAGCAGTCTGGCTTTTAGGACGGGAGTCTTCACCCTGTAACTCAGCCCCCGGGAGAAACGAGAGTAAAGTTCCTCCCCCTTAAATGGAAGTCACTTTATTCTGTAGCGTATTTAGCTCTTACTCAGTTCTCTTGCTTCCTTCCTTTCATCCTCTGCTAAATTCCTAGAACATCTTTCTTCTTCTCATCAAACCACATCCTTCTCTTCTGAGCCAGCAGCCCAAGGGGTCACCTTCTCTGCAAGCTTTTCTCTATTCACGTCTACCCAGCGCACAATCATTTCAACTGCGTGCGTGCGTGTGTGAGTGAGTGTGGGCGGGGGTGAGGGGTAGGGGAAAGGGAGCAGGGAAGGCAATTCTCTCTCCTCTGACCGTTGAGCTCTAGGTTGGCCACATCACATAAGTATTCCCTTAAGCCCCTGTGCTTGCCTTGCAGGTGGAGAGCCCAGAGCACACCTCAGACCAGCAGCAGCACGGCGCCCTCTGCTGGCCGGTCGTCACCGCAGTGTTTCTGCCAGGTAGACCTCACTGCCCCATCCAGTCTGAGCCAGACCACGGTCCTCAGTCGTTCTCCAACAGAAGCTTCAATTCACCCCATGTTCAAAGGGTTCAAATCCGGGGGAGGGGGGACAAAACGCACCAACCAGGAAGCTTGAGCTGTGAGCTCAGATCAAGGTCCGCACAACATGAAACTGTGTCAGAACGTGGCTACAGGAAGCAGGAAAGTGATGACAAGAAATAAAAATACGGTGGGACGCACATATGGCCACCTGATCTTTGATAAAGGAGGCAAGGATGTACAATGGAGAAAAGGCAGCCTCTTCAATAAATGGTGCTGGGAAAACTGGACAGCTACATGTAAAAGAATGAAATTAGAACACTCCCTAATACCACACACAAAAAGAAACTCAAAATGGATTAGAGACCTAAATGTAAGGCCAGACACTATAAAACTCTTAGAGGAAAACATAGGAAGAACACTCTATGACATAAAACCACAGCAAGATCCTTTCTGACCCACCTCCTAGAGAAATGGAAATAAAAATAAACAAATGGGACCTAATGAAACTTAAAAGCTTTTGCACAGCAAAGGAAACCATAAACAAGATGAAAAGACAACCCTCAGAATGGGAGAAGATATTTGCAAACAGAGCAACTGACAAAGGATTAATCTCCAAAATATATAAGCAGCTCAGGCAGTTCAATATCAAAAAAAACAACCAACCCAATCCAAAAATGGGCAGAAGACCTAAACAGACATTTCTCCAAAGAAGATATACAGACTGCCAGCAAACACATGAAAGGATGCTCAACATCGTTAATCATCAGAGAAATGCAAATCAAAACGACAATGAGGTATCACCTCACACCAGTCAGAATGGCCGTCATCAAAAAATCTACAAACAATAAGTGCTGGAGAGGGCGTGGAGAAAAGGGAACCCTCCTGCACTGTTGGTGGGAATGTAAATTGATACAGCCACTATGGAGAGCAGTATGGAGGTTCCTTAAAAAACTAAAAATAGAACTAACATAGTATCCAGCAACCCCACTACTGGGCATATACCTTGAGAAAAACATAATTCAAAAAGAGTCATGTACCACAATGTTCACTGCAGCTCTATTTACAATAACCAGGACATGGAAGGAACCTAAAAGTGTCCATCGACAGATGAATGGATAAAGAAGATGTGGCACATATATACAATGGAATATTACTCAGCCATTAAAAAAAACGAAATGGTGTTATTCGTAGTGAGGTAGATGGACCTAGAGTCTGTCATAGAGTGAAGTAAGTCAGAAAGAGAAAAACAAATACCGTATGCTAACACATATATATGGAATCTAAAAAAAAAAAAAAGGTTCTGAAGAACCTAGGGGCAGGACAGGAATAAAGACACAGACATAGAGAATGGACTTGAGGACACAGGGAGGGGGAAGGGTAAGCTGGGTCGAAGTGAGAGAGTGGCATGGACATATATACACTACCAAATGTAAAATAGACAGGCAGTGGGAAGCAGCCACATAGCACAGGGAGGTCAGCTCGGTGTTTTGTGACCACCTAGAGGGCTGGGATAGGGAGGGTGGGAGGGAGATGCAAGAGGGAGGGGATATGGGGATATGTGTATATGTATAGCTGATTCACTTTGTTACACAGTAGAAACTAACACACCACTGCAAAGCAATTATACTCCAATCAAGATGTTAAGAAAAAATAGGGTGGGAGACAAGGGACCCCAGCCTCCATCCTCGCTTGCAGGTCCCTCTCCCCCTCTCCCCCTCCCCTGGAGCCCTCCATCAACCTTTGCAAAAGCAAATCCCATCGCTTCTTAAAACCAAGTCAAACCTCTTGTCAACGTCTTAACCACTGGCCAATCCTGAGGTCATAAGATACTCTGGCCTTTTCTGAGCTAAGAGGAGGTGGGTAGGTGCCACCCTGCAGGGAGGAAGCGGAGGGTGGCGACGGGACCATTCTCAGCTCCCCAGTCCTGTTTTGTTTTTACCCAAATCTGACTCTTATAGTCCTTACCAACACGCCAGGACAGCGGGGCTCACACAGCTGTCGGGGAGGGAGGTGCCAGCCAAGGGGAGAGCTGAGCAAACGCCCAAGTCGGTTCAGGAAGGAGGATCCTGCACGGAGGGGGGTGGCGCTGGGACGACAGTCATCTCAGGGACACCACCTAGCAAAGAGCCGCCAGGGGACATGAGCGGCAGGGGGAGCTCACAAGTGAAGCCCAAGGACATCGCTGTGACAAAGGAAACCACTGGAGCATCACACTTACTCGCTGCTGGATGGATGTGGATGGAAGGCGTCCGAAAGGATAAATGGGAAGATAGTGGTGGCTGTGTTTGCAAACAGTTATAAAAATGTCAGAAGCTTCAATTCACTTCTTGTCCTTCTGTTTTCAGCTTTTTAAGCAGAGATGTAGGTCCTGTGACTATCAGAGAAGCAAAGCTCTTCTAAAAACCCACAGGTACCAGGGTCCTTGCCCCTCCAGAAGGGAAAACAAAGAAGCAGAACACAGGCTGCGTCCCCTATTGTCCCCTCTCGTCTCCCCTCTCGCTGTACCCGCCGCCTCCCTCACCGTCTCTGCCAAAGCAGCCTCCGCACCTCCTCTGCTGCGGCAGCCGTTGGCCTCCCAGGAAACCTAATAAAACATTTATGCATGTTTCGATCCTCTGCAGTGGCCGGAAGGTCAAAGCCCCCCCACCAGGCACAAAGCCCCCTCGGAACAGTCTCCAGCACACACTGAAGTCACTGCGGCCAATCCAGGCTGATCTCTTTACTTCACTGGGGTTTTTCGTTTCCCCAAAGGTTTAAAAAACACTAACACGTGTTCCTCAAGGAAGCAAAGCCCAGCGGGCCCTCCACTGGGGCGCAGTGACCCACATGTGGCTCCCTGGGTTCTCTGGGCCACGGGGGGGGGTCAGCTCCCCCCGCAACCACCAGGTCGCTGCTCCTGCCCCTCCCCCCTCCTCTAACCACCCCCCACCAGCCTGGCTCCTTCCCTCTGAAGCTGTGCCCCTCCCCCTGCCGTGGGGAAAACAGGACTTGATTCACCTTGATCCCCAGCTCACTAGCTGCCGCTGCTCCTTGGGCCTCAGCCCTTCCCGTCCTCTTAGGAAGGGACGGTTCTCCTGTCCGCGTCCAAGTCCACGGGCTGCCCCTTTAACCCCGGGTGCCTCCACCAGGCTCTCGTACCATCTGATGGTCCAATACCTCAGCCTTCCCCCCGGCCTTCACTGCTGACCCCTCAACCTTTAAACATGCTCGCGACTCTTCCGGGCAAGATCTGTTTTCATATAAAATTGTGCCCGAGCTTCTCCCCTTCGCCAGCCTCTCTCTCTTCATCGACTTATCTCTGCGGAAGGGTCCCTACCCACCTCCCTCCTCAAAGGGCCGCCCTTGGCTTCTGTACCCTCCTCCCTGGGTACCATGTCCCCTCCTTCGCTGAGGGGCCCTTAGACAGGACCCTCTTGTGCAACAGCCCCAAGCGTCTTGTCTGCTCACTTCTGTATCTCAAATCGCTACCAGTGTGTGCACAGTCACCAAATCCACCTCCAGCCTTGACCTCTACCACAAGCCCTCCCTGGACCAATACATTTACCTCTGGATACACCTGCCTGCCCATCCCAGACTTGCAAGGTCAGTGTGGTCCAAACTGATGGCTCCGCCTCCCGTTTCCCATTTGGTTAGTGATTCTATGATGGGTGCCAGCAACCACGCCCAGGAGTCCAGAAAAAAAGCAAGCAAAAATAGGAGATGAAACAGGTGACAACAGAGAGGTCAAGTGCTCCCAGTGAACAGAAGAAGAGGGTGGAATTCTGTGGGGTTTCTGTTACTTAGAAAAACTAAGAACAAGTTCATGAGCAACAACACAAAAGTGAACAAAAAGAAAGCAAAGGCTGTACTATGACATCAAAATCAAGTCTAAGGCTAAAACAATGAATAAGGCCAAATACTACATAAGGCCAAAAGACTAACTGGAGCCATGTCACCACCAGTATGGTAAAGTCTATGTAGTAAGTGACACAGCACAAAGCATGTCAAGCAAAAATCAGGAGGGAGTTGACCCAAAAAATTTGTGACAGTCTGGTAATAGCATTAGTCTCCTAACTGGATGGGTGAGAACATAGAAGAATGTAATGTAAAACTCTGGAGCCTACAGAGAACCTATTTCCTCCCAAATGCAGAGGGAGACCTGAGCAAATCTCTCACTCCTAGTAGCAGGGAACAAAGCAACAGGGAATCCATGACACATTCACAGACCACCTGCAACACCTGCCAACGGGCAAGAGAAACAGGTCCCGCCTGCCTCAGGCGCTAAGGACAGCAGGCGCGGGAGCTGCAACAGGAACTGGTCAACAGGTCAACTGAACCTGCTCCCCCAAGCCAGGCCACGGACACAGGACACAGTCACCACAGGATTTAACAGCCACAACAGACCTTGAAAGATCTACTTCGAACCCCTCATTTTACACAAGAGGAAACCTAGGCCCGGAAGACAGGAGGCTATGGCCAAATATAGCTGCACAGGTGCAGGAGAAGATGCAGCCCACGGTCAAGGGCAGCTTGAGACCCAGGACGATGGTAGAGGGGTAGCTTGCACCCAGTGTGTCACAGACCCAGAGAAGATTGCGTTTTAATAGTCCCCTCCTCTGTGTGGCAAAAAAATTACATTCAGTAACAATCATGAAACTAAAACATATAAAACTGACCAGGAAACAGCAAACACTGCCTTTATTAAGTTTTATCTAATCATGCCAATAAATACTAAAATCATAGTACAAGAAAAAGCACAACTCTTTGTTATAAAGCAGAAACTAACACACCATTGTAACGCAATTATACTCCAATAAAGATGTTAAAAAAAAAAGCACAACTATCTGTTCAATCATTTTTATATTTACAGAACAGTTTGAATTTTGATCCTTTGGTTATAGGCTGCTACAATATTTACGTCAATAGTTGTCAAGTAACTCATAGGTGAAATTTAACAAAACCAAAACATCTGTAAAAAATATAATTTAGACAACTACCGAATCATATCACTAATGTTAGCTTTTTATTTTCTTGATTTGGTCTCCAATTTGCAAACAATGAATAATTATGAAAATGTTTCAATTTTAAGATTTTTATTAAATCTAGTCTGTGTGCACTGGGGGCCAGAGGGTTACCTGGGACTGCTCCTAATTCCCATGTCGAATATAAGATGTATTTAAAAGTAATAAAAATGTGCTAGTTTGAAGCATATATGTGTATATATTTTATTGCCGACACTGCAGACCAATGCTGGTGCACAAGGACAAGGCACAGCAGACAGACTTTTAGTCGGTTTTACCGTTTGCACCTCGGGCAGATGGCTCCTCGGTCCTCCACAAACTGTGGGGTTCAGGTGAGTTACGTACCTTTTTCCTGCAGGTTTCCTCACCTGTGAATTGGTGATTCCAGCTCCACCTCGCCCACACCTCCCTTCCGGCCTCTCCTTAGGGTTGCAGGCTCAGATGTGGGAGCCTGGCCCCCTCACCTGGGTGCAGTCTGTACCACAAGGTGAGCCTAAGAGGAAGGTGCCGTGGTAGTGAAAGTTACACACGGCACGACCTGGAAGAACACACCAGAAGGCTGCGCTGGGCCTTCTGCTCCTGGAATTCCTCTTCTAAGAGGCTGAGGGTGTGAGCCAGAAAGCAGAGGGGAACTAGGTGATCCAGGCCTGGATAACACATGTGGTCCCTAAGTCATCACCTGCACCCAAACCCACCAAAAAACTAAAGCAAAATGGGAAAAGAGACAAGTCACCAATGCCTTGCTTTTCCATCATATCCCCAATGGCAGCTCAGTGACTGGTGTGTACTAGAGACTAAAAATAAATTTGCCAAATGAGCACATTTTAAACTTCAGCTGATAGAAATGACTAAGGGTGCCAGCTATCATATTAAATCCCAAAGGCACCTGCATTTGAGGACAGACATCAATCTGTTAAGTCTGAAGAACTGACATTAAAAGCATTTAACTCAGTGCCCCCCTTTCAGGAGTACTTTATATATAAAAGCAAAACATCAAAGGCACACAAAACACAAATTTCTGAGGCTTAAGTAACTGCTTTGGGGGTTCGGTTCTGTTCAATAAGCAATTAAGTAGGAAGGGAAATCTTAGAACAACATGTGAAGCCAATTCCTATTTTCTGTTCAGTTCTGACCTTCCCCGGTGGAAGAAAGTCATTCAGTGCAGTGCTGCGGGGCTGGGAGTGGACTGGACTGCCAAGGGGGTGGGAGATGTGAGACAAGAAGGGCACTCTTCTTAAGAGATGTGGGACCCTCCTGTGTAAACCATAATGGAAAAGTATATATACATGTATAACGGAGTCACTTTGCTGTACGGCAGAAATTAGCACATTGTAAATCAACTATACTTCAATAAAATATATATTTTTTTTTTCTTTTTTTTTTTTTGCAGTACGTGGGCCTCTCACTGTTGTGGCCTCTCCCGTTGCAGAGCACAGGCTCCGGACGCGCAGGCTCAGCGGCCATGGCTCACGGGCCCAGCCACTCCACGGCATGTGGGATCTTCCCGGACCGGGGCACGAACCCATGTCCCCTGCATCGGCAGGCGGACTCTCAACCACTGCGCCACCAGGGAAGCCCAATAATATATTTTTAAAAAGAGAGATGTGAGACCCAAATCTTAAAAGACTGAAAGGCTTTAGCAAAGAAGGAGAAAGCACCCCAGGGAAAGCGCGTGATTAAAGGCCCAGGGAGCACCTCGCTGCAGCCAGAGCACAGGATGAGAAGGAACAGGGGGCAATGGACCGGGAGCCCAAGGGTAAAATGAGCACAGCCTTGCACACCTCACTGAAGACAGAACACAAGTAGCGATGGTCCCTGGACAAAGAATCCCGGAGCCTTCACTGTTCTAGAACAATGACCACCTGGAAGGGAAGTGGTTGAGAGGTAGGGGTCACCGTAACAAGTGGAGAAACAGAGCCTGAACCAGGGCAGGAGAAACCACCTGCTTGACAAGGCAGGTCTGGTTAAAGCCCATGCCCAGTCCCACCAAGCTTCTCCCCCAGCCTGCAATTCTCCATCCTGGTTCAGGAATATCCCAACTTTCCCAGGACCATCAGGGTAAAATGGGTAAAGTCGACGGGAGAAATAGGGAAGAAAATAAGTCATTTGAGTTTCCTTTAAACTTTTATACCTACTTTGAAAAATGGTGCTTTTTTGTACCATGGTACACAGCAAGACGTAAGATCAAGCACAGAAGAATCAAAGGATGGAGACACCATAAAAACAATGACAGCTTGACAGAGCCCTGAAACTCCCTACAATGGTGGAGAATTACTATTTCAAAGGGCAGTAAGACGATCACATAGGCATCTGGAGCAGACAGATTCAGAGAGACAGGAAATAGAACAGTGGGGGTCAGGGGGCGTGTGGGTGGGGAGGCTGGAGGGATAGAAAGTCTTAGTTTGGGAAGATGAAGAGTCCTGGACATTGTTTACACCATGACGTGAGTGTATTTGACCCTACTGAACCGTATACTTAAAATAATGAGGATGGTAACTTCTATGTTACGTGTATTTAGCACAATTAAAAAGAAAAAAGGGAAAGAGGAAAAGCGATAGGCCTACATGACATATTATGAAGGACCGGAGAGGCAATATCCATGGTGCATCATGTTCTGGACATTTTCACATTTGGAGCCTCACATGACATCACAAGAAACCTTCAAGGAAATGTGCTTCCCATCTGACAAATGAGGAAATGCAGCCTCAGGGAAATTACTGGCACAGGTCACTCAGCCAGAAATCAGGAGAGCCAAGACCTACAGACCAGATTTGCTTCGCCCATTTTACTTCACTTTGATTGCCTTTCCTCCTCTGGCTATTCAAGAAAAAAAAAAAAAAAGTTTACACTGAGTTTTTTCTGTTACTATTTTTCCAATAAGTACTTAGTAATTTAAAATTCTCTGTGATAACCTCAGGCAAACACTAAAATTAAAAATCAGGTTTAAGCAAAACGAAAATGTTTGTGTTTGTTCCTTACATCCACTCAGCCTACTCAATGTGCACTTTTTTTTTTTTTTTTTTGTGGTACGCGGGCCACTCTCTGTTGTGGCCTCTCCCGTTGCGGAGCACAGGCTCCGGACGTGCAGGCTCAGCGGCCATGGCTCACGGGCCCAGCCGCTCCGCGGCACCTGGGATCTTCCCGGACTGGGGCACGAACCCGCGTCCCCTGCATCGGCAGGCGGACTCTCAACCACTGCGCCACCAGGGAAGCCCTGTGCACATTATTTTTTAATCTCTACTAACACAACACCAAACCTGGTGGTTTGTTTTTTTTTTTTTTTTAACTCAGTGATTATATACAAAGTTTAGTGGAAAGTTATTGCCAAACATACTATCTAAAATGCAAATGACAGAAACATCAAAATTCATAAGGCACTCAGCCAGGCACTGTTTACAGTGTTTTCTGCACATTAATTCAGTAATTATGCATATTAATTAATTAATCTCCACAATACTCCCGTGACACACGCACTGCAGGACGGGTGACAATAGGATCGCCTTCAACAAAACCACCACGTGCTAGTTCCCAACAGAAATCAGAGCCCCACCCCAGACCAAATAAACAGATTTTTCTTATGCAATGTAAGGTTTTTTTTTTTTTTTTAAATGATCTATATATCCTCGTCTCTCCAACCATGCGACAGGAAACGGGAAGCACAATACGGCCTGTGGAGTGCAAGCGTGAAGTGACCATCGGCACTGATGCTGTTCTCCAAAGATTCCACAAAAATGCATTTGATCATTTATGGGCTACATCAACCTGGCAAAAAGGTTTTAGAGACAATTCACTTTTTTTTTTTTTAAGTTTACTGAAGTATACTTGATTTACAATGTTAATTTCTGCTGAACAGCAAAGTGATTCAGTGATACATATATGTTGATATATTCTTTTTCATATTCTTTGCTATTATGGTTTGTAGGATATTAAATACAATTCTCTGTGCTGTACAGTAGGAGCTTGTTGTTTATCCATTCTATATATAATAGTTTGCATCTGCTGACCCCAAACTCCCAATCCATCTCTCCCCAACCCCCTGCCCACTCAGTCAGCAACTATCTTCAAAGTCTTACTAAGCAGAGAACACATCTCAGACGTTACAACAAAGCTCTATCACTCAACTACTGCTCTATTCATTATGTTATAAACATTATTATTCCACGGACATATGTGGACCCATTTTTAGACCATTCTAATTTTTAAATACCCGACGTATTTCAAAAAGTAAACAGCATATGAGTTTCTCAAAAAGCCTAGACATTCTTACTGTAATCATTTTTTCTAATTGTAGTATCTCAAAATATCAAAATTCATGAGGTCCCTTAGCCCAACAGTTCAAAAGAACATGCAATGCATAATTGATTTATCTTGAGCTGCTAGGTGAGAAAACATACTTGGCTGTGAAGAACATTAATATCTGCAAACTATTTATATAGAAAGTATTGTGATTTAAAACCTAACTGAGCTAACTTTCTTATAAAGCAATCCACTATTCCCAAATCCTTAAAACATCAGGGGTTTGTTTCTATAAAACACTTATTTTATTCCATAGCAAACACCAGCACTGTATTAAAAATAGCTTCTGGGCTTCCCTGGTGGCGCAGTGGTTGAGAGTCCGCCTGCCGATGCAGGGGACACGGGTTCGTGCCCCGGTCCGGGAAGATCCCACGTGCCGCGGAGCGGCTGGGCCCGTGAGCCATGGCCGCTGAGCCTGCGCGTCCGGAGCCTGTGCTCCGCAACGGGAGAGGCCACAGCAGTGAGAGGCCCGCGTACCGCAAAAAAAAAAAAAAAAAAAAAAGCTTCTTGTCTAGGTAAGCGTATGACATGTGAAAAAAATTTTTGCAGCACTGTATTGAGCCCATGAACCATCCAAAGAAAGCTACTATCAAATGGACCGCAAATCTCAAAATACATGGTCCTCAGAACTTGGAATTAGAAACATGAAAAAATGGTCATTAATTGATGAACAACGTGAAGCTTTCTCAACATGCCCTCAGAGTTTAATATGAGCATGTAGTTTTGGGGTTTTCAGGTACAGTTTTTAAGGGCAAAAATATCATAGATAACTTCTCCAACCCTCAATGGAGACAGATGTTCCTTTGTAGGCAAATGAGTTATAAGCATTAAGTGAGCATTTTGGGCGTATGTGCGCGTGTGTGTATGCGTATACGTGTGCGCACGCGCGCACGCAGACATTTACACAGAATGGAGGAAGGAGATTGGTAAAGACATCAGAAGGAATCTCCCATGATGTTTTCTTTGGCCTTGGAGTTTCCCAACTTCATAATATTGACAAGACTGGGCTTATAAACATGGTTCACCCATGTCAAGACCTCCATACAGAGAATAACTAGGTATATACGTGCACACACACTCCCTCCTGTCCTTAAAATTATTTCTTCTGCAACATCTAAGGAAATATAGTGAACAAAACTTTACTGAAATCCTAGTGGCAGCTGTCCAGCAAAACAGTAACACTGAGAGAAGTTACTGTTTCTGTTTGCCCTTTTGCCATAGACATTTATGAGGTAATTCAATTTATACTGATCAACCCTAGAATGATTAATGATTTGTAAAGGTAACATGAAACATTAACAGGAGGCAGTTTTAACAGAGATGGAATACTGGGGAAGTATGACACTACTCAGCCTAAATAGCCTTACTGTTTTCAAATAAAGAGCTCTATTTTTAAATTGTCAGAGCTTGGTAACACATTTCATATGCTATACAATACTTCTGAAACCTCCACTCTTTACAGGAGCAGAAATAAAGGAGTCATTTTTTGATTGGATAACTTAAGGAATATTCCTGTATATAACTGCATCAGTCAGAAGGGTCCCGGAAACAAAGTAACACTGTCACCTGCCCCTTTAAAAGCCTTCCTCTCTGCAGCTAACTCACCTCCAGGAGCCTGGCTTTTCTCGGCACCTCAGGCATCATCCACATCGTTTCTGGAAAGGCACACACATGGCTGGTAGACCTTCTGCCCTTTGCACGTGCCTCCCCCATGCCCGGATGCCCTCCCAACGTGAGCCACTACTCACCTCCAACCCAGCTTACTGGTCACCTACCGTCAGCTTCACCCACACCCACTCTGCTGCGGGCCTGCCCTGCAGAGCCATGACCCACGCCCAGCCCCGGAGCATCACTCTTTGACAGTCAGGGGCTGACGTGCTTCCCTAGCACAGACCAGCGCAGGCTTGGACACGGCGCTCCAACCTCCTTACTGTCATGCGTCTCAGTGCTGCTGAGGCGTAAGGTCAAGGTCAGACTGGGTCGGACCAAACAGGTTTTCTCCAAGGAAAAGAATCTAGAGCAGGTGCTTCCACCCTGGGGTGTAGGAGAAAGGTATCAGAGCTTATATGTACATGTACCTCCAAAAATTTAGCTTCAATAACCTTTACTGAATGCCCCAAGACCCTCCGTAACACAGCTGAAAGAGAAGCTCCCTAACAGTGGGGGTCAGGGGATGCTGTGGACTGAACTGTGTCCCCCGAAAATCCCTATGTCGAAGCCCTAACCCCACCCGCATCCCCCGTGACGGTATTGGAGATGGCGCCTTTGGGAGGTGATTAAGTTGAGATGGGGTCATGAGAGTGGGGCCCCCATGATGGCATTAGTGTCCTCACAGGAAGGGACACCACACAGCTTGGTCTCTCTCTCTCTCTCCCTCTCTCTCTCCTCACCATGTGAGAAGGTGTGCTCTGCAAGCCAGGAAGAGGGTCCTCACCAGAACTTGACCATGCTGGCACCCTCATCTTGGACTTCCAGCCTCTAGAACTGTGAGAAAATGCACCTCTGTTGTTTAAACCCCCAGGCTATGGTATTTTGTCCTGGCAGCTTAAGTGACTAAGGGAGCAACAGAGGTGCCCTCCCCTGGCCGTTCTCTCGGCTTATTACCGCATGTTTCAGTGTCTGCATCCAGCTAGGCGCACCTGTCAACTAGACTAGCTCTCCCAAAAAGAACAAGTGGCTTCAGAAACATGCAATGGACTTCCCCAGTGGCGCAGTGGATATGAATCCGGCTGCCAATGCAGGGGACACGAGTTCGAGCCCTGGTCCGGGAAGATCCCCCATGCCACGGAGCAACTAAGCCCGCGTGCCACAACTACTAAGCCTGTGCTCTAGAGCCCGTGTGCCACAACTACTGAGCCCATGAGCCACAACTACTGAAGCCCGCGCGCCTAGAGCCCGTGCTCTGCAACAAGAGAAGCCACCGCAATGAGAAGCCCACGCACCACAACAAAGAGTAGCCCCCGCTCGCCGCAACTAGATAAAGTCTGCTCGCAGCAAAGAAGACCTGACACAGCAGCCAAAAAAAAAAAAAAAGAACCACGCCACAAAGCAAACCGCATTTTGAAAATAATAAACTAATGATAAGCAAATAAACAGTACAATTGGCACCTTCAGGAAATAAAAGCTCTTCAAAATCATTTTTCCAGGTTAAATGTTAGGATAATTTAATTAAATCTGATAAATCAGCTGAAAATATTCAAAAATCAAGAAAGTTACCAACAATGTGGATTGACATCCATAATTCTTAACTGAGAATCTTGGTACATACGTATTGGGTCTTCAGATAATGATAGTAATACATACAGACAGATAGTTAGATAGATATATTCCAGGTTCATGGTAAAAAGTTTTACTGATGGGACATGTGATCAGAAAAGTCTGGAGACCACTGATGTGGCTGTAGAGCTTATGTGACACAGCGAGGCCCTCCCCCCAGCTGTCAGCTTGTCTCAGGCAGGTCTGAAAGCCCCAGCCAGCCAAACCTCTCCAGGAGCCTACGAAGGACAAATACTGAAGATACAGAGAATAATCCCTCTGAAGGACCAATCACAACATCCCAAACTCAACCCCAAATCCTTTCCTAACTACATCTAATTAAAAAAATAGGTAAGGGTATCTAAACGCCTACAGTTTGAGTTGTGAAGAGCTGGCGTTCATTTAGGAGAAAAGGGCAGATCAGCATTTAGATGATCAAAGCCAACCTCATGGATTTCAGGAAATTTCTTTGTAAAACCTCCCTCCCTCCCAACAATGGTCAGACCTCCCCTTTTGTTCTCACGAAGCATTGTCCCTCTTGAAACGGCTGCTGATTAGCATTTCTGAGTAAGCTTCTGCTGTCTGTTGAGTGACTCAGCCAGAAGTAGCAGAATGAACACTTAGATGCTACTTTCTAGATAACTACACAAAAGCTCACATGACTGACCTCTGACTGCAGAATTTTCTGCAGCCCACAGTTGTACTTTTTCAACTTCGACACAACTAGATCGGACGTTTGCAAACAGACCCTACTGTTGCCAGCTAAGGGGATGCTGTCTTCCCATCTGATTGGCACCGTGAATATGTGAAGATATTGGTCCAGTCTCCCCTGACCACCACCCCTTCAAACACACATCTGTCCCCAGTAAGGACCCAACATCGCCCAAAGCATCCAACAGAAAGACAAGAGTTGAGCATTTAGTTCCTACTGTCCCAGATACTTTTGGTTTTTAGTGTATTTTTACTTTGAGATAAGTTGATACTCACAGAAGAGTCGCAAACATAGTACAGAGTTGCAATAAACCTTCACCCAGGCCCCCCACAAAGTCAGTATCACCTTAGAGTCATGATCAAAACTAATTTAATGACATTGGCACAATACTACCCCAACCACAGAGTTCAAAATTCACCAGTGTTACATATATACAATGGAATACTACTCAGTCATGAAAAAGAACAAAATAATGCCATTTGCAGCAACACAGTTGCAAGGAGACACTATCATACTAAGTGAAGTCAGTCAGAAAGAGAAAGACAAATATCATATGATATCACTCATATGTGGGATCTAAAATAAGACACAAACGAACTTATCTACAAAACAGAAGCAGACTCACAGACATAGAGAACAGACTTGTGGTTGCCAAGGGCGAGCGGGGTGGCGGAGGGATGGATTGGGAGGTTGGGATCAGCAGATGCAAACTATTATGTAGAGAATGGATAAACAACAAGGTCCTACTGAATACAGCACAAGGAACTATATTCAATAACCATCACAGAAAAGAATATGAAAAAGAATGTATATATGTGTATAACTGAATCACTATGCTGGACAGCAGAAATTAACACAACATTGTAAATCAACTATACTTCAATTTAAAAAATAAGTTCAGTGTTTCCTCCAATGTACCTTTTCTGTGCCAAGATCTGATTTAGAACTGATACTGCGTGTAGCTGTCACATCGCCCTAGTCATCTCCAATTCTGGTTAATTTTAACTTGTGTTTTTCACAAATCCTGATGCTTAATTCTTTTTATCAGTAAGAGTCAGAAGCACTCAAGCTCACAGAAGATAGACAGTAAGAGTTAAACAGAATCTGGCACTAGGGGAGGGGAAAATAAGTGACTGACTAGAACTCAAACCCACACCTTTGCCTGTTTTTATAAATGGGAATGGCACAGACATTTCTTTAGTCAAATTCAACATCTGCACCAGATCTACCCATACAAGGGTCAACTCGATAAAGCAATCACCCGTCCAAGTCGGCTCTCCTAAACGTTTGCTGTTTCCTTAGAAACATCAAATACAAAACTGGCCCAAGGCTGACATGCTTTTGTTTCTAAAAATACTACATTTCAAGAAAGCTCAAGCATTTCATAGTTACCTGAAATAAACAGTGCCAAAGGCCCCCGACTTGAACGCTTTTATCTGCAAAATGCCTCAAAAGCCTTGTCCAGTGGTGCAAACCTGATAAGCGTTCCAATTACAAGCATCTTCTATGGCCTTACTTGCTACTGGCATGTATCAAAGTAAGGATTCTTGATGTGCTGCGACATTCATGTTCAGAAAATATAGGATAGGAGTGCTTGGTTTGGAGATTAACCAAGTATATGCCTTGAAATTAAAAACAGCTAATGCTAACTATGTGAAGAGATTATATGTTAATTAGCTTGACTAGTATTTGGCTATGTGTATCAAACCATCATGTTGTATGCCTTAAGAACATACAAGTTTTATTCAAAATATAAACAGATCAATAAAAAACAGCATAAATGGAAGAAAATCCTGAGGCTGTTTTAAAGTAGGCAAATGGAATGCTTTCAACATAATCAACTATTCTTTTTTTTTTTTTTTTTTTTTTTTTTGCGATACGCGGGGCTTCTCACTGCTGTGGCCTCTCCCGTTGCGGAGCACAGGCTCCGGACGCGCAGGCCCAGCGGCCATGGCTCACGGGCCCAGCCGCTCCGCGGCATGTGGGATCTTCCCAGACTGGGGCACGAACCCGTGTCCCCTGCATCGGCAGGCGGACTCTCAACCACTGCGCCACCAGGGAAGCCCTCAACTATTCTTGATAAGGATTTTATATACCTATACCAAACTTGACAAGGATGACTGTCTCACATGAGATCTATAAACCTTGGTTTTTAATACAACCATCTGTACGTGAATCAAAAGGAAGTTATGATTGCGACCAGTATCTTGGTATGGTTTCTCTGTTAAACTGTAAGCACCTTAAGTGTGATGACCAGATCCTACCGAAATTCTGCAGCCTTAGCCTTTTAGAGAGAATCGCTCATCCTCGCAGCCCTCCATGATCTTAGATCTGGTGCCACATACAACATTCACCACTGCTATTCGGGTACAAACTGCTTTTGAAGATGATTGTGTTCTCTTCACTCCTTAAAAGAAAAATATCCTCTTAGGCATCAGGATCCCAGCCTAATATTATGAAACTGTGATGCTATGAAACCTACCACCCAGTGCTCAATTCTCCTTTCTATAAAGGCAAAATTCTATTCCAGGCCCCCCACAAAGTCAGCAAACTATTCATATGAAGCAGTTTTCTCTTAAGGCAAACCAACTTTAAGCAATGCAATAGCTTGACAAAGCTCAAGTTATTGCTTTAATGAAGATTTTCACCAGCTTAAACTCCCACCTGAAATGAATGACTCATTTAAATCTGAGTGTCTGTAAACATTCCTAACTTGCTTTGAAGGCCTCATTTCAAATACTGGAGAAAACCGTTTGGCAGCCTTGAAACTCACTGTTTTAAATGGCATGCCCGATAGTCACATAAAAAGACTGCACGTGCCTGATCTTGATGACATAAATATTGCCCATTCCCTTGATCAGGAAATCATTTCAAGGTATTTTCCAGAAGAAAAATTGTATAACTTGAAACATTTTTTAAAATTTAGATACACAAAATTAATTATTCACCACCAGGTTCCACTAAATAGCAAGCTTTCTATAAGCTTTTAATATTTAACTTAAAATGCTTAAAGGGAAATGGTATCTTTCATATGAAATGTCCAGAACAGGAAAATCTACAGAGGTGGAAAGTGGATTAGTGGTTGCTTCAGGCCGGGGAGGAGGGGATGGGGAGATGTCAGCTAAGGGGTACAGAGTTTCTTCTGGAAGTGATAAAATGTACAACCATCACCACAACTTTAGAACAACCTTGAATATACTAAAAGCCGCTGGACTGTATCCTTTAGATCAGTGAATTATATGGTATGTGAATTATTTCTCAATAAAGCTGTTAAATTTTAAAGGAGATGTGATTGTACAGTTGAGAAAAAAGGAATCTTGTCAAGTAGACATATATACAATCTTTCATGTGTAGATGTAATAATTACACTGTAAAATCTAGTCATTGCTGGATGATTGAAGACAGTTAAGGTCCTAGAAGATCAATGCCTAGGAGAAAAAGACCATGTTCTGTTTCTCTATGATTATCATAATCCAAATTCATTGGCTTCAATAATGGAAAACTTCAACATACCACAGCTTCAGATCAAACGCTGCTGTTACCTGCAGTGTCAAGAACAAGGTTTAGAGAGACATCCACTGACATGGCACAAACCCCCCCAGAATTTCAAGGAATTGCTTGGAATTTGAGTCACCATGTCTGGCATTCCCCTGGGGCTGCCAAAGCCAAGTCAACCCCAGCAGTGACCTTCTCACTCCCACTCGCCTGGTGGAGCCTCCTTCTTGGATGGACACACCAGGCCAAACGTTAACCCCGGACCATCCATCGCTGCCCTGAACTGTACCATGCTGCCCCCCTCACCAACCTCCCCAAACACCCAACGAGCACACCCCGCCTTAGCAAACTCCAACCCCTTCCGTGAAGTCAAAACACCAGTTGCCCATGAAGGCAGTCACAGAGCGATTGCCACCATCATGAGGCTCCAAGCCAGAGAGGGCCTCGGGTGGGGAAGGTAAGTGCTAGAGCTCGGTTCCAGGGAGGGCCAGCCTACGGAGGTTCAGGGCATCAGATACACCAGACACCCCCCACTCCATGGAGCAGCATGAGCCCCATCTGTCCCATGTGGTCCCTTCTTTTAAAAAGCCTCAGTCTAGATGCAAGCTATCTGGGATCAACACTCCATGCCCCAGTTTCCAGGGAAAACCATTAATGTTTTCACAAGAAAAACTATATTAAGAAAAATAAATCCTTTAGCAACTCCCTTTTATGAAAATATTCCTTTGAGTAGCTTTATCAACTTTCAACAAACAGTCATGACAAAGACAAAAGACTTATTTTTTGAAAAATCAGTATTTTATAAAACGATTTCAGTGATATTCAAGTGCTGAAACAATATTGTTCAACATTTTGTAAAATCCTTAAACTATAAGCCAAGAAGCTTTACAATCAATTCTTCAATGAACTACGAGTCACATTACCATTAGTAATTCCTAATTAAATATACAGTGGAGGTAAAGTGAATATTGGAAGACCATTTTCTAGAACAGCAGGCACCATACTTTAGTTTCTTAGAGCCTATTCAGTATATTCTGAAACCTATGCTCACAGTATAAGCCATGAACTCAAACTGTATGAATTGTAAGATTTAACATATTTAACTAACTCAATTATACGCTCACATACAAGGCTTTAAATGAAATGCTTTGTGTCTACCTACTTTATTCCTAGCCAACCCACAGTATACTCCCACTTAGCCCTCCCCCACCCCCCAAAAAGTACAAATGAAACTGTATAACAGGCAGCCACTGGAAATCTCTTTGATTAATAATAAAAATCAGTTTCAAAAGTCAATGTGAGTCTTCAGATATAGAGAACAAACTTATGGTTACCAAAAGGGAGGGGTGAGGGGAGGGATAAATTAGCAGTGTATTATACACTACTATATATAAAATAGATCCAACAAGGACCTACTTTACAGCAAAGGGAACTATATTCAATATCTTGTAATAACCTATAATGGAAGAGTCTGAAAAAGGATTTATATATATATGTGTGTATAACTGAATCACTTTGCTGTACACCGGAAACTAACACAACTTTGTACATAAACTACACTCCAATAAAAAATAAATAAATTTAAAAATTTTTAAAGTCAATGTGAGTCTTAATTACAGAACAGGTTGTGAGGCCTCACTACCAAGGCTTTTAAAAATCTTCACCTTCCATGGGAACTAAAGAATTCAGACAAAAAACAAAGACCCCTATTTCATTCTCCCAGCTTTAAGCATGCACAAATGGATACCGAAATTAATAGGAACTAAGCAAAAATACTACTTGAAAATATCTTAAGGTCAGACATGAGAAAGTCTAAGGAAATGGAACTGTAATGTCAGTGCCGGATTGCAGATGGTTTAAGTGTATTTCACAGAGTTGTGTATCCATCACCCCAATGAAACCCCGTGTACATTACAGTCATTCCTCTTTTCCCAACCTACTCCTCAGCCCTAGAAGCCACTAATCTTACGTCTCCGTAGATTTGCCTCCTCTGGGTATTTCATATAAATACAATCATACAGGAGGCCTATTACTGGCTTCTCCTAGCATAATGTGTTCAAAGTTAATTCATGTTGTAGAATTGCATTCTTTTTTGTGGCCAAATGATATTCCACTGTATGGATGTACCACAGTTTATTTACTCATCTGTCAGTTGACAGACATTTGGACTGTTTCCACTTTTGCCTACTACCATAATGCTGCTAGGGACTTTTATACCAGTTTTTGTGTGGACATACGTCTTCATTTCTCTTGGGTATACACACCTCGAACTTCTGGATCATATGTAACTTTACATTTAACCTTTTAAGAAGCTGCGAAACTGTTTTCCAAAGCAGCTACACCATTTTTCATTCCCATCAGCAATGCAGGATGGTTCCCATTTCTCCACATCCTTGCCAACACCTGCTACTGTCTTTCTGATTAGAGCTATCCTAGTGGGTGAAGCGGGAACCCATGCTTGAGGCTCTGTATCTTAAACCAAGCCCACTCATCCTTGAATTCGGTCTCAGCTCTTCTTCCAAGCTACACGCTTAAGTATTAAATAGGCCCCAACGGTCAGTCTTAAAACCCAAAATAGAGCCAGGATAATCTAACACTCTTTTAATAAATGAAAGCATCACTTCTGCATAGTATATGCACCATTATTTTATCCCAAATCCTACCAAGCTACAATAATGTCCAACAGCCAGGCCTTTCTGAATAAAGATGTCAGGCTAAGCTCAAGTGCTAAGGCTGCAGAGGAACACTTAACACATAACAAAGCTTTAGTCGGTGCTTTCACAAATGAGCCCTGGCCTGGGATTCAGGTTTGTCAATAATCTGTATGTAACCTGACCAATCACTTACCTTCTCTACACCTGAGCATGGTGTTCTAAGCCACTCACACAACTACATCCTCTGAAGTCACTCCCAGAGATAAAGTTGTCTAAGCCTGAAAGTTTAATGAAATTTGCAAACCTGCTAACTCACATGCCTAAAAGATCTAGCTTTGCACACTTTGGGTTTAGTAGTCAGGCAGGCTAGGTTCTATTTCCAGCTCTGCCATTTAGTAGCTAAATGGCCATAGTTAACACCCTTCTCTGTCAGTCTCCTCAACTGAAGGTAAGACTGCCTTCTTCAAGAGGGTCTGAGGTTTTATAAAGCCAGTGTAGCTAAAGCATCCAAGAGAGTGGCCGGCAAAAAGCAGACGTTTAAATGTTAGCGTCCATCCATCTTCCCGCTAACTCTGGGCAAAGTTTCCCAGCAAATAAAGCCCTCTTCACAAATGTCCTGGGCATTGAGAGCTGAATGCGAGTTCTTGTGACCTGAGGGATTCCATTATAAAGCGCTTCTCCACATTACAGTCTGTAACTTGTTAAGGAGAGCTATCAATTGGCTTAAAGCAGGACCGGTGAATTCTTGGAAGGGCACTCGGGATGAAGAGACAAGAAACCTCATTTTTGCCAGGGACGGAAGCCTAAAAACGTCCTCCGGGCTCACAGCCAGCCTGAGCACAGAACCAACGCAAAGGAGAGAAAGGTACGAGCTATATTCCCATGACCTGATTGGAAACGCGGGTGTAGACTGCCAGGCTTGAGAGGGAGGGGAGTGGAGGGAGCTGGCGACAGCAGAGAGGGGCGGGGGGCTGGCCAGGTGCGTGGAAAAGCCCAGGAGAGGAAGCCGAGCCCCATCCCAGCTGTGAATTAACCGCTTCCTGCGACTCTCGGCTGCCGCGTCTTACCTGATCCGGTTGTCACGGAATCTGTTGAGATGCGGCTGGTTGAGGTAAATGGTGCGGGCCGGTGCGTCCAGCTGGTCCCCAACAGACGTGGCCCGGGACATCTCATCATCTGCCTTCTTGTAGCCCGAAGAAGAACGAACAGGTCCTGCGGAGAAGAGGCGCGGTCAGAAAGCAGAGCACAAAGAAGGCACGCCCGGCACAGGCAGCAGCGCGGGCGGGGACCAGCTGGAAAGGATGCTCCGGGCGACACGCCGCAGCTGTACCTCGGCGGCCCCTGGAGACGCGCGCAGCTTGTCGGCCCGCCCCACCCCGCCCGCGCTGGTCCCCAGCGCAGAGGAGCCTCTCCCGGGGGTGGGAACCTCGGCCCTCCCGCCCCTCGCCCCTCCCCCTCCCGCCCCTCCCTCCCCTCCCCTCCCCCTCCCGCCCCTCCCTCCCCTCCCCTCCCCCTCCCGCCCCTCCCCTCCCCCTTCTCCCCTCCCCACTCCCCGGCCAGCCGGGCCTGGGCGCGGGGAGCGCAGGCCCGCGGGGGTGGCGAGGGGCGCAGCCCTGCAGGTAGGGCCACGTGCGCCGAGCGGATGCGGGGAGCAGAGGCCAGAGCCTCCCCTCCCCGGGGCGAGCTCCCCTCCAGGCCCAGGGACTGAATTCCCGAGCTAGGCTTTCCCGGCTTCTTTGCGCTGAGGAACGGAGAGACACAGCAAGGGGGTGTGCCCTGCATTCGGCTGCCAGAAAGGACGGTGGAAGACACCTCTGTGCTCCAGAGTGAAATTCCAGACCCTCCGTGCACAGGGCTGGTCCCCTGGTTTCTGGAACAAACCAGCAGCTTTTCTCCCCCGACGCGCCTGGCGACCTGAGAGCAGAATCCCGCCCATCCCCGCTCGCGGGCGCGACGTGAGCCTTCATCCAGGGCTTCTGTGGTTAAGACCCAAGCCAGTCTATCTCCTTAAGATGCGATTTCAGTCCTAGAGCCGAGCCTCTCTTGGGCTAAAGCTCCCCATAACCTTCACTTGAGGAGGGGTCGGCGAGGACAACGATGACACACCCAGTATGTCTGCCCAGGTGCGTACCCCTCCCCCCCACACACACCTCCAAATACAAGACGGGGTCCCTCACTGGACGGGGCCACCCACCTCGCGATTTGACCTTGTGGGGGGGCAGGGCCCTGACGTCAAGGCCCACAGAAAAATAAGTGCCTTACAGATGACAGTCTTCTCTGCTTTTCCTTAAATTGCATCTGCCCTAATACCTGCCGTACTTTCCACCTATGAAAGAAACAGGTGTTGCGTGTTACTTAGGAAACGGGCATCTCACTTCAGTAAACAGCCACTTCATAGCTACAAAGCACGTTCAGAAACATTTTGAAAGAGACAGCTTTGGCTATGGAAGTATGTCATCTTTTTTCAAGTGGTTAGAATCCTATTATAATCCTCATCCTAAGAAGAGGACACCCAAATGTCAAACTGGGTATTGAGGGCTGCTGTGCTGTCATGAGATGTGCTCACAGCCGGGTCCCTGGTCACATACCAGGCGCAGGTCTCAGTACAGGACCCCAGCCTCAGACCCTGCCCTCCAGCCCCCGCTCTCCGGGCTCCCTCTGCTCCGCCTCTGCTTATCCACAGGGGCAGCAGAGGGCAGCAGGTCCTTCGAGACTGGCTGGCCCGGGAGCCGCCAGAGTAGGCTGGTTTTAAAGCATTTGCTGATTTAAGGCCGACGGGATAGTTTTTAAGCCAGCCTGAATGAAAGTGCTGCTTTCCTCTCTGCTCGCTCATCCCACTCTGTTCTCCTCCACAGCCTTTATCATCCTTACCTGACACTATTTATTTATGGTCTGTCTTCCCAAGTCCAAGAGCAAAAGCTCCAGGGCAGCAGAGACATGTTCTGTTCAATGCAGTGACCTCAGCACCCGGAACAGTGCCTGGTACACGGCGGGCACTCATATGTGCTGGCTGAATAAGTCCGTTTTACTTCAGTCTTATAAAAGGTCGATTTGAATCCTCCAGGCAGGGATGCAGTGATGGGCACCGAGGGCTCAGACCTGTGACCCGACTGTGGGCAAAACGGTTCACTGCCAGGTGGTCTTTGCTCGGTGGCTCTCAACTGTGGCTGCACCTCATCACCGAGAAAGCACTCAAAATTAACTAGTTCCTGGGCCCAACCTTGACCAATTCTGACTCTTTTCTTTTTAAAGCTCCTCAAGGGACACAATTGGGCAGTCATAACTGAGAATCCCTTGTAAGAGGCAGCTGAGAACACAAACCAAAAAGAGCTGCTCCTGCTCTCAAAAATGTTAGCCAGTACCTCCACGGTTACCAGTGCACCAGCATCTATGACCAAGTGACCAAGAGGGGGCTTGAAGGTGCGAACGGGGTCAGAGGTCAGCAGCCTCTCCGGGCCAAGGGTGGGGAGCTAGTCAGAATAGAGTGTGAGGGCAGATCTCGGAGTCTTAACGTCTGGGTCAGGTTTACAGTCAGAGAGGGGAGAACTTCGTGGGGAAGGACAAGAAGAGCTTAGACCAAGACCCAGTAGACAAAATGCACTGGGGACCAATTGGAAAAAAACAAACACCAGCACTGAGGATCCACATTGGAAGACAGAAAGGAAGCTCAGAAAAAAACAGCCTGTGGCCAGACTGTGGATGATTTAAACGCTAGGGGAAGAAACCTGAACTTCATCCTGAAGGTCGGATGAACCACAGAAGGTTTCTAAGCAGGAGAGAAATGCACCTGGCAGTGACTGAACAAGCAAAAGCAGAAAAAGGGGAGAATTTGGAGGTAAGGCAGGAAATTAACTCTACAATCTAGAAGCAAGAGGGTAAAAGCATGAATTAAATGGAGAATGGGAAAAAAGATGAACATGAGAAACATCTCAAAAGAAAATTCTGCACAACTTCTTTTGGATGAAATACATGGAGCAGAAAAAAGAAGAAACAGTGGATGGCTGGGATTTGAAGAGGGGACTGGGGCCAAAACAAAGCATCACTGACAGAAATAAGAATGGAAACAAGTTTGCCCAAACAAGAATTTCAATGTTGGATAATAAATATGAGGGTGAAAAAATTATTGACACAAACAATTAGTGATAACAGAACTAAGTGAAATATGTCCCAAGCACGTGGCATGCACCAGGCCAGCTCGTCTTTCTATACAACAGTAGGGTCAAATCTGGAACTTTATTTTAAGTAGAAATATAGTCTCCCTCACCCCACCCACCCTCAAGACTCAGATAACTTTCTTCTGCCTCAGTGGCCTCATCTTGACCCAATCCTCCTTTGGAGAAAAACGTTAATATTTTCAAAATAACACAATTTGTTGAAAATGTCTTGCCGAAGGAAAATACTGTACCATATATAGCAGGGCACTTTATGACTAAGGTTTCAAACTCAGACTCATGAGATGAATCCTGAGTTAACGCACTTTGAAAATACCACCGTACAAAATCAGAGTGTGTGTTTACAACTCCCCCACGTACATAAACCCGGTGTCACCAGACAGAGGCAAGTCAGGAAACATCTACTGAGAAAGAAGCCGAAGTGAAAGGAAAAAAGAGACACAGATGGGCACAGTGCAACACAGACGGAACAGCTGCCGGGCAAGACCATGGGGCAGGGGTTTTGTCTATTTCTGGGCTCCACCCCGTCATCCTGAGTAACTGCCCAGCACACAGGAGGCGGCCTGTAAGTACATGTCAACTGGATACACAAAGGGCTAATGTAGTGTGTGCCTTCTGAAGAGGCCCACCCCGCCCAGCCTCGGAGTCGTCTGGTAACCTGACCCCTCTCCTCCCCGCTCCCTCGGGACAGGGAGGCCAGCAGGCAGGTCTGTATCTTGCAATCCCCTTCATCCTTCCCACCAGGGATGGTTACTTGGTCCACGTCGGGCCACTACGGGTCTGCCTTCTGGAAACTGTGACATGGGACTCGGGGAGATGATTTGTTTTTCTGTTAAGCTGTCTTCTGCCAACTTGATGATTAGACCAGCTGAAGAACCTAGATGGGTAGAAGGAAAATTTTTCTGCCCTTTCACTTGCAAAGGAGTTTTACTATCTCACAGAAGAAATTCTTGGAAAGGAAATACTCTAGCCTTCCTAAGTCAGAAACCTATTAAAGTGAGAAGCCTTTGGGCTGCACCTCTAACCAGCTCTGTGGAAAGAGTCAGACCTCGGACACTGTCTCAGAAGAAAGAATTTGGCTGGTCTTAGTCCTGGCTTCCTGTGGGAGCGGCCTCTGGCCCCTTGGAGCTTCCCAAGTGATAGGAGTGTCTACGGGCCCTTCTGAGCGACCTGCGTTTATGCCAATGAGGTGACTCACAGTGGACCCTGCACAGTCTTAGAATGGGAGCTGACCTGCCAGAAAAATCAAGCAACTGCAGAGTTGGGGGTTGAGCCAGTTGACATCAGCCTGACCTCCTGACTGGGGGTGCAGGAGGGAGACATGGGGACTGGAGACCTATATACAGGAATCCCATAAAAATGCGGGACCCTAAGTGTCCACTGACAGATGAATGGATAAAGAAGATGTGGCACATATATACAATGGAATATTACTCAGCCATAAAAAGAAATGAAATTGAGTTATTTGTAGTGAGGTAGATGGACCTAGAGTCTGTTATACAGAGTGAAGTAAGTCAGAAAGAGAAGAACAAATACTGTATGCTAACAAACACCATATATATGGAATCTAAAAAAAAAAAAAAGTTCTGAAGAACCTAGGGACAGGACAGGAATGAAGACACAGACATAGAGAATGGACTTGAGGATATGGGGAGGGGGAAGGGTAAGCTGGGATGAAGTGAGAGAGTGGCATGGACATATATACACTACCAAATGTAAAATAGACAGGCAGTGGGAAGCAGCCGCATGGCACAGGGAGATCAGCTCGGTGCTTTGTGACCACCTAGAGGGGTGGGATGGGGGGGTGGGAGGGAGACGCAAGAGGGAGGGGATATGGGGATATATGTATACGTATAGCTGATTCACTTTGTTATACAGCAGAAATTAACACACCATTGTAAAGCAATTATACTCCAATAAAGATGTTAAAAAAGAAAAAAAAGGCGGCCAGAAAATTGCAGCTTATAACACATCCTGAGCTAAAGAGAGGGCGAGGGGTCAGGACACACAGGAAGGAAGAGCTTTCATGGGAAGGCGGAGGAAACATTTGAAAAACAAAGGTCGCCCTGTTAGGCAGGAAAGTTTCTCAGGTAGAAAGTTCTCTGTGGTGAAAGTTCAACATGTGGACAAGTAATAACACCCATGTAATGAAACCCCAACAAAACTATGGACACCAAAGCTCAGGTGACATGTCCTGAGGCAGCTTCCCACGGAGACCCTGCCAAACCTCGCCGTCTCTTTGGGCTGGTCCTGATTTGCACCCTTTCTGATAAAACTATAATCATAAGTATAGCACTCTTTCCTGAGCGCTCTGAGTTATTCTAGTTATTACTGAAACTACAGGGTCCATGGGAACCCTGAATTTGTAGCCAGTTGCTCAGAAGTGCAGGTGGTCCGGGGACCCCAGACCTTGCATCTGGGGTCTGAATGAGGACAGACTTACAGAGAAGTGTGTCCTTAACCTGTGAAGTTTGACTAACTCTGGTTGGTTAGTATTAGAATCGCCCTGCAGACATCACTGAATTCTAGGATGACGAAGTCAAAACAATTACAAAAGTGTATTAGGTCCGAGGAAAGCTGGGTGAGAAGCCAGATCTGCAGACACTTGAACCCGATTCTCCTTCCACTGGAACCAGCTGCCCTATGAGCTCAGGCCACCTGAGCCTTGGTTTTTTCATCCGCAAAACAAATCAATTACAGAAATCAAGGGTTGGCAAACTTTTTCTGTGAAGGGTCAGGTAGTAAATATTTTAGGCTTTGGGCCACATGTGGCCTCAGTCTCATTTTTTTTTTTTAAACACAAAAGTCTTAAATGTAAAAACCATTCCAGCCCCCAACCCCACAGGCCAGATTTCACTGACCCCTCATTTAAACCAAGTTCTTTTATAGTTAAACTGACTATATCCCAACCCCCTCCTCAAGGGGAAATTAGACTAAATTTCCCCTTTATCAATAAGATAGGACATAAAATTCCTGGAAACATAGGTGTTTGGGCTTTTGCTACGTCAGTTAAAAGTTGGATGGGTAAACAACAAGGTCCTACTGTAGAGCACAGGGAACTATATTCAATACCCTGTGATAAACCATGATGGAAAATAATATAAGAAAGAATGTATATATATGTATAACTGAGTTACTTTGCTGTACAGCAGAAATTAACACACTGTAAATCAACTATATTTCAATAAGGTACTTAAAAAAAATTTAAGTTGGTTATGTCATCTTCCTAATTTTTTTATGTACTTGTAAATAAAGGTGTTTTTTTTGCCTCCAGAAAGATTTCCAGGAAACTAGTGCAATAATCACAGAGCTTTGCAACAAGAGGTATGTGCATGTGCAGAGGAACATGCATGCATGTGCACATGCACACACACACACATGCACACGTGCACACACACATGCACACACACTCCCCTTCCCAAAGAGTTAAGTTCAACTCTGGCCTCTACCCCATGTTTACAAAGATGTTTCTAATCCTTCAGGACACAGATACAGAGCAATCCAGCAGCCAGGAAAGCACTTGGGCTGATTATCTCCCCTAATCAAATCAACATAATGAAAACACTGTACAAAAGCAAAATGTGACTCTTCTTGCCTTCACAGACACACTTTGGAGGCCTTTTCTAGACCCCCACTTTGCACAAACCACATCTCTCCAGATATAGCATCGATGATCCATCTCCACCGTCAGTGAATCCGATGGAATCATCATCCATCGGTGAAGTCAAAGGAAATACACCGATGGATCAGAACTCTCATTACTGCAAGTACTGACGGGTTTCTCTCTCTCTCTCTTTTTTTTTTTAATATATATATATATTTTTTGGCTGTGTTGGGTCTTTGTTTCTGTGCGAGGGCTTTCTCTACGTACGGCAAGCAGGGGCGCGGGCCTCTCTTCATCGCGGTGCGCGGGCCTCTCACTATCACAGCCTCTCTTGTTGCGGAGCACAGGCTCCAGACGCGCAGGCTCAGTAGTTGTGGCTCACGGGCCTAGTTGCTCCGCAGCATGTGGGATCTTCCCAGACCAGGGCTCCAACCCGTGTCCCCTGCATTGGCAGGCAGATTCTCAACCACTGCGCCACCAGGGAAGCCCTCTCTTTTTTCAGAGAAAGAGGAGATGGGGAGGGAAATAAGAGGCTGTGCACAGCTATGATTTAAAATGTTGTGGGGGTGCTAACTCATCCAAAGTTACGGGGCACCTTCTAGATGGAAAGCATGCTGCCGGGTAGTGGGCAGGGAAAAGGCACACAGCTTAAGGCAGAAGCTTACATTTTAGCTGAGGCAACAGAAACAAGAGAGAACAAAAATCTGGGAATTCAGAGGGCAAAGGTGACTGCCAGGCTCATAACAGGGCCAAAAACCAGGGCGATTTCATTAAGAAAGAGTTTCGGGTTTCCCTGGTGGCGCAGTGGTTAAGAATCCGCCTGCCAATGCAGGGGACACGGGTTCTAACCCTGGTCCAGGAAGATCCCACATGCCGCGGAGCAACTAAGCCCGTGAGCCACAACTACTGAGCCTGCGCTCTAGAGCCCGCGTGCCACAACTAATGAAGCCTGCGCACCTAGAGCCCATGTTCCACAACAAGAGAAGCCACCGCAATGAGAAGCCCACGCACCGCAAGGAAGAGTAGCCTTTAAGAATGGCTATGGGGCTTCCCTGGTGGCGCAGTGGTTGAGAATCTGCCTGCCGGTGCAGGGGACACGGGTTCAAGCCCTGGTCCGGGAGGATCCCGCATGCCGCGGAGCGACTGGGCCCATGGGCCACAGCTATTGAGCCTGGGCTCTAGAGCCCACGAGCCATAACTACTGAGCCCACGTGCCATAACTACTGGATCCCGTGCACCTGGTGCCCGTGCTGTACAACAAGAGAAGCCACCGAAACAACAAAGAGTAGCCCCACCCCCCTTACCGCAACTGGAGAAAGCCCATGCGCAGCAATGAAGACCCAACACAGCCAAAAAAAAAAAAAAAAAAAAAAGAATGGCTATGATTTGGATGTGCAGAGAAAGCACAGAGCCTTCCAGGAATGGTACCACGGGAGCAGAGACACAGGCCAGTGATGCTTTATTCACAGCCTGGCCGGCTCCTGCGGGCAGGTGAAAGGTGAGCCATAGTCTTCTGAAGCCTAGTTTCCAGTAAGTACAGTAATACAAACTGGGCTGTTCCTTGAAACCCATTTTATACCTTAGATATGTTGAAATCCATCATGTAAATTACATGAAGACAAATGTGCTTTTAAGGAAATACGTTTAATAGACAAAACTAAAAACAAAGAAGAAAAGCTAAGTTTCAGATATTCAATTCAGAGGATTTTTCTATATGGGCTGGATTGGCTAAAGCTTAAAATACAAGCCCAGCGAATTTTCTGGAGCAAGTCCCTCTGTTGCTGGGATGGATATTCTCCATCACTCCTGGGACCTCAAAACTGGGCTCAGATTAGGGACACAGACTTTAAAATCCCATCGCCGATTCAACATGCACAAATGCAGTCTCTGAACAGTTAATCCTAGGAGAGAGGCAGTGTGAAGTTGGAGTTGGCCTGTTCTAAGCATTTTGAAGATCCACAAGACTTTAGCCAAAGGCACACAGGTTCGCTGCACGTGGTCTCACAGCCAGCCCACCTCTCCAGCATCCCTGGTGACCCATCTGTCCCTTGGTCTTTAAGCTCCCCCCATAGCAGCCTTCTCTCCCACTCCTCAACTCTGTTCCCCCCAGAGCCCTGGTACCTGCTTTTCCTTCCACCCAGAATTCTCTTCCTCTAGGCTTGCCTTATGCCAACTTCTTCCCATTGCACTGCCTGACGACCATCTCTACCGCATGCCCTGCTGCGTTCTTCCCTGGCGCCGTGTCATTTCTTTCACTGCACTTAGGAAATTGGTTTGCTCGTCCTCTGTCTTCCAACATTAGCCATAAGCTCCGTGAGCACGGGGCCCACGTTCATCTTAATCACCTGCACTCCCCGGTGAAGGGACACAGAAGGTGCTCGATAAGTGTATCCAACAAACAAAGTGGACGTGGCCACAAAACTTCACATCCTGTCTTAAGTGGATGGAAAAAACTGTTGCAGACTGAATTCATGGAGTTACAAGTTGGACCCTAAGGTACCACCCAAAAGAGAATTGGGGGGGTGGGGGAAGGGGAAATATCCGGTTTTGTTTAGAATTTAATCCAACTTGATAATTTCAAAAATTCACGTAAGTGGTGTTAAGTCTCTCTTGAGTAAAGACGCTTTGGCTCCCAGAATCTCCTCCTCTTCTTCTTTCCTTCAGATGGCGCTGGGGAAACGGGGGGCAGGGAAGAGCTGAGGCCCTTGGACACGGATGCCTCCTGCCTCCTCTGATCTACACTCTCAGGGCCCTGCTGGCATTTGTGGCTACAGCCCGTGACGGGTCTGGCTTGGCTTCATCAGTGGGGCATTCGTGTCCCCACCTGGCTCTCCCTCACCTGGGCTCCCTCTGTGCAAACCACAGAGGCTGCCATCCTCTGCATCCAGGCTGCCTGCATCAGCCATCCATCTGCAGCCCTGCAGGACCTGCCCGCTGGAAGGGCCAGCAGCTTTCAAGTCAGCTCCAGACCGCTTTGAATGTACAGGTGGGCAATTCAAGAAAACAAAACTATTACCCCTCAGTTTTATCCCCATGTATCCCACACACCTCGGCTCTCTGATTGGGGAAACTTTCCCCAGAAGAGAAAAATTAAGATGTTTCTTGTCCGATGTTTCTCTCCCAACCCCTCTCCTTTCTACCCCCTAAAGATCAAAAACAGAGGCAAGCTTTTTAATGTCTGCCCTGACATCATCCTTCTGGATGCCATACAACGCTTTAAAGACCCACTGAGGTATCTCTTCAGTGTAGAAAATGATGAGTCAAGCCCCCCGCAATGTCTGTTGTAAATATGATAAAAGGGAGAGAAAAACTGATCTGCAAAGTCTCCTCATAAACAGAAGCCTAGCTTGCCTATTCCTGCTCGTTCTGAAAGGCGGAACGTACAGACACCTTGATATTTCTCCTAATCCTTCCCAGGGCGGTGGAGGGTCTGAGTGCCCGGACGTCAGATGCCACATACAAGAGAAAGGCACGTGTGTGTGTGTCAGCCACCATCCCGTGTCTTGTGCAAACCAGCCTGTTAGGGTCCTATGACCCGTGGTGACAAGCAAACATAACACCTTTCTTCCATCAACAATCTTAACCTCCAAAATCACGCGCAGATTTCAACAAACCAACACGGAGGCCAAGTCATCCGTCTTCATTCCCGCCTCCTCAGGTACACAAGACGCACTCTCCCAGGGTGATGGCTCTTCCCGACTCTCATGTTGAAGCGACATTTTGTGTATCACGTTTCTTCTCAGACAGAGAAGTGAGAAAGTTTCAAATATGGAAAATCGTTAAAAAGGTAGCACAATGCCAAGGAGACGCAGATGGAGGAACTTGGATCTCCAGCCCCTCCACCAATGTGGTGTCACCAGGTCAGCCGACTTTTCCAGGTCACAAGGTCATCATTATGATAAAAAGCACCACTATCTTTTGTTGAGCCCTAAGCATTTTATCTGTATTAACCCTTATAATCGCTGTAACAATCACTGGATGAGCACGCTCACCTGGTTAAAAAAAAAATGGGGCAAAGAGTAACCCAGCAATGAGTTCCGTGTCTACAAGTTGAGTTTCTTTGCAGTTCGACACAGGCAGCCGCTAGGTCTTTCTTCACTTGGAAAACCCGTCCCCATCCCTCAGACCTCCTCGGAAGCAGCCGCTTTCAGACCCACCCGCAGTGGGGAGCAAGGCACCTCCTACACACACCTGCGGGCCCTAGACCTCAGCCAGCTCTCCCGTCAGCTCAGGGTCTACATATACACGCATTCTGCCCTGGTGTCAAGCAGACCCGACACCAGGAACTTGGTTCCAGCCACAGACACGGGACAGCAGACACAGAAGGGCCCAGCACACTTGCCCTGCTCTCACACGGGTGAATCACGCTTGCAGGCAGAGATGCAGGTTTCATTTCTATGCTTAGTGCATGCTGGCATGTTAGCCGGCCTAAGTAACTTTCAAAAGAAAGACTTTTACTTTCTGTTTTGAATTTTACCATCACCTTCTAAGAATAAATCAGTTTCGAAAAACAATGCTATTAAGCAGAAGTTTCAAAGTCAAAAGCCGATGATCTAACCAATCATGGGGACTTCCCTGTTAGCGCAGGGGTTAAGAATCCACCTGCCAATGCAGGGGACATGGGTTCGAGCCCTGGTCCGCCAAGATCCCACATGCCGCGGAGCAACTAAGCCCATGCGCCACAACTACTGAGCCTGCGCTCTAGGGCCCGCGAGCCACAACTACTGAAGCCCGTGCGCCTAGAGCCCATGCTCCGCAACAAGAGAAGCCACCGCAATGAGAAGCCCGTGCACCGTGACGAAGGGTAGCCCCCGCTCGCCACAACTAGAGAGAGCCCGCGCGCAGCAACGAAGACCCAACGCAACCAAATTAATTAAAAATTTTTTAAAAGCAGTATGTGCACTTTAAAAAATAAATAAAAAATAAACTTAATCATGTTTTATAGGAGGATAGAAAAGAAACAAAGCCAACCCCCCAAAAAAAAATTCCTTGAGGGAAACGTAAGATGGAACCACCTGAAAGGTACAGCTCGTCATCAACAGAGCCTCACTCTAGGTAATGTATTTCCTAATTCTGTACTCTCCCCGTCCCCGTCGCTATGGGTGCACACAGCTGTCAAGCAGCCACTCCCTGAGGTTAAAACTTCAGCCTTACGGTAAATACAAAGCTGAACTCTGTGGCAGGCTCCCACACCTGATGCTGACACTATTAATGCAATGATCTCATCACAGCTACTACACCACGTGTTACAACGAACTCAAGCCCGTCTAATCCAAAGGCATAATCCTACCTCCAAACCTCAGAACGAATCTCTTAATCTTCCTGACCTCAAACACTGATATGCCCTCCTGCGAGGTATCAGACTTAGCAAAGACACTAATTTTACAAGCACAACATTTTTTTAAATTAACAATTCTGTGAACTGATATGGTTATAACTGTCAAATGAAAAGGTTCCAACACCACAAGAAGACTTACTAAACATCTAAATATCAGCTACTATAATTCCTCAACGCATGCGTAACCCTCTTTTTGTCAAGAGTCCTTTCTCCCAAGAATTTCTCTGTATTTACTTCCTCGATATTCCAACCAGGAACCCCTCTGCTCAGTCCACTGATAAGCATCAACTTTGAGTCTCAGATTCCAAGGGGCATCCCTGTGTCCACTCTTCAGCCTCCAACCATACTGCTCCTGTACCTTAGAATTCTAAATAAAGTCCCATATTTTCCTTGCACACAAAAACAACTTACTGGTATGTTGTACTAACTGACGCAACGAACTCTTCTTTCCCTACAGTGGAGTCACGGTTTATGGTGAAAAGTATTTACCATGTTTTTAAAGTTGCCCCCAAATCCGTATCATGGTGAGGCACTGCATCATAAACAACCCCTGTCAATTACCCAGAGAGGTAAAAACTTCCTGGCTAGAGTACTGGTGAGTGGAGTTATGAATTGCCTGAAGCCCGAAGATTATTCCATGATACCTCTCCCAAGTGCATTATAACACTTATCGTTATAATAAGGAAGAACCTTTGTATACTGTTACAAGTTCATCACTAAAGGGATGTTGCCTATAAGCTTAAATTACACATAATGCCCATCTCTGGGATTCCCCTGCCCCCCAGGTAAAGAGCATTAAGCTAAAACACCTTTGTTTAGCTCACAGGGAACATCCTGACCAGGCCCACCTGTGAATGACTGCAGGAGGGAGAAATTAACACATCCCCTCCAGAGGCTGATGGGAACCAGGAAATGTTTGATTTTACTCCCTCCCTTTTTAGTATCAAAGAAGACTTTTTTTTTTTTTAACATCTTTACTGGAGTATAATTGCTTTACAATGGTGTGTTACTTGCTACTGTATAACAAAGTGAATCAGCTCTATGTATACATATATCCCCATATCTCCTCCCTATTGCGTCTCCCTCCCACCCTCCGTATCCCACCCCTCTAGGGGGTCACAAAGCACTGAGCTGATCTCCCTGTGCTATGTGGCTGCTTCCCACTATTTTACATTTGGTAATGTATATATGTCCCTGCCACTCTCTCACTTCGTCCCAGCTTACCCTTTCCCCTCCCCGTGTCCTCAAGTACATTCCCTAAGTCTGTGTCTTTATTCCTGTCCTGCCCTAGGTTCTTCAGAACCTTTTTTTTTTTTTTAAGAGTCCATATATATGTGTTAGCATACAGTGTTTGTCTTTCTCTTTCTGACTTACTTCACTCTGTATGACAGACTCTAGGCCCATCCACCTCACTACAAATAACTCAATTTCGTTTCTTTTTATGGCTGAGTAATATTCCATTGTATATATGTGCCACATCTTCTTTATCCATTCATCTGTCGATGGACACTTAGTTGAAGAAGCCTAAATTCTGACTCAGGCAAGATGGTTCTCTGGGACCTGAATCCACCATCCTCTCGTTCTGGCAGCTTTGCAAATAAAGTCGCTCTTCCTTGCTCGACACCTTGTCCCTCGATTTGTTTGCCTGTCAGGCAGTAAGCAGAGCAATAGGAGCTTGGACTTGGTGACATTGTAAACTTTCAACACTTTACTTGTACTGCAATCTGGGTGCTGGTAGAAACCTTTAATGGTGAGAACAATGCAGATTAGACGACAACCAGAGTCTAACACTGTGCTGTCCACCTTGGTAGCCACTGGCCACATGTGACTACTGGGCAACTGAAACATGGCTGGTCAGAAGAGAGATACTACACACAAGTGTAAAACACACAGCAGATTTTAAAGACTTGGTATTAAAAAAAACAATGTAAGATGTCTCAGTTTTTATAATGATTAGGTTGAGATTACATTTGGGATATACTGAGTCAAGTGAAGTATACTATTTTTTTTTTTTTTTTATTGCGGTACGCGGGCCTCTCACTGTTGTGGCCTCTCCCGTTGCGGAGCACAAGCTCCGGACGCGCAGGCTCAGCGGCCATGGCTCACGGGCCCAGCCGCTCCGCAGCATGTGGGATCTTCCCAGACCAGGGCACGAACCCGTGTCCCCTGCATCGGCAGGCGGACTCTCAACCACTGCGCCACCAGGGAAGCCTGAAGTATACTATTAAAGTACAAATATGCTCACATCTTATTTCTACTTGACAGTGCTGGGATAGCAGTTATAATTGATAATTATCTTATCCTCTGTCTGCTTCTTACCTCTCAGTATCTCCCGCAGCCCTTCCCACCCTTCAGTTAAACCTGCAGCTTGTATCTAAAGAAGGAAAAGTAATTTCAATTCCAGCTGAAGGAAAATTTAATAGGGAAGACGATTTGTACCTAAAATCACCACATCCTAACGCTAAGTACTAACACTTCACCCAGCTCTAACTTAGCCCGCTGGCAAACTGCCTATCCACCTGCAATTTGGGGCTAAAAATGCCCGTAGAGAAATACAAGCTCATGGAAGAAAGATTTTCACTAAAATCCAATGAGTTTCCTTGTAAGAGAACTTTAGTCCTGCCTTAGAAGTGACCGTATATTTGTTTATCCCTGTTTCTAATAAAACTACCTAGATACACCTCTACCTCAGATTAGAGACAAGGGGAGGAAAAAGATTGCTACAGTAAAGGCACACTAGTCACTGGTCAGAAGTGACAGCTCACCCCACACAGAATCACACACACACACACACACACACGTTGACCAAGCACAGCAACCCCTGAGAACGTAAGTTAGAGGGAGTGCATTGTCCTCATACCCAGACACAAAGGCAGCCCTAAGGAAGCACAACATAGCCACTCATGCTCACAGTTACCATTGTGTCATTAGGAAAAGTTTGAATAACACTTTCCTAGGGGCCGTGATGCTTTGTGCAAAATAGTTTTTAATTCAAAAGTTGCCTATTATGTTTTGGTAAATTAACAGTTAATGTATCAGAGCTGCATTTTTAAGCAACCTTAAATTCTTAATTTAGTATCTATTGATCAAGCTAATGAAGATCTTTGCTGTTTTAAATATCTGAGATCTTTCTGAAAATATAAGATGTATAAGACAACACAGTGTATCTTAAAGACATCTGTGCCTATAAATGCTTTTATAGCAAGTGAATTACTTCCACACACTTAATACAAACTTAAATAGGATATCAATCTTTAATAGCGCATTTTTCAAGCATACTATATTGATATTTAATTTACACAGAAATATCATAACCAAGTGGACCTAAAAACCAGTCCTAAGTTTATAAAGAGAGAAAAAGTCCCAAAACAGAATTGAATTATTGTAGTGAAGAAAAAAAAAAAATCAGGATGATGCTCTGTCACCTGAAGAACATAATATCCTCTTGCTGTACTTTTAGCCCTTGATGGTGGGAGATGCCAGCAGTCATGTACTTTTCCTCTCCCCATGTCACAGCTGTCTCTTGTGTGACTAACATTTGAGCTAGGTTGCAAACTTCCACTAAGTTCTCCAATTAAAACTCATGGACTTCCTCAAGTTCATGAAGATGTATTTGCTTACAGAAAAGGATCTCTCTTCCCCTTCTCTCCCCCTTGCAAACTCTACATTGAGATTTTGAAAACTGAACCCAGCATGACACCTGAGTTTTTGGTATGGGGTGACTTTCCACGGCTGTAATAACAACCCAAGTTAGAGGATATTTAATCAGCTGGCTCCCTCAGACCATGCCACAGCAAGCCCAGAAAGTCTAAGCTAATTAAGAAGACAAAAAAAAAAAAGTGCACATCAATAACCAAGGAAATATAAAGTAAAATGAGATTATCCTATCTCACAAACTGACAGTTTAAAATACATCAGTTGAGATCTGTTTCTGACCGTGAGGTTTATAAGGAGGTCCAAATAAGTGTCCTTTCACTGTAACAATTAGAAAACTGGAATCTAGGAAACTACTTTTTTTCTGATATCAAACAACAGGCAGTGTAGGAAAGTAACTTGAGAGAAGAGAAACAAACAAGGTGAGCCTAATGATCATACCTTTCTACTTGAAAACAATTTCTGGGCAAAAGCACAATGAAGGGGGAACCCAAACAAAAGCCTGGCAGTCTCACCAAACTAAGGAGACAGAGATCTCAGGGTGATGAGGCCAAAATGCTGAGAATTTACAGAACAGAGAACTGAGGAGGGTGGGACTATGCAAAACAGACCCTCTAGAAATTTGCATAGGGTCACCTCGACTCTTTGGCTAAATTCCAATTTGCACATATGCATGGCAAAATTCATCAGGGCAAGAATAATGACCAAGGAACTGCCAGAGGAACGATTTCCGGAGCTCACACACAGCCAGGAAATTGTTAGAGTTCCTATGAGCCAGAGTTGAGAGACCTTGTTGACTACATCGAGAATCATGCCTTATCTGTGGAGCTAAAATAGATCCATAAAAACTGAAAAACTAGCCTCAATAAGATCAAACTAATCTACAAGTAACTAAGTGGGAACAAAGTCCAAAACTCCTGATAGGAATTAACAAAACACAGCACTCAATTCACATGGCATTCAATCAAAATTACTAGCTATGCAAATAAACAAAAAAAACATATGAAATGGATGATCCAGAAGAAAATCCAGCAACGGGAACAGACTCCTAAGTGAAATATGTAGGATTACCAGCCAAGGATGTTAAAATAACTGATATAAGTAGCTTCAGTATGTCCAAGAACTTAGAGGAAAAACTATAGTAAGGAAGAAATGGGAGATACATAGAAGAAACAAATGGAACTTCTAAAGATGAAAACTAGAATATCTGAAATGAAAATGATGCTAGGTAGGATTAAAAGCAGATCAGGCACTGCAAAGGAAAGGATTCGTGAATCTGAAGACACAGCAACAGAACTATCCCGACAGAAGCAATGGGAAAATACAGAGCATCAGTGACCTGAGACCATATCAAAGTATAAATAGTTGGAGTCCCAGGGGCAAAAAGGGGTGAGGAGGGAAAGGACAGAAATATTTGGAGATACAGTGTGGAAAAGTATTTCCAGATTTGATGAAAGCTATAATCCCAAGGGTTCAGAAGCTCAATGAATACCAAGCAGAATAAACAAACAAAAATACAACAAGGCACAACATATTCAGATGACAAAACCTGGAATAAAGAAAAGTATCTTACCAGAAGCAAGAGAAAACATATTATATATTAATAAACAAAGATAAGAAATATTTCAGACTTCTCATTAGAAGCTTTGCAAATCTGAAGAAAATGGGACAACATATTTAGAGTTTTTTCCAACTGTTAATTTGGAATTGTATACCAAGCAATATCTTTCAAAAATAAAGGTGAGGGGCTTCCCTGGTGGCTCAGTGGTTGGGAGTCCGCCTGCCGATACAGGGGACGCGGGTTCGTGCCCCGGTCCAGGAGGATCCCGCATGCCGTGGGGCAGCTGGGCCAGTGAGCCGTGGCCGCTGAGCCTGCGCGTCCGGAGCCTGGGCTCCGCAACGGGAGAGGCCGCAGCAGTGAGAGGCCCGCGTACCGCAAAAAAAAAAAAAAAAAAAAAAGGTGAAATAAAGACTTTTTTAGGCCAGCAAAAGCTGACAGAATTGATGTACTACCAGAAAAGTTAAAGGAAGTTTTTTAGGCTGAAGGAAAAGAATACAGATAGAAACTTAGATTACACACACAAAAAAAACAAGGGATGCCTAAAGTTGGAAATATATAGGTAAATGAGATATTTCCTTTACAAATTTTTAAAAAAATATTTAATAGATAAGATAATAGTGTGTTGTGGGAATTATACTTAGAACTAAAATGGATAGAGCAAAGGATAGAAGGGGAGTGAATAAAAGATACCATATTAAGATCCTTACATTAAAATACTATATTGTTATTTGATGGTAGAAAGTGACAAAAGATGCCTACAGGAAATCCTGGAACAACCACTAAAAATATTAAACAAGGAGCTACAGTTAATAAACCCAGAGTGGAGATAAAATACCTAAAATACACAATTAATATATTTTTTAAAGGCAATAAAAGAGGAAAGTAAGGAACAAAGAAGGGACTGGACAAGTAGAAAACAAAGATGATCAATTTAAACCCAACCACACTGACAACTATGTTAACTATAAACAGTCCAAGTACTCTAATTCATTCAACTACCAGATTGTCTGTTGGCTCTTTTTTTTTTTTTTTTTGGCCTCTCCCGTTGCAGAGCACAGGCTCCGGACGCGCAGGCTCAGCGGCCATGGCTCACGGGCCCAGCCGCTCCGCGGCATGTGGGATCTTCCCGGACTGGGGCACGAACCCGTGTCCCCTGCATCGGCAGGCGGACTCTCAACCACTGCGCCACCAGGGAAGCCCTCAACTACCAGATTGAATTAAAAAGCAAGATCCAACTATAGTCAGCCTACAAGAAATTCACCTTAAGTATAGATAGGTTAAAAGGGAGAAGATGCCACGCAGAACACCAAAAGAAACCTGGAGTATAATAGCACCAGACAAAGGAGATTTCACAGCAATATTACCAGGGTTAAAAGGCATCTTTCATAATGGTAAAGGACTCAATTCACCAAGAAGACTTAATACTAAACATTTATACCTCTACTCACAGATACATGTAGGAAAACTAACAGATCTGTACATCGAAATAGACAAAGCCACAACTATACTTGCAGACTTCAATACTTCTTTCTCAGTAGCTGGTACAACCAGGAGAAAGAAAAATCAACAGTGAAACAAGAAACTATATAGCGGGGCTTCCCTGGTGGTGCAGTCGTTGGGAGTCCGCCTGCCGATGCAGGGGTCACGGGTTCGTGCCTCGGTTCGGGAAGATCCCACGTGCCGCGGAGCGGCTGGGCCCGTGAGCCATGGCCGCTGGGCCTGCGCGTCCGGAGCCTGTGCTCCGCAGCGGGAGAGGCCACGGCAGTGAGAGGCCCGCGTACTGCAAAAAAAAAAAAAAAAAGAAACTATATAGCAATTTGAACATCATGATAAGGCAACGTGACACAGCTGGCTCTTCCAGAACTCTCCACCCCACAAAAGAACACACGGTGGGCCATTCATCAAGATACACCACAGTTCGTACTCTACTAGTCTCAACTCATTTAAAAGGACTGAAATTATGTAAAACGTGTTCTCTGACCACAATTAGAAATCAATAATGAAAAGCTCTTTAGAAAATTTTGAAATATTTGAAAAGTAAACACACTTCTAAACTGTAGGGTAAAAGAAGAAATTAAAAGGAAAATTAGGAAGTATTTCAAACTGAATAAAGAAAAAATAACGCTCTAGTTTGGGGCAGGGGGTAGGCAAGGCAGCAGTCTGAAAAGAAGACACATAAAAATAGTCAAACCAAATCCTGCCCTCATTTACGTCAGGGCTGTGTAGGTAAAACGTAAGTGAGATACACGAAAATACACTGTGTTGTGTTACAAGCGCCACAAGAGTTATGAAGAGTGCCTTCAGAGAAGGCAAAGCTTGTCCTTCTGTGAGTGGGTCGTGGTCACGAGGGGAGGATGGCAGGCGGGGACACGAGGACAAGGGAGGGAAAGGACAGAGGAGGCAGTGCTGCGAGGAGAAGGCAAGGGAAACCGAAGTGCCAGGAATACCATCAGGACACTGGAGCGCGTAGTGTGCTTTATATTCACATTCTCTTTTGTTTACAGTAATTCCAGGAGGTTGGCCTTAACTTCACTCCATACGCAGGAATCTTACAAGTTGGTTAACTTGTGCAAGTTCACAATAATGGCTGCAGCGGGCGGAAGGTCGGAATCCAAGCTCCTTGTCACCGCCAGCTAACCCTAACCCTAACCGAACGGTCATCCCCGGGTTCTCATCCCCAGGCTGCGCACATCCACAACCTTGTCCCATCAAGTTCACTCCATCTCCCAGTAACCCACCAGGCATCCTCATGCCTTTGCTTCAACTCTGCCCAAAAGCTTCTCCCCACACCCAGCCATTCTCTACGTGAATCTTACTCATTACATGAGACCGAGGAGTCCTCCCCTAGAACCTTTCCTGCGGCCCCTTTAGAATGTACGTTCTCTCTCTTCTATGGTCTCTACTAAATAAGCACAGTAAGAGTTTATACCAGTACGTGAAGATGTACATTTCAGCTAAAAATTTTTTCAAAATCAATACTGAAGTCAGCATACAGCAATTCAGTCGATAAAACCAGCGCCCACTTTGTACCCAGAACGGCACTTAAGGCAGAGGTGAATGAGACAGTCCCTGCCCTTTACAGATCCGGAAAAACACAAAGTCCCTGTAAATCAACAGGGCAGTTCTCAGAGAGGGGAAAGCAAAGGCAGGAATGACACCGCCACTCGGGGCGTGAATAGTGGGTGCGACACCATGAACTACAAGGGAAGGGATGATGTTTGGTTGTCAGTGGTTGAAGGGGATGGAGAGGGAGGAAAGGGTGAATGAGAGGAGAGGGGCTCTGCTGGGTTTAAGACATTTCAAGTCTGCGGTTGCTGCGAACGCTTCAAGGGGAAACGCTCAGTATACATTTGGGCATTTGTACACACAGGCTGAAGCCAGGTCTGGCTGGAGATTAAGGAACTACCAGAATGAAAAGGGTGGATGAGACTGTCTCAGGAGAGTATGTTTACTGAGAAAATCCAGGCTGGCATTGGCTGTATGGTGCACTATGGCTTAAGAGAAAATAAGCTTTAAAAGCTGTCCTTTCAAAAGACGACCAGTCTAAAATAAATGAGCGAAGCGTTTATATTCAGAAACCAGAAAAAGAGCAAATTAAACACAGAGGAAAGGAGAGAAATGAAGAGGGAAGAGAGAAAAGAAACTAAAGAAATAGAAAATACACATATTACAAATCTTAGTCTTTGCTATAGTTTATCGGACAATATGAGTACAGAATTTTTTTAAATGCCTAAAAAAAAACCAAAAACATTGTTTTCTGAGAACTAAGTCTTTTTATATACCTGAGCATAACAAAAGTAAAATTAAAATGGCCTAGGGACTTCTCTGGTGGTCCAGTGGTTAAGGCATCGCCTTCCAATGCAGGGGGTGCAGGTTCAATCCCTGGTCGGGGAGCTAAGATCCCACATGCCTCATGGCCAAAAAACCAAAACATAAAACAGAGGCAATATTGTAACAAATTCAGTAAAGACCTTAAAAATGGTCTACATTAAAAAAAAACTTAGGGCTTCCCTGGTGGCGCAGTGGTTGAGAGTCCGGCCTGCCGATGCAGGGGAGGCGGGTTCGTGCCCCAGTCCGGGAAGATTCCACATGCTGTGGAGCCGCTAGGCCCGTGAGCCATGGCCGCTGAGCCTGCGCGTCTGGAGCCTGTGCTCCGCAACGGGAGAGGCCTCAACAGTGAGAGGCCCGCGTACTGCAAAAAAAAAAAAAAAAGAACCCAACAAAGTCTGGGGCAGAAGAACTCAATAAATGAGATGAAGAATCATTTGAATACATTGGAAATAGAGCAGATCAGACAGAAGAGAGACCATGTGAGCTCGATGACAGAAAAACATAAATGAGCCCGGTGGAACGGCACAGAGAACTAAGATTTTTTTTTTTTTTAAGTGAAGAAACCTACAGGAACTATCAGACTCCATTAGAAAAGCCAACTTAAGAATAATGGGTATTCCAGGAGGAGCAGAGAGGGAGAAGGAGCAAAGTGTATTTAAGGAAATAATAGCTAAGAACTTCCCAAACCTAGAGAAGGTTCTGGACACGCAAGTCCACAAAGCTAACAGGACATCTTATCATCTCAATGCAAAAAAAGGTTCTCCAAAAGACATATTAAAAATGTCAAAAGTCAATGATAAAGGATTTTAAAGGCAGCCAGGGGGAAAAAGGCAAGAACCTACAAATACCCCCACTATTAGGCTATTGCTTATCAGCAGATTTCTCAGCAGAACCTCTTCAGGCCAGGAAGCAGCAGAATGACATATTCAAAATATTGAAAAACAAAGACTGTCAGCCAACAATACTCTGTCCGGCAAAGTCCTCCTTCAATATGAAGGAGAAATAAAGACTTTCCCAGACAACAAAAGCTGAGGTAGTTCACCACCACTAGACCTGCCTTACAAGAGATGCTGAATGGGGCTCTTCAAGGTGAAACAATAGGAAAGTACACAAAACTCTGATTAAGGTGAAAAATAATCAGAATGAGAATACTCTAACTTTTTAGAATAGTATATTAAACTCTTAATTATAGCATAAAGATTAAAGGAAAAGCGCACTAAAAATAACTATAGCTACTACAACTTGGTAATGAAGTCACAGCATAAAGAGATAATTTGTGTCAACAACAATATAAAAGGGGAAGAGTAAAAGGATGGAAACTTCATAGGCAAATGAAGATTAACTGCTATCAGCAGGAAAAGGACTATTTTATCTATGAGATATTTTATGTAAAACTCATGGCAACTACAAAGCAAAAATCTAAAGCAGAGACTTAAAACATAAAAAAGAGGAGATTGAGCAAATCACCTTGAAAAACTGCCAACTTACAAAAGGTAGACAGAAACAGAAGAAAAAAAATGGAAAGACAAAATAACCAAAACACAAAAGATAAAATGGCAGTAAAATCCTTATATATCAATAATCATCCTAAATGTAAAGGAGGGAGGGAGGAAGGAAGGAAGGATGGAAGGGAGGAGGAAAGGCACAGAGTGTCTGGATGGACTAAAAAAAAAAACCCAGCTATATGCTGCCTACAGGAGACCCATTTCAGCTCTAAAGACACAAATAGGCTCAAAGTGAAGGGATGAAAAATGATATTCCAAGCAAACAGAAATCAGAAGAAGGCAGGTGTAGCCATACGTGTATGAGATAAAATAGACTTCAAGCCAAAAAGGATAAAGGAGACAATGAAGGTCATTATGTAACGGTAAAGGGGTCAGTACATCGAGAAGATGTGACAATTTTAAACATATATGCTCCTAACACCCAAGCATTGAAATACATTAAGCGATACAGATCTTAAGGGAGGAATAAGACAGCAATACAGTGATTGTAGGGGACTTCAATACCCCACTAACAGCAATGGATAGATCATCCAGACAGAAAAACCAACAAGGAAATGTTGCGATTGAACTACACTTTAGAGCAAATGAACTTAACAGACATAGTGAACATTCCATCAAACAGCAGCAGAATGTACATTCTTCTCAAGTGCATATGGGGCATTCTCCAGGATAGACCACAGGATGGACACAAATCTTAGCAAATTTTAAAATATTGAAATTATACCAACTATTTGATCACAATGGAATGAAACTAGAAATCAACAAGAAAAGATCTGCAAATATATGGAAACTAAACAACATACTTCTAAACAACCATAGGGTCAAAAAAGAAATCAAAAAGGAAATTAGAAATTAGCTTGAGACAAATGAAAATGAAAACACAACATATATATTGCGGAATGCAGCAAAAGCAGTTCTGAGAGTGAAGTTTAGAGAAATAAACACATATATTAAGAAATTAGAAAGATCTCAAACAGTCTAACTTTACAGATGAAGGATTTTGAAAAAGAACAAATTAAGCTCAAAGTCTGCAGAAGAAAGGAAATAAGTACCAGAGTGAAAATGAAAGAGACCATAAAAACAATGGAAAGTATCAACAAAATTAAGAGCTGTTCCTTGAAAAGAAGCAAAATTGGCAAAACTGTAGCTAGACTAAGAAGAGAGAAGATTCAAACGAAATTAGAAATGAAAGAGGAGACCTTACAACTGATACTACAGAAATATAGAATCATAAGAGACTGCTATGAACAATTATATGCCAACAAAATACATAACCTAGAAGAAACTGATACCTTTCTAGAAACACAACCTACCAACACTGAATCAGGAAGAAATAGAAAGTCTGAGCAGACCAATAACTAGTAAAGAAATTGAGCCAGTAATCAGAAAACTACTAACACATAAAACCCCAGGACAGATGGCCTCACTGGAGAATCCTACCAAACATTTAAAGAATAATTAACATTAATCCTCCTCAAACTCTTCCAAAATACTGAGGAAGGGAAACACTTCCAAACTCATTCTATGAGGCCAGCATTACTTTGATACCAAAACCAGATAAGGATACCACAAGAAAAGTGAACTATAGACCAATATTCCTGATGAATATAGATGGAAAAATTCTTAACAAAATATTAGCAAACTGAATTCAAAAGCACATTAAAAGAATGATATACCATGGCCAAGCGGGACTTATCCCTGGTATGCAAAGATGGTTCAACATAAGCAAATTGATAAATGGCATACATCACATCAATAAAATGAAAGGGAAGTCACATGATCATATCAGACGTATATAAAGCATATGACAAAATACAACATCCTTTCATGATAAAAACCCTTAACAGACTTGGTACAGAAGGAACACACCTCAATATAATAAGGGCCACATATGACAAATCCACAGCTAACATTATACTCGATGGAAGGAAATATAAAAGCATTTCCTCTAAGATCAGGAACAAGGCAAGGATGCCCACTCTCACCACTCTTATTCAATATAGTACTAGAAGCCTTAGCCAGAGCAATTAAGCAAGACAAAGAAAAAAAAGGCATCCAAATCAAAAAGAATTAAAATTGTTTTTTGCTGAGGATATGGTCCTATGTATAGAAAATCCCAAAGCATCAGTCAAAAAACTGTTAGAGTTAATCAATGATTTCAGTAAAGTGGCAGGATATAAAAATCGACATACAGAAATCAATTACATTCCTTCACACTAATGACGAAGCATCTGAAAAAGAAATGAATAAAACCACCCCATTCACAACAGCAAAAACAGGAAGATACTTAGTAATAAGCTTAAGCAAAAAGTGGAAGATCTGTACAACAAAAACTGTAAAACCTTGCTGAAAGAAATCAAAGGCAACACAAACAAACGGAAAGACAACTCTTTATGGATCAGAAGAATTAATTTGTTAAAATGGCCATACTACCCATAGCCATCTACAAATTCAACACAATCCCCATCAAAATACTAAAGGCTTTCTTCACAGAAATAGAAGAAACAATCCTGAAATTTGTGTGGAACCACAAAAGACCCCAAATAGCCAAAGCAGTCCTAAGAAAAAAAATCTAGGAGGTATCACACTTCTGGATTTCAAATTACACTGCAAAGCCATAGTCATAAACTCAGTATGGTACTGGCACCAAAAATAGACATACTGACCAATGGAACAGAATAGAGAGCCCAGAATTAAATCATGGCATATACAGCCAACTAATATTCAACAAGGGAGCCAAGAATACCCAATGGAAAAAGGATTCTCTTCAACAAATGGTGCTGGGAAAAGTAGAGTAACACGTGCAGAGCCATGAAACTGGACCCCTATCTCACACTGCTCACAAAAGTTAACTCAAAATGGATTAAAGACTTAAACAGAAGACCTCATACTATAAAACTCCTAGAAGAAAACACAGGGAAGAAGCTTGACATTGGTCTTGGCAATATTTTGGGGGCAGGATTCCAATGCACAAAAGGAAAAAAAACAAACTGGACTATATCAAACTCAAAAGCTTCTGAACAGCAAGAGAAACAATAAAATGAAAACCCAACCTACAGAATGGGAGAAAATAATTCCAAACCACTTACCAGATAAAGGGTTAATATCAAAATATATCCAGAGAAAACCATAATTCGAAAAGATACTTGCACGCTTATGTTCACAGCAGCACTATTTACAACATCCAGGACATGGAAGCAACCTAAATGTCCATCAACACAGGAATGGATAAAGAAGATGTGGTGCATATATACAACGGAATATTACTCAGCCATAAAAAAGAATGAAGTAATGCCATTTGCAGCAACATGGATGGACCTAGAGATTATCACACAAAGTGAAATGAGTCAGACAGAGAAAGACAAATATCATATGATATCACTTATACGTGGAATCTAATTTTTTAAATTATATAAATGAACTTACTTGCAAAACAGACTCACAGATTTCGAAAACAAACTTCTGGTTACCAAAGGGGAAATGTTGGGGAGGGATAAATTAGAAGCTTGGGATTAACATACACACACTATTATATGTAAGACAGATAACCAATAAGGGCCTAGAATATAGCACAGCAAACTCTATTTAATATTCCGTAATAATCTATATGGGAAAGAATCTGAAAAAGAATGAATATATGTATATATATAAAATCACTTTGCTGTACACCTGAAACTATATATTGTAAATCAAATATACTCAAATAAGATTTCTAAAATAAATAAAATTATATATTTATATATATATACATATATACATGTGTATATACATTTATGTGTATGTGTGTGTGTATATATATATATAAAGAACTCAGTCAACTCAATTAAAAAAACCCAAACAATCCAATTTTAAAATGTGCAGAACTAAACAGAAATTTCTCCAAAGACATCAAAACAGCTAACGGATACATGAAAAGATGCTCAATGTCACAGATCAGGGATTGCATATCAAAACCACAGTGAGTTATCACCTCACATCTGTTAGAATAGCCATCATCAAAAAGACAAACAGTAACAAGTGCTGGCAAGGAAGTGGTAAAAAGGGAACCCTTATTCATACATTGTTGGTGAGAATGTAAACTGGGCCAACCACTACAGAGTACGGAGTTTCCTCAAAAATGTTAAAAATAGGACTACCATATGATTCAGCAATTCCATTTCTGGGTATTTATCCAAAGGAAATAAAAACACGATTTTGATGCGATATCAGCACTCCCATGTTTATCACAGTATTATTCACAGTAGCTAAGGTATGAAAACAACCCAAATGCCCATCAGTGAATGAATGGATAAAAAAGATGTGGTACCCATACAAAAGGGAATATTATCCAGCCATGAGAAGACATCCTCCCATTTGCAACAACATGGATAGACCTTGAGCACATTATGCTAAGCAAGATGTCAGAGAAAGACAAGCACTGTGTGATAGGTACGATATCACTTGTAAGTGGAATCTAAAAAAAGCTAAACTTGTCAAAATAAATAAATAAAATGATGGTTAACAGAGGAAAGGGGTGGATAAGATTGATGGTGTTTAAGGGTACAAACTTGTAACTAGTAGCAAATAAGCCCTGGAGATCTAATACACATTATAATGAATACAGATAATATTATTGTACTATACGTAATGGGATAAATATCGCTACACTGGCAATCATATTACAATACATAATGTATCAAAGTCACATACTGTACACCTTAAACTTACACAATGTTACACAAATATATTCAGTTAAAAAGTGGATTAGAAATTATTTGTATAGGTGAAAGCCCACAGAAAAGAGGCCTTATGTCTTTGCCTTATTCTTAATAATGGAAAGGTGTTTCGATTCCACAGTTGTCTAAACTTAACCCTTTTTCCCTTTCAAATGAGAATGTCTAATTCAAGCTCATTTCATTGTGCTACTTAGATTATTGGCTTCAAAATCATTCCAAGATAGGCAAAGTTTTCTTAAATAAAACACAAAAAACAGGCTTTAAGGAAAGCTTGATAAATTTGACATTGTTAACATTAATAACTTCCATTCATTGAAAGATATTGGGAAAAGAAATAGGCATGTCACAGACTGGAGAAAGATATCTGCAATACGTGTATCTGACAAAAGACTTGCATCCAAAGTAAAGAATTCAGGCAAAACAATAATAAAAGGTAAAAGCAAAATGAGCACAAGACTTGAACAGCATTTCACAAGAGGATACCCAATGGCCAATAAACACATGAAAAGATGCTCAGCCTCATCGCTCACTAGTAGAATGCAAATTAAAACCACAAAAAGACACCATTAAACGCCCACACATGTGGCTTAAAAAAATGAGACACTCGTGTTCACCATGATGTGGAACAATTGCTGGTGAGAATACAAATCACATCAACCACGTTAAAAAAAAAAAAACATGTGGCAGTTTCTAAAAGTATACATTTAGCCCATCATTGAGTTAATTCTATGCCTACGTATTGTATCCATAAAAGTTATGTCCACAAAAATATAAAGAATTTTACTCAAAATAGCAAAAAATGGAAATAACCCAATGTCCCATCATCAAGGGGTGGATAAACATATGGTGATCTATCACAGGACGGACACTCACAAGGCTGAGTCTCACAGACCCACAGCAGCTGAAAGACGCCAGACTAAAAAAAAAAGCACATCCTGTAAGATTCCATTTATATGTAGTTCAAAGGCAAACGCATCTTTAGGTATAAAAGTCAGAACAGCGATTGCATCTGGTAGGGAGCCGACTGTCTGGGAAGGGGTGAGAGGGATCTTCCTCTGGGGTGATGGAAATACTCTTATTTGGGTGTTGGCATATCGATGGACAAAAATTCACTGAGCTATGTACTCTAGATTTGTATGCTTTGTATGTTAAATCTCAAAAATAAAAGATTTAAAAAAATAAGATATCCCAAATGCATTTGTCATTCAAGTGACTTTATTTTACTTACAATATTCTATCACTCAACAGATCCTGGCTGATCACCTATTACATGCCAGGAACCCTTCTAGGCACAAGAGCTACAGCAATGAACAAAACAGGCAGAAGTGCCTGCCCTTACATTCTGGGGGTCGGTGGGAGGGACAATAAAGAAAATAAGTTACAGTATTTTATAAGGAGAAATGTAAAATAGCAAAAAAAAATTTTTAATGAGTGAGGATGGGGAATGGGATGGGGAGGGAGGCTGGATGACAGTTCTGGCATTGACCCCATAAACTACTTTTTAAACTGAATCATGATGGATATGCACACAGAATTCCATGTGTGGTTTTTAATTGTGGTAAAGTTGGTTAGGATGAATATGTGTTTTAAGCGTATAGAAGTGTTAAGTACATTCACAGCGTTGTGCAGCCAACCTCCAGAACTCTTTTTCTTGCAAAACTGAAACTCTGCCCCCACTTAAACACTAACTCCCTATTCCCCTCTCTCCCAGCTCCTGTGGCAAACACCACTGTACTGTCTCTATGAGTGCAGGAGGTTTCATTTGTTACACATAGTAAGACAACAAGAAAAAAATGTCTAGCTGTGTGCGACTCACTGTGGTGATCATTTTGCTACATACAAATATCAAATCATTATGTTGTACACCTGAAACTAACATGTTATAGGTCAATTATCTCCATTTTTACAAAACCTAGTCTAATTGTTGAAAAAGTATATATGCCAAGCAGGACATTTTAGTGTTGGGTGTTTACAATAGCAATTTTCTCAGTCAGCCAATAATACTTATAAAAAGTATATCTGAAAGAATCACAATTTGTATCATGTTACAAAAATCTGAGTTCCAAGTTATAGTTAGGATGGAGAAAAAATGAATGAGTAGATAGGCCAGGAGACCAGACAGGATAAGGAGAGCTCCTGGAATACTTCATGGTACCCAATGTATCAGCATCCTAATCACACAGATTTGGTATAAATCACTAACAATTCTATACAAGCTCCTGACACTGTTGTTCCAATTGTACGGTAGGGACCAAAACATTCAATTGCCCAAAGCACTGTATCTTGACAAACAGAGCTTAGAGTCTGCTCAGCTATAGTTTAACAGTTGTAATTTTTACCAATTAAAAGAAGTTGCCCAGAAATTCAGAATTCAACTCATGTTCTTTGGATTTTTATACTTTAGCAGCTGCTACTTTAGCAGTTGCAAAAGCAAATTAGATACCTAACAATAATTCACCATGATATTTAAACTAAAAGAAAGAGTTAAAAAGAAAAAAAGAGGGGATTGTGATAGTCAACACTATTTTTAAATTACTTCTTCTCTCACCAATCAGGAGTTTAAAGTTTTGAGCCTGTAATATTCCTGTCGCCCACTGAGGGGAAAAAAAACCTATTCCAAGACCACAGAATATTAGCTCATTTTCACATGTAACTTCTGTTCTAAATACCATCTAATTCATCTTAAGTTTTCATCTAAATATTTTGATTACAAAAGCTATTTCAAGGCTCTCAACATACATTTAAAAAACATCTGGCTAACATTTGCAAAAAGAAAAAGAATTCCCTAAATCATCATCTAGGCTGTTTTGGCTTTAAGCTATAGGACCCACAGTCAGTATCTAGAAGGTGCAGGAATGAAGAATTGCTAGCTACAGACTCATCACCTGCTCAGAAACTTGCTGCTCTTCTCAGGGTCCCCCATGACCCATGCCTTGTGTGGGCTACATCTATATTCAACAGCTGTGCAGATGTGTCCGTTACCTATAGTACAGCGTCTTCTCCAGCTGTGGGTCCCAGGCATGGCATTCCGTCCTCTGCACAGACGCGTGAAGACAGAGGCAGCAGTGACCGTTCATGGGTGTCTGAGTATCAGGGACGCTCAAGGTCGATCTGCACGATAATCTGGGAGAATCGTACTATGCCCTGAAACTGTCCTGCTCTAATTCACCTGGCAGGAAACACAGCCCTTGAGTATGAGAAGCTCACAGTGGATAGTAGAGGGTCACATGGAATTGGGGGGAGGGTGCAATTTTTAATGAAAAAATCAAACAACAACAAAAAACTCTTTTACCTACTAAATTAGGGAAGGGAAAAAAAAGGGAGAGGGGAATAATACGCAATGGTATTTCCTGCTATGTTACAGTAAACTCTCTAAATCAGTAGAAGTCTTCTTGGCTTGCTGTATTTCCCAGTCACATCTGAGGATTCATCGTAGAGCCTGGGACCAAATCACAGGGAGAGCCACATCGAGACCCAGGCTGCCCTGGCCACACTGGAGCTCCTTCCCACTAATCGGATCTCCCTGCAGAATCCAGTTATACCCAGGCAGCACCACCATCAGGTCATTTACAAAGAAGGTGCAAACAGGTGACACGTGCACCCCATGGAGATTCTCCCTGGTTAACCACTTCTCATAACAGTGTGCAAAGAAAAGGGTCCGTCCTACGCTGCTGGTGGGAATGTAGATTGGTGCAGCCACTGTGGAGAACAGCATGGAGGCTCCTCAGAAAACTAAAAATAGAGCTACTGTGTGATCCAGCAATCCCACTCCCGGGCATATATCCAGACAAACCTATAATTCAAAAGGATACATGCGCCCCAGTGTTTATAACACTATTCACAACAGCCAAGACATGGAAACAACCTAAATGTCCATCAGATGAATGGATAAAGATGTAGTACATGTATACAATGGACTACTACTCAGCCATAAAAAAGAGTGAAATAATGCCATTTGCAGCAACATGGAGGGACTTAGACATTATAAGTGAAGTAAAGATAAATATCATATGATATCCCTTATATATGGAATCTAAAATACAACACAAATGAACATATCTACGAAACAGAAACAGATTCAAAGACATAGAGAATAGACTTGTGGTCGCCAAGGGGGTGGGGGAGGGATGCATTGGGAGTTTGGGGTTAGCAGATGCAAACTAGTATATATAACATGGATAAACAACAAGATCCTACTGTATAGCACAGGGAACTATATTCAATATCCTGTAATAAACCTTAATGGAAAATATTTTTTAAAACAAGAATGTATATATGTATAACTGAAACACTTTGCTGTACAGCAGAAGTTAACACAACACTGTAAATCAACTAGACTTCAATTAAAAATAAATAAAATGGCTCTTGGATTTTAATCCTCCAACTCCACAGACACCAAAGATCTCTCAGCATGATGGCTTTTGGTTTTGACATTCATCTAGAAAATATACAGAAGTCCCCAAATTAAATATATTTAACGAAACCATATGTGGGATATGTCCTAGTTAAAACCCAAAAACAGTGGAGGGAAAGGGTTAGCATCATGTGACATTTTTAAAGCCTGCCATGCCTCAAGGGATGTGCAGAGGCAATGGCAAACGTTATCCTTGAATTCGACGGCAAAAGTCAGAGACTCTTTCTTATACCAAATGGCCTGATCGATTCCGTGCCTCCCCACAAAGACATCCAGGACATCAGAGTCGGCAACGTTGCCTTCTGTAACTTCTTCTGTCCTGAAGCATCTCCCACCTCCAGGGAAGACTGAACACCACCTCCCTGGTAGGGAGACCCTGCAGCAGCTCCAGGCCCGTCTAAAGGGGACCACTCGCAGGAACGGCCCCAGCATTGTGCCCGCCTGGCCGTGAAACACAGTGGGCACCAGAAGAGCTGCTGGCAGGTACATCCCAGGCAACAGATGATTCTGTTTTCTTCAGGGATGGTGTGAAAGTTGTGGTCCCAAATCACAGCACCTGCTTGGATTCCCACGGGAGAAATTCCATCCTAGGCTCAGTACCAGAAACAGCTCAGCGTCCCCAGGGCAGAATTCTTCTCCTCTAACCGACACTAATTCTTGTAACAGATCATGTTTCCTCTTCGCTTTGGGTGATTAAAAGCCTGAGCCAAGTGCATTTGCTCTGCCCTCTGACTTTCTCTTACTTCTTACTCCTATTTTCTCTTAGCCCCTATTTTCTTGCTTGTTTTCAATTGTGACATACCATGCCATATTGATAGGTGGGGTAAATTATTCTTCCACAAAAGGACTATAGTGACATAAAAATAATTTGTCATATAGAAACAGAACCTCAGCATAAACAAGGCTGAATTTGCTAACAAACGTGGTTCAAAGCTGGGAGAGACTGAATTTTCTAATTGATCTTTTTTTTTTTTTGTAGAAAGGGAAAATATTTCTAAAGAAATCATCCCCAAAAGTTTATAACAGCGGCTTCCCTGGTGGTGCAGTGGTTGAGAGTCTGCCTGACGATGCAGGGGACACGGGTTCGTGCCCCGGTCCGGGAGGATCTCACATGCCGCGGAGCGGCTGGGCCCGTGAGCCATGGCTGCTGAGCCTGCACGTCCGGAGCCTGTGCTCCGCAACGGGAGAGGCCACACGCTTAAAAGCTCTTACTGAAAACAGGAGAAGGTTTTTAGAAGTGGGCTTCCTCCTTAAGTATTTACTGGACTTTTCTAGGTTACAAATCTCCTGCCCAGAACTTCCCTCATATCTCATCTGCCTTCAAGGTTTAATTATCTCTCACTTTAAAATCCACTAAGGATCACAGAATGCCTTAGAGACATTCACAGATTTAAGATTTTAAAACAAAATTGTGACTCTGAAAAATACAAATATAGCAAAACCAGTGAAAGCAAAGAATTAAAACTCATTATTTCTTGTTAAGAGGATAGACACCAAAATGTTAGTAGTAGTTACCTTCTTTGGGCTTTAAGAATATAGATGAGGGACTCCCTTGGCCGTCCAGTGGTTGGGACTTCGCCTTCCAATGCTGGGGCGGTGCCGGGGGAGCGGGTGCGATCCCTGGTCAGGGAGGTGGGGTCCCACATGCCTCGCGGCCGAAAGGCCAAGAAATAGAACGGGGGCAATGTTGTAACAAATTCAATAAAGACTTTAAAAATGGTCCACATCAAAAAATAATCATCATCCAGTTCTTTTGTTTTGGGGTGTTTTTTTTTTTTTTTTTTTTTTTGCAGTACGCAGGCCTCTCACTGTTATGGCCTCTCCCGTTGCGGAGCACAGGCTCCGGACGCGCAGGCTCAGCGGCCATGGCTCACGGGCCCAGCCGCTCCGCAGCATGTGGGATCTTCCCGGACTGGGGCACGAACCCGTGTCCCCTGCATCGGCAGGCGGACCCTCAACCACTGCGCCACCAGGGAAGCCCTATATCTTATTTCTTAATGCCTTATTAACATTGGATTAATAAATTACTGCTGTCTGTAGAAAGACAAATACTGTATGATATCACTTATATGTGGATTCTAAAAATCCAACAAACTAGTAGCTATAACAACAAAGAAAGAAAACAAACTAGTGGTTACCAGTGGGGGGAGAGAAGGGGGAGGGGCAATACAGGGGGAGGGAATTAAGAGGTACAAACTTATGTATAAAATAAGCTACAAAGATATATTGTACAACACAGGGAATATAGCCAATATTTTATAATAGCTATAAATAGAGTATAGCCTTTAAAGATTGTGAATCACTATATTGTACACCTGTAACTTACAATACTGTACAACTATACTTCAATTTAAAAAAACACATTGAGGTATCACCTCACACTTGTCAGAATGGCTATTAGTGAAAAGACTAAAAATAAGTGCTGGTGAGGGTGTGGAGAAAAAGGAACTCTTGTGCGCACCATTGGTGGGAATGTGAATTGATGCAGCCACTATGGAAACAGCATGGAGGTTCCTCAAAAAATTAAAAATAGAGCTACCATACAATCCGACAAAAAAGATTACTGCTGTCTTATCCATATGATATTCTATATCTGAACTGGAGACTGTTCAATGTCCTTTGGGGAATTATGAAGGTTCCAGAGTGTCAACTTGTTTAAAATCTGCCTTCCTTTCTCTGTAAAGCAAAGTTCACACTCCCCCACCCTCTGTCCCTAACTATTCTTTAGACTTCAGATAAAGCAGGAGCTTCACTTAATGTATGTTCTTTAAATTCCATTTTTAATTTGACTTTAAAAGAAACACGACTCTCTAGTCCTGTTTAATGGTGAAGTTTCTACCATCAAGCATCATTCAGGGACTTCCCTGGTGGTCCAGTGGTCAAGACTCTGCGCTCCCAACGCAGGGGGCCTGGATTCGATCTCTGGTCAGGGAACTAGACCCCGCGTGCTGCAGCAAAGACCCAGGTAGCTAGCTAAACAAATAAATAATTTGGGACTTCCCTTGGGGCGCAGTGGTTAAGAATCCGCTTGCCAATGCAGGGGACATGGGTTCGAGCCCTGGTCCAGGAAGATCCCACATGCCGGGGAGCAACTAAGCCCGTGCGCCACAACTACTGAGCCTGAGCTCTAGAGCCTGCGAGCCACAACTACTGAGCCCACTAGCCACAACTACTGAAGCCCATGCGCCTAGAGCTCGTGCTCTGCAACAAGAGAAGCCACCGCAATGAAAAGCCCGTGCACTGCAATGAAGACCCAATGCAGCCAAAAATAAATAAATTAAATAAATACATTAAAAAAAAAACAACTAAACTAAACTTTCCTTGTTCTCTCTCCCAGCAGACATATCCCACACATGGCTTAACTGACTGTATAAGGATTTCCCATTGCCAGAAACTCCTGCAGGTCAGACACCTTCTGAAGCTGTCACCCTCTGGTCATAACACATTCCTACCAGGCTCTGTCAGGTAAGCACACAGCCCTCCAAGGTGTCCCAACATGCAACAGGTGAACACATCCCATGGAGGGTATTTAGGATCCAAAAAGGGTCCTGTGGCTGTTTCCCCCAAACTCCCCCCATCAACCAGGGTTGAGACAAGATGAGAAGTAAAATGCCACACAAGCCACACCTGGATCTACGAGGCAGGGACGTGTCGGCACCAGGAGACCACCTCCGTGTTGGGGGAAAAAAAAAAAAATCCGTGTGTGAGGGCAGTGAGCCCGTTTGTACTCAGGTCTTCTACACAAGAGCGTTTTGACGCAGGAGTAAAAAGTCAGAGAGAGACAGCCTTCAACAAGACAAATGGGCCGGGAGGTGGGCAGAGGTGGAGGGAATACAGGGCGGTTCAGTGACTCTGGCGGGGCAGCTGATGTGGATGAGGCAGGAGGTAGGAAAAGGGCCCACGATCCTCCTCACCGAGCGGTGGCGAGCCCCGGCCTGAGTCCTAAAGGACAGACACGCGGGCAAGGGTCCTGAACGCAACTGCAGGTGCCCGGCTCCAGTCGTAACCATCTTTGACGAAGTCCCCCCTCCACCCGACACAAGGAAGGCTGCAGGAAGCAGGAGTCCAGCCCGCTTCCCTTACACGACTGCCAAATGCACGGTTCTAACGCACCACGGTTCTGTGTGGGACTAAGCCTTTCAGCCCAAACCCAAGAACCAGGATGTGCATTGACTTTCATAGACGCGTGGGACGCTCTAAAGACAGACCAGAAACAACACAAACTGCAGGATGCGCCTGAGATTCAGAGAAAATCCACACCACTCCCTCCCCCCACCTCCCCACACACACCCAAGTCAAGGAATAAACATGTATTCCATCCCCTCGCAATCCCAACAGGACATGGGGCCAAAGCTTCGGACCTCAGGACAGACCTTCCAACAACTCGACTCTCACAGATAAAACCAAAAGGAAAAGAGAATTAGAAGTCATTCTCCAGACAGATTTAGATTTCTCCCAAACTGTGATAAAAATACACAAGCGAGACAGGCTGGGACCTGGAACACTTGGCTGCAGTGCCTGCACCTGGACAAAGGTCCCCTTGAGCAACAAAATACAAAGAAACTATACGGGACTAAAAATAAACACAGGCATGCCCAGTTGGGGCAAATTATGGACAAGACAGAAAAAGAGCAAAAAAACCCCAGCTGCCACTGCTGAAGAGCTGGGAGCAAAAGCAAGGTGCTGCGCACGCCCGCTGCACACAGCACCCCCGAGGGGGATGGGCAGACCACATAAGCCTTCCCTGTGGCCCAGCCCTGGGACACACCACCACCCTCACCCCAGACAAGGAACCACCTCTGGGAGCGAGCGAGGGAACCTGCTGTTTGTTCTCGTTCCCCTCCTCCCCCGGCTGCAGCAGGGGCCCCAGTAAAGCTTTGCCTGAAGTTCTTGTCTGGCCTCTGACCAATTTCTATTGATCGAGGAGGTCCAGAACCCTGGTCGGTAACACAGGGACAGCCAAAGGGGCCCAGGAGCCCAGCTCACAGTGGGAGCTCCTGCCCAAGACGCTCCTGCAGGCCTCTGCTCATCAACATGGGGCCAGATGCAGCCCTAGGATTTTGCCAGAAACCATCAAGGCCCCTGAACTCAAGTGTCACGTTCACACTAGGAAAAAAAATTCACCGTGTTCACGCAAATCTAAAGATCCCCCAGGAAAGAAAGGCAACGGACGTACTTTGTGTGGGCTTTCTGCTCCATCCTAGGGTCCCCAGAAACACCCTATCCTGGGTGCACTGCAGATAAGACCTAAAACTGTGCCCTGGCCGTGAGCACCCCAGCGTGCAGACACGCCAGGACCCCAGAGGTCGATGGGCAAAGGAACCCCAAGTACAAAGAGATGTGGGCTGAGCGGAGGGCCAGCCTGAGCGCAGGCTCCTGCAGGTCTCCTCCTGCATGAGCCTAGCCCAGTGCTTCAAAATGAAAACATCACAGAGCCATCATGGGCGTGGATGAACAATGCACTTGGGACAACCCTACAGTGGGGTGTTATTCACCAGTAAGTAAAGGCATCACATTCTAATTTGAGCTATAACGTGAATGAAACTTGGAAACATTATGGTACTTCAAAGCAGCCAGACTCAAAAGGCCACATATCCTAGGACCTCCAAGAAATGTCCTAAATAGGCAAGTCTGTAGAGACAAAGCAGGTTAGTGATTGCTGGGGGCTTGGGGGAGGGCGGAAATGGGGAGGGGCTGCTAAGGGTAAGCAGGCTTACTTTGGAGGTGATGGAAATGTTCTGAAAGAGTGGTGATGCTTGCAGGACTCTGAATATAGTAAAACCCACTGAACTGTACACTTCAAAAGGGTACATTTAATGTATGTGATTAAAATCATCAAAAATAAAAATGATGCACTTTTCTGTAAGTAGGTTACAGTACAATAACAAGTTAAACTTTAAAAAAATGCTATAAGCATTTTTCTAAGGAGCACCTCCTATTAAATTAGAAGCAGTCAAGCTAGAGCTAAACTGAATCTCAGATAACCTCGGATTGTTTTCTAGACCTCGGAGGAAAAAAAAAAATCAATTCCCATTTTGTTGTTACTGCATGGGGTTTCTTCCCAAAGTAAAGGTCACCATTAGAACTCATCGATTTAAAGCTGTTTAGAGAAAGCATACAAAATGAACAGCGTTGAGGTCTTCTGGCCCATTCAAAGGCTTTATTATCAAAATAGGAGATTTTATATATATATATATATATATATATAAATACATTTATATAACTAATATGATCAATGTTATGTATCGTGTATTATATGTAATGTAACAGGGAACAGCCAATCCTGACTCCGTGTTGGATCTGTTTCTTTCCTTTAATAGCTGCTTCCCGTTGCTTTTGTTCACTAAAAGGATACAGTCTATACATAAAGGCCTTCCCCGGGGAACCCTGCCCCTCTGCCTGAATGTCAAACCAAAGTGCCTTTGTTCAGGGGAACATCCGGACCCTGTCCGCCTGGGGATGGCTGCAAGAAGAAGAAATGAACACATCCCTCCCCGAGGCTGGCCGTTCCAGGGTGTATTTGCAAATTGTACGGCCTTTTCACTTTACTTCCTCACCTCCTCCCCCTCTCTGTGCTATACAAGAAACTGGCATCCAAACCCCGATAGCATGGTTATTTGGAGACTTTAGTCTGCCGCGTCCTCGGCCTGCTGGCTTCCACTGGCTTCCAGAATAAAGTCGTATGTATTCCTTGCCTCAAAGCTGTGTCTCTGATTCATTGGCCTGGGCGAGCAGAGTGAGCTTGGACTGGGTAACAGTAATACATGTGCATGTGTATCTATACACACACGCTGAATGTCTACTTTGTAAAACACATCTTAGGAGGGAAGACACACCGAGGCAAGGAGCTCACCAGCTCCCCCGTCGTCCCTCAAGCCTCCTCCCTGTCTCCAGGGATCCTGTGTAACGACCACTCATTCCTCATCCCCCTGCAGGGGCCTCCTGCTAAAGCCTCCGAAGCTGCTCAGCAAGGTCAGCTTGTGCTCCTGCAGAGCCCCCACAGCTCCCGGCCTCCAGGGCATCCCGCCCTTCCTGCAAGGACCCCATGGGGGCTCCCAGGAACCCCTGTGCCCAGCTACCCTCACAGCTGATGTCCCCTTCCTTTCTCTCCGCCCGAGCGCCCCCAACATTCCCCACACGTGAGCCCCGATACCCCCTTCTCCCCGCCCTGCTCCAACACCCATCCTCTCCCAAGCTCGTCTTGGTCCCAGGTCTCTGTCCTGGACGCGAGCCCACACTGCTAGCTGGTCACGAGACGTCTCCACCCGGCAGTCCCACGTTCTTCT